>NC_092335.1:553047500-554267500 GCF_046630445.1 Rutidosis leptorrhynchoides | reverse complement strand
GGGAAGGTGCATAAAACTCGATTCATTCTCTGCCGAATTCATTTACCTCTCAATCTCTCTATCTCTTATATTACTCCATATATTATTTATTTTATTTAAATTATTATTATTATTATTATTATTATTATTATTATTATTATATTATTATTATTATTATTATTATTATTATTATTATTATTATTATTATTAAAGATTATTATTATTAATCTAGTTATAATAATATTAGTAGTATTATTATTATTAGTATTATACATAAAATATTACGACGAGGTCATGAGCGTGTTATTTCAAAACTAGTTTTTCGAGCGAGATAGAGCTAAGGAAATTATGGGTTATAGCTATGGATGTTATGGGTATTGTTCGGGGGTATCGCTCATGAGGCCAACCTAGCGTTTATCATTTCCGTTGCGTCTACGTACTTTCCTGCAATATTGAATCACAATATTGATACGTGAGCATTCATATCTTATCTTTTATATATTAATAGTGTATCCCTGATTAGTACCAGAGTATATATGTTTATGCATGCTTATATGCTTAATTTCGTCGTTAAATAGTTTATGATAAATCACGAATTTGATACATATGCTACTGAGATAAGGTATTTGATATGTATGTCGTTGGAAAGCTGGCGAAAAATTAATAATTTTTCATTTAGAAATTGTGTGGTTTCGATGAACGGATTAAAAAATATGGTCAATTGAATTATCATTAATTCTATTATTATTATTATTATTATCGCCGTTATTGTTTGTAACATCCCGCATTTTTCCGTTAAATTATTTTAACGTCCGTCTTTTTTTAGATAATATCCTTCGTTATCTAAATTCGTATCTTTCGTTAACTAACGTTCTTAATATTTTCGTTATTCGATTATAACATCTCCCGTTTACTCTCGCGTATTTAAATTAATTCGTTTGGTAAATTCACGCACCCGCTTTTTAAACTCGAGGGACTATTGGCGTCAAGTGGGCAAACTAGTTGACTAGGTCAACTAGTCAACCCACCATCTCATCCATTCATTTCCATCCATCTCCTACCTCCTTTTTTCTCTTTTCTCTCTAGTTGCAAGAACACCCATAACACCCAAATCATTCATTCATCATCTAAATTCGATCTAGGAGGCTTACAACAAAACAAATTACATATTCGTGATCCTCTCATCATCCTCTACATTTTGGTACCAATTTCATCTCGTTTAGGTAACATTTCTAAAACTCTAGATTTCATGTTCTTAGTGTTTTTGACTTGAAATAGTGTTAATTAGTGTCTATGGCTCAAGTCTAACATGAATATGTGTTTAGTTTGCCCGATTTGTTGTTTTGAGTAATTAGCTTGAATATGAAAAATGGGTGTGCTTAATCTTGAATTTTGGATGATTAAATGTTGTTTAAATGTTAAAGTTCATGTATTAAATGTGTTACTAGCATCATTAGCTTCGTTTTGGTATGTAGGTTGATTTAGAAAAACTTCATTCACAAAATTGATGAATTCATGATTATTGGTTAGGGTTTGATGAACTTTAAAATGGATTTTTGATGCATTGAATGCTATGACATGTTGTTAGTAAGTGCTTAGTTGCAATGTATGTTTAATTACCTTTGAAATGGCGTATCGTATGTGTAAATTAGATTCTCGAATCACCGTTTGCATTTTTGAGCTTGAAACGTTAAATAATGATCATTTATTGAGGTTTTCATTGTTGTTAATGATGGATGTGATTGATGAAATGTATTTAGTTGTATTTCTCATTAAATTACCTTTCCAACGATATAAGATACGTGTTTTGAATGTTTACGGTTCATAAATTATGGTTGTTTGAAGTTGGATTCGTGCTTGAGTGTTCAAAAACTGCCAGACTTGCTGAACAGGCATACTGAGCGCCGCTCAGGGTCTTGGAGCGCCGCTCCGGGCCCCGGCTATCCAAAAATGTCCGTTTTCATTTAATTCTAACTATGCTACGCACCCCCGATCAACATGAAACTTGGCCAACATGCTTATATATGATTAAAAACCTCAGAAAAATTATCGGATACCCGACCCGACCCCGTTGCCTTTTTTGTTGACTTTGACCAAGTTTGACTTTTAGTCAAACTTAACAAAATACTTTTGCAATCGTTCTAATCTTATTTTATACTTGATTCTTGCATGAAACTTGACAACGTGATTCACATGCTATATAATCGAGTCGTAACGAGCCATAGGACTAATTGAACACATTTCGCCCGACCTTGTGTCATAACCGGTAATTGATACAACTTACTTGTTTAGATCAAGGCTAAATAACTTTCATGCACACGTTTACTTTGTGAAGTACATTTATACTCGTGCACCCGAGGTGAGATCATAGTCCCACCCTTTTCAACAACTTTTATACTTTAAATCGTGGGCTGAGAAACATATACTTTGTTACATCTTGTACTAACTTGTATGCTTTGAACACAAGTACGAAAACAAACATTCCATAGCGAGTTTGAACAAAAATCCTCAATTCAATTATCATTAGTTGCACTTGCGGGTGTAAGCGTGAACTTATGTTGTGTGGATCCATGCGGGCTAGACGTGCCCTCATTCGGACGGTTCGCTATCGTCGGCGGATGAAATATATTTTTGATTTTAGTGTATGTTCTAACACTACGTAACAGGGTACCAAACAGTAAAGTCTTGATAATTGGGTGCTCGCGAACGTACTTTTGGAATGCAAACGATTTGGAAAATCAACTATATTAAATCTTGTGGTTCAAAAACAACGTTTATTGCAACACCTATGATTTCACCAATGTTTTTCGTTGACAGTTTTCTATATGTTTCTCAGTTTCATGAATGGCTATTTGATACATGCTTCCTGATAATGCTAAAAACGAACATATATTTCATAGCATTATTCCTCAAGAAAGACAAGTTTTTAGTTGCAATTGTTCTATTTACAAGTAATATTCGTTTAAATAATAAAAGGTGAAGACAAAAGACAGATTCGACGAATTGAAGACGCAAACGACCAAAAAGCTCAAAAGTACAAAATACAATCAACGAGGTTCCAATTATTGATAAGAAACGTCTCAAAATTACAAGAGTACAAGATTCAAAACAAAAAGTACAAGATATTAAATTGTACGCAAGGACGTTCGAAAATCCGGAACCGGGACCAGAGTCAACTCTCAACGCTCGACGCAACGGACTAAAAATTACAAGTCAACTATGCACATAAATATAATATAATATTTAAATAATTCTTATAATTTTTTAATATATTATATTTATTTATAAAACCGTCGGCAGAAGAAAACAACCAAATGTGAGCCTCCCCAGCTGGCCATGCGATCGCATGGCCTTGAAGAGTAAAGTTCATGCGATCGCATGAGCTCCTTTTTCAGTTCACAGGCCTATAAATTCGCAGTTTGGTGAACGTAAAATCCATCTATCTTTCTCTTCTCCATTCATACGTAATATTTATATTTATAATTTATATTTTAATTTTAATTTTAATTATAATTCTAATAATAAGGGTATTTTAGCGAATGTTGTAAGGGTGTAAGTCGAAATTCTGTCCGTGTAACGCTACGCTATTTTTAATCATTGTAAGTTATGTTCAACCTTTTTAATTTAATGTCTCGTAGCTAAGTTATTATTATGCTTATTTAATCCGAAGTAATCATGATGTTGGGCTAATTACTAAAATTGGGTAATTGGGCTTTGTACCATAATTGGGGTTTGGATAAAAGAACGACACTTGTGGAAATTAGACTATGGGCTATTAATGGGCTTTATATTTGTTTAACTAAATGATAGTTTGTTAATGTCAATATAAAGATTTACAATTGGGCGTCCCTATAAATAACCATTTACACTCGATCGGACACGATGGGCAGGGTATTTATATGTACGAATAATCGTTCATTTAACCAGACACGGGAATGGATTAATAGCCACTAGAATAATTAAAACAGGGGTGAAATTATGTACAAGGACACTTGGTATAATTGATAACAAAATATTAAAACCTTGGGTTACACTCAGTCGATATCCTGGTGTAATTATTAAACAAAGTATTAAAATCTTGTTACAGTTTAAGTCCCCAATTAGTTGGAATATTTAACTTCGGGTATAAGAATAATTTGACGAGGACACTCGCACTTTATATTTATGACTGATGGACTGTTATGGACAAAAAACCATACGAACATATTAAATAATCCAGGACAAAGGACAATTAACCCATGGGCATAAAACTAAAATCAACACGTCAAACATCATGATTACGGAAGTTTAAATAACCATAATTCTTTTATTTCATATTTAATTTCCTTTATTTTATATTTAATTGCACTTCTAATTATCGCATTTTTATTTATTGTTATTGTATTTAATTGCACTTTTAATTATCGTACTTTTTAATCATCGCAAGTTTATTTTATCGCACTTTTATTATTCGCAATTTCATTATCGTTATTTACTTTACGCTTTAATTTAAGTCTTGTATTTATTTTTAATATTTTACATTTGGTTTTAACTGCGACTAAAGTTTTAAAATCGACAAACCGGTCATTAAACTGTAAAAACCCCCCTTTATAATAATAATATTACTTGTATATATATTTGTATTTTTATAAAAGTAAACTAATATAGCGTTAAGCTTTGTTTAAAGATTTTCCCTGTGGAACGAACCGGACTTTCTAAAAACTACACTACTGTACGATTAGGTACACTGCCTATAAGTGTTGTAGCAAGGTTTAAGTATATCCATTCTATAAATAAATAAATATCTTGTGTAAAATTGTATCGTATTTAATAGTATTTCCTTGTAAAATTTAATAGTATTTTATATACACCTCGCGAAACATCAAGTTATTTTTGGCGCCGCTGCCGGGGAATCATTTAAAAGCCGGAAGCGCAACGCTAATATATATATAAAAAAAAAAATATTATTTTTAGTACGCTTTTGTAAAAACACGTTTTAAATATTCAAAAATATTAAAAGAAAAACAAAAATATAAATATTTTTTTTTAGAGTTTGGTAAATATTTAAGTTTTATAAAGTTTCTTTATTTCTATTTCTTTTAGTTTGTAAAAATATAAGTTTTATTTAATTAATAAATATATTTTATATTTTACAGCAAAAACAGAAAGAAAAAAAAATTAAAACTCGAGTCCGGTACTGTAGCAGCCCACTCTGTGGCCCGAAACCCTAGCCCATGCGATCGCATGGCCGGATTGTTTAGGACTCATG
Organism: Rutidosis leptorrhynchoides; assembly: GCF_046630445.1. Lineage (NCBI taxonomy): Eukaryota > Viridiplantae > Streptophyta > Magnoliopsida > Asterales > Asteraceae > Rutidosis > Rutidosis leptorrhynchoides. The sequence continues at coordinate 554,262,273 of NC_092335.1, read as the reverse complement.
CGATCGCATGAGCCCATCTGACACGCCAGACTGCAACTGCATTAATTACGGAGTATATTTTAATTATTATTATTATTATTAAAACCCTAATTAGGGTTTATTAGTTAATTAGTATATTAATTTAGTTTTATTTATTATTTGTATTATTTAGTTTAATTAAATTGTAAAATTAATAGTTTTATAAAATAAATAATATAAAAATAATATTTTTATAAAAATTGTAATTTTTACAACTTTTTGTATATTTTTATATTTTGTCCCTTTTTAATCGTTTTAGCGTAATATTTGTATTTTTAGCTCATATTTAGTTTTTAAACCTAGTTTTTGCCATAGTTATTTTTACTTCTAGATTTTTAGGCTTTGCCGTAAAATCCCTTAAGTGTTTTTCTTTAGACTAAGATTTAGGTACTTTAGAATTTTGCGACGCCTTTTTAAGTTTTAGTTTCTTTTTAAGTTATTTCCATTTGGGATATAGTTTTCCCTGTAAGCTTTAATATTTTTAGACACCTTTTACCTATGTATCAATTATCATTCCAATTAGTAATCTCAATTTGCGATTATAATTTTAAGTTAGTTGTAGTGATAAGGTTGGGTTAGTCAAGTGTTTTTAATTTTTATAAGTTTCTTTTATTTTTCCGTCGCCTTTTATCTTTCTTTCTTATTTTTCTTTTTCGATCTTTTTTCGACGAACTCTTTTTCTTTCTTATTTCTCGCTATTCTAGTTTTTAAGACATAGATTTTTATTCTACTTCTTATCTAAATTTCTTAAAATTACAAAAATTTATTTTAAGTGGTTAAATTGATAGACATCAAAATTTTCTGGTTCGTAGTAATAGTTGGATTTGTACGTGGACTGGGTTATTGGAGCCAAACAGTCCTCAATTATATTGAGACCAAACGAATCCTGCCCCTCTGCTGCATCTTTTGGCTATTCAAAACGTGGGCAAAATCAGAAAAGTCTATTGATTGGATAACTTATTATAATTTTTCTTTCCTTTTAAAAACTAATAGGATATTCAGTGAATGCACCGAGCAAGACGTTCACCACCTTTTGTACGTTCACCACCTGTAACTAGATCAAGACATTTAGCAAATATTACTGCCGTTGATTTTTCTTTAGAATCATCATCCAGTCGACCAAGTACTCCAGTTCAAATTTCCGATAATCCATTTTTTGAACCCGACCTCACAATTGAGAATCCGGAGAATATTCAGGAACGATTCGTAGATCCTGAACCATTAAATTTTCCTCCGGAACCACCAATCATTCAAACAGAGATTGTTGAGGAACGAACCATTAAATCAGAATCCTCTAGTGATTCCGATTCAACAAATTCAATTATGGAGAATCTGGAACCTTTAAGTATGGAAGACCGAATGAGAGCTAAACGCACTGGCCAAGGTCACGCAATTACTCATCCAGACATTAATGCGCCAGATTATGAAATCAAAGGACAAATTCTACACATGGTGACTAATCAATGCCAATTTAGTGGTGCGCCGAAGGAAGATCCAAATGAACATTTACGTACCTTTAATAGGATCTGCACACTATTTAAAATCCGAGAAGTGGAGGATGAACAGATATATCTCATGTTATTTCTCTGGACTTTAAAGGGAGAAGCCAAAGATTGGTTGGAATCGTTACCTGAAGGGGCGATTGATACATGGGATGTTTTAGTTGAAAAATTTCTTAAACAATTCTTTCCTGCATCAAAAGCCGTAAGACTTCAAGGAGAAATTGTTACGTTTACACAGAAACCAAATGAAACTCTATATGAGGCGTGGACAAGATTTGGAAAGTTATTAAGAGGATGTCCGCAACATGGTTTAGATACCTGTCAAATAGTACAAATATTCTACCAAGGATGCGACATCACTACAAGGAAAGACATAGATATAGCAGCTGGTGGTTCTATTATGAAGAAAACCGAAACTGATGCTTACAAAATTATTGATAACACTGCTTCCCACTCACACGAGTGGCACCAAGAAAAAGATATCGTTAGATCATCTAAAGCAGCTAGAGCCGATTCTAGCCATGACTTAGATTCCATTTCCGCAAAGATAGATGCTGTCGAGAGACAAATGGAAAAGATGACTAAGGATATTCACTCAATACGAATTACTTGTGAGCAGTGTGGAGGACCATATTTGACAAAAGATTGTCTCAGTATTGAATTAACAATAGAACAAAGAGAAAATATTTCATACATAAACCAAAGGCCTGGAAATAATTATCAGAATAATTATCAACCGCCAAGACTAATTTACAATCAAAACCAGAACTATAACCGAAATATTCCATACAACAACCAACAAGGTCCTAGCAATCAACAAGTATCCAATAATACTTACATTCAGCAAAGACCTAATTTTCAAAACAAACCACCACAACAAACCGATGATAAAAAGCCGAATTTAGAAGATATGATGACGAAGCTAGTTGAAACTCAAACGCAATTTTTCACATCTCAGAAACAAATTAATGAACAAAATGCTCAAGCATTTAGAAATCAACAAGCTTCTATTCATAATCTGGAACAAGAAGTAAGTAACCTAGCAAGGTTAATAGGTGAAAGAAAACCGGGAAGTCTACCTAGTGATACAAATGCTAACCCCCGGAATGAAACAGCTAAAGCCATTACCACAAGAAGTGGTACAACACTTAAACCACCTGAAATACCTGTAACTTCTGATGAAGCTATTCCTACTCCACAAGAACCACAACCTAATCAAGATAAGAAAAAAGAACCGGTAGTTGAAAAGGTTAATGAAGATAACACAGTTAAGGCTAAACCTTATGTTAAACCATACCAACCACCACTTCCTTACCCGAGTAAAATGAAGAAAGAGAAACTTGAAGCCGAGCAATCTAAATTCTTGGATATGTTTAAACAGATAAATGTAAATCTTCCTTTCATTGATGTGATTTCAGGAATGCCTAGATATGCTAAATTCTTGAAAGACCTAATCTCAAATAGAAAGAAAATGGAAGAACTCTCGGCTGTTACCATGAATGCTAATTGTTCAGCAGTGCTGTTGAATAAGATACCAGAAAAACTATCTGATCCAGGAAGTTTCACAATTCCATGTTTTCTGTGTAATCTTAGTTCAATAGAAGCATTGGCAGACTTAGGTGCTAGTATAAATTTAATGCCGTATTCACTATACGCTAAACTAGACCTTGGAGAATTGAAACCAACCAGAATAAGCATACAACTAGCCGATAGATCAATAAAATATCCTAGAGGGATAATGGAGAACATGCTAGTTAAAGTTGGTACTTTAGTATTTCCAGTAGATTTTGTTGTTCTGGACATGGAAGAAGATTCTCAAGTTCCTCTCATATTAGGAAGACCATTCTTAAATACGGCTAAAGCAATGATAGACGTGTTCGGTAAGAAATTGACCCTAAGTATAGAGGATGAGAGTGTTACCTTTTCAGTTGATAGAGCAATTCAACAACCGCAATCTGCAGATGATACATGTTATTATATTCAAACTATAGATACACATGCAGAATTATTAGAAGAATTTCCAGAATTACAAGGAACAGGAGAATGTTCTTTAGGAGAAGGTAATGAACCAATTGATGAAGCTGAAATGTTAGCTACACTTATAGCTAATGGATATGAACCAACAACAGAAGAAATTCAAATGCTAAAAGAAGAAGACAGATATCGATATAAATCATCGATAGAAGAACCTCCAAAATTAGAGTTAAAGCCTTCCAAACCATTTGGAATACGCTTATTTACATGGTGAATCTGAATTACCTGTAATAATATCGTCTTCTCTTACTGAAAATGAGAAATCACAACTCATTTCTGTGTTGAAAGCTCATAAACCAGCCATTGCATGGAAGATTCATGATATTAAAGGAATAAGTCCTTCGTATTGCACACATAAAATCCTTATGGAAGAAGGTCATAAAACGTATGTGCAACGCCAACGAAGACTAAATCCTAATATGCAAGATGTAGTTAAGAAATAGATTATTAAACTGCTAGATGCAGGTCTAATTTATCCAATTTCTGATAGTCCATGGGTAAGCCCAGTTCAATGCGTGCCTAAGAAGGGTGGCATGACTGTCATTACAAATGAGAAAAATGAGCTTATTCCTACTAGGACTGTAACATGATGGCGTGTGTGTATTGATTATAGAAAATTAAATGACGCCACCAAAAAAGATCACTTTCCCTTACCTTTCATTGATCAAATGTTGGAAAGATTAGCCGGAAATAGTTACTATTGTTTTCTAGATGGATTTTCCGGATATTTTCAAATTTCAATAGCACCCGAGGACCAAGAGAAAACCACGTTCACGTGCCCTTATGGTACTTTTGCTTACAAACGCATGCCATTTGGACTTTACAACGCCCCTGCAACCTTTCAAAGGTGCATGATGGCGATTTTTCACGACATGATAGAAGAATGCATGGAAGTTTTCATGGATGACTTTTCGGTCTTCGGTGATACATTTGAAACATGTCTAGCTAATCTTGAACGAATGCTTATTAGATGCGAACAATCAAATCTAGTACTTAATTGGGAGAAATGCCATTTCATGGTTAAAGAAGGCATCGTTCTTGGACATAAAATTTCAAAAGAAGGAATTGAAGTGGATAGAGCTAAAGCAGATGTAATTGCGAAACTTCCACATTCCACCAATGTTAGAGGAGTTAGGAGTTTTCTAGGGCATGCCGGTTTTTACCGACGTTTCATAAAAGATTTTTCTAAAATTGCCACTCCTATGAATAAACTCCTAGAAAAGGATGCTCCATTCATCTTTTCAGATGAGTGTATCAAATCTTTTAATATTCTTAAAGAGAAACTCACTAATGCGCCGATCATGATAACACCAAATTGGAATCTACCATTTGAACTAATGTGCGATGCAAGTGATTTTGCAATGGGAGCCGTTTTAGGACAAAGGATTGAAAAACGATTTCAACCTATATATTATGCTAGTAAGACGTTACAAGGAGCACAAACGAACTATACAACTACTGAAAAAGAACTCCTTGCTATTGTCTTTGCTTTTGACAAATTTCGTTCATATCTCGTTCTAGCAAAAACGGTGGTCTATACCGACCATTCTGCTCTTAGATACCTATTTTCAAAACAAGATGCTAAACCAAGATTAATCCGTTGGATCTTACTCTTACAAGAGTTTGATATTGAAATCCGAGATAAAAGAGGAGCAGAAAATCTCGCCGCTGATCATCTTTCTCGTCTTGAAAATCCCGAATTAGAAGTTCTAAATGAATCGGACATACAAGACAACTTTCCCGATGAATATCTATTGAAGATAGATTATAATGAAATCCCATGGTTTGCAGACTATGCAAACTACTTAGTTTGTGGATTCCTTGAAAAAGGATTATCGTACCAAAAACGAAAGAAATTCTTCAGTGATATAAAACACTATTTTTGGGAAGATCCACACCTGTTTAAAAGTTATCCAGATGGAATAATACGCCGATGTGTATTTGGAGATGAAGCTAGTAAAACTTTAAACCATTGTCACACAGGACCAACAGGAGGGCATTATGGGCCTCAACTAACAGCAAGAAAAGTTTATGATGCTGGATTCTATTGGCCTACAATTTACAAAGACGCACACCTTCTTTGTAAATCCTGTGATGCATGTCAAAGGGCCTGAAAAATAAGTCAACGTGATGAAATGCCACAAAATGTCATCCAAGTATGTGAAGTATTTGACATTTGGGGTATTGACTTTATGGGTCCATTTCCAAAATCTCATAATAATCTTTATATTCTCGTAGCCATTGATTATGTATCTAAATGGGCGGAAGCACAAGCTCTCCCAACTAACGATGCACGAGTTGTAGTCAACTTTTTAAAACGTCTTTTTGCAAGGTTTGGAACACCGAAAGCTTTAATAAGTGATCGGGGTACTCATTTCTGTAATAATCAACTTGAGAAAGTTCTTAAAAGATATGGAGTAACTCATAAAATCTCCACCGCATATCATCCACAAACAAGTGGACAAGTTGAAAATACCAACCGAGCTTTAAAACGTATTCTAGAGAAAACCGTAGGATCAAATCCGAAGGAATGGTCCATTAAATTGGAGGATGCACTCTGGGCTTTTAGAACAGCCTACAAAACTCCAATTGGAACCACACCTTTTAGACTTGTTTATGGAAAAGCATGTCATCTTCCAGTAGAAATTGAACACAAAGCATTTTGGGCTTTGAAGACATGTAATCTTGATTTACATGAAGCTGGACGTCTACGGTTAAGTCAACTAAACGAATTAGAAGAATTAAGACATGAAGCATACGATAATTCGTTAATCTATAAGGAAAGAACGAAGAAATGGCATGATAAAAGAATCAGAAGTTTAAAAGAATTTAAAGAAGGAGACAGAGTTCTTCTTTTCAATTCACGATTCAAGCTATTTCCTGGAAAATTGAAATCAAGATGGTCTGGACCATTCATAGTTAAAAGAGTTTTCCCATACGGAACGATAGAATTAATAAATTCAAATGGGATTGAATTTAAAGTTAATGGTCACAGAGTTAAACACTACATAGATAGTCCGATGGAAGTCGACAACGAAGTTAATCACAATTTCAACACCACAGCTAACTAAGTGTGGGGAGAATCAAGTATTTAAAGGATAATATGTATTTCTGTTAGAGTTAAATTGTCTGTTTTCATGTAGTTCTCGAAAATGGAATCCGAATGGTCTTTCCCTAGCAGACCCTAAAGAACTAGTCTTCTCCCCCCATTCTGAATTTTTATTTTTTTTTTAGGAAATGAAGACTGCCTGTGAACTAAACCATGGTCTAATGCTACACGCTTTGATCACTAAACGTAATAATGACACACTACCGAGTGAAATAGTATCAGTAATCAGAGAAAGATTGGACGGAGTTAGAAAAGAATCTAGATGCGAAGATAATAAGTTACAATTTGGTAAAGGAAAATCAAAATCCGCAGCGAAAAGAAGAGCACGACACCTAGAAAGATGTCACAAATGCGGAAAATGGTCACATGGAGGTAAATGTTCAAATAATCAAACCTATTCAAATACCGAATTTGTTACTTTATGCAGAGACGGACCGTTCATATGTTTAGAAGAAAAAACACTGAATGCTCGAGGTTACGCCTATGTAGCTATGGAAAACCAATTAAACCGACTATCTTATGAATGGGATAGATCATATAACTAAGAATACTATCTCACAGGTAAGTCTGTACAGTTTTTTTTTTAACCTTTTGATAATAAATGCTAATTTGTTCGCTATAAAGTATTAAATTGGTATTGAATAAAATTAGGTTTGGCGACCGAAATTATTGATATCATACAAAAATTTATTACATCACTGCGAAATTTAACGTTTATTCTTAAGGTATAAATATCTTTAATCAATCAACACAAAATATTTCAAAAATTCGTCATGAGTTAAATTAGGTTTTGGAACCGAAATTACTTTACCGAAAAGAGGGGCGTATATTTTTGATAATATTTGATGGATTAAAGTAGGATAAAAAGCCAAAAAGATTTTTAATTTTATTTTTACCATGTTTTTAAAATTAATATATAAATCTTAAATTAATATTGTAAACTTTGTAAAATCAATATATTTAAAATTGTAAATATTTGAAAAATTAATATAAGTTTGGTGTGAATTTATAATATGAATTTTTAAATTAAGTTTGGTGTGAATTTTTAATTTTTAAAATATGAATTTTTAATTTTATGCATTTCAAATTTTAAGTTTGGTGTGAATTTTTAATATTAATTTTTAATTTTATATTTAAGTTGTGTGAATTTAAAAACAAAAATTTACTTTATCTCATTAAGTTAAAAATATGATTTTTAAAATTCGTCGTAAGTTGAAGACTAGGTCTTTGAACCGAAATTGCTTTACCCGAGGGAGGGACGAGAACTTTTATTATCATTATTTTTAATCTTATTGAATTAAAGTAAGCCAAAAACATTAAAAAAACCCAAAAAAAATCTTTACTTTTAAAAACCGCGCTTTGATTTGACAAATTTTAAAATTTTGTCGAGGGATAGACTAGGACAACGATCCGAAACGCCCTCGCTCCTAAAGGAAAACAAAATTTTTAAAATTTAATTAATTATAAGTTTTATAAAGTATAAGGTTTTATAAAATAAAATAAAAATCAGAAATCACTGTAGCCGGCACCCCATGCGATCGCATGGGGTTTGCACTTGGAACCCATGCGATCGCATGGGGACCAAATGCAGGCCTGATACATACAGCAGTTCAGTTCTGCCTCACCACAAACACACACATACATTCACGAAACTCACCCAAAAATTCACCAATTTTCGCCATTTTTCCACCGTAATTCATCAAATTTCTTGCTCTAATCATGCCTAGATTCTCATTCTTCAGCAAATTGGTAAAAATTACACCCCTAAACTCTATAAATTCCTAGTTTTTGTGATAATTACCAATTTTTTTACCTAATGCAATTTTGTTAATTTCTAGTGTAATTAGTGTTAAATTGTTAGTATTTTATGCATGTATAACCTAGATTGATGCTATTTAACATGATTTGAAGCCGAAAACTTCAAAATTTTTAGAAATATAGGGTTTGTGTTCTTGAGCAATTTGGGACTTTTTGATATAAACAGGTTATGGCCGATTTTTGTCATGAATTATTGCTAAATTGAGTAGTGTAACATGTTTAGATAGTTAAATGATCCAAACAATGATCCTAAACATGATTTTTGGAGATTAAAGTGGACTTTTTAAGTCCAAAATTCATGAACTTGATTAATTTGATGTAATTGCCATTTAAGACTTGTTTAATTATTAGTAATGACTATTTTGACATTTTATTTGAATTAAATGCTTATGAATTTTGTATACATTTTCATATGTGCTTATTTGAAAAATGTAGAATTGTGAAAAATTGTAAAAATGTGTATAAGTTTAATTTTGATTTAACATGTTATAGTGATTGTTTTAAGTTGTTATTTTGCTAACACTAATGCATATTTGGATGCACAAATTTTGTGTTTAATGTGTTTTGCAGAAAGCCGATACTGGAGGTTCAGGAGCATCATCATCTAGACAACCAGCACCAGCACCAGAACCAGAACCAGAAATGCAACACGAACAAGAACCACAACAGGAACAACAACAACAGCCTGATCAGCACATACCTTATTATGATCCGGTACAGTTTGTTGATGAATTCATAGTATTCCCAATGAGGCCGCCAGTAGAATTCCCAATGATTCCTGAGCACACTCTACATCCTAATCTGAGATTTGATAGAAGATGGAGAGATTACGAGACATATCAAAGGAACAAATTCAAATTGGTAACAAAAAATGTAGAGGTGCCAAGGGTAATCGATTGGGCCCCTTTGGAAACGGTCCATCTAGCTGACCGTGTTAGACAGCTTTTAGTTCAAAGGTATGGCAGTTCTTCTTTTACAAATTGGGAACGTCTTTTCACCATTCGTAGACCTGTATATAAGGAATGGTGTGTTGAGTTGATGAGTACTGTATCACTTGATACAAATATAGTTAGAATAGATGATAGAAGATTTCTTAGGTTTATCCTTGGCGGTAGGATGTACAGAATGTCCATGCTGGACATGACCAGGGCCTTACAGATATATACTCCTGGTGAGTTGCTATTACCCAATTGTACAAACTTGATTCATTATGGTGAACGGGTAGATAGTAACTTTGACGCCGACGCCATTTGGAGGCGTATGTCACATTTTGATGTTTTTACACGAGCAGGAGGACACTCCTATACACATATTGACAGAGCCGAGCTTCGTATTATTCATAGATTTTTGGCTAACTCGATTATACAAAGAGGTCATAATAAAGAAAAAATTACCTAGAAGCTTTGTCAATATCCCTTACTGTGTTGCTTTTTATTTATCTAAAATGGTAGAGGGAATGCAGGACGGGAGTATAATAGGAGGAGGTATTTTTGTTACTCTCATTGAAGAGTATTTAGGTGTTGATAGGAACCAAGGGGGTCCATTATAGATTTGTAGAGAACAGGTTGAGCCCTTAGGATTGAAAGTTTATGTGGGTGCTAAGGTATTGAAAAGTAGACGTAACCAGGCAGTACCCTATGAGGGATCTCATCCTCAGGTAGAGAGAGGCTCAGACGAGGAAATGGAGGAGGCGGAAGACATTAGGGATGTCTTTCGAGATGCTATTCTTGACGTCCACGTTCGTATAGATGAGGAAGCAATGACGAACGCGGCAAGACATAGTATGTATGAGCAGTGGAACTCCGAGCGAGTATACGAGGATTATAGGCAACGCCAACACGATAGCTGGTTAGTTCATCAGCACCAAATCATGAGCCAGCTATCATATCAGGTACCAAATAACTATGTACCTACGCGACCTGCTCATTTTCCGCCACATAGCCCCGATATCCGACCACCCTTTAACCGGTATGACTATAACCAAGCCTATCAAAACACCTATAACCAACAATGGAACCCACCTGACGAGATGAACTGGAACCCATATCCAGACTGATTTAGTTCCATTTGGTTATTTTTATGATTTTTATGTTTTTATCTTTTGACTTTTTCATGTTTAAACTTATGTTATTGGATATATTTGTGTAATTTTTATTATTTTATTATTATTGTGTACTAATATTTCATATTTAGAATTTGAAAGTGGGATATTAAGTCCCATTTCAAATTGCCATGCATGATTATATTTGTATGTATGTATATTGTCGATTGTACAAAACAGGGTAAAACAGCGCATTTTCAAAGACTGGCATTAAGTTCAGCAAAAGCTACTAATTTTGACGACAAGATGACAAATAAATGTGATGTAACAACAGACGAAATGAACAAATGATATGCACTATTTATCATTCAGCAAACAAACGCAAATATGTTTGGAAACTTTGGTAAAATTTAATTATTTCTACGCTAATCACCCTCAATAATTTAAATTGTACTGATTTCTTGCAAATGAGGACATTGCAAGATCTTAAGTGTGGGAAGGGGTTAAATTCTTTCAGATTTTTAAAATTTTTATCTTTATACACTTGGTTACCATTAAAAATACTAGTAACGTAGTAGTTGTATTAGAATCTAGTGCTCTCTGATAATAAAGAACAGCCCTAGTCTTATATACTGACTACCCAATTCTAGTAAAAATTTTCAAAATTTTCAATTAAATGAACTCAAAATCATGTTTATACATATTTATGAACGATAAAACTAGGTGTTAACACCGAAATTATTGTTACCTCGGAAAGGACATAAATTGAGAAACAAACCAAAATGTTAAAATTCATTTAAAATGGAATAGAGAACAATAAAAAGGAAAATAAAAGCCAAGTGTGGGAAAAATTACCAAGTTATCTTAAACATATGTCACATATTTCTGTAACAAATAACTGAAAATACTTTTGCTTTGGACTAAACTAAACTATTTTACCCGATGAAAGAAAAGAAGAGATGGATCTACACGATGAATCAATTCCATCATTAAAAGGAAGTAAAGTCTTCCGAAAAAGAAACGCGCTTCTTGAGTTAGGTCATGAAGTTGTCGTCCAGACCAGCTGTAGGTTGACGAAAAACCTAGAAAAGTCATCACTAAAATCAGCAGGAAATCCACGGACCTCAGCATTAAACAGGGTAGCCAAGTGGTCAGATTTATCATAACCATGAGAAGGATTTATCTCGTAAAATGGGGGGCACCGTGCAAATTAGCTGGATAAGACTAATGAATCAGATCCTCAGAAAGGATAATCTCCTTAAAGATTAAAAATCAGCTTTTAAGCCTGATATTACTCAATCCTAGATATTGACCTTAAAGATTGAGAATTCAAACTCATGGAATTCAATGATATCTAAACTCGAGCTTGAACGAGAAAATATTTTGATCAAAATTACAAACCGATTTGTTTTCTGAAAACCCCATTTTCAATGCGTTCATTACCATTGAACGTAAAATCCTAGGAATTCATCTGGAATTCATTAGGTCACCTGAACCAAATCGGGTGTCAACCGTAAGAACGGTGGTTGCATAGTGGTTAAAGACAGGACCTTGTGCCAAACCTACAAATTATAAGGGTGAGCTTTACTATTGCTCCTACAAAGGATAGTAATTGCGTCCGACACGTTATAGATCATAATTAAAAGCATGTCAGGGGACATTGCCTTAACAGTTGCTTGTTCAACGCTTTCCTTTACAACCGGACGGTAGTTTACCGAAAGGTAATATACGGGACAAGTAAACTGGACGTGTTGCTTTCCTAATACAAGGTTACCAAGTGGGTGACATAAAACCATAAGTTTTGAGCTAAAATTTTCAAATCTGAAACCCACCAAGCCCACAAAAATATTTTGCAAACACCGGTGAAGGGTTATTCCGGAAAACTTATCTAGGGTAAAAACTAGATTTAATTTTCAAAAGATTAAATGTTTTCATAAAGATCCAAATTCCTTAATGGATCTAAATTTTTATAGTCATGTGGGACTGTAAACCATATCGTTACTACCATTGTTTATACCGCCGTATAGAAATCACTGATGTACAAAGTGTGAAGAATAAAGAAGTGATTCTAGTATTTCAAGACGATATTGCTTGAGGACAAGCAACGCTCAAGTGTGGGAATATTTGATAATGCTAAAAACGAACATATATTTCATAGCATTATTCCTCAAGAAAGACAAGCTTTTAGTTGCAATTGTTCTATTTACAAGTAATATTCGTTTAAATAATAAAAGGTGAAGACAAAAGACAGATTCGACGAATTGAAGACGCAAACGACCAAAAAGCTCAAAAGTACAAAATACAATCAACGAGGTTCCAATTATTGATAAGAAACGTCTCAAAATTACAAGAGTACAAGATTCAAAACAAAAAGTACAAGATATTAAATTGTACGCAAGGACGTTCGAAAATCCGGAACCGGGACCAGAGTCAACTCTCAACGCTCGACGCAACGGACTAAAAATTACAAGTCAACTATGCACATAAATATAATATAATATTTAAATAATTCTTATAATTATTTAATATATTATATTTATTTATAAAACCGTCGGCAGAAGAAAACAACCAAATGTGAGCCTCCCCAGCTGGCCATGCGATCGCATGGCCTTGAAGAGCAAAGCTCATACGATCGCATGAGCTCCTTTTTCAGTTCACAGGCCTCTAAATTCGCAGTTTGGTGAACGTAAAATCCATCTATCTTTCTCTTCTCCATTCATACGTAATATTTATATTTATAATTTATATTTTAATTTTAATTTTAATTATAATTCTAATAATAAGGGTATTTTAGCGAATGTTGTAAGGGTGTAAGTCGAAATTCTGTCCGTGTAACGCTACGCTATTTTTAATCATTGTAAGTTATGTTCAACCTTTTTAATTTAATGTCTCGTAGCTAAGTTATTATTATGCTTATTTAATCCGAAGTAATCATGATGTTGGGCTAATTACTAAAATTGGGTAATTGGGCTTTGTACCATAATTGGGGTTTGGATAAAAGAACGACACTTGTGGAAATTAGACTATGGGCTATTAATGGGCTTTATATTTGTTTAACTAAATGATAGTTTGTTAATGTCAATATAAAGATTTACAATTGGGCGTCCCTATAAATAACCATTTACACTCGATCGGACACGATGGGCAGGGTATTTATATGTACGAATAATCGTTCATTTAACCGGACACGGGAATGGATTAATAGCCACTAGAATAATTAAAACAGGGGTGAAATTATGTACAAGGACACTTGGTATAATTGATAACAAAATATTAAAACCTTGGGTTACACTCAGTCGACATCCTGGTGTAATTATTAAACAAAGTATTAAAATCTTGTTACAGTTTAAGTCCCCAATTAGTTGGAATATTTAACTTCGGGTATAAGAATAATTTGACGAGGACACTCGAACTTTATATTTATGACTGATGGACTGTTATGGACAAAAAACCAGACGGACATATTAAATAATCCAGGACAAAGGACAATTAACCCATGGGCATAAAACTAAAATCAACACGTCAAACATCATGATTACGGAAGTTTAAATAAGCATAATTCTTTTATTTCATATTTAATTTCCTTTATTTTATATTTAATTGCACTTCTAATTATCGCATTTTTATTTATTGTTATTGTATTTAATTGCACTTTTAATTATAGTACTTTTTAATTATCGCAAGTTTATTTTATCGCACTTTTATTATTCGCAATTTCATTATCGTTATTTACTTTACGCTTTAATTTAAGTCTTGTATTTATTTTTAATATTTTACATTTGGTTTTAACTGCGACTAAAGTTTTTAAATCGACAAACCGGTCATTAAACGGTAAAAACCCCCCTTTATAATAATGATATTACTTGTATATATATTTGTATTTTTATAAAAGTAAACTAATATAGCGTTAAGCTTTGTTTAAAGATTTTCCCTGTGGAACGAACCGGACTTACTAAAAACTACACTACTGTACGATTAGGTACACTGCCTATAAGTGTTGTAGCAAGGTTTAAGTATATCCATTCTATAAATAAATAAATATCTTGTGTAAAATTGTATCGTATTTAATAGTATTTCCTTGTAAAATTTAATAGTATTTTATATACACCTCGCGAAACATCACTTCCGCGTACACTCATACTTGCTTGGGGTCAAGCATACATGCATACACTCTGATTACTTGCTTGGAGTCAAGCATACATACATACTTACGCTATTTATAGCAACCGTGATTTTAAACTTATATTATGTCACAAGTTTATTTCATTTATACTTTGCAACTTTTGTAAACTAAAACTTGTTGTCGAACCGTTTGGTAACTTAAACTTTGTAAGTCTTGTACGTTTCAAATGAATGCGACATAATTTTGGTCAAACGTGTCTCATTTAGGGACTATGACCACGTAACAGGACCTAAGTTAACGGCGCCGTCAATGACGATTTTGTCGGGTCGTTACAGATGGTATCAGAGCGTTGGTTGTAGGGAACTAAGATGTGCATTAGTGTGTCTGACAGAGTCGTTAGGAGGCATTAGTGAATCTAGACTACAACTGGATAGTTAACCATTGCATTCTGACATGCATTTGCTATAGATAGCACTTACTTGACTACTTGTGCATTATACTTAAACCTTTATTAGGTGAACTCCTAAATGGTACCAATTTTTTTTTCATCATACGAACTCGTACTCTACCACTTTCTGATAACACACGTAAATTCAAGATTCATACACGTGAGGATGACGACGACTTCATTAGTTATAGTAGTTCGGGAATTCTGTCTCCTCGGTTGTTATTCGCCACCATCTCAGCTTACTATTCACGAGCGCTGTAAAGTTTCCACCACCATGGCAATCACTAACCACTATCGATGTTACACCGGTAACCTTCATTCACTATCTCCCACTTCTTGTTGCTACTATCACTACTCTAGATGAGTATCGTCGTCACCGCTTCACTACGGTCGCATACTACTCGTTATCATGATTCGTTACTCTTGTCGTACTCAAAGACATTATTGTTTGATTTGAACCGCATTGACGTGAACAACCAGTTATACACTTCCCTCGGGAAACGCATCTTCGGAGTTGCACTAATTCTTTCGATTTAATACGAGTCACGTTAGAGATGCCGTTATATTTTGTTCATTTTAAATCTTCATGATTACACGAACTTGATTCTATGGAGTGATGTGGGAATGGAGGTATGAGTTAGCATAATATAACGACACTCGATCAACGTAGTTATATTATGGTAAGTCATACCAAAGTTCTAATGACTCGTGATGGTGATTGGACTCGATCAACCTAATCACCATCATGTGCCATGTACATGACTTTATTTTTTCCTTGTTGCCATCCGAAAACTTCGAGAATATTGATAACAACCATACCAGGGACACATCTTGATATTATAAAATCCTATTTATGCTTCTGAACGAATGACCAATTCTTTCAACTTCAAAACATATGTTACACATGTATAATATATCGTCTTCGCACACTTTTATCGACGAACTACAAAACGCTTTATATGCTCACATCGAGGCGGAAACTTCTCTTGCATTACACTCGTACTTCCGTGTAAGAAAAACCTTTATCTAAATTCTCAATGGAGATAGAAACTCTTCACGTTATACTAGTATTCGCCTCGAGGGTGAATGGTCCTAACAAACGTTTTCAGAAACCGATAAGAAACTTGTCACAACAAACGTTTTTCAGAAACCGACAAGATGGGAAAAGCTTGTACAACTATACATTATAGGAATGCTATCTCGACACGGTGTGCCTTTCTCATTTGTTTCTGATCGAGATGCTCGTTTCACTTCTAGATTTTGGAGTGCCTTACAAGAAGCTTTGCGAACACGTTTAGACATGAGTACCGCACATCAACCACAATCCGACGGACTGAGCAAACATACGATTCAAACCTTGGAAACCATAATACGAATTTGTGTTATCAACTTCAAATTTACTTGAGAAAAGTATTTGCCTTTAGCCGAATTCTAGTACTACATTAATTTTCATTCGAGTATTAACGCCACGCCTTTCGAGAACTCATATAGCCGCAATTGACGTTTTCTAAATTGTTGAACCGAAGTAGGTGACATGCAAACCACCGAACTCGAACTCATTCATGAAATAACCGTTATGATCGTTCAATTCCAAGAAGGACTCAAGACGGCCCGTAGTCGCCAAAAGAGCTACGCCGATGTTAGACGTAAACCTCTCGAATTCCAAGCGGGTGACCGCATAACATTAGAAGTCGCACCTTAGAAAGGTGTAATCCGTTTCGGGAAATGTAGAAAGCTAAATCCGCGATATTTTGATCCTTTAAAATTTTGGGGCGTATTGTACCCAT
The DNA here is from genome assembly GCF_046630445.1 of Rutidosis leptorrhynchoides. Classification (NCBI taxonomy): domain Eukaryota; kingdom Viridiplantae; phylum Streptophyta; class Magnoliopsida; order Asterales; family Asteraceae; genus Rutidosis; species Rutidosis leptorrhynchoides. The sequence continues at coordinate 554,245,393 of NC_092335.1, read as the reverse complement.
TGCTTACCGTTTCGATCTTCCAACTCAATTGAGCTCCATTCATCCTACATTCCGTGTATCAAACTTGAAGAAATGTCTTGCGAAACAAGAACTTGTTATCCTCTTCGTCGAGCTTACTATCGATGATAAACTTCACTTCCTAGGAGAACCGGTTGAAACTATGAATCGTGAAACCAAACTCTGAAACAACGTAAAACCCCGACTGTCAAAGTTCGTTGAAATGCCCAAGGGAGTACCTTCACTTATTCGTAGAATTTGCAACGCAAAGGTTTCGAAGAAGAAACAACAACTACTACTTCCAACTAAATTTCGGGACGAAATTTCTTTTAAGGTGTGGGTAATGTAACATCCCGTATTTTTCCGTTAAATTATATTAACGCCCATCTTTTTTTTTTAGATAATATCCTTCGTTATCTAAATTCGTATCTTTCGTTAACTAACGTTCTTAATATTTTCGTTATTCGATTATAACATCTCCCGTTTACTCTCGCGTATTTAAATTAATTCGTTTGGTAAATTCACGCACCCACTTTTTAAACTCGAGGGACAATTGGTGTCAAGTGGGCAAACTAGTTGACTAGGTCAACTAGTCTACCCACCATCTCATTCATTCATTTCCATCCATCTCCTACCTCCCTTTTTCTCTCTTCTCTCTAGTTGCAAAAACACCCATAACACCCAAATCATTCATTCATCATCATCTAAATTCGATCTAGGAGGCTTACAACAAAACAAATTACATATTCGTGATCCTCTCGTCATTCTCTACATTTTGGTACCAATGTCATCTCTTTTGGGTAACATTTCTAAAACTCTAGATTTCATGTTCTTAGAGTTTTTGACTTGAAATGGTGTTAATTAGTGTCTATGGCTCAAGTATAACATGAATATATGTTTAGTTTGCCCGATTTGTTGTTTTGAGTAATTAGCTTGAATATGAAAAATGTGTGTGCTTAATCTTGAATTTTGGATGATTAAATGTTGTTTAAATGTTAAAGTTCATGTATTAAATGTGTTACTAGCATCATTAGCTTCGTTTTGGTATGTAGGTTGATTTAGAAAAACTTCATTAACAAAATTGATGAATTCATGATTCTTGGTTAGGGTTTGATGAACTTTAAAAATGGATTTTTGATGCATTGAATGCTATGACATGTTGTTAGTAAGTGCTTAGTTGCAATGTATGTTTAATTACTTTTGAAACGGCGTATCGTATGCGTAAATTGGATTCCTGAATCACCGTTTGCATTTTTGAGCTTGAAACGTTAAATAATGATCATTTATTGAGGTTTTCATTGTTGTTAATGATGGATTTGATTGATGAAATGTGTTTCGTTAAATTACCTTTCCAACGATATAAGATACGTGTTTTGAATGTTTACAGTTCATAAATTATGGTTGTTTGAAGTTGGATTCGTGCTTGAGTGTTCAAAAACTGCCAGACTTGCTGAACAGACATACTGAGCGCCGCTCAGGATCTTGGAGCGCTGCTCCGGGCCCCGGCTGTCCAAAAATGTCCGTTTTCGTTTAATTCTAACTATGCTACGTACCCCCGATCAACATGAAACTTGGCCAACATGCTTATATATGATTAAAAACCTCAGAAAAATTGTCGGATACTTGACCCGACCCCGTTGACTTTTTCGTTGACTTTGACCAAGTTTGACTTTTAGTCAAACTTAACAAAACACTTATGCAATCGTTCTAATCTTATTTTATACTTGATTCTTGCATGAAACTTGACAACGTGATTCACATGCTATATAATCGAGTCGTAACGAGCCATAGGACTAATTGAACACATTTCGACCGACCTTATGTCATAACCGGTAATTGATACAACTTACTTGTTTAGGTCAAGGCTAAACAACTTTCATGCACACGTTTACTTTGTGAAGTACATTTATACTCGTGCACCCGAGGTGAGATCATAGTCCCACCCTTTTCAACAACTTTTATACTTTAAATCGTGGGCTGAGAAACATATACTTTGTTACATCTTGTACTAACTTGTATGCTTTGAACACAAGTACGAAAACAAACATTCCACGGCGAGTTTGAACAAAAATCCTCAATTCAATTATCATTAGTTGCACTTGCGGGTGTAAGCGTGAACTTATGTTGTGTGGATCCATGCGGGTTAGACGTGCCCTCATTCGGACGGTTCGCTACCATCAGCGGATGAAATATATTTTCGATTTTAGTGTATGTTCTAACACTACGTAACAGGGTTCCAAACAGTAAAGTCTTGATAATTGGGTGCTCACGAACGTACTTTTGGAATGCAAACGATTTGGAAAATCAACTATATTAAATCTTGTGGTTCAAAAACAACGTTTATTGCAACACCTATGATTTCACCAACGTTTTTCGTTGACAGTTTTCTATATGTTTCTCAGGTTCATGAATGACTATTTGATACATGCTTCCGCGTACACTCATACTTGCTTGGGGTCAAGCACACATGCATACACTCTGATTACTTGCTTTGAGTCAAGCAAACATACATACTTACGCTATTTATAGCAACCGTGATTTTAAACTTATATTATGTCACAAGTTTATTTCATTTATACTTTGCAACTTTTGTAAACTAAAACTTGTTGTCGAACCGTTTGGTAACTTAAACTTTGTAAGTCTTGTACGTTTCAAATGAATGCGACATAATTTTGATCAAACGTGTCTCATTTAGGGACTATGACCACGTAACGAGACCTAAGTTAACGGTGCCGTCAATGACGATTTTGTCGGGTCGTTACATTGTTATCGTCATTATTATTATTATCTAATTATTATTATTATTATTATTATCATTATCGTTATAAATATAAGTATTATCATTGTTATTGTTATTATTAATACTATTGTTATTATCACTAAGGTTATTATTAATATTATTATTATTATTATTATTATTATTAATATTATTATTATTATTATTATTATTATTATTATTATTATTATTATAATTATTAGTATTATCATTAGTATTATTATAATTATTATTTTTAGTATCATTATCATTAAAACTAATATTAGTATCATCTAATTATTATGATTACTATTATTACCATTATTATGAATGCGATATAAAAGAGGACTAAAAGCTATTAAACAAATCGATTAGGAAATAATGAGCATAAGTATCATGATAAAATTAAAATATTGCAAGATATTGATTTAGATAAAAATATCGTTTTCATTATTTTTATTATTATTATTATTAAAAGTATCATTAATATTAAAACTATTATTTTTATTAAAATTATCATTTTTAATAGAAATATCATTGTTATTATGATATTGGCCGTCTCGGCACATAGAACGTAATAGTGAATGTGGTGTTAAATGAAATTCTTTCGAGTGGTTGTCGCTTATCTTCGACGGGTTTCCTAATGGTTTTACCAGCAGCGTAATTACAGATAACAGGAGGTATGCTTCGAAGAAATTTCAAGGGTGTCACTTCAGGTCACTTCAGTGAGTATATGGTGGTGATTAAGCGTGATAATTAAGCGTCAAAGATAAAGAGATAGGTTGTTTAAGAAAGAAAGAATGGAAAGTTTTACAACCTTTATGGTATATGAGGATTTGTTAATCTACTCATGGGTATGAGATAGATAGTTTGGTTGAAACGAGCTCTTCGTATATCTACAAATCAGAAGATGATTACCCTTCATTTAATAATATTGGGATTTTCTAATGAATGGCTTGGAAATTTTTCTTTGATTCACTATCTATTCCATTTGTCATAATATTGGAATTTCTATATGAATTACCGTAATATAATCACGTTGGCCAGACGTCATTATATTTCACTAATTCATATTTCCACTTCAATATCACCCCATAAGGTCAGGATACGTGATCAAATGTGACGATCGCTCCAAATCCATATGGACGAACACGTCATTCATTGATTTCATTGCGAGGTATTTGACCTCTATATGATACGTTTTGTAAACATTGCATTCTTTTGAAAAGGCACACCATAAATGAATATTTAAATCAAAGGTTTTTGACATATGATGATTTCTACATATAGACAATCACCATAAATAATAGTTTACAACAGTATTTCCGTTGACAATGTAGTCAAAATAAGATACATGGTGATGATTTGGTGAATGCAACGTTTCCTTGAAAAATATGTCATGTAAGACTCCATGCACATAGCTTGTCTAACATCTAAGCAAACAGCGAAAGACTTCTAGGGAACCTGAGAATAAACATGCTAACAAGTGTCAACACAAAGGTTGGTGAGTTCATAGTTTTAATGTTTTGCATAATCTGTACATAAAGGTGGATCACAAGATTTCAGTTGTTTCATCCAGAAACGTTTATCAATAGATTATATAAAAGTGGATCACAAGATTTCAGTTGTTTCATCCAGAAACGTTTATCAATAGATTATATAAAAGTGGATCACAAGATTTCAGTTGTTTCATCCAGAAACGTTTATTAATAGATTCTACATAACAGAGCACCCTGGTAACTAAACTTTAACGTTATAATGATAAATACCCCATTCGTTTTAATACACGCAAACCAACGTGTCCTAAACTCAAATAACATACGTCCGTTAAAAGGCTAGCGCTCTAGCTCGGACGGGGATGTCAAGCCCTATGGATGCATATACAATTATTCGCGCCCACCAGTCCATATCCTATGTACTGGTAGCTACTAGTTACCAAAGCTAAGGGATTTTCGGTTTAACTCGGTGTAGAATTTAGTATGTACTTGTATCCATTGTGTTTAAAATAAAGTGTATGTATTCTCAGTCCAAAAATATATATTGCAAAAGCAATTAAAAAGGGAGCAAATGAAACTCACCTTAGCAGCATATAAAGTCGTTCACCAAAATGTGATCGAAACTCAGAATATCAAATAATTGTAGTCCTCAACGTATTAATATTGTGATTCAATATTGCAGGAAAGTATGTAGAAGCAACGAAGATGATAAACACTAGGTTTGATTCACAAATATACGCCTGAACATTACCCATAACCTCCTTGGCAATAACCCATAATTTCCTTAGCTTTATCCCGCTCGAAAACCATTTTTGAAATCGTTTGGACATAACCTCGTCGTAGTATTTTATGTATAATACTAATAATAATAATAATAATAATAATAATAATAATAATAATAATAATAATAATAATAATAATAATAATAAGATTAATAATAATATTAACCTTAATAATATTAATAATAATAATAATAATAATAATAATAATAATAATAATATAAATATATATATCAGAGAGAAAGAAAGAATAAATTATGAAAGTGTAAAGATTCGGGCAGAACTCGTGGCCTTTTATAGACTTGGTCAGATTTTTGCCTCCATGCGATCGCATGGATTTCTAGGCTTGTGGCCATGAGATCGCATGGCCTCAGATTCCAGCTCACATATGATTTTGTCCTAACTCTTGTCGACATAATTTAATATTAATATATAATATATAATTTAAATAATTAATTATATATTATATTAAATTCACGTGCATAGTTTATTTGTAATTTTTGTTCTGATAAGTCGTACGTCATCACTCGACTTATGTCTCGGTTCCGGTTTTTCAAATGTCCTTTCGTACGCTGAGAAAACTTGCATTTTACGTTTCGTGACACGTACCTTTGTTAAAATATAGTCTTAAATCATCCATAAACTATACCACTCGAGGTATAACTTATACATTTGAGTGTTTTGGTCATTTACTTCTATAAATCATCGTCTCGCTATTTGTCAATTTTTACGGTAGCAATTCACTGTAGCAAAGTCAATTTCACTGTAGCAAATAGTGATTTTCGAAAATACTGTAGCATTTTGGGTGTTGTAGCAATTTGAAAATACTGTAGCAAATTAGTGTTTTACTGGTTCATCTTAAACGCTTTAGTTAACTTATCTAAATATCAATCGAATCAATAAACGAATGTTACTATCGTTTACTAAATAACTTGAAATTATATATATGTATATATCTACATATAATTGTTCGCGAATCATTGAAAACAACCGAAGGGTATTTAAATATATAAAAGTAGTTCAAAAATTTTGAGATTCAGTTTTACAGACTTTGCTTATCGTGTCGAAAATGTTAATCATACAAAGATTAAGTTTAAATTTGGTCAGAAATTTCCAGGTCATCACATCAAACTTTGACGTTGGAATGTTGAGTCATGAGTGACATCCCTCGATTTCACCAACCGAGGTGGTGTTATAAAAATAACTCGCATGAGTCAAAGAATATTTTGTATCATAATGGCGAGTCAGATCATTAAAATGTGTATGGATATGATAACAATCACATACTAATTGATCCTTCAGAGTCAGGATCATGCAAGATGATGAGGTTTTGGCTTAACATCCTTAGGAAAGGATACAGAATATCAAAAGAGGTCAAGCAGGTATTAAGATGAAATGGCAGTATAAAGATTAAGGGAAATCACTTAAAACTAAGGCAGGAAAGGTTATAGTCCTAAAGATTACTAAGGCACCCTAGCTAGCACATAAGGCACACATAGAATGCAATCCTGGTTCTCTATAACAACCTGCTCTGATACCGATCTGTCACACCCCCAAAATGGGACCGGGGTAACTGTGACTAACTAATATCATAACATAAGTGTATAAGCGAGAACGACTCTAAATGAGACGTTTTATTTATTAAATAAATAGCGGAAGCATTATTCAAAGTTTTACATCATAAAAGTACAGTAAATGGAAAATGTCTAAACAAAATGATAAATATGAATGATGAACTCCATGCAAGCAGCAAAGCATACATCAATCATCTAGTAGCAAGTAGCAGCTAGCTCAATCATCACCTGAGACAAAACATGCTTAAAGTGTCAACCAAAAAGGTTGAGTGAAATTCATAGGTTTATAAATAATATCCAAAGTTTTAGACCACAAGATTTAGTTTAAAGTTGATCAATATAGATATATCAATCTAAAAGTGTTGCTGCAGTTTGTAATATCATTACTAAACAAGTTTACCCTATGACACCTTATACTGTCAGTGTCATGGAATCATTATTATGTAACCAAAGACCAGCGGTCAAATGGTTAGAGACGTTACTCTCAATAATTAAGTTTGCATTTATACGTAGCAATTAACGATATTACGGTAGGGATTTAGCATGAATCAAAGCAAGACATCATAGTTAATAGTTGAGTACTTGTGTCTAAGCGTAAAATAGTTTAAAAGCAAGCATGTGTCTCACCCCAAAGTTGTAAAACAGTTATGAAATAGTAAAAAGTGGAGCTATGAAGTTCACCTTAAATAGCAGTTGAAGATAATCCACAAAGAAAAGAAATGACAGAAGTAAGTAACGAAGATCTCAACCTAGAGATATAACGTTTAGTCAGTTATGTTGTAACAGACAAAAAGTATGTTTATTAATATAGCAACTATATTAACAGTGACGGTTTTCGAGAAAAGTTCCTATTTCTCAAAAGTTTCTAATTTCGGAAACCTACTATTTATGGAAAGCTTCCACTTATAGTATGTTTCTAGTTTAGGAAGTTCGGGTTATAATCCTTCACAAAGAGTTATACAACTTTGCTCAAACCTCGTTGCTATCAAGTAAGTCACTCTGATGATCTGTTGTTACCGGGCGTCCAGGACTCTTGACCAGAATCTAAGTCTTGGAATTCGAGATCTACAAGCGGTTCCCATAAGGCAACAAGGACCACCCTAAGCCGTAAGTAGCGGTGAGGTTCGTATAAAGTGCACGTTATCTTTTAATTATAACCTTCACGTTATAGTGGTATACATACAACGAATTATTAATGTACTTAATAATTATATATGTGGTAATATAACCTAAGTATTATTTAATATTTAGTTATTATACCTTAGTATGTCTTATATATATTAAATATAATTACCTTTAAATAAATACCTAAATTACTTCAAAAATAATAGTGTTTTATTAATCAAACATTATCCAAAAATGTCTAAATAATTAATTAAATATCTAAAAATTATATACATAATTTTTATAGTCTTAGTTAATCATATATCAGTAGAAAAATTTAAGAAAACATTTTTATTATATTTTTGTATTTATTTTTGTTTTTACCCTTAATTTATTCACAAAACAAGTTTAATTCTACATAATTACTAAATAAACCCAAACAATTATTTTTATAATTTTTATAAGTTTCTATCAGTCTAATAACCTGTAGAAAAATATTTAAAAAAATATTTTTTATTATTTTATATTTATTCTTAATTTACCTTCGAATTACATAATAATAGAGTTTAATTATATAATAGTTACCAATTCGACCCAAGTAATTATTTTTATAATTTTTATAGATCTACATAAGTTTTATAAACTCATAAAAAAATCATATATATTTTATTTTTGGTTAAAAATATTTATTACGAATTTTACATTGTTTTTACGTTTAAATACTACATAATTCTTATTTAATTATAAATAATATTCCATAAATTATCAAAACTATTTTTATATGTCATAATACTTATAATACTAATTATAACATATAAACATAATTAATTTTAAATTTATAAAGAATATACAAAAAAAAATAAAAGCAATTCGACATAAATAAAAAAAATGTAGAAAATACCTCAAGTAGTTTTTCAAGTTTTTGAGAGAGTTTTTTTTTCTTTCAAAGATTTGATACAAGTTTTTATGAAATGAAAGTGGATATTTATAGAAAAAAAAAATGGTTGGTGAAAAAAAAAATATAAATAAAATAAAGGTGCCAATTTTGACAAAAAAAGAAAACATGTTAAAAATATTTTTAATATGTTTTTATCTTTGAAAATATTTAGTCAAAATTCATGGGCTCATTATTTAATTTATAAAAAAATCTTATTTCTTTTTTTATATATAAGCTAAAAATATAAATAACGATTAAAATAACTTATCATTTAATTAATAATTATGTTACATATAGTTTTATATATAATACACATTAATATTAATATTAACTAAAGTTATTTTATATAATTAGTATAAACTTTAGTTAACAAAACGTGTCGAATAAAAATAAATATTTGGTCAACGTCACATTTAATCATATATTACGTATGAATAACAACTCTAAGGGCAAATTAGTCAAATCAAGTATGGAAAAGTGAGGGTTGTTATAATATTTATGCAACCGCCCCTCAACTTTATACTTTTTCAGGGGTAAAAAAGTGTAAATATATAATTTTATTAAAATAAAAGAAAATAATTCCACCCGAATTTTTAACGGGCCCTATCTTCTCGCTCGGTGCGAGTTAAATTTTTCTGATACCATCGTTCAACTCGAAAAAATCTAATGAACCCAACGGGACTAACTACGCGCAAAACGGACAACGTTAAAAAAACACTAAATACCTATATTTCATACATATACATATACGTACAACAAACAAATCAACCTATTAGATATATTAGGTACCAAACAACGTATATCCAAATTCGACCGCGCGTTGAATACAACCGCAGCAACGCGCGGTCAAATTTTTTTCTAGTTTTATCAAATAAATATGTGATACAAAGATATTTTTACCACACGTAATATAATTACATTAATAATACATACCACTATATTTTTATGATATTGAGTGAACTGTATAAATTTTATTACTTGAGATATAAGTATATTTTTATCATATATAAATTTTAATATAAATTTTTATTTATTAATAAATGACTTGTATTATTTACTCTAATAAAATCTGATAAATATATTTAAATATATAAAATGACTATATTTAATTTATATAATAAACATATATAGATTTTAGAAGTCATTTTGGGTCAAGTTGACTTTTGTTGACTTTTACATATCGGTCTCGAGCATTAGGATTGTGATGCACTACGACTTGACCTAAATTGTTAGACATATATTGACCAAAATATAAATATATATACTTAATATAGGTTCGTGAATCCGAGACCAACCCGGCACTTGTTCAGTGCTGACATATGCGTAATTACTACGAAATACAGTATCGTGAGTTTCATTACTCCCTTTTAAATGCTTTTGCAATATATATTTTTGGGACTGAGAATACATGCACTGCTTTTATAAATGTTTGATGAAATAGACACAAGTACTTAAAAACATTCTACGATTGAGTTATGAATACACCAGATATCACCCCTTTTAGTCTGGTAACCTAAGAATTAGGGAACAGAAACCCTAATTGACGCGAATCCTAAAGATAGATCTATGAGCCTTGACAAGCCCCAGTCAGAGAATTTGAACTGCTTTAGTACTTCGACTTTTGGTATACAACCGCCAGATTTAAAAGAAAAGACCTGTTTGTAAGGTGTATACAACCGTCATTTTTAAAAGAGTGGCATGTTTGTATGTTGTGAGCATACTGAGTGCAAAGCACGTGTATGCGGGGGATATTCTATATGCATTTTGTTAATGTCGGTTACCAGGTGTTTATTTCGTGTGAATGATTTTTATACACTTACGGGTGTATGATGTTTATGAAAAATGGAAATAAAAATCTTGTGGTCTATAAAAATTATGGAAATAATTGTTTATGAAAAACTAATGAACTCACCAACCTTTTAGTTGACACTTTTAAGCATGTTTATTCTCGGGTATGAAAGAAATCTTTCGATGTGCATTTGCTCATTTTAGAGATATTACTTGGAGTCATTCATGGCATATTTCAAAAGACGTTGCATTCGAGTCATTGAGTTCAACAAGATTATTATTAAGGCATTTATAGTTTGGATATATTATGAAATGGTATGCATGTCTATCAACTTTCGATGCAATGAAAGGTTGTCTTTTAAAAACGAATGCAATGTTTGTAAAATGTATCATATAAAGGTCAAATACCTCGCAATGAAACCAATTATTATGAAACATTTATAATCGATATGAACGGGCCATTTCAGCTTGTGTGCCAAACACACCATAAAGATCTCAAATATAAATTTATTTATTTCTATTTTGAAACGTTGATTAACTATGTAGTAAAGATTAAATCACCTGCGTATTCAATCTTTTTCGGAGGCATCGCTGTCTGATTCTGTCCTATGCAGTTGTTCAGGGGTGCTTTCCAAGGGTGACTACACGCAAAGCTTGTCATATGGCAGTTGTTTGGTGAAACATCTATAACACGTGGAACGAATATGGTCGGGTGGTAGGAACTCCTTTGGTGGTCCCCCGTCAGTTCAAAAGAAAAATATACAAAGTTTAACCAATGTAATTAGTAAAGATGAACATGGGGCGACTTGGAGCAGTAAGTACGAAACATACACCATAATTTACACTACGGCTAATTTACACTACGGCTAATTAACCTGTTTAACCAGTCATTTTGGTTTAATAAGTGGTTTGGGTAATTGGTTAAGTTGGTTAACTAATTGACAGAAAATGGTTAATTTGGTGAACCATTATTTAACGACCCGTCCTAATCCGTCTGGACGAATACATTACATTTTGTTACATCGCGAGGTACTTGACCTCTATATGATACATTTTACAAACATTGCATAAAAGACAAACTTTCATTACATCGAAAGTTGATGATATGCATACCATTTCATAATATATCCAACTATAATTGACTTAATAATAATCTTGATGAACTCGACGACTCGAATGCAATGTCTTTTGAAATATGCCATGAATGACCCCAAGTAATATCCTTAAAATGAGCTAATGCACAGCGGAAGATCTCTTTAATACCTGAGAATAAACATGCTTTAAAGTGTCAACCAAAATGTTGGTGAGTTCATTAGTTTATCATAATCGATCATTTCTATAATTTTAATAGACCACAAGCTTTTCATTTCCATTTCTCATAAATATACGTCCCATACATAGAGACAAAAATCATTCATATGTATTAATAACTCGAAGTACTAAAGCATACCATTTTCCAGTATGGGGGGAGTTAGTGCCCGTAGATCTACCTTTAGGATTCGCGTCAATTAGGGTTTCCGTTCCCCAATTCTTAGGCTACCAAGCTAAAAGGGTGATATTCAGTATAATAATCCAACCATAGAATGTAGTTTCAATTACTTGTGTCTATTTCGTAAAACAATTATAAAAGCAGTGCATGTATTCTCAGTCCCAAAAATATATATTGCAAAAGCATTTAAAAAGGGAGCAAATGAAACTCACAATACAATATTTGTAGCAAAAATATTCATACGACGATACTGAACAATGCAGGGTTGGCCTCGGATTCACGAACCTATATCAATTGTATATCTATTAAAACATATAATGGGATTCACAAAATTTCATCTATTAATATATATATTATTTGTATATTTGCAATTATATATAATTTATGCTAAATTCCATTTAAAAAAGTATACTTATATTATATCTTAAATTATATGTTATATTTATTTATTTTGCATGTATGAATATCTATATATTTAGTTGTATTAATATATCTATATATATCTATATATATATATATGCTTAGTAGTATATTTAAGAAATATTATTAGTTTGTCATATGTACTAAGTATATTTAATGTTCAAAATATTTATTTACTAAAATGATAGTTTTGATAATAATTGTAGTGACCCGTCCTAATCTATCTGGACGAAGTCTTCAACAGTTGGTCCCATTACGAGGTTCTGACCTCTATATGCCATGAACGACTCCATGTAATATGAGCAAATGCACAGCGGAAGATTTCTTTCATACCTGAGAATAAACATGCTTTAAAGTGTCAACCAAAAGGTTGGTGAGTTCATTAGTTTATCATAAATATCATTTCATAATTTTTAATAGACCACAAGATTTCATATTTCCATTTCTCATAAACATACGTCCCATGCATAGAGACAAAAATCATTCATATGGATTGAACACCTGGTAACCGACCTTAACAAGATGCATATAGAATATCCCATCATTCCGGGACATCCATCGGACTTGATAAACTCGAAGTACTAAAGCATTCCAAATTCCAGAATGGGGCTTGTTGGGCCCGATAGATCTATCTTTAGGATTCGCATCAATTAGGGAGTCTGTTCCCTAATTCTTAGGCTACCAAGCTAAAAGGGGCATATTCGGCTTCGATCATTCAACCATATAATGTAGTTTCAATTACTTGTGTCTATTTCGTAAAACAGTTATAAAAATAGCGCATGTATTCTCAGTCCCAAAAATATATATTGCAAAAGCATTTAAAAATGGAGCAAATGAAACTCACCATACTGTATTTTGTAGTAAAAATACATATGACGTCATTTAACAAGTGTAGAGTTGACCTCGGATTCACGAACCCATATCATTTATATATATATATATATATATATATATATATATATATATATATATATATATATATATATATATATATATATATATATATATATATATATATATTAACACATATAGTCAGAATCGAACAGACTTGTATATTATATCTTTAGTTATAGATTATATATAATTATTTTGTAAACTAAGTAATATTTATACATATATTTATATTAATTTTTATATATTTGTAATTGGTATTATATCAAAAAGTCAATAATTTGTTATATGTAATATTAATATAGTTATGTAATATGTATTATGTATAGTTTTATATAACTAGTAGTTACTTGGTAAAATAATATTAATATTAGTAAATGTAAGCTGTTCTAATTTATAATAATAATAGTAATAATAACAAAAATGATAAATTTATAACAATGATACTTTTAATAAAAATGATAACTTTAATAAAATGAAAATTTTAATAAAAATGTTAATAATAATAAAAAAAATGATACTTTTAATACAAATGATAGTTTTTAATAAAAATGATACTAATAATAGTAATTAATAATAATAATAATAATAATAATAATAATAATAATAATAATAATAATAATAATAATAATAATAATAATAATAATAATAATAATAATAAATAAATAGGTAACTACCTCAAAGAAGTATCCCTTAAAAAATGCTCAAGTCCGGGTTTGAACCCGCGACGTCCCGCTAACCCGATAACACTCCATACCAATGCTCTGTTTATTAATTCTGTTTTAACTTATGGATTAAACCTATATAACCACTATAACTGTCATCACCATCATTCATAAACATAATCCTCATCATCATTCGTACAATCATCATAACCATGTTATCACAAAAATTATTCGTTCATCATCATAACTTCATCACCATATTATCAACTTCATAACACAAAAAATGATTTGCTATAAGCCCACTTATCATAGCCCAATATTTGAAAGGCCCAAGATACAAAACCCTTAGTCCATTAATGACCCGGTAACAATTAAAATGGATATGTGGGTGTATCTTTGGCTCGTATGACTCCACCATAATCTAAATAAATAACAGTAATAATTAGACATCTATTCCCTTCTCTTTTTCTTTGCACAACAACAGGAAAACAAGAAATATCAGTGGAGCAATCGATCAATATCATTCATCATCAACACATCGATCATCACCTTCTATAACGTGATCATTTTCAACAACATAATCGTCTTACTATCATTATATCGTCATCAAATCAAATAATCTATCATTATCATCCTACTCAACACCATCATTTAACCATTAACGTAATCATCATGATTATTATCACTTAGATAAAAGAAAACAAATGGGTTAGTGTTTGATTCGACCCATGAAAGGAACCAACAGCGATGGTGTCATCATCATTCTTTTCATAAACCCTTCATCAATTATCATCATTTAATCATCATTCTCGCCACCTCATCCGTAATACTTTGATCATTGTGGGTCGTGGTTTTAACAGAATTATAATTAGAAGTTTACAGCAGTAGTAGGGGCATTACTTGTTTTTCATTTGCAACAGAAACCGGAACACATGAAATTACAGCTACAGCTGTAACTTGTTCGAAGCCCAACTAGAAACTGACAGCCTACATAACCATGAATTGTTCTCGGCCCAATTGTATAATAAAGATTACGACCCAATCTCTTGTCAATTGATATATTTATATTTATTGAGAACAGGTACTTGTATTAGGAGTTTAGCACGCGAAGAAAAATATAAAAGCAAGTGGGGTTGTCGAACAGAATATAAAAATGAAGCAACATATAATTCCTAAAGCCACTAGTTATCATTCCACTTGAAAAGAAGCTTTAAAAAAAATAATTCCAATGACTTAGAAATTGTCGGCCATTAAACTCTCACTAAGTTCCAAATGCAAATTTGAAAAATGCAGTATACAATAGTATCATATGCATCTAGGTTGCCCACTTTTAACTAGTGCTCTATATCATCTATTCCCTTTTTGTTAAATACTCGCCAGAGAGAAGGAAAAAAAAATAAAAATCAACAATTGATGATTGATGATTGGGCCTTTGTTCGATTAAAAACACGTAACAAAAACATGGTTGTAGTTTGGAAACAGACCGAATAAAAGAAAAAAATATATAGGGTGACGATTTATTGTGATCGAGTGGGAAGGTTGATGGAAAAAAATAATAATAATAATGAAAGGTGGTTCATAAGAGTTTGAAGATGTTGATGGTGATTTCAGGTGATGTCGTGAAGATATGATGGTGGTTCAGTTACATTGAAGGTGGTGATATGTTAGGTTGATCGAGCAATATGGGTTGGGTTTATATCGAGCAAAAAGGGGTGGCTGGGTTGGTTTTGATTGCAATCCGCTTAGAAACAGAAGCAAGTATTAGTAGTAGTAGCATTCATGATCTAAGGTGTTGTAGATGTTTTGTAAAGAGGTGAATTGAAAGATGTTTGGTTTTCGAATAATCAAGCAGCAACAAAATAGTGACGAATGAAGTGACCAAGGTGGCAGTTTTGGTGAGGTGTTGGAGATGACCCACGGTGGTCTAGTGGTGTAGGTTTGATTTTGTCTCGGTTACAAGTAAACGGAAGTAGTCAGCAGGTTATGAAGTCGATGATGTGTTTGAAACGATACAGAAAACAGTGGTGGTTGGAGTTGTAGTGAAGCTCGATGGTGAAGGTTATGTGATGTTCGACAGAGAGAAAAGAGGAACGTGATGGTTGTAGAAGATGGTTTCCATTTGTGGATGTTGGAGTTTGACAAAAGAAAGAAGAAATTAATTTAACGTAGCAGCAGAAATAATTGGAGTTTATAGTTAGATTTCAATTTGATGTGCCCCACCTTTACAACTCACTCTCTACTTTTGTCGACAAAATATCACGGATGTAATCACTATTAACCAAATACAGAATTTTCAAAGTCATCTTGTTGTGTATTAGTTCATCGGTCTTAATCATGAACAATATTAAAAATAAAGTTGGCCTAGTTGATCTCGTACTCAACCACACTCTACAGTACCAAAAGTGGAAACACATACACATACAAACATATTATACTATTTGCAAATAAGATAGAATATATATTACCTGTTGGAATTAAACTTAGATGGATACACGTAATGCATTAAATTCGTTAGATGGATTACAAGCTCAATATGCAAGAAGTTATAAGTTACAAAACGGTAGTTATTGTTGGTTATTAATTGTTAGTTATTTAGGGTAAAAGTCATAACTCTTATGAATGTTTGTTGCAAATAGTTGCAATGGTTAGTTACAAAAGTCGTAAGTCACAACGGTTGACTTTGTATATATATATATATATATATATATATATACTTTTTGAATAATATTTATTATATATTATCATTATTTTAAATAATTAATTCTATCAATTATAATATATAATATTTTATCTTATTATATATGTATTTACATTTATATATATTTAAATACATGCATCTCTATTTCCAAATAATCGTATCGTGAGTCATCTGGAATAGTCAAAGGTTAACTGAATCTAAATAAATAATTCAAAAAAAATAATTTTAAGACTCAATATTACAGACTTTGCTTATCGTATCGAAATCATATAAAGATTAAGTTTAAATTTGGTCGGAAATTCCCGGGTCGTCACAGTAATAATTTGCAAATAATAATAAGGATAACTTTATTAATAATGATAATACTAATAATAAGAATGTTAATGATAGTCTTTAATAATAATAATGATAAGTTATTTTATTTTTACAACAATATTGATAATAATATCTAATACTAATAATGAGTAGTAATAATACTAATGATGATAATAATAATGTTATTAATAGTAATGATACTAACAATAATAATACAATAATAATATTACTAATAATAATACTAATAATAATAATAGTATTGATAATACTAATAATCGTTAAATGATAATACTAGTAATAATAATAATGATATCATAGTTTATATTAATAATCATTTTGCTAATAATAATAAATAACATAATGGCAATAATAATAATAATAATAATAATAATAATAATAATAATAATAAAAATAAAAAGATTTGAAAACTACCTCAAATGTAATGAATTCCAAAAAAAAATAGTCCACACCCTGGCTCGAACCCCCGACCTCTCATATACTCATCAGCACTCTAAACCGTCCCTCTGTTCGCTGTCTTTCTGAATTAGTTCATATTCTAATTTATTTATCCCTTAACTGATTGATCCAATTTTCTTCTTCTTCAATTGAATTAATATCGACCAGTGATCAAGCCCATCTACCAACGAATTACTAACTTAATTTTAGGATTTTTAACGTAACAAAATAACTGGTAACCATTGATATCATGATGAAATCAGAAAAATAAAATAAAACAATTTTATTAACTCGCTAAAAACTCAAACATTGATTCTATAATTACGACCATTTTAGACTTTGATTTCTACATGAAATTTGTTGCAAATCGCTCCTAAGAACTTTCTGTAACTTCAATTGAACCTAAGACATCCAGTTGAATTCCAATTTTCGCCAAGAACACGACGTTTGACTTTTGAAAATTAATCTTTGACCTCAAAATTAGGATTCCATAGCAAAAATTAGGATTTAAAACGTTACAGATAGTTTGAGTAGAAGCTTTCAAACACAACTGCATTTATAGAATTTGAAATTGAACTCGATTTCGAGATTTAGAATAAAAGATGGGATACAGAGTATCGAGCTATTTTCTTTTAAAAAAATTGATAAACTTAATTGATTTAACAGTTATGATGGTTGTATTTGTTGTTGCTATTGAAAGGGAATTTGTGTGTATACATTACAACAAGAATTTATCAGTTTTATAGCAATATCATGGTCGATAGAAAATCCATCTGGTATCGAAAAATAAATAAATAAAATAAAGAAGAAAGTGATTGCTAATAAGTTTTGTCCTAATGAGCTTGATTGGTACGATCTTGAGATAGAAAAACAAAATTTGATACAGTTTTGAAAGCTAAGTGTAACAGATTTGGATTCCAAAATCATACGTATGGATTTATATAATTTTTATTTATAATTATAATTATATTATATTAATAATGATTTAAATACCAATAATAATAATTATAATAATATTAATAATATTAATAATATTAATAATAATAATAATATAATTTATAATATTAATGATAATGATATCATAATAATAATACTGTTAATAATAATAATAAAAAAAGGTTTAATTGATAAAGATAATGAAAATAACAATTTTAAATAAAAATGATAATTTTTTTATAATTTTAATGATGATAACAATTAATATTTAAATTACAACTAAATTATAGTTTTTAATCATTCTTATAATAATACTTTTATTTAAAATATTTATTTTTGATATCCCTAAAATTATTAACATTTTATTAATTATAATTATAACAGTAATAATAGTTGTAATATTAATAATACAATTATTGTTGAAAGTAATAATTATATTATTCAACAACTATATTTTTAACTGGTAATTACATCTAATATATTATTATTACATATTATTAATTATGTATATTTTGAATATTTAGTATTTTACAAAACACATATAATCATTCATTATGTATAGATATCATATATATTTACATATGTATTTTCAAACTATTATATATACAATTATGTTTTAAATAACAAATTTCATTATTTATCTACATATATTTATATTAATTATATATATTTAAACAAATAAGTTCAAAATATAACGTTATACATCTAATGCTTTGTTAACGTTAACAAATTATATTCGAAATCATTTATCTTCAATATACTCTATATATTTAAAATAATAATTTTTAGTTATTTTAAGTCATAATAACTAAATCACATAATAGTTCATTAATATATTTAATTTATTATATATATAATTATTTACATATATATATATATATATATATATATATATATATATATATTTCTGTTTACAATTAAAAGTTCGTGAATCGTCAGGAACAGTCAATGGTTAAAAGAATATATGAAACAGTTTAAAAATTTTGAGACTCAGTTTAGCAAACTTTGCTTATCGTGTCGAGATCATATAAAAATTAAGTTTAAATTTGGTCGAAAATTTTCGGGTCGTCACAGTACCTACCCGTTAAAGAAATTTGGTCCCAAAATTTAATTGGAATCGTCATGGTTGACAATAAGTATGTTTTCATGACACATACGAGCTGAAAATTAGAGTTTTATCATCATTGAGTAATATAGATAAAACAATTCTATTATGTGAAGAGTACGAGTGAAGATATTACGAAAGAGTGAAAAGTTTCGTCTTAACTATTGATGTAGTCATGGTTGATTTTCGGAATTCAAGGAATTAAAGAAAATCTTCGAAATCTATAAGATCTGATTCTTCGGGATTTAAGGGAATTAGGATTTCTTTAATTAAATGCGGTAATCTCTCTCGATTGTTACGTCTGATTTTTCCTTTATAAATTAAAACTCTTCCGTTCCATTATTCTCGCCATTCCTTTACTTTCTTTCTTAGTTCATACATTCAAAAGATTGTGAAAATGCTTAATTCAGTTCTAATCCTTGATATTTTCCTCATTATCATTTCTGTCATCCTTCTTTTTAATCTTCCACCAGAAAAATCTGTTTACCTCTACTATTACTTTGGGGTGATACTATTCTTAATTCTACCGTGTCTTTATATTGCTATTCGTATTAACATACACGGTTTGTAACTTCCGTGTTGTTATTGGGCTTTATATTTTCTCTTATATTTTGGAGCTCTTTGCCTTTTTATTCCCTTCTCGACCTCTAGTAAAACAAGTAATAGTCCATAATTCGTAAGTATGGAGTTTCGAACGAACTTCATGTTCTAAACAAGAAAGAACGTAATAGCACGATTTGATTTATCAAATTACCAGAATATTCGGGAAAGATAGAACTATCAGGAAGATATGTTCTTGATATGTTTAGAGATTAGGTAGAATGTAAGAGTTGTGTAAAATGGCACATGATGACGTTATGGTCTGTGAATCATCACGTTTCATTAGAAACTAAGCATGACTTACTGTAATATAATCACGTTGATCAAATGTCATTATATTATACTAACTCATGCTTCAATTCCCAACACTACTTCAAAAACATTCATAATTTAAACTCGAAGGTTTACAGAATATAGAAACTATACAGTTTCCTTTATAATGTAATACTGATAATGCGAGAAAATAGATGATTTCGGATAAGAATATTTATGAAGATATCTTCAGAAATATTGAGGATATTAGTATTGAAATATACGATAATATCTTAGATTTTTAAAATCAAATTGTAATGAAGAAATTCATTCACGATGATTTAGAGCGATTAAGGAGCAAGGTATTTGTTAAAGATTTCATCAAAAACAGAATCATCAGGATTCTTTATGTACAAGTTTAGTCCTTGTGATTTGTGTAGAGTTTCGGAATGAGAGATCATAATTCTAAGAGATAAATGTTATATGTATATATAACTTATGATGTAGAAACGCTGCGGGATTCAAAATACTAATTGCTGATTTCCCGATACTTGGTATGACAATTCTCGTTACAAGATGTGGATGAGTATATGATAAGGTTTCGATAAAGATAATGATTTTTCGGAAAATTACAGATCAACAAAATTGTTGGTAAATTTACTGCTAATGTAGTGTGACATAAACGGTTCTCCGGTAACGATGATGAAGGGGCAAACGTATATATCAAAGTTATAATAAGACTTATTCGAATGAAAAATTGAAGTTAATTTGTTGGAGCTATGACAAAATTGGCTAATTTGATAAAGAATTGTAATGCTATTTTTGGTAATAACAACGCCAAAGGAGCTAGCATAGATATGTGTTGAACGTTTACTCAGGTTCTGGGTGTTTTTCAGGTGCATAACTATATGCATAAATCTTTTCTTCTGTAGATGAAGTGCGGTTGGTTCATCCTCTTGATAGATGTGTTTTCAAGAATCATGAAAGGTTTGAACGCAGATTGTAATCATCGAGATACAAATGAGGTTTAAGATGAAATCAAGTGGCAAACTTGAAGAAATGTTTAATTTCATATGTTATAATCAATATTTTAATTCATTTCAATTGTACAGTGTTATTAGTCCACACTTAGTAGTCCACAATTAATAGTTCAACAATTCATATATAGTTTAATATATAATATTCGAATTAATTGATACGTGTCGTGACCCATTGTATACATGTCCCAGACTCAATCACAACTCAAAGTATATATATTATTTAAGAATCAACATCAACCCTATATAGCGAACTCTAGCATTACAGCATATAGAGTGTCTATGGTTATTCCAAATAATATATATAGATGACTTCGATATGATATGTCAAAACATTGTATACGTGTCCCGATAAAGTGCGTAAAACAAATAACAGAAATTAAATGACGATAAATAAAATTGCGAGAATTAAAATTGCAATAAATAAATTGCGATAAATAAATGTACAATAAAGAATTAACAGTTAGCTAGGATTTTGTTAGCGTGAATTCTTAACAAAATTTCTCATAGTTAATTTGTTTGTTTATAACAAATTTTATTTTGTCCAATGTTTTCTTCATTATGCCACTTGTTGGATTCTGATAAGTCAAAATCCAAATATGAAATTGAATAAAAATGGTTATTCTGTGGTGAACGGTGTATATCTGTGGATGTAAGTAGGATAGTAAATGACCGTTGAATCAGATTCGAAGAATGTACAGTGTAACTTATTAATGTGAAATCTAAATATTTCTCGGGTATTACCTACCCGTTAAAATATCTTCACCATAAACAGTTTGTACAAAAGAATTTTTAATTACAGCCTTTATGAAAACATATATACATATATATTTTCTTCAAATGTAATCATGGATTTAATGAGTCAATATGATATTAAACTCATTTGATTTACCGTTACCGTTAGAACAAGAATATATAATCTCTAAAATATTAGAGATTACATAATCATCATGAAGAACGAAGATAACCGATGTAGAACAAGATGTAGAACGAAGATTATGCTCGAGGTATAGATTGCGATGTTGAGGCATGTGATGTTGAAACTTGGGTTGTTGGTGGTACTGTTGTTGCCGGTGGTGTTGTTGAAGCTGGTACATTTTGCACCACGTTTTCCAAATTGATTACTCGAGCGCGAAGCTCGTGGACTTCTTCCATTATTCCGGGATGATTGTCGGTCGGGACGAGCGGATGAATAAGGTTTAGAATTAAGGATAGAATATAATCGTGTCGAGCTACTATAGAAATGAGGCTGAAAATGGTGTTTCGGATAGGTTCGCCGGTAAGTGCTTTAGGTTC
Organism: Rutidosis leptorrhynchoides; assembly: GCF_046630445.1. Lineage (NCBI taxonomy): Eukaryota > Viridiplantae > Streptophyta > Magnoliopsida > Asterales > Asteraceae > Rutidosis > Rutidosis leptorrhynchoides. Next base: position 554,222,803 of record NC_092335.1, on the reverse strand, counting down.
TTCACCAAGAGGTGTATTCGGTTGGTGGAAGGGATCGCCTTCTTCGCGTCTCCATTGATTAAATCGGCTACAAACCCATTCCCAATTCATTCAGAATAGATGATGGCTAATTGGTTGATCCATTTCAGTCACACTGCTTTCGGAGCTTAGGTGAACATCCATGTCGGAATAGCTGTCGGAATCCGCGGGATTTAAACTAGTGACGAGTTCCATTTCGTACGATTGAGTAAAGGGTTTTTCGGTATGAAATGATTTTCGGATATCGGATGGTATTCTAATTATATAAAATGTCTATATATATAGAACAAAAGATTTCGTAGATCACGGAGGAATTTACGGAATATGTCAGACAAAGCTTACAGTAACAGATACGCTAAGATATGAATTTTTGTCTGTACACTATTCATGCAATCCAGGCAGTAAGATATGTCTAGATTAAGAATGATACGCAAGTGATTCCCTAAGAATGATAAGCAGTAATTTTTGACACGAAATGATAAGAAAAACTTTTGACATGGAGACACGGTCGAAGTCCAGACTCACTAATGCATCTTAACAACTATCAGTTAGACATACTAATGCAAGACCTGGTTCGCTAAGACCACCTCTCTGATACCAACTTTAACGACCCGTCCTAATCCATCTGGACGAATACATTACATTTGGTTACATCGCGAGGTACTTGACCTCTATATGATACATTTTACAAATATTGCATTCATTTTGAAAAGACAAACTTTCATTACATCGAAAGTTGACGATATGCATACCATTTCATAATATATCCAACTATAATTGACTTAATAATAATCTTGATGAACTCGACGACTCGAATGCAACGTCTTTTGAAATATGCCATGAATGACCCCAAATAATATTCTTAAAATGAGCTAATGCACAGCGGAAGATCTCTTTAATACCCGAGAATAAACATGCTTTAAAGTGTCAACCAAAAGGTTGGTAGTTCATTAGTTTATCATAATCGACCATTTCTATATCTATAATTTTAATAGACCACAAGATTTTCATTTCCATTTCTCATAAATATACGTCTCATACATAGAGACAAAAATCATTCATATAGATTGAACACCTGGTAACCGACATTAACATAATGCATATAGAATATCCCCAAAACAGAAATGCATCTATATTAATAACTTGAAGTATTAAAGCATACCATTTTCCAGTATGGGGGGAGTTAGTGCCCGTAGATCTACCTTTAGGATTCGCGTCAATTAGGGTGTTTGTTCCCTAATTCTTAGGCTACCAAGCTAAAAGGGTGATATTCGGTATAATAATCCAACCATAGAACGTAGTTTCAATCACTTGTGTCTATTTCGTAAAACATTTATAAAAGTAATGCATGTATTCTCGGTCCCAAAAATATATATTGCAAAAGCATTTAAAAAGGGAGCAAATGAAACTCACAATACAATATTTTGTAGTAAAAATATTCATACGACGATACTGAACAATGCAGGGTTGGCCTCGGATTCACGAACCTATATCAATTGTATATCTATTAAAACATATAATGGGATTCACAAAATTTCATCTATTAATATATATATTATTTGTATATTTGCAATTATATATAATTTATGCTAAATTCTATTTAAAAAAGTATACTTATATTATATCTTAAATTATATGTTATATTTATTTATTTTGCATGTATTAATATCTATATATTTAGTTGTATTAATATATATATATATATATATATATATATATATATATATATATATATATATATATATATATATATATATATATATATATATATATATATATATATATATATATATATATATATATATATATATATATATTTGTGTGTGTGTGTGTGTATATATATATATATATGTATATATGTGTATATATATATATATATATTCTTATTAGTATATTTAAGAAATATTATTAGTTTGCTATATGTACTAAGTATATTTAATGTTCAAAATATTTATTTACTAAAATGATAGTTTTGATAATAATAATTTGCTAATAATAATAAGGATGACTTTATTAATAATGATAATACTAATAATAAGAATGATAATGATAGTCTTTAATAATAATAATAATGATAAGTTATTTTATTTTTACAACAATATTGATAATAATATCTAATACTAATAATGAGTAGTAATAATATTAATGATGATAATAATAATGTTATTAATAATAATATATATATATGTATATATATATATATATATATATATATATATATATATATATATATATATATATATATATATATATATATATGCTTATTAGTATATTTAAGAAATATTATTAGTTTGCTATATGTACTAAGTATATTTAATGTTCAAAATATTTATTTACTAAAATGATAGTTTTGATAATAATAATTTGCTAATAATAATAAGGATGACTTTATTAATAATGATAATACTAATAATAAGAATGATAATGATAGTCTTTAATAATAATAATAATGATAAGTTATTTTATTTTTACAACAATATTGATAATAATATCTAATACTAATAATGAGTAGTAATAATATTAATGATGATAATAATAATGTTATTAATAATAATGATACTAACAATAATAATACAATAATAATATTACTAATAATAATATTAATAATAATAATAATAGTATTGATAATACTAATAATCGTTAAATGATAATACTAGTAATAATAATAATGATATCATAGTTTATATTAATAATCATTTTGCTAATAATAATAACTAACATAATGGCAATAATAATAATAATAATAATAATAATAATAATAATAATAATAATAATAATAATAATAATAATAATAAGATTTGAAAACTACCTCAAATGTAATGAATTAAAAAAAAAATAGCCCACGCCCGGGCTCGAACCCCCGACCTCTCATATACTCATCAACACTCTAAACCGTCCCTCTGTTCGCTGTCTTTCTAAATTAGTTCATATTCTAATTTATTTATCCCTTAACTAATTGATCCCATTTTCTTCTTCTTCAATCGAATTAATATCGACCAGTGATCAAGCCCATCTACCAATGAATTACTAACTTAATTTTAGGATTTTTAATGTAACAAAATAACTGGTAACCATTGATATTGATATCATGATGAAATCAGAAAAATAAAATAAAATAATTTTATTAACTCGCTAAAAACTCAAACATTGATTCTATAATTACGACCGTTTTAGACTTTGATTTCTACATGAAATTTGTTGCAAATCTCTCCTAAGAACTTTCTGTAACTTCAATTGAACCTAAGATATCCAGTTGAATTCCAATTTTTGCCAAGAACATGACGTTTGACTTTTGAAAATTAATCTTTGACCTCAAAATTAGGATTCGATAGCAAAAATTGGGATTTGAAACATTACAGATAGTTTGAGTAGAAGCTTTCAAACACAACTGCATTTATAGAATTTGAAATTGAACTCGATTTCGAGATTTAGAATAAAAGATGGGATACAGAGTATCGAGCTATTTTGTTTTAAAAAAAATTGATAAACTTAATTGATTTAACAGTTATTGATGGTTGTATTTGTTGTTGCTATTGAAAGGGAATTTGAGTGTATACATTACAACAAGAATTTATCAGTTTTATAGCAATATCATGGTCGATAGAAAATCCATCTGGTACCGAAAAATAAATAAAAAAATAAAGAAGAAAGTGATTGCTAATAAGTTTTGTCCTAATGAGCTTGATTGGTACAATCTTGAGATAAAAAAACAAAATTTGATACAGTTTTGAAAGCTAAGTGTAACAGATTTGGATTCCAAAATCCTACGTATGGTTTTATATAATTTTTATTTATAATTATAATTATATTATATTAATAATGATTTAAATACCAATAATACCAATAATAATAATAATATTAATAATTATAATAATATTAATAATAATATTAATAATAATAATAATAATAATAATAATAATAATAATAATAATAATATAATTTATAATATTAATGATAATGATATCATAATAATAATACTGTTAATAATAATAATAAAAAAAGGTTTAATTGATAAAGATAATGATAATAACAATTTTAAATAAAAATGATAATTTTTTTTATAATTTTAATGATGATAACAATTAATATTTAAATTACATCTAAATTATAGTTTTTAATCATTCTTATAATAATACTTTTATATTTAAAATCTTTATTTTTGATAACCATAAAATTATTAACATTTTATTAATTATAATTATAACAGTAATAATAGTTGTAATATTAATAATACAATTATTGTTGAAAGTAATAATTATATTATTCAACAACTATATTTTTAACTGGTAATTACATCTAATATATTATTATTACATATTATTAATTGTGTATATTTTAAATATTTAGTATTTTGCAAAACACATATAATCATTAATTATGTATAGATATCATATATATTTACATATGTATTTTCAAACTATTATATATACAATTATGTTTTAAATAACAAATTTCATTACTTAGCTACATATATTTATATTAATTATATATATTTAAACAAATAAGTTCAAAATATAACATTATACGTCTAATGCTTTGTTAACATTGACAAATTATATTCGAAATCATTTATCTTCAATATACTCTATATATTTAAAATAACAATTTTTAGTTATTTTAAGTCATAATAACTAAATCACATAATAGTTCATTAATATATTTAATTTATTATATATATAATTATTTACATATATAATCATCTATATATATATATATATATATATATATATATATATATATATATATATATATATATATATATTTCTGTTTACAATTAAAAGTTCGTGAATCGTCAGGAACAGTCAATGGTTAAATGAATATATGAAACAGTTCAAAAATTTTGAGACTCAGTTTAACAGACTTTGTTTATCGTGTCGAAATCATATAAAGATTAAGTTTAAATTTGGTCAAAAATTTACAGGTCGTCACACATTACGAGCAAAAAAAAAAGTCAAGGGTTTATGCTTAACACTATACAAAAAATAATAAACATAAAAGTAGTCTCCGTCTCATATTTCAAACACAAAATAAAAGTACACTCCAAATTAATGCATGCAACTCAATAGTGAATTACTGTACAATTTATCTATCATAACTCGGACGCACTTTTACCGTAGCGTAATTGACTAATTCGCTAATGCTATGTTGTATTTATTTGTTGCAAATTGAAAAGAATTTCACGACATATTAGGGATTACAATTGATTGTGGTTATCTTTTTCAAATTTAAATATGACGTTAGAGATATTTCTATTAGCTTTATTATATTGACAAATTGACCATCGTCTTAAATAATTTTTTTATGTAAAGTACTAAACAGTGCAGATGCAGTTAAATGCCGCGGGTATGTATCATTTTCATGATAAACCCACAAAATGCGGTTAATTCAAAAATGTTAATCATAGTGTGTTATAAAGAAAATTAGGGTTTCTCGGTGTATAAACCAAATTGGAGTTAGGAAAACTGGTTTTGAAAGAAAAGCTGACAAACAGGTTTTCAAAAGACCGGTTAGCTGTTAATGCTGAAACCCTATTTTCATTCAATTATTAGCTAGATGCGACTCATACGTTGGATCAAACCGACATTTAGAAAGCCGAATTACTGAGATGTATACAAACCGAGTTCAAAACACCGGTTATACGTCTTCTATAAATCCTATTATATTTGTCACTTTTATTACGAAGTCGGTAACTAAAATTACTACTCAATTGAATTTTTATAACTAGAACGAACTCTAGTAAAATAGCTAACGTCGGTTTATTGGCGATTTGACTGTCGCTTAGAGCTTAAATTGAACTTAAGGATGGTTTAAATCTCATAGAAATTTGATTTCTACCATTTTCATGGCGTTTCACACTTTTTTTATTTTCATTTTTTTAACTTACTTATTTGCCGAAAGTCCATTCGAAAACAATCTCTCTATCCATAGAACATTGAGAAGGAGGACTTTCTCTACTATTGGATTGTTTCATTTTGGGTGAAGAAACACTTCTCTTTATTCTAAGAAAAAGGAATAATTGTCTACATATTACCTCCTCATAGCCTACTTTTGTGGGATTGAATTTTGTAGTTATTGTTGTCTGGTAAAATAGCGAACTACTCCATTCGTCTCTAATTAATTGTCCAGTATTCCATTTTGAGATGTCTCAAATTAATTGTGCACTTCCATAAATTGTAAAAAAATAAGACGAAAAAGTTCTATCATGCTCTTAAAAGTGTGTAAATAAAAATGAAAGTATTTTTATTACATTTTTTAAAAGTGTGTATTTGACAATTAAGAGAGGGAGGATATATTCAAGAGTTAAAAATATTGGCTTTCCTACCAAATTAAAAAAATATGAAAAACCTGTGCAGATACAACTCTATCAAAGACTAAACCCGACCCGACTATTTGCTCCGTGTATAACAAAATACCGAAACTGGAGTTCGTAGACTTGACAATTTACGTTACCTACCAAATCTTCCGTCTTCTCTCTCCTCAAACATTTGGAAAACAAATTCATTTTCTTCTTTGATCTGTAGACATCAACTGATACACGTATATAGTACTGTACAACATAACGTACACGTACATATATCTCATATTCATTCATTAATTATTATAATTCAATTCAATTTGATTTGATTATTTTATCAATTATTACTTTGATCGAAGTTGAAGAGTGATCATCGATATAATATGGCATCGGAGCAGTTAATGTCCGGCGGAGGTAGTGGATCTCACTACGTTCAGATGCAATCTGAGCCGTCCAGATTATCATCCTTCTTCTCGTTCCATCAACATCCGCCGGAAACAACTCGAATTTTCGATGAGTTGCCTAAGGCCACAATTGTACAGGTTTCTCGTCCAGACGCCGGTGATATTAGCCCCATGCTTCTTTCTTATACAATTGATTTCCAGTATAAGCAGGTATGCATATGATTCTAACCTAATTAATACCAATATTGTTTCATAGCCTAGGTAATTACTAATTGTGATATGAATCGATTCCATATTTGATTTCATAAGCTATGTAGTTATTGAATGTGAAATTAATTGATGTTCTTGTTATTAGGTTTTCTGTGGATTTGAGTAGTTTGATTAGGAAGAAGTATGTACTAGTTTTAGGTTTAGTCACACAAACAAGTTAGAGTGAGATTCAAGATACTAAGAGTTAGATAGCAGCACTTTGTGTAACAAACAAGTTAAGACAACTGATAAGCTTTCTATAATTTGTGATTTTTTTAATATTGTTTTGGCAACGTATGCTTAACTCAATGAAGTTTGATTTTAAACAGTAATTAAAAGTTTGAATAAGTTAATAACTACGGTTTTTGGAATGAATGTAAATATAAAATAAATGTGAACAGGTTTGATAGAAAAATTTACTTGTGGATGATATAATTGAGCAAGTGTATTAAGATTCAGAATTGTGTGTTTCATTAATCTATTTGATTTTTGATTCTTGAGATATCAAAAGGATGTACGTTTGCATAATATAATAAATGGAGAACCTCAATCTTAAACATTTGTAGGACTTCCATTTTTGCCCAATTCACGCTAGGAGTTTCTTTACCCAAGATGTGTACTAGTTAGCCATATGCATTTTCTATGTCCGAACGTGTAGAAATGTGCAGAAGGTTCTCTTGCCTTTTTATTTGCAAAATGTAGGTAGTAGCTTCCTTATTTTCCCTTTCGAAGTAACTAACCTATGAGAATTAAAGCTTTACGAGCCACTACCGTGTGAAGTTTCGGACTTCGCTCTCTATTGTAAAGAATACGTACATACAAATTTTTAATTTGTGGGAACTGCACAAACACTATGATAGGGAAAAGGGTGTCTGAGTAAGTGACTATTTTGGGCAATCTATAGAGACAAGTAGGAGATATGCCTTACTCAACCCAATTATCGTATTACGGGATACCTTATGAACTAGAGATGCTTTTTTCAGTTAGGCTCTTTTTAAGGAATTTGTTGTGCACCAAATGTCTTGAGGATGATTTGCAGTCTTTGGAGCACAACATGTTTAAACATTTCGGGTACTTCAGTGGGGCACTCTTATTAGAGAACAAATAGCCTTATTCAATATTCATGCTAGTGATGATGTACGTAACGCTGTAGTTTTACGTTTGTTGCAGAGTTCCTCTTTATATAATGATAAGAGACAGCTAGTTATGGGCTATTTAGGTTTTCTTTTTCATTAGTGAGTTCAGAATAGGGAACTATGCTATATCACCGAACAGAGTGCTTAAGCATTACTCAGTGAAGTAGTATACTAGTATGTATGGTGATTTTCTGTTACTAAGTCATATTTTCGGGGCGTTATATGGAAGCACTTAAGCTCACTGTTGGTATTGTATCTTATTAGTTTTTAGGAAAGACAAGATCTGGATGATATATCAATGCAACTTGCCCAAAATTATGTTGTCTATCAGTTAACTCAGGATTATTTTCTCAACAGATAAAGTTGATATCACATAATTTTTATTGAATTCTAATTAGATGCTAATCAGTCATAGCATTTGATGTTTCGTTGTATTGGAAAGGCTGAGGTTGATGACCGGTTTCACAACCAGGACAATCTCTTGATTTTCTTGCTACTTTCCGTACCCTAGAATTGCAGGTCTATGAATTCCATACCCATCTTTAGTTTTCACTAATCTACCATGTTTGCGTGCTGCAGTTCAAGTGGCAGCTAGTGAAGAAAGCTTCACACGTATTTTATTTACATTTTGCATTGAAGAAACGCGCCATTATTGAAGAAATTCACGAGAAACAAGAACAGGTTTGTACATCTTTCCATCAGCTAGTCATAGATGGGTATGCTTAATTGTATTATTGTGACTCTCTGTCTTCCTTATGTAGGTTAAAGAATGGCTTCAAAACCTAGGAATAGGAGACCACCCAGCAGTTGTGCATGATGATGATGATGAACCTGATGATAATATAGTGACATCAAATAATGAGGGAAGTGTTAGAAACAGGTGACTACTAAGTATCTAACTTTATAAAAATCTATGTGAAAATTGGTTCATTGATGTAATGATCATAGTTCTTACAGGTGATTTTTTGTTCAGAGATGTTCCATCAAGTGCAGCCCTGCCAATGATACGCCCAGCACTTGGAAGGCAAAATTCCATTTCAGATCGAGCAAAAACCGCAATGCAAGGATACTTGAATCATTTTCTTGGGAATTTGGATATTGTGAATTCAAGAGAGGTACATTTATAGTCTCAGTAACTACTTTTTGGTCTTCTTAACTTCTTGCGGCAGAGTGGGTGGGTTGGATATCTGGTCAAAACTTGTAAAACCACACTTTGAATGACTTTCAACCCATTAACACATGGCCTAAATAGCCCCACGGGTTTAAATGACCACTTTTACTTCTCGTGCTTGTAAAATCCAGCCTACATATATTTATATATTTAATTGACCAGCCTTTAACTATTTTATGTATGTCTTTATACTGGTTTTAATTATTGATTTGAGTAAATTTGTTACTCAGTTGCGGTAATTTCTTTCAGCACATTCTTACTAATAAATTTTCTTTAAAGCAGGTTTGTAAGTTTATGGGGGTTTCTAAGTTATCCTTCTGTCCTGAGTATGGCTCCAAGCTAAAAGAAGAATACGTATTAGTGAAACACTTAGCAAATATTCCCAATGAGGAAAATGACAGAAAGTGTTCCACTTGTCTTTGGTTCAATTGCTGTAATGACAATTGGCAAAAGGTATCACTTTCTCATATAAGTTTTAATCATTCATTTGTTATGTCTTTACATTTTTGTGTACCTGATTGACGGTTTTGGAGATTTAAAAAAACGCAAATGCATATTTTTATTATTTAATATAAAATTAAGGGTCACAGTTTTCTTCTTAAGATCAAGTACTTGCGTTCGATCATGCAAAGGAATGTGACTATACATGTTTTCTAGAAAATAATTCTAGACTATTATGTTTTTCAATTATTTCTAACCAGCATTTGCTTATTTTTAATCCCTTTGGGATGATATTTTTTTTCTAGACACGTTTTTTATGTATTCTCCCACTCTTATACTGGCCTTTTGTGTTTTACTCATGGTGATGTATTAAATGTCAATTATGGAATCTTTGTAGCTGGACCACTTTACATGTTCAGTAGTAGTTTAATAATATTTTCAATCATGGGGACAAGTTGTCTGCATGTTTTTCATGGTGTTCTCTAAATGTATGCAGGTGTGGGCTGTATTGAAGCCTGGATTTATAGCCCTGTTAAAAGATCCATATGATGCTGAGCCATTGGACATAATTGTTTTCGATGTTCTGCCTCCTTCAGATGGAAATGGTGAAGGTCGAGTATTTTTAGCGAAAGAAACCAACGAACATAATCCCTTACGGCATTCTTTTCTGGCAAGTATAGCGTATAACCAATTAATATATTTTAATGAACTACCTATTCAAATTGTTTTGGGCCTATAAAATATATATTTGAATATTTGCAATCTGTGTTAAGCAGACAAATATCTTATATTACCAAACATCTATATCTATGTGAATGATCATATTTGGAAATTTAAAATAATGCTTTTCAGATCAACTATCTGTCTGCAAATCATGGCGGCAAACGACAGTTGCGGTGGCCGTTAGCGTGTCCCATTTCGCATAAAACCGTCTTATTAGACGGTCAACGCTAAAAGTCATGTCAAAATCGGGAAAACGCAGTCAACGTCGGTCAAAAGTTGACTTTTGTCTGCCCTTGTTCTATTCTAAATGAAAATCCCAAGCCCATTTAAAAATTAGCTGGGAAATATTATCCCATAAAGATAAATTAATAGATACACTATATACACTATAGTTGTACAAAACATTATAAAAAACCTATATATTATTTACTAGGCAACATTAGTCAACGTCTGTCTGACCGATTCGACCTTTTAAGGTCCTGACCGACTCGTCTCCGTCTCGCGTCTTTTTCAACCTTGCTGCAAATTTAGAAATATTTACTGACATTTGGAAATTACCCAATAATCCGGATCCTTTGGAAATTAGCTCAATTATAATGACAAACTGTTTTCATGAACATGAAATATGACAACAGGTTTCATGTGGAAGCCGAAGCATAACAATAAGAAGTAGAAATAAAACTAAAGTTAGGGATTGGGTTGCTGCAATTAATGATGCTGGACTTCGACCACCCGAGGGTTGGTGTTATCCTCACCGTTTCGGTTCGTTTGCTCCACCTCGTGGTCTAACCGATGATGGTAGTCAGGCTCAGTGGTTTGTTGATGGTCGAGCCGCTTTTGAAGCCATTGCTTTGGCTATTGAAGGGGCAAAATCAGAGGTTTGTTTTTCATTTTAATAGGTTTATCAATTATTAATGTTGATTCGTTATGATTTTTAAAGTAATTCAGGATAATTACGTGTTTATTTGCAGATATTTATGTGTGGGTGGTGGTTGTGTCCAGAACTGTACTTGCGAAGACCTTTTCAAGCTCATGCGTCCTCTCGCCTTGATTCTTTACTGGAGGCAAAAGCCAAGCAAGGTGTTCAGGTAAACTGTAGCTGGCTTTTAGATTATTTAATATGGATATATTAAGTCTCGTGCTAGTTAGTTTTGTATGACTGTTAATATATAAAAAGTTCCTGATAATGGTTTCTGTAGATTTAGTGTGGGCAATTATGATGGAGAACTTTGTGTAAGTAGTAGTTTGCAGGCTGAATATAACTTTGAAGAAACCTGACATGACCCAATATTATTGAGATCATGCAATAATTAGTTGTTATCTATTTAGTAGATAAGTAATATGTATTTTAGCAACTAGTTAACCAAGGTAATTGATGGAAAAGTCATTTTAGTTATTTATACATCAATTGCTTTATAAAAATGTTAGTTATTTATTTATGTATATTACTCTAATATTATGGTAAGCTTTGGATATCATATTATGGTAAGTCTAGGGAATGTACAGTCTTAAAAGGGCATTAGGATTGAGGGTTATAACTTATTATCTTGAAATGATAAAAGTGATTACATATCACTGTGAGAGCAACTTACATCTTGTAAGCGAGTTAACTGGGAGAAAACTTTTCTATCTTCTATCTTTTTTTTTTTTAACATTGAAACTTTCATTTGTTCTTATTTAATTGTCCAGGTTGATTCTTATCAAGACCTTAAATAAGAATACATTATTAGAACCTTGCAGAGAAACTAAGGATGTGGTATAGCGGAAAATTTTCCACAATTTTTCATTTCTATTAAAAGGAAAGTTTTTATCCTCTAGAAAAGTGTTGAAACTTTGGAAAACTAGATAAACTAAAAAAGTTTTGAAAATTTATAAGAAATGTGGATGAGTGTCATAAAAGAAAAAGGTGGAAAATCAAAAATCATTGTTTTCCATAAACTAATTATAACATGAAAAGTGGTTTTTCCATTTTCTTGGAAAGCAGAGTATCCATTTTGAAAATGTTTTCTAATTTTCCATTTTTCTTAGAGATATTTTCTGGAAAGTCTCCCTTTTTAATCAACCAAACACACCCAAAAATGCTCCAAAGGTGAAAACATGATCTGGCTGAGTACTTGGCAAGTAAATAAAAGTTAGGTATCAACTTATCTTCAGTACTTCTTGATTAATAAAATGATAAGATTAGTGTGAGAGATCAAATACAGAACTGAGTGAGTGCTCTATGCTAGTGACTTACATCAATACACATGGTTTTTCTAAAACTTTTTTTTTACTTGCGACATATGTACTAGTGTACCTAACATATTCTTGGTATACTTTGACTGCAGATTTACATTCTTATGTACAAAGAGCTCGCTCTTGCGCTGAAAATTAATAGCGTTTATAGTAAGAAAAAGCTTGTTGCTATCCATGAGAACGTCAGAGTTTTAAGGTTTCCGGACCATTTTTCTAGCGGTGTGTATCTATGGTAAGACGTGTATGTTGCAACCTGTCTTCATTCTTTCTACATTCTTCATTCTTAATGTTTTATAATCTTTAATATTAATTTCAGTTATTTGTCTCTTCTTTCAATTGTTTAATACGTAGGTCCCACCATGAAAAATTGGTCATTGTTGATAATGATGTCTGCTTCATTGGTGGACTTGATCTTTGCTTCGGTCGTTATGACTCATGTGAGCACAAAGTGGGTGATGATCCTGCTACGTTTTGGCCTGGAAAGGACTACTATAACCCCCGGTAATTTAATTTTCTTATAGCATTTTGATATTATCTCTCAGTAGTTTAATTAGTTTGTCCTTTTCCTGGTATGTCTGAAATGCATTACTAATTAATAAAAGTATAAATATAAGCAACTCAAAAAATGATGACGTGTGGAACCACTCAGATAAGTTATTTAATCTGTCCACTGGCCTTGTGCATTAAGCTCTTTCAAATTGCGAACAGACTTTATTCTGATCCCAATGTTGCAGTGAATCCGAACCAAATTCATGGGAAGATACAATGAAGGATGAGCTCGATCGTAAACTATATCCTCGTATGCCATGGCATGATGTCCATTGTGCCTTATGGGGACCACCATGTCGTGATGTTGCTCGACACTTTGTTCAACGTTGGAATTATGCCAAGGTTTCTATTGTTTACCTCATATTCTCAGCTTCATTGTTTGAATCGTTAACAATGTTATCTAATATTTTTGTATCATAATTTATCATCATTTAGAGAAATAAAGCTCCCAACGAGCAAGCTTTTCCACTACTTATGCCTCAGCAACACATGGTGATCCCACATTACATGGGCAACAATCGAGAACTCGAGGCTGAAAATTTAACAGTTTTAGACACTCATCAAGTAATCAACCGAGAGAATTCTTCTTCTTCTGTGTCTTCTGAAGACATCCCGTTGCTGATACCTCAAGAGGCTGATGGTTTGGATGTTTCTAATGGTCAACTGAAAATGAATGGGTCAAATGGGTTACATGGTCAACCAAGTAGGCCTTCTAGGGTTTCCTTTTCTTTCATGAAACCCAAAGTTGAACCGTTAGCTCCAGATATGCCAATGAGAGGTTTTGTGGATGAACGACATGTTCTAAATCGTGAGCGAGAATTGGTCTCTGATGTAGTGACCCGTTCGGGTATGAAAGCTTCTGATAAAGAATGGTGGGAAACCCAGGAGCGAGGTAACCTAGTTGTTTCTGCTGATGAGTCAGGACAAGTTGGTCCTCGTGTTGGATGTCGCTGTCAGGTAAACTTTACACTCTTGATATTACTAGCTCTTTCTAATTATACATGTTGCATAGTTCCGTTACAATTATTTTACATTTTCCATATGTGATGTTTTACCTAATGCAAAATATGCAACTTATAAATGTGAAATTACTAATTGACTTCTGTTTTGGTAGAATTGCTTTTAAAGGTGTACTAATTGAAAAATATATCTATATCAATGTGTCAATATAGTAGGAAACTCCTTTTTACTGGACAATTTGACATGCTTATATGTATATAAGTTGTGATTATCCTGTTATTACTGCCTAAATTCTTCAGTACCTTAATATGTCCTGGATTTGCTACCTGCTGAAAATTTATTTTTTATTTTTATTTTTTTATGTTTGGTATTTGAAACCATAAATGCCTTGATATTTTAGGTTCTAAGGAGTGTGAGCCAATGGTCAGCTGGGACAAGTCAAGTTGAAGAGAGTATTCACAAAGCTTACTGTTCCCTTATTGAGAAAGCTGAACACTTTGTCTATATTGAGGTACATTGTAAACTCATTCATCTTTCATAACCAAATTATCCGCATTAGTTAATCTATCTCAAAAACAATATTTGTTTTCTCAGGGGATTTTCTTACTACTTTTTGTTTAGCATTTTCCTATTTAATGAATACAATTTTCTTTCCAGAACCAATTCTTTATTTCAGGTCTCTCAGGAGATGAGATTATACGAAATCGCGTGTTAGAGTCCTTGCACAGGCGTATTATGAGAGCATATCATGAAAAACAACATTTCAGGGTTATTATTGTCCTACCAGTTTTACCTGGCTTTCAGGTGAGTGAACTATCTGTATATACTATATAATATAAGATTTACTCCGATCCATGCACTTTCTGGTTTTCACGTTATAAAGTTTTGCAGGGTGGTCTGGATGATGTTGGAGCTGCATCTGTAAGAGCAATTATGCATTGGCAATATCGAACAATATCACGTGGAAATAGTTCTATATTACACAATCTCTCTGATCTTCTTGGTCCTAAAGTTCACGATTACATATCTTTCTACGGCCTCAGATCTTATGGTAGACTTTCTGATGATGGTCTTGTTGCATCCAGTCCGGTATGTTCTAATACCTAATTCCATTTTCTTTTGATTTTTTTGCCCGACTAATGATTTTTTTTTATATATATATACTGCAGGTGTATGTTCATAGCAAGGTTATGATAGTTGATGACAACACTGTCTTGGTTGGATCCGCTAATATTAATGATAGAAGTTTGCTTGGATTACGTGATTCTGAGGTAGTTAATCATTCTGGTTACAAATTCACACAAAATTTCAATTTAATTGCACATTTAAGTGATAGTAAATTACTAAATTACCCTTCTCTTAGATTGGAGTGCTTATCGAAGATAAGGAAGTAGTTGAATCTTCCATGGGAGGCAGTCCATGGAAGGCCGGGAAATTTGCCTTAAGTCTTCGCCTTTCGTTATGGTCCGAGCACCTTGGTCTCCAAAGTACAGAGGTTTGTTTATCACACATAATTTATAGGTGCATCTTTGAAATGGAAGGCGTTTAATTTATAAAATCAAATGCATAATTTTCACTTTGCAGATTAAAAAAATTGCTGACCCTATAATTGATTCTACCTACAAAGATATATGGATGGCAACTGCAAAGGTAAACCAACCCTGTTCCTGAAAATTCAAATAAGATTTGATGATAAGCGAACAATTGTTACATCGTAACATCTAATCATCACGCTGTTAATTTGTTATCGACAGACAAACACTGCGATCTATCTAGATGTCTTTTCTTGCATCCCTAATGACCTTATTCATTCCAGGTAGAATTTTAAACACATTGTGTTAATTGTCACTACGGTGCAAAAAAATTTACTAACATTTTATTAAATGTAAAACCAACGTGCATTGCAGAGCATCTTTAAGGCAATGTGTGAGTGAGAGAAAGGGAAAACTGGGGCATACTACGATCGATCTAGGTATAGCCCCGAAGAATCTTGAATCGTATGAAGATGGAAACGTAAAAGGGATCGATCCGATGGATAGATTAGCAGCAGTGAAGGGACATCTGGTTTCATTCCCTACAGAATTTATGTTGAAAGAAGATTTAAGACCCATGTTTAAAGAAAGTGAGTATTATGCATCACCTCAAGTTTTTCACTGAGTACGATGAATATATCACATATGCAAGCGAAGTAGTAAATAGTAAAAAAGATCTCTTCCCTTATTGTTTTCAGTTCTAGGGACGAGGCACATATTGAAACTAAGAAAAACTACACATAAACTAAATTTGTATTCGAATATGAGATCTTGTTAAAGATCAATTGTATAGCTCACATATTAATTTTGGAGTTCTCTTACAAACTGCACTGACAGTAATATAAGTTGTTTTGCATTCTCATAAATTAGAAGGTGGTACTGGTGTAGCTGACATCCTCTGTATTGGCTCACTGGTTCACAATCTGATATCCTCATAAGAGGATTGAGGTTCAAACCAAACCGCCATGGGATAGACCAGTTAAGTCGTGTACATTAAAGTAACAATTACTCGCCCTTTTCGGTAAACTTGAACATGGGAACTGCATCTGTTTATGTTTAACTTTAACGATTTAGTTATCTAAAAAATTTATCTGAGAGTTATCGTTGTCAATTACAAACAAAGGATTCTGCGTAAAAGATTGAATGAATTGTACTACTGTACTTTGTCTAGCAGTTTGGGAAAATTGCATATACGTGATTATTAAAGTTGGTAATATTGAATCTGCTCTACTTAATTTAGTAATATCATATCACCATGAAATATATCATACTGGTGTTTAAACCCGTATATACGTAGTCTGATAAATTTGTATAAATTATAGAATCTATAAATACAAAATTTTTAAAAAATGGACATAATAAGTCTTCTAATATACTAGTCGTTTTGACTTTGAAATTCTTTTCTTTCTAATTTTGACTTTAAATATTTTTGTTTATATCGAATATTATTTGATGAAATTTATATTAGCGAATTGGTACTTGAATATATTTTTACCGGTATAACGTTCATCAAATATTATATAACACACAAAATAATTTAAAATCAATGATAAAAATTAAAGATTTCTAAAATCGAATCATGACTATTAATATAGGGCGTACAGAGTAATATAATCTCCTCTAGTTAATAATATTATTTTATTCTTTATATTTATAGTTGATGGTAATAATTATATAAATTGAATAATAATTTAAAATATTATAATATATTAATTTATATAAGCTGTAACCTATATAAGTTATTATATTATAAATAAGGGAGGTGATTCTCACACACCATTTTTTGATCTATGTACACTTTTAAATCATAAAATTACAATTATGCCCCTAAGGAGTTGAACATATATTAGTATTATAAGTAATTAAGTATAATTAATGGTAAAATAGGTAATTAGGTATACATGGATAAAAAAGTAGAGTGTGAGGATCACCTCCTTATAAATTATATTCTGTAATTGGTCAAGTAAACTTCTGTTTTAGAAATGAACTAGTAAAGTGACCCGTGAAATCACGGGTTTATTTAAACAAAATAATTTAATAACGTGTTTTAGATATTAAGTGAATGTAAATGCTAAAGTCATTTATTTTAATGACCCGTTTGACTAAGAAACTTGTCGTTGTTTTTACAAATATATAGAGACATGTATTTCCGCATACATATGTAACGTAATTAATTTCGTAAAAAGAATCCATATTTAAATATTAATAATATAATAATTATAATTATAATTATTATATTAAAAGTAAATAATAGTAATAATAAAGTTCGCTCAAAGTTGAGTATTTTTATTTTAATAATAATAATAATAATAATAATAATAATAATAATAATAATAATAATTATTATTATTATTATTATTATTATTATTATTATTATTATTATTATTATTATTATTATTATTATTATTATTAACAAATAATTTTAAATTTTTTCAGAAAATTAAAATTACAATTTATGAGAGATTAGTATTAGTATTTCCTTTTATAAAAAATTTTGTATTATTTTTTTAATTAAATTAATATATAATTATGACATCATCATTATGAAAATAAAAGGGTAATTAGCTTAACGATGGATGTGACGATCGCTCCAAATCCATATGGACGAACACGTCATTCATTGATTTCATTGCGAGGTATTTGACCTCTATATGATACGTTTTGTAAACATTGCATTCTTTTGAAAAGGCACACCATAAATGAATATTTAAATCAAAGGTTTTCGACATCTGATGATTTCTACATATAGACAATCACCATAAATAATAGTTTACAATAGTACTTCCGTTGACAATGCAGTCAATATAAGATACATGGTGATGATTTGGTGAATGCAACGTTTTCTTGAAAAAATATGCCATGTAAGACTCCATGCACATAGCTTGTGTAACATATAATCAAA
The DNA here is from genome assembly GCF_046630445.1 of Rutidosis leptorrhynchoides. Taxonomy (NCBI): domain Eukaryota; kingdom Viridiplantae; phylum Streptophyta; class Magnoliopsida; order Asterales; family Asteraceae; genus Rutidosis; species Rutidosis leptorrhynchoides. Next base: position 554,204,188 of record NC_092335.1, on the reverse strand, counting down.
CAGCGGAAGACTTCTAGGGAACCTTAGAATAAACATGCTAACAAGTGTCAACACAAAGGTTGGTGAGTTCATAGTTTTAATGTTTCGTATAATCTGTATATAAAGGTGGATCACAAGATTTCAGTTGTTTCATCCAGAAACGTTTATCAAAATATTCTACGAAATTGAGCACCCTGGTAACTAAACTTTAACGTATATATAATTTATACCCTTTGTATAATCATCTTAATAATACACGCAAACCAACGTGTACGCTTCTCAAATAGCATACGTCCGTTAAAAGGCTAGTACTCTAGCTCGGACGGGGATATCAAGCCCTATGGATCCATATACTACTACTCGCGCCCACCAGTTCTTATAACCGGCAGTTACTAGTTACCAAAGCTAAGGGATTTTTGGTTCAAACTCAGTATAGAATTTAGTATGTACTTGTGTCCATTGTTTAAAATAAAGTGCATGTATTCTCAGCTCTGATGACCCGGAAAATTTCGACTAATTTAAACCAATTCTCTATACGATTTATTGGAACCAGTTGGGATCGACACTTACCGTTGGCAGAATTTTCATACAATAACAGCTATCATACGAGCATCAACGCAGCGCCATTTGAAGCACTTTACGGTAGAAAGTGCAGATCTCCTATCTGTTGGAGTGAAGTAGGAGAAAAACAACTTACTGGACCAGAAATTATTCATGAAACCACCGACAAGATCATTCAAATACAACAGCGATTGAAAACGGCCATGAGTCGCCAAAAGAATTATGCTGATGTAAGAAGAAAACCGCTAGAATTTCAAGTGGGCGACAAAGTCATGTTGAAAGTGTCACCCTGGAAAGGCGTTGTACGATTCGGTAAACGAGGAAAGCTAAGTCCTAGGTACGTAGGGCCCTTTGAAATCACCGAAAGAATTGGAACAGTTGCTTATCGATTAAAGCTACCGCAAGAACTTAGTAATGTTCATGACACATTTCACGTGTCAAATTTAAAGAAATGTTTAGCTGAAGAGGATGTCGTAATTCCTCTTGACGAAATACGAATCAATGATAAACTCCATTTTATCGAAGAACCTGTTGAAATCATGGACCGTGAGGTCAAACAATTAAAACAAAGCAAAATACCGATAGTTAGGGTTCGTTGGAACGCTAGACGAGGACCCGAGTTTACTTGGGAACGTGAAGATCAAATGAAGCAAAAGTATCCACATTTGTTCACAGATATCGCTCATGAAACAGGTACTACTCAAAATTTCGGGACGAAATTTTCTTTAACGGGGAGGTACTGTGATGACCCGGAAAATTTCGACTAATTTAAACCAATTCTCTATACGATTTATTATTTTGACACGTTAAACAAAGTCTGTTAGATTGAGTCTCAAAATTTTAGAACTGTTTCATATATACAATTACCTTTGACTACTCTCGACGATTCATGAACAATTATATGTATGTATATATATATATGTACAAGTAAAACCCTATTTGCTAGAGTAAAAATTACTTTGCTACAGTAAAACACTATTTGCTACAGTAAAACACTATTTGCTACAGTGAAACCGTATTTTGCTACAGTAATATAAATATGCAGTTTGTTCGACGAAGTTTATCACACTTAATTATCTCTCAATATTTATATTTATATTATAATTATAATTTTAAATTTAAGTTTAATAATAATAAGGTATATACGAGGGTGTTTTTAATTCGGGTTTCAAACCGCTTTAAGCTAAAGAAATATTGGGTATTGTTCGGGGTATTGTTCTTGAATCCAAGGCCAACCATACAGTCGTCTACCATCATTACGTCTACGCAATTTGCCTACAATATTGAGTCTCAATATTGAACTGTGAGTTTCATATGCTCCCTTTTTAATTGCTTTTGCAATATATATTTTTGGGCTGAGAATACATGCACTTTATTTTAAACGCAATGGATACAAGTACATACTAAATTCTACACCGAGTTTGAACCGAAAATCCTTTAGCTTTGGTAACTAGTAACTGCCAGTTATAAAAACTGGTGGGCGCGAGTAGTTATATATGGATCCATAGGGCTTGACATTCCCGTCCGAGCTAGAGCGCTAGCCTTTTAACGGACGTATGTTATTTGAGTTTAAGACACGTTGGTTTGCGTGTATTAAAACGAATGGGGTAATTATCACTATAGCGTTAAGTTTAGTTACCAGGGTGCTCTGTTACGTAGAATCTATTGATAAACTTTTGATGAAATCTTGTGGTCTATCTTTATATATGTTTATGACTCGAGCAATTAAACCTATAACTCACCAACATTCGTGTTGACTTTTTAGCATGTTTTATTCTCAGGTCCTTAGAATGCTTCCGCTGTGATGTGCTTGTTGCCTGCATGGAGTCTCTCATGCTTTGTACAAAGTTTATTGCATTCAAAATAAAACTGCGTTGTGTAATAAATAATTGGACTGTGATTGAAATGTCCCGTTCTTATTGATTAAAAACGTTCCATATTAGTTGATTTCGTTGCGAGGTTTTGACCTCTATATGAGACGTTTTTCAAAGACTGCATTCATTTTTAAAACAAACCATAACCTTTATTTCATAGATAAAGGTTTTAAAAAGATTTACGTAGATTATCAAATAATGATAATCTAAAATATCCTGTTTACACACGACCATTACATAATGGTTTACAATACAAATATGTTACAACAAAATAAGTTTCTTGAATGCAGTTTTTACACAATATCATACAAGCATGGACTCCAAATCTCGTCCTTATTTAAGTATGCGGCAGCGGAAGCTCTTAATAATCACCTGAGAATAAACATGCTTAAAACGTCAACAAAAATGTTGGTGAGTTATAGGTTTAACCTATATATATCAAATCATAATAATAGACCACAAGATTTCATATTTCAATACACATCCTATACATAGAGATAAAAATCATTCATATGGTGAACACCTGGTAACCGACATTAACAAGATGCATATATAAGAATATCCCCATCATTCCGGGACACCCTTCGGATATGATATAAATTTCGAAGTACTAAAGCGTCCGGTACTTTGGATGGGGTTTGTTAGGCCCAATAGATCTATCTTTAGGATTCGCGTCAATTAGGGTGTCTGTTCTCTAATTCTTAGATTACCAGACTTAATAAAAAGGGGCATATTCGATTTCGATAATTCAACCATAGAATGTAGTTTCACGTACTTGTGTCTATTTTGTAAATCATTTATAAAACCTGCATGTATTCTCATCCCAAAAATATTAGATTTTAAAAGTGGGACTATAACTCACTTTCACAGATTTTTACTTCGTCGGGAAGTAAGACTTTGAAAGGACCCGTTCATATACATTATAAACGATTCACAATAGTTGATTACATCGCGAGGTATTTGACCTCTATATGATACATATTACAAACATTGCATTCGTTTTTAAAAGACAAACTTTCTTTACATCGAAAATTGACAGGCATGCATACCATTTCATAATATCCACTATCCAATTATAAATTAACTTAATAGTAATCTTTGATGAACTCAATAACTCGAATGCAACGTTCTTCGAAATATGCCATGAAATACTCCAAGTAATATCTTTAAAACAAACAAATGCACAGCGGAAGATTTCTTTTATACCTGAGAATAAACATGCTTTAAAGTGTCAACCAAAAGGTTGGTGAGTTCATTAGTTTATCATAATCATTCATTTCCATCATTTTAATAGACCACAAGAATTTCATTTCCAGTTCTCATAAATATACGTCCCATGCATAGAGACAAAAATAATCATTCATATGGATTGAACACCTGGTAACCGACATTAACAATATGCATATAAGAATATCCCCATCATTCCGGGATCCTCCTTCGGACATGATATAAATTTCGAAGTACTAAAGCATCCGGTACTTTGGATGGGGTTTGTTAGGCCCAATAGATCTATCTTTAGGATTCGCGTCAATTAGGGTGTCTGTTCCCTAATTCTTACATTACCAGACTTAATAAAAAGGGGCATATTCGATTTCGATAATTCAACCATAGAATGTAGTTTCAATTACTTGTGTCTATTTCGTCAAACATTTATAAAAGCGCATGTATTCTCAGTCCCAAAAATATAAAGGGTAAAAAGGCAAATGAAACTCACCATACTGTATTTCGTAGTAAAAATACATATAACGTCATTGAACAGGTGCAAGGTTGGCCTCGGATTCACGAACCTAAATTAATTATATATATTTATGTGTTGGTCAATATTTGTCTAACAAATTAGGTCAAGTCATAATGTACCACAATCCTAATGCTCGAGACTAATATGCAAAAGTCAACAAAAGTAAATTTGACTCAAAATAATTTTCAAAAATTTATACATGATTAATATATAGTTTAAATATCGTCCTTTTATATTTTTAAAAGATTTATTAGAGTAAATAATATAATTTATTTATTAATAAATAAAATTTTATATTAAATTTATATAATAAAATATACTTTTATATATATTAAGTAATAAAATTTATAGGGTTTATTTAATATCATAAAGATAATATGATAGGTATTATTAAAGTAAGTTATTACACGTAATAAAATATGTTTGTATCACATATTTATTTGATAAAATAATATCTATAATGATAGTAAGTAAAAGTTGTATTATTTTGTAATAATAATAATTATTATAAAAATATCGATATTTATAATTACTAAGATGACATTATGATAAAACGATAATTCTAATTATGATAACTTTAATATTTACGATAATTTTTTTAATATTATCTTTAAAATAATAATTCTATTTAAAATAATAATAATAATAATAATGATATTTTATAGTAACAATGGCATTTCTATTAAAATGATAATTTTTGTTAAAATGATAGTTTTAATACTAACGATACTTTTAATAATAATAGTAATGATAAAAATAATAAGAACGATAATTTTATCTAAATCAATATCTTATAATATTTTAATTTCATCATGATACTCTTACTCATTATTTCCTAATCGTTTCGTTTAATAGCTTTTAATCGTCTTTTATATCGTGTCCATAATAATGATAATAATAGTAATCAAAATAATTAGGTGTTACAAATATTTGTTTTAATTACACTAATATTAATAATGATAGTTACTATAACATTATTAACGATAATACTAATAATTATCTTAATGATAATATAGTAATAATAATAATAACAATAAAAATAACCATTTTTAAATAATGATATATATATTAATAATGATAATAATAATAATAATACTAATAATAATAATAATAATAATAATAATAATAATAATTGGATAATAATAATAATACTAATTATAACTTTAACAATAATAACGATAGTAATAATAAAAAAATTAACAATTTTTAATGATAAATCCCTTTTATTGATAAAGATAATAATAATGATAATAATAAGATAAAACTAGAACGGCGATAAAAACGACGATAATAATAATCATTTTTAATAAAAATATCGAAAATTCAATTGATTATAACTTCTAATCCGTTCATCGAAACCATTCGATATCTAAAGGAAAAGTTCTTAATTTTTCACTAGCTTTCCAAGGACATGCATATCTTATACCTTATCTCAACCGCAAGTGTAACTAATTCAAGATTCAACCTAACCTGTCTAAGGGCAATATCAAAAGTACAAGCATGCATAATCCTAAATACTCGAGCACTAGTCAGGGATACACTATTAGTATGTAAAGTTAAATTATGAGTACTCACGTATCAATATTGAGATTCAATATTGCAGGAAAGGTACGTAGACGCAACGTAAATGATAAACACTATATTGACCTCGCGAGCATACCCATGAACCATACTCAATCACCTCCATAGCTATAACACATAATTTCCTTAATCCTATTCTACTCGAAAAACAATTTCGAAATCACTCGGACAGCACTCCGTCATAATATTTTATGTATACTAATAATATCTTGAAATAATACGGAGTAAATATATATATGTAAATCGATTGAGAGAGTTTAGAGAAAAATATTTTCAAGTTTCTATGAAATAATGAAACCTATTGAATTCTATTTATAATAGATTTTTGAATTATTAAAGTGAATTATTAAAGTATGAATTATTAAAGTGAATTATTAAAGTATGAATTATTAAAGTGAATTATTAAAGTATGAATTATTAAAGTGAATTATTAAAGTATGAATTATTAAAGTGAATTATTAAAGTTAAAGTAAAGTAAAAATAAAGTAAAGGTAAAGTTTAAGTATAGTAAAAGTATAAAACTATGTATGTATAATACGCGTATAAATATATATAATATTAATTTAAATCGTTATATATATTTAATAAAATAAAATATAAATATTATTATCTTTATCATACAAGTTAAGTAATGAGTTGTCAAAAGTGGTTCTAGATATTTATAAAAGTTATATACGTTTTAATAATAAAGTTCTTTTTAAACTGAAAATGTTTTTGTACGTTTGAAACTAAATAGATCAATCGAGTCTTTATGAGATTCAATCTTCCACTATCCTTTGTCTAGTTCTCAATGATTGACAATTTGTTCTTATTTATAAATCACTTTACCATTTTTCGAATATTGTTAAAATGGAAAGATTTCTCAAATCAACGTGGGCCTTTCAACAGAGACTTGTAATCATAATTCAATATATTTGATAATTCAATCATTTGATCTTATCTTCTAATTTCATTGATAAACATTTTGAAACAGATACAATCATATAAAGTATTTAATCTAATATTTTGTTTACGTTTCAAGTTATAATATATATACACATATACATATATAATCATATTCGTTTAATGGTTCGTGAATCGTTGGAACTTGGTCGAGGTTGAATGAATGTATGAACATAGTTTAAAATTCTTGAAATTTAACTTAACAAATATTGCTTATCGTGTCGGAAACATATAAAGATTAAAGTTTAAATTTGGTTGGAAATTTCTGGGTTGTCACAGTACCTACCCGTTAAAGAAATTTCGTCCCGAAATTTGAGTGGAAAGGTCGTGAATGATAATAAGTATGTTTTCATGATGCATACGGGCTGAAAATTAGAGTTTTATCATCAGCGAATAATTTGGATAAACAGTCCATTTATATGAAGAGTACGAATGAAGCTAACATAGAAGAGTGAAATGAGTAAGTGTAGATTCATCTTATCATTTGACGTAGATATGATTAATTCCCAGATTTCAAGGGATTTGAAGAAAATCTTCTTAATAAGATTTGACTCTCCGGTAATCAAGGGAATTAGGATCCGATTTAAATGCGATCGTCCATTTTAATTGTTCTGTCGGAGATTTTCTTATAAATTCACCTCATTCGTTTTCTTACAACTCACATCTTCTGTTGATGCATTTTATGCAAGTCCCTAGACATCTACCCACGTCTATTGCAGGTACAACAGTTTACAGGCCACCATGATTACTCGTTATTATCCTATCCGTGTTTGTATGTGGTTACAGGAACTGCAGGAATGAGATTTAGATGTTTGACTATGTTAGACTTAGTCATACGTACGAGTGAAGCCTTACTAGTACGGCTGACAGGCTCATATGCACGGTTGATGCTGAGCTAAGTCACAATTACAACCTAAATGAGAAGACACGAGTGAGTGATCACCTGTACGGCTGATGAAGCCAACTCGTACGTGTGATGAATGAATCGTATGGGTGAGTCAACAACAGGGGTATATAAAGTCTTATGTTCTTCATTTTAGGTTAAGCCTCTCATTTGCTACACACATTCAGATCTAGTGAGCTCCTCCGATTCTCTCTCAGTCCAAATCACCCAGGTGGTGAATAATAGCTCTAGGTGTTGATCTAATCACACTTGATTTAGTTGTGGTTTGACTAAATTAATCAAAAAAAAAAACTTAACCTATTCACTAGTGGGTTTGATTCACTTATTCCGCCATTGTGTGAGTTAAATCTGTTGATTTCTAAGTTCCTAGTCATATTTCATCACCTTCTATTCTTTTCCCCTCAACTCATATTTTAAAGTATTCACAATATGCTCCATCCAGTTCTGATTCTCGATATGCTTCTAACTTTCATATCGGTCATTCTTCTTTTTCATCTACCGCCGGAAGAATCTATTTACTTCTACTATACTCTTGGGTTTATAGTGTTTCTAGTTCTCCCGTGTTTTTATATTACTATATGCATTGATATATATGGTTTATAATTTCTGGTTTGTCGTTGGGCTTTATATGTTCCCTTATATTTCAAAGTCTCTGCTTCTGTCTTCTATAATCATTATCATTCACAGTTAATGCTCTCTTTTATTTGCTACAATTTATACCCTAATTTCTATTTCGGAGTTTTGTCCTTTCGTTTCTTCTTCTTGCAATTAAGCACCGCTTGTAATGGTCCAGAATTCACAGATATGAATTTCGGAATGAACATTGTTAATGTTCTAGGAAGGAAATTGTGATGGCACGATCTTGACTTGTCAAATTACTAGAATACCTTGGAAAAGGCCGAATCATCAAGAAATATTTTCTTGATTTTTTAGAGGTTAAATAGAATACAAGAGTCGTATAACATGGCACATGATGATATTATGATCTGTGAATCATCACGTTCCATTTAGAAACTCAGCATGACTTACTGTAATATAATCACATTGATCAAGTGTCATTATATTATACTAATTCATGCTTCAGTTCCCAACACTACTTCAAAATATTCCTATCTTAAACTTGAATGTTTCAGAATTTAGAAACTAAAATAGTTTCTTTTATGATGTAATACAGATAGCGCGAAGAGGTAAATGATTTCAAATAAGAAAATTAAGAAAATATCTTCAGAAATATGGAGGATATTTATAATGAAATATATGATGATATTTTAGAATTTCTAATATCAGATGATGATGAAGAATATTGTCCGCAGGAGTTTAGAGTTAGGAGCAAGGTATTCGTTAATGACTTCAGCAGGTACTGAATCATTTGGATCCTTTGAAGTCAGGTTCAGTCTTTGTAATTTGTCCACAGCCTCCTTCCTACTTTGCTCAATCCGTTTTCCAGTTCCAAAACTTCTCTTTTTCTGCGCTTTGCCAGCACACTTCATCATTATCATCCAACTTTTACCGTTTAAAGTCGTTTATAGTTTTTGCTGCTTCATCAGCATTTTTTTTCCATTTTCGGAGAACCAATTCGTAGTTCGGAGTGTTTTTCAGAAACTTCACATTCAAATTAAGTCCAGAAGATAGACGTTATATATACACATATAACTGTTGGCGTAGACATGCTGCGAGATTTCAAAATACTGATTGCTAATTCCCAATGAGTCGTATGGCAATTCTCATTACAAGATGCGAATGAGTAAATGATGGGGTTTCAATGAATAATTATAATGACTTTTTGGAGAGGCTAAAGTCAAAGGGTAATGAAGTTGTTGGTACATCTGCTAATAATGTGGTGGGATGTAAAAGGTTCCCTGGTAACGATGGTGTATATCTCAAGGTTATAATAAGGTTAGTCTGACTGAAAAGTCGAAGTTGACTTGCTGGAGCTGTGACAAAACTGACTACTTTGAATAGGAGTCGCAAAGTTATTTTTGCTAATAAATGCCAAAGAATCTGACGCGGATACGTTGTTTAAACTTTTACTTTGGTTTCAAGAGTTTTTTTGGGTACATAACTGTGGGTAACATGTGGTTGGATCATCATCTCGATTGCTCATTATTTGAAGTGTCTTCAGATATTTTCGAAGGGTTTGAACACAGATTGTAATCGTTAATATACATTTGATGTTCTAACACAGTTTTGAAGTCAAAGTATAGCTTTGAAAGATGTAGGAATCTAAAAGTGATGATACCGGTTATATCTCGAATTGAATTCTGAGGTTTCAAAATCAAAATTTGTAATTGGGTTTGAATGAGTATGGTTGTTTTGATCTCTATGAAAGAATGTATATTATTGTGAAAGTAGGAAGTATAGTTGATAATTTGCTTGATCAGATTCGAAGAATGTAACATATTAATTGTGAATTTATATATCTCTCGGGTATTACCTACCCGTTAAAAAAAAATTCACAATTAATATTTTGTACAAAAGAATTTTATTACAGTCTTTATGAAAATATATATATGTATATTTTTTTCAGATGTAACATAGATTTAATGAGTTAATGTTAAATTAAACTCATTTGATTTACGGTTGAAACTAGAATTGAATAATCCCGAAAGGCTTTAAAAAGTACATAACTTTTACGCAGTATTTCTTTAATAACATTGAAATTATGAATCAATACTTCGTTATTTGTTGATGTATGATGTTCGGTTCGTGGAATTCTTGTGAATTTCGCAAAGTACGAATGATGTTATCTGAAAAGTTTCGAGTACATCGATGATGAAAGTGTAAAATCAAATATATACTTGATTTATTATGAATTGGAATTTGTTGAATTGCGACAGAGATTGTAGTTAACGCTGGTTAAGTTGCGGCCGAAGGACGTACATTATTGCATATTTGTACTATTAATTAACCGAGTAGTTAAGATTCACACACAATAGCTTAGCACGGAAAGATTTATTTCAAAATATATATATATATATATATATATATATATATATATATATATATATATATATATATATATATATATATATATATATATATATATATAATATACATATAATTTCTTCAGAGGGAATGAGTTAATTCTTCATAACTCGTTGATACAATATACACGTTATTGATTCGTAATGATGTCCACAGTGATTCTTGAACTGACGGAGTTTGTGATGTTATCGGTGTTGTTGATTTAGATGTTGACTGTACTGACGATGCTGGTAACGCTGACGGTACTGTTGATGCTGTTGGTAAAGCAAGTTTAGCTTGTTAATCACACACCATTTTTGTCAGGGTTTCTACTCTTCCTTCTATCATTTTGGTTCGCTTAACTGATTTATGGTTAGGGCTAGATTAGATAATCTCTAAGACTTTAGAGATTACATAATCGCCGCGGAATGTTTCTCCAATGAAGTTATGAATTAATACTTCGTCAGTTATTGTTGTTGGTACTCCTTGGTATCTATGGTGCGTATGATGTTGATGCTCGTGGGACAGATTGTGAAGTTGAGGTTTACGACACGGTTGTGGTTGGAGGTGGTAATGGTACTGTTGGCGTTGATGATGGTGGTACTGGTTATGCTACTGGTGCTGCTACTGGTGTTTGTAATTTCTGCACCATATTCTCCAAAGCTACTACCCGAGCGCGAAGCTCGTTGACTTCTTCTATTACACCGGGGTGATTGTCGGTTCGAACGAGCGGATAAATAAAATCTAGAATTTGATGGAGTATATAATCGTGACGAGATACTCTGGAAATAAGAGAGAAAATGGTGTTTCGGACAGGTTCGCCGGTAAGTGCTTCAGGTTCTTCGTCAAGAGGGCAATGTGGTGGATGGAAAGGATCGCCTTCTTCTTGTCTCCAATGATTGAGGAGACTACGAACCCATCCCCAATTCATCCAGAATAGATGATGACTGATTGGTTGATCCATTCCGGTCACACTGCTTTCGAAGCTTGAGTGAGATTCCATTTCAGAATCCGAGTGACTTGAACTGATGACAACTTCCATTTCGTACGATTGGATAAAGGATTTTTCGATATAAAATGATTTTCCGGCTATCGGGTGGTATTCTATTTACATAGGATATCCATATATGTATATAGATCAAATTATTTCGTAGATTACGGAGGAATTTACGGAATATGTCAGGAAAAGTTTACAGTAATAGATACGATAAGATATGATTTAGCAGATACGCTAAGATATGAATTTTGTCTATACACTACTCATGCAATTAATGTAGCAAGACGTGTCTAGACTAATAATGATAAGCAGGTAATTTCCTAAGGATGATAAGCAGATGATTTCCGACTAGAAATTGTAGGGACCCGACCAAATCATGTTTGACGGCGCCGTCTACTTAGGTCCCGTTACGTGGTCGTAAGTCTTTAAGACAAAGTTTGACCAAAATATGTCGCCTTCATTTCGAAATAAAGATTGTTCCCAAAGTTTACAAGAATTGTTCAACCAATAGTTAAGTTACAACGTTATAATACGAATGAAATCTAGGCGACACGGTTTAAAGTAAAGTCAAAAGACGCTCCATGAAATGCACATATACTCGACATCCAATGCAAGTATCAAATAATGAGCGGAAGCATGTATCATGTATCGTTCAAGGACCTGAGAAAAACATAGAAATCTGTCAACGAAAACGTTGGTGAAATCATAGGTTTAAGTAAGTAAGTACAAGTGAACCACAAGATTTGCATCAATGAAATAATAGTAATACATTCCAAAAGTTTGTTTCACGAGCACCCAATTATCAATGCTTAACATTTCCTTCCATTGAACCCCATCACTTAGTGCTAGAACATACACTGTTTCTCGAAAATATATTTCATTCGTAAACGGTAGCGAACCGTTTGAATGAGGGTTTGTCAAACCCATATGGATCCATACAACATAAGTTCTCGCTTACACCCGGCAAGTGTAACTAATGATAATCGAATTGAGGATTTTGTTCTAAACTCGTATGTAGAATGTTTGTTTTTCCTGTACTTGTGTTCACTTAGTAAAGAAATGTTTATGTTTTCTCATCCCAAATGTAAGTTCAAAAAGAGTAAAAGTGGGACTATGATCTCACCTTGAGTGCACGAGTAGTAAAGTACTTCGACAAGTAAACGTGTGCAAAGAACAATGCTAGTCTTGACCTAAACAAATAGGTCGTATCAATAACGGTAAACACGATAGGTCAAAGATGTTCAATTAGTCCTATGGCTCGTTACGACTCAATAATGTAGCATGTGAATCAAGTTGTCATGTTTCATGCAAGATACAAGTATAAAAGCATGTTAGAACGATTGCACAACCATTTGGTTAAGTTTGATTAAAAGTCAAACTTGGTCAAAGTCAAAGTCAACGGGGTCGGGTCGGGTATCCGACAATTTTTCTAAGTTATATAATCATATATGAGTATGTTGGCCAAGTTTCATGTTAATCGGAGGTCCGTAGCATAGCAAACATTTTCATGTCAAATGACCAAGTGAACAGCCAGTTTTAGCACAATGGGACGGCGTCCTGAGAAGCTAGACGGCGTCCCTCTTTTAAGGTTGGGACGGCGTCCCTTAGAGCTAGACGGCGTCCCTCTTTTAAGTTTGGGACGGCGTCCCAGAGAGCTAGACGGCGTCCCTCTTTTAAGTTTGGGACGGCGTCCTGCTATTCTGGACGGCGTCTTGGTTTGTTTCCAGACCCTGTTTGCTGCAACTCTAAGTGCACGAACCAACAATCAAACCAACCCAAATTACAAACCGCAAACAATTAGAACATGTATTTTATATCATCGGAAAGCTCTTTCGACAAGGAACGCAACTAAGCACTTTTCATCAAGCAAAAACATCATATACTATAACCGAAATCCCGTCAAGTGATCAATAGGGGTTTATTTTCAAGTTTCAAGTTTATCAATTTTGATTTGAGTTTCGGGAATCCAATTTATACATATGATATGCCGTTTTGAAGGTAATTAAGCATACAACACAACCTAACACTTACCACTAACATTCCATGTCATTCAAATCATTAAAAGTCCAATTTAAGTTCATGAAACCTTAACCTAAATTCACCAAATTTCATAATCAAGTTTAGGAGGTTTCATTAATCAAACTATACATCATAATGAAGCTAGTAACACTAGAAACACAATTAAAACATGAACTTTTAACATCTAACAACATATGATCATCCAAAATTCAAGAACAACACACCAAAATTCAAGTTCATGCTAGTTACACTAAAACAACGAGATCGAGCATATAAATCATATATTCATGTTAGACTTGAGCCATAGACACTAATTAACACTTTTATAAGTTAAAAACATCAAGAACACAAAATCTAGTGATTTTAGAAAGTTACCCAAAATTGATGAAATCGGTATGGAAACGAAGAGGAGATCACGAGGAGTTCAAATATGCAATTTGTTTGGCAAGAAGACCACTAGCTCGGTTTTGGATGATGAATCTTTGTTCTTGAAGTTGAGAGGAAAAGTTGAAGTATTAAGAAATTGGAAGAGATGAATGAATGGATAGAATGAGAGTTTGACTCTTTGACCTAGTCACAAGTTTCAACATTTGGCAAGATTGGTCCCTCAACTTAAATCGGGTGCGGGAATTACCTAACAAGATAATTCAAACGCATATTAACGAGATGTGTTATAAACATCTAACGGAACTTAAATAGTTAAACGGAAAAGTTGACGGAAAAAGGCGGGATGTTACATTACCTACACCTTAAAAGAAATTTCGTCCCGAAATTTAAGCAGGTGTAGTAGTCGTTGTTTCTTCCTCGAGATCTTGCGTTTCCGAATTCACGAATAGATGAGGATACTTCCTTTGCATTTGATCTTGTCTTTCCCAAGTAAACTCGGGTCCCCTTTTGGCGTTCCAACGGACTTTAACAATCGGGATTCGGCTTTGTTTCAATGTCTTGACGGAGGTGTCCACAATTTCAACCGGTTCCTCCACAAAATGAAGCTTGTCATCAATAGTAAGTTCCTCAAGAGGGATGATGATATCGGGTTCGGCGAGACACTTTTTCAAGTTAGATACATGGAAGGTAGGATGAACGGAACTCAGTTGGGGCGGAAGGTCTAAACGATAAGCAACGGTTCCAATACGCTCCAAGATTTCGAAAGGACCAATATACCGCGGATTTAGCTTCCCGCGTTTACCAAAACGGATTACACCCTTCCAAGGTGCGACTTTTAACATTACTCGGTCACCGACTTGAAATTCAAGATCGTTGCGTCGTTTGTCGGTATAGCTCTTTTGACGACTTCGGGCCGTCCTAAGCCTATCTCGGATTTGAACGATTTTCTCGGTGGTTTCGTGAATGAGTTCGGGTCCGGTGATTTGCACGTCGCCTACCTCGGCCCAACAAAGAGGTGAACGACATTTGCGGCCATATAGCGCTTCAAAAGGTGCGGCTTTAATACTCGCGTGATAACTATTGTTGTAAGAGAACTCGGCGAGAGGTAAGTGCTTGTCCCAAGCTTTTCCGAAATCAACCACGCAAGCTCGTAACATGTCCTCTAAGGTTTGAATTGTACGTTCGCTTTGTCCATCGGTTTGAGGATGATATGCGGTGCTCATGTCTAAACGCGTTCCCAACGCTTCTTGCAATGTACGCCAAAATCTAGAAACGAAACGGCCATCTCGGTCGGAGATAATCGATAAAGGTACACCGTGTCGGGCTACGATCTCCTTAATGTAAAGTTGTGCAAGTTTCTCCATTTTGTCCGTTTCTTTCATGGCAAGGAAGTGTGCGGATTTGGTGAGACGGTCAACAATAACCCAAATGGTATCATAACCGCCCGTCATTTTTGGTAGCTTGGTGATAAAATCCATCGTTATCCTTTCCCACTTCCATTGCGGGATCTCGGGTTGCTGAAGTAATCCGGACGGTCTTTGGTGTTCGGCTTTGACTTTGGAACATGTCAAACACTTGGAAACATAAGTAGCTACGTCCCTTTTGATGTTCGGCCACCAATATAGTTGTTTAAGGTCGTGGTACATCTTATTGGCACCGGGGTGAATCGAGTATCGTGACTTATGGGCTTCATCTAAAATAAGACTTCGTAGATCCCCATAACTAGGCACCCAAATTCTTCCGGCGAAATATCGGAGTCCGGTTTCTTTAACTACGAATCGAGAGGTGAGGACGTTCAAGTGTTCGAGAGAGATGTTTTCATCCTTGAGAGCCTCATCTTGGGCTACCCGAATTTGGCTATTAAGGTTGGTGTGAATGGTGATGTTTAAAGCTCGGACACGGAGAGGCACCGCTCTTTCTTTTCGACTTAAGGCATCGGCTACTACATTTGCCTTCCCGGGATGGTAACGAAGCTCGCAATCGTAATCGTTTAAGGTTTCAATCCACCTTCGTTGTCTCATGTTTAGTTGCTTTTGATCGAAAATGTGTTGAAGGCTTTTGTGATCGGTGAAGATAGTACTCTTGGTTCCATAAAGATAGTGTCTCCACATTTTAAGTGCAAAGACAACGGCTCCGAGTTCGAGATCATGTGTCGTATAGTTTCGTTCATGAATTTTGAGTTGTCGAGAAGCATAAGCAATGACTTTCGTTCGTTGCATCAATACACACCCAAAACCATGTTTTGAGGCATCGCAATATACAACAAAGTCATCATTGCCTTCGGGAAGTGACAAGATAGGAGCGGTGGTTAGCTTCGTTTTCAAGATTTGGAATGCGGATTCATGTTCGGTCGCCCAAATGAATTTCTTTCCCTTGTGAGTCAATGCGGTTAGAGGACGTGCAACCAACGAGAAGTTTTCGATGAATCTACGATAGTACCCGGCGAGACCCAAAAATTGACGAATGTGAGTAGGAGTAGTAGGAGTTTCCCATTTACTAATGGCTTCGATTTTCGATGGATCGACTTTAATACCTTGGTCACTTACAACATGACCAAGAAATTGAACTTCCTTTAACCAAAATTCACACTTGGAGAATTTGGCATAGAGTTGTTCTTGTCTTAAAAGTTCAAGCACAAGTCGGAGATGTTGTTCGTGCTCTTCTTCATTTTTAGAATAGATCAATATATCATCGATGAACACAATAACGAATTTATCGAGATACGGTTTGCACACGCGGTTCATAAGATCCATGAACACCGCCGGTGCGTTAGTGAGACCAAATGGCATGACGAGGAATTCATAACTACCATAGCGAGTCCGGAAAGCGGTTTTGGAGACATCTTCCCCCTTAACCCTTAATTGATGATAACCCGAGCGGAGATCGATTTTCGAATATACACAAGACCCTTGTAGTTGATCAAAGAGGTCATCGATGCGAGGAAGAGGATATCGGTTCTTAACCGTCAATTTATTTAGTTCACGATAATCAATGCACATTCGTAGGGATCCGTCTTTCTTTTTAACAAACAAAATCGGAGCGCCCCAAGGTGAATGGCTAGGTTGGATAAAACCATGATCAAGTAGTTCTTGGATTTGACTTTGCAATTCTTGCATTTCGGATGGAGCGAGTCTATATGGTGCACGTGCTACGGGTGCGGCTCCCGGAATAAGATCGATTTGGAATTCAACCGGTCGATGAGGCGGAAGACCCGGCAATTCATCGGGAAATACATCGGAATAGTCACTAACAATTGGCACATCATCGATATGCTTATCATCGGACTCGACTTTCTTAACGTGGGCAAGGATCGCAAAACAACCCTTACGGAGCAGTTTTCTAACTTTAAGGCACGAAACGAGGTTGAGTCTGGTGCAACTCTTATCGCCATAAACAATCAAAGGTTCACCATTCTCGATAGGAATTCGGATTGCGTTGAGATCACAAAGAATGTGGGATTTCGTTTTGACTAACCAATTCATACCGATTATTACATCAAAGCTTCCTAGTTCCATGGGTATCAAGTCAATTTCAAATTCCTTACCCAAAATGTTTAACGTACACCCCCGGTAATATGTGTCGGCACTTAATAGTTTCCCGTTAGCCACTTCAATGGTATAAGTGGTATCTAATGGAAGAGGTGGAGTGCTAAAAGAATGAGTCAAAGTCTTGGATACAAAGCATTTATCGGCACCCGAATCGAATAAGCAAGAGACATAAGAATTGTTGAGAAGAAACGTACCCGTGACTAGTTCAGTGTCATCCCGGGCTTCCTCGGTGTTGATGTTGAAAGCTCGGCCGCGCGTATTGGTGTTATCTTTCCTTTTCGGGCATGTATTTCTATAATGACCCGTTTGACCACATTCGTAACAAGTGCCCGTCTTTGGCGTATTGGGCCACTTTCGAGCAACGGGAGTGGCACTTTTACAATCGTTGGCCTTATGACCAACTCCTTGGCACCGGTGGCAAATTAACTTGCCACATTCACCAAAGTGATGTCTGTTGCATTTGTTGCAAAGAGGTAGGTTCCCGGCATAACCCTTCTTGCCGTCGGAAGTGAAAGATTTCTTGGCAAAGTTGTTGTTGCTTGATTGGGAGGGTTCCCACTTTCTTTTGTTGCCGCCCGATTTATCCTCGGCCTTAGGTGCCGGAACTACGATTTCGTCAACCGTTTCAATTAGTTGGCGAGCCATGTTCATAGCGGCTTGATGAGTAGTGGGTTTGGATGACATCACCCCTTGTTTGATGCTTTTTGGAAGACCGAGCATGTAGAGCTCAATCCTTTGAGATTCGGGGTTAACAAGATTAGGACACATCAAGGATAGTTCGGCGAAGCGTTGATTATAAGCTTTAAGATCGTTTCCGACCGCTTTCAAAGCTCTTAGTTCTTCCTCAAGCTTTCGGGTTTCTTCGCGCGGAAAATATTCAACAATCATCTTTTCCTTTAGATCGGCCCAAGAGAGGGCATGAGCTTCATCGGTACCTACCGATTGAACATAGGTGTTCCACCATGTTAGAGCAATTCCGGAGAAAGTGTGAGTGGAGTATTTGACCTTGTCTTGGTCCCGACAACCGCTTATGCTAAAGACGGCTTCCGTTTGCTCAAACCATCGGGTGAGCACGACCGGTCCCCCGGTTCCATCAAAAGTGTGAGGTTTGCACCCCATGAAAGCTTTATAGGAGCATCCCTCGTTTGAGTTTCCGGCTCCATTGTTGTTGTTATTGTTGTTGTTGTTGTTGTGGTTGTTATTATTATTGTTGTTGGATGAGTGACCGGCCATGGCCGCATCTACGGCGGTAGCTATCATCCGTTCGAGAGCTTGTTCGGGAGTTTCATTGCGGCGTACACGACGAGGAGCCATTGTTCCTTCAAGACACAAGAATATCATTGATTAGTATTCTCAATAATACTAACCGTGATATAGAATAAAGATAAAGAGAAGTTTTTCCTCGACTCGCCTTAAATTCTTTATGTCATAATGTCGGAACGTTCATATGAGTCACCGTAATATAATCCCGGAAATTATATTACCCTGATTCATATGTGCATTCGACATCATTTCATATAGTCAAGGTGGCGAGTCAATCAAATTAAACAACGTGAGATTAAGATGAACTAAGGGTAGATATGAGTAGAAGCGTTCGAGTATAAATGCACAAGTAGTCAAGTAATTCCTACTTCAAGTCTATATGCCGGTTGTAGTCTAGACTCACCAATGTACCCTATGACTCGGGGTTGACACTAATGAACTCTAAATCCCTACAACCAACGCTCTGATACCATCTGTAGGGACCCGACCAAATCATGTTTGACGGCGCCGTCTACTTAGGTCCCGTTACGTGGTCGTAAGTCTTTAAGACAAAGTTTGACCAAAATATGTCGCCTTCATTTCGAAATAAAGATTGTTCCCAAAGTTTACAAGAATTGTTCAACCAATAGTTAAGTTACAACGTTATAATACGAATGAAATCTAGGCGACACGGTTTAAAGTAAAGTCAAAAGACGCTCCATGAAATGCACATATACTCGACATCCAATGCAAGTATCAAATAATGAGCGGAAGCATGTATCATGTATCGTTCAAGGACCTGAGAAAAACATAGAAATCTGTCAACGAAAACGTTGGTGAAATCATAGGTTTAAGTAAGTAAGTACAAGTGAACCACAAGATTTGCATCAATGAAATAATAGTAATACATTCCAAAAGTTTGTTTCACGAGCACCCAATTATCAATGCTTAACATTTCCTTCCATTGAACCCCATCACTTAGTGCTAGAACATACACTGTTTCTCGAAAATATATTTCATTCGTAAACGGTAGCGAACCGTTTGAATGAGGGTTTGTCAAACCCATATGGATCCATACAACATAAGTTCTCGCTTACACCCGGCAAGTGTAACTAATGATAATCGAATTGAGGATTTTGTTCTAAACTCGTATGTAGAATGTTTGTTTTTCCTGTACTTGTGTTCACTTAGTAAAGAAATGTTTATGTTTTCTCATCCCAAATGTAAGTTCAAAAAGAGTAAAAGTGGGACTATGATCTCACCTTGAGTGCACGAGTAGTAAAGTACTTCGACAAGTAAACGTGTGCAAAGAACAATGCTAGTCTTGACCTAAACAAATAGGTCGTATCAATAACGGTAAACACGATAGGTCAAAGATGTTCAATTAGTCCTATGGCTCGTTACGACTCAATAATGTAGCATGTGAATCAAGTTGTCATGTTTCATGCAAGATACAAGTATAAAAGCATGTTAGAACGATTGCACAACCATTTGGTTAAGTTTGATTAAAAGTCAAACTTGGTCAAAGCCAAAGTCAACGGGGTCGGGTCGGGTATCCGACAATTTTTCTAAGTTATATAATCATATATGAGTATGTTGGCCAAGTTTCATGTTAATCGGAGGTCCGTAGCATAGCAAACATTTTCATGTCAAATGACCAAGTGAACAGCCAGTTTTAGCACAATGGGACGGCGTCCTGAGAAGCTAGACGGCGTCCCTCTTTTAAGGTTGGGACGGCGTCCCTTAGAGCTAGACGGCGTCCCTCTTTTAAGTTTGGGACGGCGTCCCAGAGAGCTAGACGGCGTCCCTCTTTTAAGTTTGGGACGGCGTCCTGCTATTCTGGACGGCGTCCTGGTTTGTTTCCAGACCCTGTTTGCTGCAACTCTAAGTGCACGAACCAACAATCAAACCAACCCAAATTACAAACCGCAAACAATTAGAACATGTATTTTATATCATCGGAAAGCTCTTTCGACAAGGAACGCAACTAAGCACTTTTCATCAAGCAAAAACATCATATACTATAACCGAAATCCCGTCAAGTGATCAATAGGGGTTTATTTTCAAGTTTCAAGTTTATCAATTTTGATTTGAGTTTCGGGAATCCAATTTATACATATGATATGCCGTTTTGAAGGTAATTAAGCATACAACACAACCTAACACTTACCACTAACATTCCATGTCATTCAAATCATTAAAAGTCCAATTTAAGTTCATGAAACCTTAACCTAAATTCACCAAATTTCATAATCAAGTTTAGGAGGTTTCATTAATCAAACTATACATCATAATGAAGCTAGTAACACTAGAAACACAATTAAAACATGAACTTTTAACATCTAACAACATATGATCATCCAAAATTCAAGAACAACACACCAAAATTCAAGTTCATGCTAGTTACACTAAAACAACGAGATCGAGCATATAAATCATATATTCATGTTAGACTTGAGCCATAGACACTAATTAACACTTTTATAAGTTAAAAACATCAAGAACACAAAATCTAGTGATTTTAGAAAGTTACCCAAAATTGATGAAATCGGTATGGAAACGAAGAGGAGATCACGAGGAGTTCAAATATGCAATTTGTTTGGCAAGAAGACCACTAGCTCGGTTTTGGATGATGAATCTTTGTTCTTGAAGTTGAGAGGAAAAGTTGAAGTATTAAGAAATTGGAAGAGATGAATGAATGGATAGAATGAGAGTTTGACTCTTTGACCTAGTCACAAGTTTCAACATTTGGCAAGATTGGTCCCTCAACTTAAATCGGGTGCGGGAATTACCTAACAAGATAATTCAAACGCATATTAACGAGATGTGTTATAAACATCTAACGGAACTTAAATAGTTAAACGGAAAAGTTGACGGAAAAAGGCGGGATGTTACAGAAATGATAAGCAAAACTTTTGACATGCAGACACGGTCGAAGTCCAGACTCACTAATGCATCCTAACGACTTATCAGTTAGACACACTAATGCAGACCTGGTTCACTAAGACCACCGCTCTGATACCAACTGAAAGGACCCGTTCATATACATTATAAATGATTCACAATAGTTGATTACATCGCGAGGTATTTGACCTCTATATGATACATATTACAAACATTGCATTCGTTTTTAAAAGACAAACTTTCTTTACATCGAAAATTGACAGGCATGCATACCATTTCATAATATCCACTATCTAATTATAAATTAACTTAATAGTAATCTTTGATGAACTCAATGACTCGAATGCAACGTTCTTCGAAATATGCCATGAAATACTCCAAGTAATATCTTTAAAACAAACAAATGCACAGCGGAAGATTTCTTTTATACCTGAGAATAAACATGCTTTAAAGTGTCAACCAAAAGGTTGGTGAGTTCATTAGTTTATCATAATCATTCATTTCCATCATTTTAATAGACCACAAGAATTTCATTTCCAGTTCTCATAAATATACGTCCCATGCATAGAGACAAAAATAATCATTCATATGGATTGAACACCTGGTAACCGACATTAACAATATGCATATAAGAATATCCCCATCATTCCGGGATCCTCCTTCGGACATGATATAAATTTCGAAGTACTAAAGCATTCGGTACTTTGGATGGGGTTTGTTAGGCCCAATAGATCTATCTTTAGGATTCGCGTCAATTAGGGTGTCTGTTCCCTAATTCTTAGATTACCAGACTTAATAAAAAGGGGCATATTCGATTTCGATAATTCAACCATAGAGTGTAGTTTCAATTACTTGTGTCTATTTTGTCAAACATTTATAAAAGCATGTATTCTCAGTCCCAAAAATATAAAGGGTAAAAAGGCAAATGAAACTCACCATACTGTATTTCGTAGTAAAAATACATATAACGTCATTGAACAAGTGCAAGGTTGGCCTCGGATTCACGAACCTAAATTAATTATATATATTTATGTGTTGGTCAATATTTGTCTAACAAATTAGGTCAAGTCATAATGTACCACAATCCTAATGCTCGAGACTAATATGCAAAAGTCAACAAAAGTAAATTTGACTCAAAATAATTTTCAAAAATCTATACATGATTAATATATAGTTTAAATATCGTTCTTTTATATTTTTAAATATTTTTAAAAGATTTATTAGAGTAAATAATATAATTTATTTATTAATAAATAAAATTTTATATTAAATTTATATAATAAAATATACTTTTATATATATTAAGTAATAAAATTTATAGGGTTTATTTAATATCATAAAGATAATATGATAGGTATTATTAAAGTAAGTTATTACACGTAATAAAATATGTTTGTATCACATATTTATTTGATAAAATAATATCTATAATGATAGTAAGTAAAAGTTGTATTATTTTGTAATAATAATTATTATTATAAAAATATCGATATTTATAATTACTAAGATGACATTATGATAAAACGATAATTCTAATTATGATAACTTTAATATTTACGATAATTTTTTTAATATTATCTTTAAAATAATAATTCTATTTAAAATAATAATAATAATAATAATGATATTTAATAGTAACAATGACATTTCTATTAAAATGATAATTTTTGTTAAAATGATAGTTTTAATACTAACGATACTTTTAATAATAATAGTAATGATAAAAATAATAAGAACGATAATTTTATCTAAATCAATATCTTATAATATTTTAATTTCATCATGATACTCTTACTCATTATTTCCTAATCGTTTCGTTTAATAGCTTTTAATCGTCTTTTATATCGTGTCCATAATAATGATAATAATAGTAATCAAAATAATTAGGTGTTACAAATATTTGTTTTAATTACACTAATATTAATAATGATAGTTACTATAACATTATTAACGATAATACTAATAATTATCTTAATGATAATATAGTAATAATAATAATAACAATAAAAATAACCATTTTTAAATAATGATATATATATTAATAATGATAATAATAATAATAATACTAATAATAATAATAATAATAATAATAATAATAATTGGATAATAATAATAATACTAATTATAACTTTAACAATAATAACGATAGTAATAATAAAAAAATTAACAATTTTTAATGATAAATCCCTTTTATTGATAAAGATAATAATAATGATAATAATAAGATAAAACTAGAACGGCGATAAAAATGACGATAATAATAATCATTTTTAATAAAAATATCGAAAATTCAATTGATTATAACTTTTAATCCGTTCATCGAAACCATTCGATATCTAAAGGAAAAGTTCTTAATTTTTCACTAGCTTTCCAAGGACATGCATATCTTATACCTTATCTCAACCGCAAGTGTAACTAATTCAAGATTCAACCTAACCTGTCTAAGGGCAATATCAAAAGTACAAGCATGCATAATCCTAAATACTCGAGCACTAGTCAGGGATACACTATTAGTATGTAAAGTTAAATTATGAGTACTCACGTATCAATATTGAGATTTAATATTGCAGGAAAGGTACGTAGACGCAACGTAAATGATAAACACTATATTGACCTCGCGAGCATACCCATGAACCATACTCAATCACCTCCATAGCTATAACACATAATTTCCTTAATCCTATTCTACTCGAAAAACAATTTCGAAATCACTCGAACAGCACTCCGTCATAATATTTTATGTATACTAATAATATCTTGAAATAATACGGAGTAAATATATATATGTAAATCGATTGAGAGAGTTTAGAGAAAAATATTTTCAAGTTTCTATGAAATAATGAAACCTATTGAATTCTATTTATAATAGATTTTTGAATTATTAAAGTGAATTATTAAAGTATGAATTATTAAAGTGAATTATTAAAGTATAAATTATTAAAGTGAATTATTAAAGTATGAATTATTAAAGTGAATTATTAAAGTATGAATTATTAAAGTGAATTATTAAAGTTAAAGTAAAATAAAAATAAAGTAAAGGTAAAGTTTAAGTATAGTAAAAGTATAAAACTATGTATGTATAATACGCGTATAAATATATATAATATTAATTTAAATCGTTATATATATTTAATAAAATAAAATATAAATATTATTATCTTTATCATACAAGTTAAGTAATGAGTTGTCAAAAGTGGTTCTAGATATTTATAAAAGTTATATACGTTTTAATAATAAAGTTCTTTTTAAACTGAAAACGTTTTTGTACGTTTGAAACTAAATAGATCAATCGAGTCTTTATGAGATTCAATCTTCCACTATCCTTTGTCTAGTTCTCAATGATTGACAATTTGTTCTTATTTATAAATCACTTTACCATTTTTCGAATATTGTTAAAATGGAAAGATTTCTCAAATCAACGTGGGCCTTTCAACAGAGACTTGTAATCATAATTCAATATATTTGATAATTCAATCATTTGATCTTATCTTCTAATTTCATTGATAAACATTTTGAAACAGATACAATCATATAAAGTATTTAATCTAATATTTTGTTTACGTTTCAAGTTATAATATATATACACATATACATATATAATCATATTCGTTTAATGGTTCGTGAATCGTTGGAACTTGGTCGAGGTTGAATGAATGTATGAACATAGTTTAAAATTCTTGAAATTTAACTTAACAAATATTGCTTATCGTGTCGGAAACATATAAAGATTAAAGTTTAAATTTGGTTGGAAATTTCTGGGTTGTCACAGACTTGGCCACTGGTTGATTCACGAACCTATAACAATATATACATATATATCAAAGTATGTTCAAAATATATTTACAACACTTTTAATATATTTTAATGTTTTAAGTTTATTAAGTCAGCTGTCCTCGTTAGTAACCTACAACTAGTTGTCCATAGTTAGATGTACAGAAATAAATCGATAAATATTATCTTGAATCAATCCACGACCCAGTGTATACGTATCTCAGTATTGATCACAACTCAAACTATATATATTTTGGAATCAACCTCAACCCTGTATAGCTAACTCCAACATTCACATATAGAGTGTCTATGGTTGTTCCGAAATATATATAGATGTGTCGACATGATATGTCGAAACATTGTATACGTGTCTATGGTATCTCAAGATTACATAATATACAATACAAGTTGATTAAGTTATGGTTGGAATAGATCTGTTACCAATTTTCACGTAGCTAAAATGAGAAAAATTATCCAATCTTGTTTTACCCATAACTTATTCATTTTAAATCCGTTTTGAGTGAATCAAATTGCTATGGTTTCATATTGAACTCTATTTTATGAATATAAATAGAAAAAGTACAGGTTTATAGTCAGAAAAATAAGTTACAAGTCGTTTTTGTAAAGGTAGTCATTTCAGTCGAAAGAACGACGTCTAGATGACCATTTTAGAAAACATACTTTCACTTTGAGTTTAACCATAATTTTTGGATATAGTTTCATGTTCATAATAAAAATCATTTTCTCAGAATAACAACTTTTAAATCAAAGTTTATCATAGTTTTTAATTAACTAACCCAAAACAGCCCGCGGTGTTACTACGACGGCGTAAATCCGGTTTTACGGTGTTTTTCGTGTTTCCAGGTTTTAAATCATTAAGTTAGCATATCATATAGATATAGAACACGTGTTTAGTTGATTTTAAAAGTCAAGTTAGAAGGATTAACTTTTGTTTGCGAACAAGTTTAGAATTAACTAAACTATGTTCTAGTGATTACAAGTTTAAACCTTCGAATAAGATAGCTTTATATGTATGAATCGAATGATGTTATGAACATCATTACTACCTTAAGTTCCTTGGATAAACCTACTGGAAAAGAGAAAAATGGATCTAGCTTCAACGGATCCTTGGATGGCTCGAAGTTCTTGAAGCAGAATCATGACACGAAAACAAGTTCAAGTAAGATCATCACTTGAAATAAGATTGTTATAGTTATAGAAATTGAACCAAAGTTTGAATATGATTATTACCTTGTATTAGAATGATGACCTACTGTAAGAAACAAAGATTTCTTGAGGTTTGATGATCACCTTACAAGATTGGAAGTGAGCTAGCAAACTTGAAAGTATTCTTGATTTTATGTAACTAGAACTTGTAGAATATATGAAGAACACTTAGAACTTGAAGATAGAAATTGAGAGAGATCAATTAGATGAATAAAATTGAAGAATGAAAGTGTTTGTAGGTGTTTTTGGTCGTTGGTGTATGGATTAGATATAAAGGATATGTAATTTTGTTTTCATGTAAATAAGTCATGAATGATTACTCATATTTTTGTAATTTTATGAGATATTTCATGCTAGTTGCCAAATGATGGTTCCCACATGTGTTAGGTGACTCACATGGGATGCTAAGAGCTGATCATTGGAGTGTATATACCAATAGTACATACATCTAAAAGCTGTGTATTGTACGAGTACGAATACGGGTGCATACGAGTAGAATTGTTGATGAAACTGAACGAGGATGTAATTGTAAGCATTTTTGTTAAGTAGAAGTATTTTGATAAGTGTATTGAAGTCTTTAAAAAGTGTATAAATACATATTAAAACACTACATGTATATATTTTTAACTGAGTCGTTAAGTCATCGTTAGTCGTTACATGTAAGTGTTGTTTTGAAACCTTTAGGTTAACGATCTTGTTAAATGTTGTTAACCCAATGTTTATAATATCAAATGAGATTTTAAATTATTATATTATCATGATATTATCATGTATGAATATCTCTTAATATGATATATATACATTAAATGTCTTTTCAACGATAATCGTTACATATATGTCTCGTTTAAAAATCATTAAGTTAGTAGTCTTGTTTTTACATATGTAGTTCATTGTTAATATACTTAATGATATGTTTACTTATCATAGTATCATGTTAACTATATATATATATATATATATATATATATATATATATATATATATATATATATATATATATATATATATATATATATATATATATATCCATATATATGTCATCATATATTTTTTACAAGTTTTAACGTTCATGAATCACCGGTCAACTAGGGTGGTCAATTGTTTATATGAAACATATTTCAATTAATCAAGTCTTAAGAAGTTTGATTGCTTAACATGTTGGAAATATTTAATCATGTAAATATCAATCTCAATTAATATATATAAACATGGAAAAGTTCGGGTTACTACAGTACCTACCCGTTAAATAAATTTCGTCCCGAAATTTTAAGCTGTTGAAGGTGTTGACGAATCTTCTGGAAATAGATGCGGGTATTTCTTCTTCATCTAATCTTCACGCTCCCAGGTGAACTCGGGTCCTCTACGAGCATTCCATCGAACCTTAACAATTGGTATCTTGTTTTGCTTAAGTCTTTTAACCTCACGATCCATTATTTCGACGGGTTCTTCGATGAATTGAAGTTTTTCGTTGATTTGGATTTCATCTAACGGAATAGTGAGATCTTCTTTAGCAAAACATTTCTTCAAATTCGAGACGTGGAAAGTGTTATGTACAGCCGCGAGTTGTTGAGGTAACTCAAGTCGGTAAGCTACTGGTCCGACACGATCAATAATCTTGAATGGTCCAATATACCTTGGATTTAATTTCCCTCGTTTACCAAATCGAACAACGCCTTTCCAAGGTGCAACTTTAAGCATGACCATCTCTCCAATTTCAAATTCTATATCTTTTCTTTTAATGTCAGCGTAGCTCTTTTGTCGACTTTGGGCGGTTTTCAACCGTTGTTGAATTTGGATGATCTTCTCGGTAGTTTCTTGTATAATCTCCGGACCCGTAATCTGTCTATCCCCCACTTCACTCCAACAAATCGGAGCCCTGCACTTTCTACCATAAAGTACTTCAAACGGCGCCATCTCAATGCTTGAATGGTAGCTGTTGTTGTAGGAAAATTCTGCTAACGGTAGATGTCGATCCCAACTGTTTTCGAAATCAATAACACATGCTCATAGCATGTCTTCAAGCCTTTGTATCGTCCTTTCGCTCTGCCCATCAGTTTGTGGATGATAGGAAGGACTCATGTCTAGACGAGTTCCTAATGCTTGCTGTAATGTCTGCCAGAATCTTGAAATAAATCTGCCATCCCTATCAGAGATAATAGAGATTGGTATTCCATGTCTGGAGACGACTTCCTTCAAATACAGTCGTGCTAACTTTTCCATCTTATCATCTTCTCTTATTGGCAGGAAGTGTGCTGATTTGGTGAGACGATCAACTATTTCCCAAATAGTATCAAAACCACTTGCAGTCCTTGGCTATTTAGTGATGAAATCCATGGTAATGTTTTCCCATTTCCATTCCGGGATTTCGGGTTGTTGAAGTAGACCTGATGGTTTTTGATGCTCAGCTTTGACCTTAGAACACGTCAAACATTCTCCTACGTATTTAGCAACATCGGCTTTCATACCCGGCCACCAAAAATATTTCTTGAGATCCTTGTACATCTTCCCCGTTCCAGGATGTATTGAGTATCTGGTTTTATGAGCTTCTCTAAGTACCATTTCTCTCATATCTCCAAATTTTGGTACCCAAATTCTTTCAGCCCTATACCGGGTTCCGTCTTCCCGAATATTAAGATGCTTCTCCGATCCTTTGGGTATTTCATCCTTTAAATTTCCCTTTTTTAAAACTCCTTGTTGCGCCTCCTTTATTTGAGTAGTAAGGTTATTATGAATCATTATATTCATAGATTTTACTCGAATGGGTTCTCTGTCCTTCCTGCTCAAGGCATCGGCTACCACATTTGCCTTCCCCGGGTGGTAACGAATCTCAGAGTCGTAATCATTCAACAATTCAATCCACCTACGCTGCCTCATATTCAGTTGTTTCTGATTAAATATGTGTTGAAGACTTTTGTGGTCGGTATATATAATACTTTTGACCCCATATAAGTAGTGCCTCCAAGTCTTTAATGCAAAAACAACCGCGCCTAATTTTAAATCATGCGTCGTATAATTTTGTTCGTGAATCTTCAATTGTCTAGACGCATAAGCAATCACCTTCGTTCGTTGCATTAATACACAACCGAGACCTTGCTTTGATGCGTCACAATAAATCACAAAATCATCATTCCCTTCAGGCAATGACAATATAGGTGCCGTAGTTAGCTTTTTCTCCAATAACTGAAACGCTTTCTCCTGTTCATCATTCCATTCAAATTTCTTCCCTTTATGCATTAATGCAGTCAAGGGTTTTGCTATTCTGGAAAAGTCTTGGATGAACCTTCTGTAGTAACCAGCTAGTCCTAAAAACTGGCGTATGTGTTTCGGAGTTTTCGGGGTTTCCCACTTTTCAACAGTTTCTATCTTTGTCGGATCCACCTTAATACCTTCTTTGTTCACTATGTGACCGAGGAATTGAACTTCTTCCAACCAAAATGCACACTTTGAAAACTTAGCGTACAATTCTTCCTTCCTCAATACTTCTAACACCTTTCTCAAATGTTCACCGTGTTCTTGGTCATTCTTTGAGTAAATAAGTATGTCATCAATGAAAACAATGACAAACTTGTCAAGGTATGGTCCACACACTCGGTTCATAAGGTTCATGAACACAGCTGGTGCATTAGTTAAACCAAACGACATGACCATAAACTCGTAATGACCGTAACGTGTTCTGAAAGCAGTCTTTGGAATATCATCTTCTTTCACCCGCATTTGATGATACCCAGAACGTAAGTCAATCTTTGAATAAACAGACGAGCCTTGTAGTTGATCAAATAAGTCGTCGATTCTCGGTAGTGGGTAGCGGTTCTTGATGGTAAGTTTGTTCAACTCTCGGTAGTCGATACACAACCTGAATGTACCATCTTTCTTCTTGACAAACAAAACAGGAGCTCCCCACGGTGATGTGCTTGGTCGAATGAAACCACGCTCTAAAAGTTCTTGTAATTGGCTTTGCAGTTCTTTCATCTCGCTGGGTGCGAGTCTGTAAGGAGCACGAGCTATTTTCCAGCTCCTGGTACAAGATCTATTTGAAATTCAACGGATCGATGTGGGGGTAATCCCGGTAATTCTTTCGGAAATACATCGGGAAATTCTTTTGCAATGGGAACATCATTGATGCTCTTTTCTTCAGTTTGTACTTTCTCGACGTGTGCTAGAACAGCATAGCAACCTTTTCTTATTAGTTTTTGTGCCTTCAAATTACTAATAAGATGTAGCTTCGTGTTGCCCTTTTCTCCGTACACCATTAAGGGTTTTCCTTTTTCTCGTATAATGCGAATTGCATTTTTGTAACAAACGATCTCTGCTTTCACTTCTTTCAACCAGTCCATACCGATTATCACATCAAAACTCCCTAACTCTACTGGTATCAAATCAATCTTAAATGTTTCGCTAACCAGTTTAATTTCTCGATTCCGACATATATTATCTGCTGAAATTAATTTACCATTTGCTAATTCGAGTAAAAATTTACTATCCAAAGGCGTCAATGGACAACTTAATTTAGCACAAAAATCTCTACTCATATAGCTTCTATCCGCACCCGAATCAAATAAAACGTAAGCAGATTTATTGTCAATAAGAAACGTACCCGTAACAAGCTCCGGGTCTTCCTGTGCCTCTGCCGCATTAATATTGAAAACTCTTCCGCGGCCTTGTCCATTCGTGTTCTCCTGGTTCGGGCAATTTCTAATAATGTGGCCCGGTCTTCCACATTTATAACAAACTACATTGGCATAACTTGCTCTGACACTACTTGCTCCGCCATTACTCGTTCCGACACCATTTGTTCCTTTCGTTCTATTAACCCCTGGTCCGTAGACCTCACACTTCACCGCGCTATGACCATTTTTTTTATACTTGTTGCAAAATTTGGTGCAGAACCCTGAGTGATACTTTTCACACCTTTGGCATAGCTGCTTCTGATTGTTGTTGTTGTTGCGGTTATTATTGTTGTTGGGATGATTGTTGTAGTTGCTGTTGTTGTTGTTGTTGTTGTTGTTGTTGGGCCGTTTGTTGTAGTTGTGATTGATGTTGCGATTGTTGGGATAATTGTTGCGATTATTGTTGTAATTGCTGTTGTTGTTGTTGTTGTTGTTGTTGTATTGGTGATTCTTATCACCGTTTTCCTCTCACTTTCTTTTGACTTGCTTCACATTGGCCTCTTCAGCAGTCTGTTCTTTAATTCTTTCTTCAATCTGGTTCACTAGTTTGTGAGCCATTCTACATGCCTGTTGTATGGAGGCGGGCTCGTGTGAACTTATATCTTCTTGGATTCTTTACGGTAATCCTTTCACAAACGCGTCAATCTTCTCTTCCTCATCTTCGAATGCTCCCGGACACAATAGGCACAATTCTGTGAATCGTCTTTCATACGTGGTAATATCAAATCCTTGGGTTCGTAACCCTCTAAGTTCTGTCTTGAGCTTATTGACCTCGGTTCTGGGACGGTACTTCTCGTTCATCAAGTGCTTGAATGCTGACCACGGTAGTGCGTACGCATCGTCTTGTCCCACTTGCTCTAGATAGGTATTCCACCATGTTAACGCAGAACCTGTGAAGGTATGCGTAGCGTACTTCACTTTGTCCTCTTCAGTACACTTACTTATGGCAAACACCAATTCGACCTTTTCGGTATACCGTTTCAATCCGATTGGTCCTTCGGTTCCATCAAATTCCAAAGGTTTGCAGGCAGTGAATTCTTTGTAGGTGCATCCTACCCGATTTCCTGTACTGCTAGATCCAAGGTTATTGTTGGTATATAGCGCAGCCTGTACTGCGGCTATGTTTGAATCTAGAAAAGTACGGAATTCCTCTTCATTCATATTCATGGTGTGTCGAGTAGTCGGTGCCATTTCCTTCAAAATAGTCAAATGGAACAAGTTAATCATACAGAATATTAAGAGTAGTTAATAGTATTTCGTAGCATAATATGAACTCATTTATAAAAGCTTTTTCCTCATATTAGCGTTTTATAAGTTTAAATTCGGGTAGTACCTACCCGTTAAGTTCATACTTAGTAGCTAATATACAATTCAACTACTACAATTCTATATGAAAAACTGATTATAATAATATTTCGCGTTCAAACTTTTACACAATATATTACAAACGTACAATACCGCTTATTTTACATATAGCATGAAATATAGCACACAATAAATTTGATACAAGATGGTTGTGAAGATAATTCTAGCTAGTACACAAGTCGTTCAGCAAAGGCAATAAAGACACGTAATTCATACGTCCAGAAACAAGTCATGCATTCTGGTTTTACTAGGATTACTTCCCATCCTTGGTCTTGTGAAACATAACCGTTATGGCTGTTGATAAGACAGCGTGTTGTAACATCGTCAAAGGGACGAGGGTTACGTAATGTCCAACAGTCCCGTAACAATCTAAAAACCTCATTTCTTACCCCAATTACCGACTCCGTCACTTGTGGAAACGTTTTGTTTAATAGTTGTAGCCCGATGTTCTTGTTATCACTTTGGTGAGAAGCGAACATTACTAATCCGTAAGCATAACATGCTTCTTTATGTTGCATGTTAGCCGCTTTTTCTAAATCATGAAGTCCAATATTCGGATATATTGAGTCAAAATAATTTCTTAACCCATTGCGTAAAATAGCATTTGGGTTCCCCGCAATATATGCGTCAAAGTAAACACATCGTAACTTATGGATTTCCCAATGTGATATCCCCCATCTTTCGAACGAAAGCCTTTTATAAACCAAGGCATTCTTGGAACGTTCTTCGAATGTCTTACAAACTGATCTCGCCTTAAATAGTTGTGCCGAAGAATTCTGACCGACTCTAGACAAGATTTCATCAATCATGTCTCCGGGTAGGTCTCTTAAAATATTGGGTTGTCTATCCATTTTGTGTTTTTATACTGTAAAATAGACAAGAGTTAGATTCATAAAAAAAATACTTATTAATACAAGCAATTTTTACATATATCATAAAGCATAAGCACACTATATTACATATATTACACCACACGAATACAACTATCTTATTCCGACTCGCTTGTTTCTTCTTCTTCGGTTTTGGTTCGTTTTGCCAAGTTTCTAGGGATATATGATGTTCCCCTAATACGAGCCGTCGTTTTCCACATTGTTTTAGAAAAACCTGGTGGTTTAGAGGTTCCCGGGTCATTGTTACAACTTAAGGACTTCGGGGGTTGACGATACATATAAAGTTCATCGGGGTTGGAATTAGATTTCTCTATTTTTATGCCCTTTCCCTTATTATTTTCTTTTGCCTTTTTAAATTCAGTTGGGGTAATTTCTATAACATCATCAGAATTCTCGTCGAAATCCGATTCATCGGAGAATTGGTAATCCTCCCAATATTTTGCTTCCTTGGTGGAAACACCATTGACCATAATTAACCTTGGTCGGTTGGTTGAGGATTTTCTTTTACTTAACTGTTTTATTATTTCCCCCACCGGTTCTATTTCTTCTTCCGGTTCCGATTCTTCTTCCGGTTCCGATTCTTCTTCCGGTTCCGACTCTTCTTCCGGTTCCTCTTCGGGAACTTGTGAATCAGTCCACGAATCATTCCAATTTACATTTGACTCTTCATTATTATTAGGTGAGTCAATGGGACTTGTTCTAGAGGTAGACATCTATCACATAATATCAAACGTGTTAAGAGATTAATATATCACATAATATTCACATGTTAAAAATATATAGTTTCCAACAAAATTTGTTAAGCAATCATTTTTCAAGTAAACACGGTCGAAGTCCAGACTCACTAATGCATCCTAACAAACTCGATAAGACACACTAATGCAAAATTCTGGTTCTCTAAGACCAACGCTCGGATACCAACTGAAATGTCCCGTTCTTATTGATTAAAAACGTTCCATATTAGTTGATTTCGTTGCGAGGTTTTGACCTCTATATGAGACGTTTTTCAAAGACTGCATTCATTTTTAAAACAAACCATAACCTTTATTTCATAGATAAAGGTTTTAAAAAGCTTTATGTAGATTATCAAATAATGATAATCTAAAATATCCTGTTTACACACGACCATTACATAATGGTTAACAATACAAATATGTTACAACAAAATAAGTTTCTTGAATGCAGTTTTTTACACAATATCATACAAGCATGGACTCCAAATCTCGTCCTTATTTAAGTATGCGACAGCAGAAGCTCTTAATAATCACCTGAGAATAAACATGCTTAAAACGTCAACAAAAATGTTGGTGAGTTATAGGTTTAACCTATATATATCAAATCATAATAATAGACCACAAGATTTCATATTTCAATACACATCCCATACATAGAGATAAAAATCATTCATATTATGAACACCTGGTAACCGACATTAACAAGATGCATATATAAGAATATCCCCATCATTCCGGGACACCCTTCGGATATGATATAAATTTCGAAGTACTAAAGCATCCGGTACTTTGGATGGGGTTTGTTAGGCCCAATATGAAAGGACCCATTCATATACATTATAAACGATTCACAATAGTTAATTACATTGCGAGGTATTTGACCTCTATATGATACATTTTACAAACATTGCATTCGTTTTTAAAAGACAAACTTTCTTTACATCGAAAATTAACAGGCATGCATACCATTTCATAATATCCACTATTCAACTACAAATTGATTTAATAATAATCTTTGATGAACTCAATGACTCGAATGCAACGTTCTTCGAAATATGCTATGAAAGACTCCAAGTAATATCTTTAAAATGAGCAAATGCACAGTGGAAGATTTCTTTAACACCTGAGAATAAACATGCTTTAAAGTGTCAACCAAAAGATTGGTGAGTTCATTAGTTTATCATAATCATTTATTTCCATCATTTTAATAGACCACAAGAATTTCATTTCCAGTTCTCATAAATATACGTCCCATGCATAGAGACAAAAATAATCATTCATATGGTGAACACCTGGTAACCGACATTAACTAGATACATATAAGAATATCCCCTATCATTCCGGGATCCTCCTTCGGACATGATATAAAATTTGAAGTACTAAAGCATCCGGTACTTTGGATGGGGTTTGTTAGGCTCAATAGATCTATCTTTAGGATTCGCGTCAATTAGGGTGTCTGTTCCCTAATTCTTAGATTGCCAGACTTTAATAAAAAGGGGCATATTCGATTTTGATAATTCAACCATAGAATGTAGTTTCAATTACTTGTGTCTATTTCGTCAAACATTTATAAAAGCGCATGTATTCTCAGTCCCAAAAATATAAAGGGTAAAAAGGCAAATGAAACTCACCATACTGTATTTCGTAGTAAAAATACATATAACGTCATTGAACAAGTGCAAGGTTGGGCTCGGATTCACGAACCTAAATTAATTATATATATTTATGTGTTGGTCAATATTTGTCTAACAAATTAGGTCAAGTTATAATGTACCACAATCCTAATGCTCGAGACTAATATGCAAAAGTCAACAAAAGTAAATTTTACTCAAAATAATTTTCAAAAATCTATACATGATTAATATATAGTTTAAATATCATCCTTTTATATTTTTAAATATTTTTAAAAGATTTAATAGAGTAAATAATATAACTTATTTATTAATAAATAAAATTTTATATTAAATTTATATAATAAAATATACTTTTATATATATTAAGTAATAAAATTTATAGGGTTCATTTAATATCATAAAGATAATATGATAGGTATTATTAAAGTAAGTTATTACACGTAATAAAATATGTTTGTATCACATATTTATTTGATAAAATAATATCTATAATGATAGTAAGTAAAAGTTGTATTATTTTGTAATAATAATTATTATTATAAAAATATCAATATTTATAATTACTAAGATGACATTATGATAAAACGATAATTCTAATTATGATAACTTTAATATTTACGATAATTTTTTTAATATTATCTTTAAAATAATAATTCTATTTAAAATAATAATAATAATGATATTTTATAGTAACAATGACATTTCTATTAAAATGACAATTTTTGTTAAAATGATAGTTTTAATACTAACGATACTTTTAATAATAATAGTAATGATAAAAATAATAAGAACGATAATTTTATCTAAATCAATATCTTATAATATTTTAATTTCATCATGATACTCTTACTCATTATTTCCTAATCGTTTCGTTTAATAGCTTTTAATCGTCTTTTATATCGTGTCCATAATAATGATAATAATAGTAATCAAAATAATTAGGTGTTACAAATATTTGTTTTAATTACACTAATATTAATAATGATAGTTACTATAACATTATTAACGATAATACTAATAATTATCTTAATGATAATATAGTAATAATAATAATAATAACAATAAAAATAACCATTTTTAAATAATGATATATATATTAATAATGATAATAATAATAATAATACTAATAATAATAATAATAATAATAATAATAATAATAATAATAATAATAATAATAATAATAATTGGATAATAATAATAATACTAATTATAACTTTAACAATAATAACGATAGTAATAATAAAAAAAATTAACAATTTTTAATGATAAATCCCTTTTATTGATAAAGATAATAATAATGATAATAATAAGATAAAACTAGAACGACGATAAAAACGACGATAATAATAATCATTTTTAATAAAAATATTGAAAATTCAATTGATTATAACTTCTAATCCGTTCATCGAAACCATTCGATATCTAAAGGAAAAGTTCTTAATTTTTCGCTAGCTTTCCAAGGACATGCATATCTTATACCTTATCTCAACCGCAAGTGTAACTAATTCAAGATTCAACCTAACCTGTCTAAGGGCAATATCAAAAGTACAAGCATGCATAATCCTAAATACTCGAGCACTAGTCAGGGATACACTATTAGTATGTAAAAGTTAAATTATGAGTACTCACGTATCAATATTGAGATTCAATATTGCAGGAAAGGTACGTAGACGCAACGTAAATGATAAACACTATATAGACCTCGCGAGCATACCCATGAACCATACTCAATCACCTCCATAGCTATAACCCATAATTTCCTTAATCCTATTCTACTTGAAAAATAATTTCGAAATCACTCGGACAGCACTCCGTCATAATATTTTATGTATACTAATAATATCTTGAAATAATACGGAGTAAATATATATATGTAAATCGATTGAGAGAGTTTAGAGAAAAATATTTTCAAGTTTCTATGAAATAATGAAACCTATTGAATTCTATTTATAATAGATTTTTGAATTATTAAAGTGAATTATTAAAGTATGAATTATTAAAGTAAATTATTAAAGTATGAATTATTAAAATGAATTATTAAAGTTAAAGTAAAGTAAAAATAAAGTAAATGTAAAGTTTAAGTATAGTAAAAGTATAAAACTATGTATGTATAATACGCGTATAAATATATATAATATTAATTTAAATCGTTATATATATTTAATAAAATAAAATATAAATATCATTATCTTTATCATACAAGTTAAGTAATGAGTTGTCAAAAGTGGTTCTAGATATTTATAAAAGTTATATACGTTTTAATAATAAAGTTCTTTTTAAACTGAAAACATTTTTGTACGTTTGAAACTAAATAGATCAATCGAGTCTTTATGATATTCAATCTTCCACTATCCTTTGTCTAGTTCTCAATGATTGACAATTTGTTCTTATTTATAAATCACTTTACCATTTTTCGAATATTGTTAAAATGGAAAGATTTCTCAAATCAACGTGGGCCTTTCAACAGAGACTTGTAATCATAATTCAATATATTTGATAATTCAATCATTTAATCTTATCTTCTAATTTCATTGATAAACACTTTGAAACAGATACAATCATATAAAGTGTTTAATCTAATATTTTATTTACGTTTCAAGTTATAATATATATACACATATACATATATAATCATATTCGTTTAATGGTTCGTGAATCGTTGGAACTTGGTCGAGGTTGAATGAATGTATGAACATAGTTTAAAATTCTTGAAATTTAACTTAACAAATATTGCTTATCGTGTCGGAAACATATAAAGATTAAAGTTTAAATTTGGTTGGAAATTTCCGGGTTGTCACAGTACCTACCCGTAAAAGAAATTTCGTCCCGAAATTTGAGTGGAAAGGTCGTGAATGATAATAAGTATGTTTTCATGATGCATACGGGCTAAAAATTAGAGTTTTATCATCAGCGAATAATTTGGATAAACAGTCCATTTATATGAAGAGTACGAATGAAGCTAACATAGAAGAGTGAAATGAGTAAGTGTAGATTCATCTTATCATTTGACGTAGATATGATTGATTCCCAGATTTCAAGGGATTTGAAGAAAATCTTCTTAATAAGATTTGACTCTCCGGTAATCAAGGGAATTAGGATCCGATTTAAATGCGATCGTCCATTTTAATTGTTCTGTCGGAGATTTTCTTATAAATTCACCTCCTTCGTTTCCTTACAACTCACACCTTCTGTTGATGCATTTTATGCAAGTCCCTAGACATCTACCCACGTCTATTGCAGGTATAATAGTTTACAGGCCACCATGATTACTCGTTATTATCCTATCCGTGTCTGTATGTGGTTACAGGAACTGCAGGAATGAGATTTAGATGTTTGACTATGTTAGACTTAGTCAGACGTACGAGTGAAGCCTCACTAGTACGGCTGACAGGCTCATACGCACGGTTGATGCTGAGCTAAGTCACAATTACAACCTAAATGAGAAGACACGAGTGAGTGATCACCTGTACGGCTGATGAAGCCAACTCGTACGTGTGATGAATGAATCGTATGGGTGAGTCAACAATAGGGGTATATAAAGTCTTATGTTCTTCATTTTAGGTTAAGCCTCTCATTTGCTACACATATTCAGATCTAGTGAGCTCCTCCAATTCTCTCTCAGTCCAAATCACCCAGGTGGTGAATAATAGCTCTAGGTGTTGATCTAATCACACTTGATTTAGTTGTGGTTTGACTAAATTAATCAAAAAAAAAAAACTTAACCTATTCACTAGAGGGTTTGATTCACTTATTCCGCCATTGTGTGAGTTAAATCTGTTGATTTCTAAGTTCCTAGTCATATTTCATCACCTTCTATTCTTTTCCCCTCAACTCATATTTTAAAGTATTCACAATATGCTCCATCCAGTTCTGATTCTCGATATGCTTCTAACTTTCATATCGGTCATTCTTCTTTTTCATCTACCTCCGGAAGAATCTATTTACTTCTACTATACTCTTGGGTTTATAGTGTTTCTAGTTCTCCCGTATCTTTATATTGCTATATGCATTGATATATATGGTTTATAATTTCTGGTTTGTCGTTGGACTTTATATGTTCCCTTGTATTTCAAAGTGTCTGCTTCTGTCTTCTATAATCATTATCATTCACAGTTAATGCTCTCTTTTATTTGCTGCTATTTATACCCCAATTTCTATTTCGGAGTTTTGTCCTTTCGTTTCTTCTTCTTGCGATTAAGCACCGCTTGTAATGGTCCAGAATTCACAGATATGAATTTCGGAATGAACATTATTAATGTTCTAGGAAGGAAATTGTGATGGCACGATCTTGACTTGTCAAATTACTAGAATACCTTGGAAAAGGCCGAATCATCAAGAAATATTTTCTTGATTTTTTAGAGGTTAAATAGAATACAAGAGTCGTATAACATGGCACATGATGATGTTATGATCTGTGAATCATCACGTTCCATTTAGAAACTCAGCATGACTTACTGTAATATAATCACATTGATCAAGTGTCATTATATTATACTAATTCATGCTTCAGTTCCCAACACTACTTCAAAATATTCCTATCTTAAACTTGAATGTTTCAAAATTTAGA
The DNA here is from genome assembly GCF_046630445.1 of Rutidosis leptorrhynchoides. Taxonomy (NCBI): domain Eukaryota; kingdom Viridiplantae; phylum Streptophyta; class Magnoliopsida; order Asterales; family Asteraceae; genus Rutidosis; species Rutidosis leptorrhynchoides. The sequence goes on along the minus strand of NC_092335.1, from coordinate 554,163,693 downwards.
AACTAAAATAGTTTCTTTTATGATGTAATACAGATAGCGCGAAGAGTTAAATGATTTCAAATAAGAAAATTAAGAAAATATCTTCAGAAATATGGAGGATATTTATAATGAAATATATGATGAAATTTTAGAATTTCTAATATCAGATGATGATGAAGAATATTGTCCGCAGGGGTTTAGAGTCAGGAGCAAGGTATTCGTTAATGACTTCAGCAGGTACTGAATCATTTCGATCCTTTGAAGTCAGGTTCAGTCTTTGTAATTTGTCCACAGCCTCCTTCCTACTTTGCTCAATCTGTTTTCCAGTTCTAAAACTTCTCTTTTTCTGCGCTTTGCCAGCACACTTCATCATTATCATCCAGCTTTTACCGTTTAAAGCCGTTTATAGTTTTTGCTGCTTCATCAGCATTTTTTCCATTTTCGGAGAACCAATTCGTAGTTCGGAGTGTTTTTCAGAAACTTCACATTTAAATTAAGTCCAGAAGATAGACATTATATATACACATATAACTGTTGGCGTAGACATGCTGCGAGATTTCAAAATACTGATTGCTAATTCCCAATGATTCGTATGGAAATTCTCATTACAAGATGCGAATGAGTAAATGATGGGGTTTCAATGAATTATTATAATGACTTTTTGGAGAGGCTAAATTCAAAAGGTAATGAAGTTGTTGGTACATCTGCTAATAATGTGGTGGAATGTAAAAGGTTTCCTTGTAACGATGGTGTATATCTCAAGGTTATAATAAGGTTAGTCTGACTGAAAAGTCGAAGTTGACTTGCTGGAGCTGTGACAAAACTGGCTACTTTGAATAGGAGTCGCAAAGTTATTTTTGCTAATAAATGCCAAAGAATCTGACGCGGATACGTTGTTTAAACTTTTACTTTGGTTTCAAGAGTTTTTTGGGTACATAACTGTGGGTAACATGTGGTTGGATCATCATCTCGATTGCTCATCATTCGAAGTGTCTTCAGAAATTTTCGAAGGGTTTGAACACAGATTGTAATCGTTAACATACATTTGATGTTCTAACACAGTTTTGAAGTCAAAATATAGCTTGTGAAAGATATAAGGATCTAAGAGTGATGATTTTGGTCATATCTCAAGTTGAATTTTGAGATTTCAAAATCAGAATATGTAATTAAATTTTGAATGAGTATGGTTGTTTTGATTTCTATAAAAGAATGTATATTGATGTGAAAGTAGGGAGTATAATGGATGATTTGCTGAATCAGATTCGAAAAATGTAACATATTAATTGTGAATTTATATATCTCTCGGGTATTACCTACCCGTTAAAAAAATTTTTCACAATTAATATTTTGTACAAAAGAATTTTATTACAGTCTTTATGAAAATATATATATGTATATTTTCTTCAGATGTAACATAGATTTAATGAGTTAATGTTAAATTAAACTCATTTGATTTACGGTTGAAACTAGAATTGAATAATCCCGAAAGGCTTTAAAAAGTACATAACTTTTACGCAGTATTTCTTTAATGACATTGAAATTATGAATCAATACTTCGTTATTTGTTGATGTATGATGTTCGGTTCGTGGAATTCTTGTGAATTTCGCAAAGTACGAATGATGTTATCTGAAAAGTTTCGAGTACATCGATGATGAAAGTGTAAAATCAAATATATACTTGATTTATTATGAATTGGAATTTGTTGAATTGCGACAGAGATTGTAGTTAACGCTGGTTAAGTTGCGGCCGAAGGACGTACATTATTGCATATTTGTACTATGAATTAACCGAGTAGTTAAGATTCACACACAATAGCTTAGCACGGAAAGATTTATTTCAAAATATATATATATATATATATATATATATATATATATATAATATACATATAATTTCTTCCGAGGGAATGAGTTAATTCTTCATAACTCGTTGATACAATATACACGTTATTGATTCGTAATGATGTCCACATTGATTCTTGAACTGACGGAGTTTGTGATGTTATCGGTGTTGTTGATTCAGATGTTGACTGTACTGACGATGCTGGTAACGCTGACGGTACTGTTGATGCTGTTGGTAAAGCAAGTTTAGCTTGTTAATCACACACCATTTTTGTCAGGGTTTCTACTCTTCGTTCTATCATTTTGGTTCGCTTAACTGATTTATGGTTAGGGCTAGATTAGATAATCTCTAAGACTTTAGAGATTACATAATCGCCGCGGAATGTTTCTCCAATGAAGTTATGAATTAATACTTCGTCAGTTATTGTTGTTGGTACTCCTTGGTATCTATGGTGCGTATGACGTTGATGCTCGTGGGACAGATTGTGAAGTTGAGGTTTACGACGCGGTTGTGGTTGGAGGTGTTAATGGTACTGTTGGCGTTGATGATGGTGGTACTGGTTATGCTGCTGATGCTGCTGCTGGTGTTTGTAATCTCTGCATCATATTCTCCAAAGCCACTACCCGAGCGCGAAGCTCGTTGACTTCTTCTATTACACCGGGGTGATTGTCGGTTCGGACGAGCAGATAAATAAAATCTTAAAATTTGATGTAATATATAATCGTGACAAGATACTCTGGAAATGAGCGAGAAAATGGTGTTTCGGACAGGTTCGCCGGTAAGTGCTTCAGGTTCTTTGTCAAGAGGGCAATGTGGTGGATGGAAGGGATCACCTTCTTCTTGTCTCCAATGATTGAGGAGGCTACGAACCCATTGCCAATTCATCCAGAATAGGTGATGACTGATTGGTTGATCTATTCCTGTCACACTGCTTTCGGAGCTTGAATGGGATTCCATTTCGGAATCTGAGTGACTTGAACTGATGACGAATTCCATTTCGTACGATTGGATAAAGGATTTTTTTTCTCGATATGAAATGATTTTGGCTAACGGATGGTATTCTAATTACATAGAATACATATATATATATATATATATATATATATATATATATATATATATATAGATCAAAAGATTTTGTAGATTACGGTGGACTTAGCGGGATATGTCAGGCAAAGTTTAAAGTAACAGATACGATAAGATATGATTTAGCAGATATGCTAAGATATGAATTTTTGTCTATACACTATTCATGCAATCAATGCAGCAAGACGTGTCTTAGACTAAAAACGATAAGCAGGTAATTTCCTAAGGATGATAAGTAGTTAATTTTTGACACAAAATGATAAGCAAAACTTTTGACATGCAGACACGGTCGAAGTCCAGACTCACTAATGCATCCTATCGACTTATCAATTAGACACACTAATGCAGACCTGGTTCGCTAAGACCACCGCTCTGATACCAACTGAAAGGACCCGTTCATATACATTATAAACGATTCACAATAGTTGATTACATTGCGAGGTATTTGACCTCTATATGATACATTTTACAAACATTGCATTCATTTTTAAAAGACAAACTTTCTTTACATCGAAAATTGACAGGCATGCATACCATTTCATAATATCCACTATCCAGCTACAAATTGATTTAATAATAATCTTTGATGAACTCAATGACTCGAATGCAACGTTCTTCGAAATATGCTATGAAAGACTCCAAGTAATATCTTTAAAATGAGCAAATGCACAGTGGAAGATTTCTTTAACACCTGAGAATAAACATGCTTTAAAGTGTCAACCAAAAGATTGGTGAGTTCATTAGTTTATCATAATCATTTATTTCCATCATTTTAATAGACCACAAGAATTTCATTTCCAGTTCTTATAAATATACGTCCCATGCATAGAGACAAAAATAATCATTCATATGGTGAACACCTGGTAACCGACATTAACTAGATACATATAAGAATATCCCCTATCATTCCGGGATCCTCCTTCGGACATGATATAAATTTCGAAGTACTAATGCATCCGGTACTTTGGATGGGGTTTGTTAGGCCCAATAGATCTATCTTTAGGATTCGCGTCAATTAGGGTGTCTGTTCCCTAATTCTTAGATTGCCAGACTTTAATAAAAAGGGGCATATTCGATTTCGATAATTCAACCATAGAATGTAGTTTCAATTACTTGTGTCTATTTCGTCAAACATTTATAAAAGCGCATGTATTCTCAGTCCCAAAAATATAAAGGGTAAAAAGGCAAATGAAACTCACCATACTGTATTTCGTAGTAAAAATACATATAACGTCATTGAACAAGTGCAAGGTTGGGCTCGGATTCACGAACCTAAATTAATTATATATATTTATGTGTTGGTCAATATTTGTCTAATAAATTAGGTCAAGTCATAATGTACCACAATCCTAATGCTCGAGACTAATATGCAAAAGTCAACAAAAGTAAATTTTACTCAAAATAATTTTCAAAAATCTATACATGATTAATATATAGTTTAAATATCGTCCTTTTATATTTTTAAATATTTTTAAAAGATTTATTAGAGTAAATAATATAATTTATTTATTAATAAATAAAATTTTATATTAAATTTATATAATAAAATATACTTTTATATATATTAAGTAATAAAATTTATAGGGTTCATTTAATATCATAAAGATAATATGATAGGTATTATTAAAGTAAGTTATTACACGTAATAAAATATGTTTGTATCACATATTTATTTGATAAAATAATATCTATAATGATAGTAAGTAAAAGTTGTATTATTTTGTAATAATAATTATCATTATAAAAATATCAATATTTATAATTACTAAGATGACATTATGATAAAACGATAATTCTAATTATGATAACTTTAATATTTACGATAATTTTTTTAATATTATCTTTAAAATAATAATTCTATTTAAAATAATAATAATAATGATATTTTATAGTAACAATGACATTTCTATTAAAATGACAATTTTTGTTAAAATGATAGTTTTAATACTAACGATACTTTTAATAATAATAGTAATGATAAAAATAATAAGAACGATAATTTTATCTAAATCAATATCTTATAATATTTTAATTTCATCATGATACTCTTACTCATTATTTCCTAATCGTTTCGTTTAATAGCTTTTAATCGTCTTTTATATCGTGTCCATAATAATGATAATAATAGTAATCAAAATAATTAGGTGTTACAAATATTTGTTTTAATTACACTAATATTAATAATGATAGTTACTATAACATTATTAACGATAATACTAATAATTATCTTAATGATAATATAGTAATAATAATAATAACAATAAAAATAACTATTTTTAAATAATGATATATATATTAATAATGATAATAATAATAATAATACTAATAATAATAATAATAATAATAATAATTGGATAATAATAATAATACTAATTATAACTTTAACAATAATAACAATAGTAATAATAAAAAAAATTAACAATTTTTAATGATAAATCCCTTTTATTGATAAAGATAATAATAATGATAATAATAAGATAAAACTAGAACGACGATAAAAACGACGATAATAATAATCATTTTTAATAAAAATATCGAAAATTCAATTGATTATAACTTCTAATCCGTTCATCGAAACCATTCGATATCTAAAGGAAAAGTTCTTAATTTTTCGCTAGCTTTCCAAGGACATGCATATCTTATACCTTATCTCAACCGCAAGTGTAACTAATTCAAGATTCAACCTAACCTGTCTAAGGGCAATATCAAAAGTACAAGCATGCATAATCCTAAATACTCGAGCACTAGTCAGGGATACACTATTAGTATGTAAAAGTTAAATTATGAGTACTCACGTATCAATATTGAGATTCAATATTGCAGGAAAGGTACGTAGACGCAACGTAAATGATAAACACTATATTGACCTCAATAGCTATAACCCATAATTTCCTTAATCCTATTCTACTCGAAAAACAATTTCGAAATCACTCGGACAGCACTCCGTCATAATATTTTATGTATACTAATAATATCTTGAAATAATACAGAGTAAATATATATATGTAAATCGATTGAGAGAGTTTAGAGAAAAATATTTTCAAGTTTCTATGAAATAATGAAACCTATTGAATTCTATTTATAATAGATTTTTGAATTATTAAAGTGAATTATTAAAGTATGAATTATTAAAGTGAATTATTAAAGTGAATTATTAAAGTTAAAGTAAAGTAAAAATAAAGTAAATGTAAAGTTTAAGTATAGTAAAAGTATAAAACTATGTATGTATAATACGCGTATAAATATATATAATATTAATTTAAATCGTTATATATATTTAATAAAATAAAATATAAATATCATTATCTTTATCATACAAGTTAAGTAATGAGTTGTCAAAAGTGGTTCTAGATATTTATAAAAGTTATATACGTTTTAATAATAAAGTTCTTTTTAAACTGAAAACGTTTTTGTACGTTTGAAACTAAATAGATCAATCAAGTCTTTATGAGATTCAATCTTCCACTATCCTTTGTCTAGTTCTCAATGATTGACAATTTGTTCTTATTTATAAATCACTTTACCATTTTTCGAATATTGTTAAAATGGAAAGATTTCTCAAATCAACGTGGGCCTTTCAACAGAGACTTGTAATCATAATTCAATATATTTGATAATTCAATCATTTGATCTTATCTTCTAATTTCATTGATAAACACTTTGAAACAGATACAATCATATAAAGTATTTAATCTAATATTTTATTTACGTTTCAAGTTATAATATATATACACATATACATATATAATCATATTCGTTTAATGGTTCGTGAATCGTTGGAACTTGGTCGAGGTTGAATGAATGTATGAACATAGTTTAAAATTCTTGAAATTTAACTTAACAAATATTGCTTATCGTGTCGGAAACATATAAAGATTAAAGTTTAAATTTGGTTGGAAATTTCCGGGTTGTCACACAATAGATCTATCTTTAGGATTCGCGTCAATTAGGGTGTCTGTTCCCTAATACTTAGATTACCAGACTTAATAAAAAGGGGCATATTCGATTTCGATAATTCAACCATAGAATGTAGTTTCACGTACTTGTGTCTATTTTGTAAATCATTTATAAAACCTGCATGTATTCTCATCCCAAAAATATTACATTTTAAAAGTGGGACTATAACTCACTTTCACAGATTTTTACTTCGTCGGGAAGTAAGACTTGGCCACTGGTTGATTCACGAACCTATAACAATATATACATATATATCAAAGTATGTTCAAAATATATTTACAACACTTTTAATATATTTTGATGTTTTAAGTTTATTAAGTCAGCTGTCCTCGTTAGTAACCTACAACTAGTTGTCCATAGTTAGATGTACAGAAATAAATCGATAAATATTATCTTGAATCAATCCACGACCCAGTGTATACGTATCTTAGTATTGATCACAACTCAAACTATATATATTTTGGAATCAACCTCAACCCTGTATAGCTAACTCCAACATTCACATATAGAGTGTCTATGGTTGTTCCGAAATATATATAGATGTGTCGACATGATAGGTCGAAACATTGTATACGTGTCTATGGTATCTCAAGATTACATAATATACAATACAAGTTGATTAAGTTATGGTTGGAATAGATTTGTTACCAATTTTCACGTAGCTAAAATGAGAAAAATTATCCAATCTTGTTTTACCCATAACTTCTTCATTTTAAATCCGTTTTGAGTGAATCAAATTGCTATGGTTTCATATTGAACTCTATTTTATGAATCTAAATAGAAAAAGTATAGGTTTATAGTCGGAAAAATAAGTTACAAGTCGTTTTTGTAAAGGTAGTCATTTCAGTCGAAAGAACGACGTCTAGATGACCATTTTAGAAAACATACTTCCACTTTGAGTTTAACCATAATTTTTGGATATAGTTTCATGTTCATAATAAAAATCATTTTCTCAGAATAACAACTTTTAAATCAAAGTTTATCATAGTTTTTAATTAACTAACCCAAAACAGCCCGCGGTGTTACTACGACGGCGTAAATCCGGTTTTACGGTGTTTTTTGTGTTTCCAGGTTTTAAATCATTAAGTTAGCATATCATATAGATATAGAACATGTGTTTAGTTGATTTTAAAAGTCAAGTTAGAAGGTTTAACTTTTGTTTGCGAACAAGTTTAGAATTAACTAAACTATGTTCTAGTGATTACAAGTCTAAACCTTCGAATAAGATAGCTTTATATGTATGAATCGAATGATGTTATGAACATCATTACTACCTTAAGTTCCTTGTATAAACCTACTGGAAAAGAGAAAAATGGATCTAGCTTCAACGGATCCTTGGATGGCTCGAAGTTCTTGAAGCAGAATCATGACACGAAAACAAGTTCAAGTAAGATCATCACTTGAAATAAGATTGTTATAGTTATAGAAATTGAACCAAAGTTTGAATATGATTATTACCTTGTATTAGAATTATGACCTACTGTAAGAAACAAAGATTTCTTGAGGTTGGATGATCACCTTACAAGATTGGAAGTGAGCTAGCAAACTTGAAAGTATTCTTGATTTTATGTAACTAGAACTTGTAGAATATATGAAGAACACTTAGAACTTGAAGATAGAAATTGAGAGAGATCAATTAGATGAATAAAATTGAAGAATGAAAGTGCTTGTAGGTGTTTTTGGTCGTTGGTGTATGGATTAGATATAAAGGATATGTAATTTTGTTTTCATGTAAATAAGTCATGAATGATTACTCATATTTTTGTAATTTTATGACATATTTCATGCTAGTTGCCAAATGATGGTTCCCACATGTGTTAGGTGACTCACATGGGCTGCTAAGAGCTGATCATTGGAGTGTATATACCAATAGTACATACATCTAAAAGCTGTGTATTGTACGAGTACGAATACGAGTGCATACGAGTAGAATTGTTGATGAAACTGAACGAGGATGTAATTGTAAGCATTTTTGTTAAGTAGAAGTATTTTGATAAGTGTATTGAAGTCTTTCAAAAGTGTATAAATACATATTAAAACACTACATGTATATATTTTTAACTGAGTCGTTAAGTCATCGTTAGTCGTTACATGTAAGTGTTGTTTTGAAACCTTTAGGTTAACGATCTTGTTAAATGTTGTTAACCCAATGTTTATAATATCAAATGAGATTTTAAATTATTATATTATCATGATATTATCATGTATGAATATCTCTTAATATGATATATATACATTAAATGTCTTTACAACGATAATCGTTACATATATGTCTCGTTTAAAAATCATTAAGTTAGTAGTCTTGTTTTTACATATGTAGTAGTTCATTGTTAATATACTTAATGATATGTTTACTTATCATAGTATCATGTTAACTATATATATATCCATATATATGTCATCATATAGTTTTTACAAGTTTTAACGTTCGTGAATCACCGGTCAACTTGGGTGGTCAATTGTCTATATGAAACATATTTCAATTAATCAAGTCTTAACAAGTTTGATTGCTTAACATGTTGGAAACATTTAATCATGTAAATATCAATCTCAATTAATATATATAAACATGGAAAAGTTCGGGTCACTACAGTGATGTCAACCTGTAAATTAAAGACTTATGTATTTCGGGGTTTTGCTTATACCTAAGCACTCACCCACATGTTTATAACTTTCTATATTTAGAAAGTCACTTATTTTAATGAATGCAATATTTTATCAAAACGTATCATATAGAGGTCAAAACCTCACTGTGGAATCAATGATTAACGTGCCGCGTCAATAGCGATTTTGACGGGTCGTTACATCAGCCCAAAAATATAGATTGCAAAAGCAATTAAAAAGGGAGCAAATGAAACTCACCTTAGCAGCATATAAAGTCGTTCACCAAAATGTGATCGAAACTCGGATTACCAAATAATCGTAGATCTCAACCTAGAGAACATATGTTGGTCAATAAACGTCTATCAAGCTAGGTCAGGTCATAGTGTATCACAATCCTAATGCTCGAGATCGACATACAAAAGTTATCCAATGTCGTTTCAAAAAGTCAATTTTGACAGTTGTTTAACAAAACGAGACGTACCTTATATAAGGATTCATTTACTCGGTTGGTAATATTCAAAAATCCAAATTATCAATCTCGTAAACGAGTTGTTTAAATCTTAGTTGTAGATTCAAAAGCAATTTCAATTAACGTAAATCATAATTCAATTGATCATATCTTTTAATCCGTTCATCGAAATTATTCGATATCTAAATGAAAAGTTATTGATTTTTCGCCAGCTTTCCAAAAACATGTATATCATATACTTTTTACCAGTAATATATGTATTTAATTCGTGATTCATTATAACTGTTTGACGACGAAATTTAGCATACAAACATATATAAATATATATATACTCGAGCACTAGACATGGATACACAATTAATATATAAAAGATAAAATATGAGTGCTTACGTATAAATATTGAGATTCAATATTGTAGGAAAGTACGTAGACGTAACGGAGATGATAAACACTAGATTTGATTCATAAATATACCCCCGAACATTACCCATAACCTCCTTGGCAATAACCCATAATTTCCTTAGCTCTATCCCGCTCAAAAACCCATTTTGAAGGTGACACGCTCATAACCTCGTCGTAGTATTTTAGGTATATATACTACTAATAATATTATTATAATAAGATTAATAATAATAATATTAATCTTAATAATAATAATAATAATAATAATAATAATAATAATATAATAATAATAATAATAATAATAATAATAACAATAATAATAATAATAATAATAATAATATAAAAAATAATAATTCGGAGGAATGAATCGAGCTTTTATAGTATGTGGCCTGCTACAGTACCTCATGCGATCGCATGAGTTTTCAGTGTTTTTGCCATGCGATCGCATGACCGCCTTATCTGTTTTTGTTTGCTAGTTCGTCGACATCAAATAGTGTTTTACTGTAGCAAATAGTGTTTACTGTAGCAATTAATGTAGCAAGACGTTTTCACTGCAGCACTGCAGCAAAATACGGTTTCACTGTAGCAAACAGTGGTTTACTGTAGCAAATAGTGTTTTACTGTAGCAAAGTCATTTTACTGTAGCAAATAGTATTTTACTGTAGGAAAGTCGTTTTTACTTGTACATATATATATATATATATATATATATATATATATATATATATATATATATATATATATACATACATATAATTGTTCATGAATCGTCGAGAACAGTCAAATGTAATGAAACAGTTCTAAAATTTTGAGATTCAACTTCATAGACTTTGCTTATCGTGTCGGAAACGTTAAATCATTTAAAGATAAAGTTTAAATTTGGTCAAAAATTTCCGGGTTGTCACAATGGACATCATCACTTTAGAGCTTTATATGACTATATAGACTACACAGCTTGTAATACCCCGTCCCACATCGGTTAGAGAAAGATATTGTGAGTCCCTTATAAGCTCAAAGTTGTGGCTAATTGATATATCCCACCATGGTTTTTAGTTGAAACCTGAAGATACCCGGTTAGTCCACTACTTTAGCTTATGAGGAGAAATTGTCTCTCAAGTTGTGACGGGCACTCGGTCCGTGCATCTCTTGGGGCCGATTCGAGGGTCGTTTCATCTGGTATCAGAGCTGCTCATGTGCCGTTCGGGATGGTGGGGCAAACCTTATAGATGAAGATGAGTTTAGGCGAATCCCACATCGGTCGTGGACATGAGTGATCTTGGGACAATGTTTCGGCCAGACGAGGACGCTAGGAATTTAAGTGGGGGAGTTTGTAATACCCCGTCCCACATCGGTTAGAGAAAGATATTGTGAGTCTCTTATAAGCTCAAAGTTGTGGCTAATTGATATCTCCCACCATGGTTTTAGTTGAAACAAGGAGATACCCGGTTAGTCCACTACTCTAGCTTATGAGGAGCAATTGTCTCTCGAGTTGTGACGGGCACTCGGTCCGTGCATCTCTTGGGCCCGATTCGAGGGTCGTTTCACAGCTGGCTCCATTTCGTTGGGGCTAAACCATATTTATATTGCACGGTATAAAAATGCTTGTTCAAATAATTACTTTGATCCTTCTAAAATCTTTGAAATTCTCAACAAACAATTATCTAAACAAAGTTTACAAACTATTATCCAGTTGTCAATGCTGTTTGGTTAGCTTTTTATGTTTGTTTTCTACTATTCATTTAAAGTATAGCTTTGTAGAAAATTTTTGTTTTATATCAATGTCGTTTGTTTAAAAGTATGGTAGTGGTCTTTCAATTATGAGAGTAAATTCAAGTAGCGGGAGCTTTTGATACTTTGTGTTTGGACGAAATTAGTGGGAGCTGGAGCTGAAACTTATTTTTAGAGTTGAAAGCTGGAGCTTATTATTTGTTATGAGTGTTTGATGAAATAGCTGGAGCTGAAACTTATTTTTGTAAATTGATTAAAAAAGCTCACAATCATAATATAATATTTTAAATAATAATGAAGGGTTTTTAAATAATTTTAATCTCCATAATCTCTACTTTTTCTTAGAAGCTAGTTTAAAGAGCTTCTTTTTCTAAATCTTATGATTTTCATAAGCTCTACTTTTTTTTTACTATCAAACAAAACTTATGACTTTTAAATTATTAAAATCATAAGCTTAAACTTCTATAAGCTCCCGTAAGCTATTAGAAGCTGCATGCCAAACTGTGAAAAAAATACATAATACTCCGTAAATCTTAGTTTAAAAATAATACAGGCCGACACATAGTCTAGAAAAAATTCAGACTTAATCTAAACCAAAGTCATTTTAACATAAGTTATTTTTCATTAAAGAAACGGCTTATGAAGTTGAATGAAAGTTTATATGATAGCCATCTCATTCAGTTGACCATTAATCATTTAAACCCTTCTCGGGTTTAAACCTCACAAGTAGCTTATATTTAGATCGTCAAAAAAGTTAGAAATAGTTACGAAATAAACTGATAAAGCCGCGTACATCTAAGTAAAAATATTTTAACATTAACAAATAAAGCTTTATTTGTTTACTCGTTTATCCGTTTCGATACATTATTAAAGTTTACTTCACTAGATTCAAATACACCATGTCATATCGACAAAATTGACGGGTTCACAAACCGGCCGGATGAGAGAACGGTAGAAAGCCTTCTTAATTTGTTTATTTTGATACCAACGAAGCATTGCTTCCAACGACGGACTATTGGGGAGGCATGGAAGGGTGCATGTCCCCCCAACCAATCAAATAGTTAGTAGAATTCTGTTATTATTTGGTTTTAAAACTAAAAAATGTCATATATTAGCCCTTCCAGTATTTTACAATTAGCCCTTCCAGTATTTTAGTTCAAGTAAAATATAAGTTCTAGATCTTGAAGTTATATATAAACTTATAATACATATATAAAACTTTAAATTTTCAGATATGTTGAAAAAATCGTTTGAGTTGCAGGTCCTCAACTTTTGGGGAAGATGAGTCTGCTCAACTTTTGAGGAAGATGGGTCTTTTAACTAATGTTTCATTTTGATACCTTCTCCTTTTATTAAAATACTGTTTAGCCCTTGACATTTTCTTTTGAGGGCTCACTATTACTAAGATACCATACTATGATTAGTTTGGCCTCCTCATTTTCCAATAATATCATCATGGTCGTCTAAACAATTCGAATGCCCTAGGCGAAATTAAAAATGGCCCTCACACACGTTTAATTTTTTGATACATATAAAAAGATAATACTTAAAGTTATCAATTTGTATATACTTACAATGCATTTAACTATTTAAAATAATAATATTACAACTTTAATTGACATTTTTTTATTTAACTAAATTGAATATTTTGAGAAATATATACATATTTCAAATTTTGGGCCCTTCAAACTTTTTGAGCCCTAAGCGGTTGTCTATATTGCCTATGTCCAAAGACGCCTCTGAATATCATATTACTGATACTGATCGATCTGAAATTCTGAATATTTAAATAACTACCGACTTTTTAACTTAAAAATTGTGATAATGTCAAAATTACGGTGAACTAGAAAATACATAATTGCATAATATTAATATTTATTAATTATTAATTTTCCTTTCTTATATGTTATATAAAAAATAATTAATGATTTAATTATTTTTAAATTTAAAACTAAAATTAAAATACGTTTAATTAACTTAAGATTTATATTTTGAGCTTGCAATATATTATTCAATTTTTATTTTTCCAATTAAATAAAAATCGTAATCAAAGTTAAATAAGAAATATACATCCATATTATTTATTGAGGTTTCAATACTAACAGCATAAACATATTAAACGTGTCATCATTTTTCATAATCTAGGCTCGTAACGTTTTATTTATTATTAAAATAAAAATCGACGTGAATGTTCAAAATTTTAAATTTCAAACCTCTCTAAAAATAATGTGTTTCTTTTGTTCAAAACTTGTTCCGGGCATCATTCAATTATCTTGCATAGGGCATCAAATATGTTAGGATCGGCCCTGACAGTACATCTCGCACAGTCAATTTTGTACTTATAATCACTATTATCGTTAATATATTACAAAAAGAACACTAAACTACGTCAATTTTGATTGATTTGACCGACTTATGATCGATTTTAACCAAATTTTTTACTTTTGACTGGCGTTGACCTGAATTTTTCTGCATTTGACCAGACTTTTGACCGTTGACCGGGTTATTAGAAGACGGGATGGGGTCGAAACGGGGTAGTCACTAAAACGCCGCAACGGGTGTCGCAACGGACGCCGTTTACAACAGTGAATGTATAAATTCTTTATCTATATATTTTACGCGTTTAAACTTTCGTTGGACCCATTTTTGCCCTTCCAGTAGTATAGTTCAAGATCCGCCACTGATTGCTTCAATGGTACCGCGGTTACACTTGTGTACTCGCAGGGCTAGAGGTCTCGGGTTCAAGCCTCGTCACCCGCTCTAGGAATTGAAATATATTCCTTGAAGGTGGCCCAAAGGGAAGGTTTTACCGACCCGCTCCGGGACTAAGATCCGGCCCGCCTGCCCCTCGGGATGGTTAAAGGGTCGGATCCTCAGAGTGTGGTTCGGGTTTCCTGCACGAAAGCGTGTGTGTGTGTAAATGATGACTAGGCTTTGGTCCGGACTGATACAAGCTTGCCTTTCAAAAAAAAAAAAAAAAATTTGTTTATTTTGATTTGTTTTGGTTTCTTTGATGTAGAATTTTGGTAGTTTTGTTTTAGCTCAAGTTGTGTATCGCTTGTATTCTTGTGTTTATGGGCGCACTTGGATTGGTGTTTCATGTCTTGGTTCGGTTGGAGTTAGCGTCTGACGTTTAGGACCTTCTTTGTTTGTATTGGTTAGGACCTTCATCCAGTTTAGATAGTTATCATTATTTTTGCAAGAAAAAAAAAACACACCACGTTAAGGAATATTGACATACCTTTGTGTTATTATTTTGGTGGACCATGTTATCGACATCTTGGTTATGTCACGGGTGTTTAAGTTGTGCAAATGCAAGACTATTATTGTCGTGGACCATGGTGTCAACATGTTGGATTAATTCTCAAATCCGAATGATTTATGCATATATCAAAGAATAATAATAAAAAAATAAGGCAATCTAAAATGATACCTATATATTTTTATATACTGTAATAAAAATGATTTAGTATACATAAAAATGAAGACATAAATTTATGTTATATTTTTAATCAATTATGATATCAAAATGAATGATAGAAAAATGGATATATCAAGTGTCATTTTTTTTTTTTTTTTTTTTTTTGTAGCTAAAAAACGATAACATTAAAACTAAGTCTTTTCATCAATAGATGAAAAGACGAATAGAGATACAAAAGAACCAAAAGCACTGCAAGGCTCGAAAGCAGTAAACGAACCTTAACACTAAACAAGAATCAAAAACTAACTAAAATCTAGTCTTGAGCAACCGGATCACAAAAACGAGCCCGAAACACAAACAAATACAAGTCCCAATTAACCCTATATAACCAAATAAGGACAAAAAACTCTAAAAATAACCATCTCAACAACAAATGGGCCACATCTACCCGACAACCGCTATACTTTTTCGCGTCTTTGTGATCGGCTTAACAATCACTCCGTCAACCTTCAATCAAACAAATTTCTTCTTCGACCGATTTTCAATCGCATAAGACGAAACCTTTGTCGGAGCGCTACCAATCCTAATACCCGGCACGAAAGGGGGTAGCCAACCTTCCTCCTTAAAGCCCTCAAAAAAAGCCAATGTTTCGATTCACACCATCACCACTGGCACCAATCCTAAAATTTAGAACTTTCTTTAATTAACAAATATAAAGATATCCCTCCGTTTTCGTCTTAAAAAAGTATATTAATATTTATACATCACGTATTTAATTATATTATGGACAAAAAATGTAAGAGAAGATAAAAGTATCGTGATCAATGTAGAAGGTTCATTGGTTCGAACAGACTATACTTAAAAGGGTAATCGCGGGTTTGAAAGATGCTCACAACGACGTAGTTAGGTTTCCTGGTTCATAGATTTTATTTCGCTTTGAAGGCTCTGTAGCTTTTAGGTTTGTTTTATTACGTGTTCAATGTGTTGTTTTGTTAATATTGTCGCCGTCGTCTCATTTGTTATTGTTTCGGGTTAATTTGTCGTGTGTGTTGTTAGTGTCAGTTCATGTCGTGTAGGCAGTTGTGTTGTTTTTTTAGGTCGTTTTTCTTGTTCGTGTATTGTATAGCTTCTTGCTAGTTTTTAATATATAAAATGTTTGTCTTTAAAAAAAAATTTATATATAAATTATACTTCTATGAATCCTATTACCAGTATAGGAGCTTGAATATTTTTAATGGGGATGAACATAACATGTTTTATTGAGAAGATCAAATAATTTTAGCTTAAAATATGAACTTTTAGTTTGTTAAAAGGCATACATGTATTTATCCATAGAAAAATGGTAAATAAATTATATGGTAGTACGTAATCTAAAAGTAAGTTATACAAAATCTAATCAACCATTTAGTATAGTTATACTTCATACGTCTCAATTTAATAGTATTATGTTGCCTTTTTTTATTCACTTGGACTTTAAAATAACTTTTTTTATTATATAATAAATGATGAAATTTTTATGAATTAACTAATTTTATATGTGATTTGATTTGGTTTAGCTTTTATCAAGTATTATATAACACAAAAAAAAAAAAAAAATTTATTTACATTCAAATTTATGAAAAATCAATCCATGACCATAAAATTGAGACGGATGGATTATAATAATATTGAAATTTGTATAAACATTAAGATCAATAACAATCAAACTATATAATATAAAAATATAATAATTTCGGACGAAAGACTTTGAATATTAGGTAACCATGAAAGTGAAAATTGTAGCGCTTGGATTTGTCAGCGTTTGAGATTTTGAATCAAGTAAAAATGAGTCCATATGAAAGAGATATGATGAACACAAAGACAACTCTCAAATTCTACAAGTCTTCACTATTTTAGTCGTATCTTTATCATACTGACTTCCTTTTTGTTGATTTGACAGCTCAAATATTTGTAGCTGAAAGGGCTACAAAATTTCATTAATTACTCAAATTTTTTGAGTAGCGAGAGCCCCTCTTTGCCCCTCTTAAAATTCATCCTAGCTAACTACATATCTAAACTAAATATCTAAGTAATACATGATTCTAAAATTCCTTTAAATCTATAACTACAGCTCTAAGTTACCTAACATTCACAATTTCAAACTATCTGGTCATCATTTACATCTAGTAGTAGGCCAACAAAGTATATATCTCCATTTTTTTTTTAACTTAATTATTAATTTTTAATAGAAAAGTATTCGTTAATAATCTAGTTTTTTAATTTGATTAGTCATCACGGAATTTAAATAATTATTCGTTCTTATGGCAGCATCGTTCTATGCCATTAACGTATTGTTACTTATTTAATAACTTTTGGCAAGCTTACTATTTTCTTTATGACCGACGTACATTGGATTAATATAATTTATTCATTTTTTAATGCTAAAGAATGGTTGGCTCCGACGGTTTTGACATCATAAGTGTCAATTTAACAAGGTTCACATTTTTTTTTAATTTTTTTTTTTAAACACGGTATATGTGAAATGCTAGTACATAATACACTTTAACAAACTGAAACTCTAATTTTACCTTTTTATTTATGGAAGTCACCAAAATACATACTCATTATCTCCTGAAAGGCTGACTCTGCTTCCTGACTCTGCTTCATGAGTCCATACAAAGTCTTTTTTCTTTAAACAATTCTTCAAAGTATTGAAGAATGGCAACTGCCGCTCTGCAGTTTTTGACAAAAACCGCGTGATCGCCGCGAGC
Source organism: Rutidosis leptorrhynchoides (assembly GCF_046630445.1). Taxonomy (NCBI): domain Eukaryota; kingdom Viridiplantae; phylum Streptophyta; class Magnoliopsida; order Asterales; family Asteraceae; genus Rutidosis; species Rutidosis leptorrhynchoides. The sequence goes on along the minus strand of NC_092335.1, from coordinate 554,145,454 downwards.
TTCCCGGTTAGACTCTTCACATCTTTCTTTGTTTTTTGAGATGGTAAATTATCAATGGCTTCAATCTTTTTGAGATTCGCCTTGATCCCTCGCGCTGTCATCACATGACCTAGAAACTTACCTTCCTCTTCCCCGAAACTACACTTGAGTGGATTAAGTTTCATGTTTATCCTGCGCAAAGACGCAAACGTTTATAGGATGTTCGCGAGCATCTGTTCTTCGGTGTTACTTTTAATTACCAAGTCATCGACATATGCTTCGAGATTTCTGCCAATTTAGTATTTGAAAGCTGCGTCAATTACGCGTTGATAGGTAGCGCCTGCGTTTTTTAATCCGAAGGGCATCTTAGTGTAGCAATAAATGTCCTGCGGTGTATGAAAAGCAGTCTTGTCCTTATCTTCCGCGGCCATGAGGATTTGGTGATAACCCTCGTATGCATCCAGAAAACACTTGTATCGAAAACCCGATAATGATTCTACCTTTCAGTCAATCTCTGGGAGAGGGTAGTTATCCTTAGGACACGCTTTGTTAATGTCCTTAAAATCGACACACATCCGCCAGTTACCGTCAGCCTTCTTTACCAACACATGATTAGCAACCCATGTTTGGTACCGTACTTCCCGCAAGATGTTTGCTTTGACCAGGTTATCAACTTCTGCGCATAACCAATCACTGCGCTCAAGGGCTATGTGCCGCTTCTTTTGTCCGACAGGCGTAAGCGATGGATTGACATTCAACTTATGTTCCGCAATATCCCGCGGAACCCCAGTCATGTCTGATTCTCGTCATGCGAAAACATCTGCGTTAGCTAACAAGATACCGTGTAACTTAGCTTTAGTTTCCATTGACAAACCCGCGCCAATTTTAATTCGCTTATCTGGTGATAATGCTAAAAACGAACATATATTTCATAGCATTATTCCTCAAGAAAGACAAGCTTTTAGTTGCAATTGTTCTATTTACAAGTGATATTCGTTTAAATAATAAAAGGTGAAGACAAAAGACAGATTCGACGAATTGAAGACGCAAACGACCAAAAAGCTCAAAAGTACAAAAGACAATCAAAGAGGTTCCAATTATTGATAAGAAACGTCTCGAAATTACAAAAGTACAAGATTCAAAACGCAAAGTACAAGATATTAAATTGTACGCAAGGACGTTCGAAAATCCGGAACCGGGACATGAGTCAACTCTCAACGCTCGACGCAACGGACTAAAAATTACAAGTCAACTATGCACATAAATATAATATAATATTTAAATAATTCTTATAATTATTTAATATATTATATTTATATTTAAACCGTCGGTAAACAAAGAGCCAAACTCCTCTGAGCTGTAAAAGTAAACTCCGCGACTCGCGGAGTTTGAAGGCAAAATTGGCCGCGAGTCGCGGAGCCCCAAAATGAAAAACTGCCTATAAAGCCAACCGAATTCTGATCGCAAATCATCATCTTTTTCTTCTTCTCCTCATACGTAAATTATATATATATATTTATAATTTATATTTTAATTTTAATTATAATTCTAATAATAAGGGTATGTTAGCGAATGTTGTAAGGGTGTAAGTCGAAATTCTGTCCGTGTAACGCTACGCTATTTTTAATCATTGTAAGTTATGTTCAATCTTTTTATATTAATGTCTCGTAGCTAAGTTATTATTATGCTTATTTAAAACGAAGTAATCATGATGTTGGGCTAATTACTAAAATTGGGTAATTGGGCTTTGTACCATAATTGGGGTTTGGACAAAAGAACGACACTTGTGGAAATTAGACTATGGGCTATTAATGGGCTTTATATTTGTTTAACTAAATGATAGTTTGTTAATGTTAATATAAAGATTTACAATTGGGCGTCCCTATAAATTACCATATACACTCAATCGGACACGATGGACGGGGTATTTATATGTACGAATAATCGTTCATTTAACCGGACACGGAAATGGATTAATAGTTAATAAACTTGTTGAAACAGGGGTGAATTACATTCAAGGGTAATTGGTGTAATTGTTAACAAAGTAGTAAAACCTTGGTTTACACGCAGTCGATAACCTGGTGTATTCATTAAACAAAGTATTAAAACCTTGTTACAATTCGAATCCCCAATTAGTGGAATATTTAACTTCGGGTATAAGAATAATTTGACGAGGACACTCGCACTTTATATTTATGACTGATGGACTGTTATGGACAAAAACCAGACGGACATATTAAATAATCCAGGACAAATGACAATTAACCCAAGGGCATAAAACTAAAATCAACACGTCAAACATCATGATTACGGAAGTTTAAATAAGCATAATTCTTTTATTTCATATTTAATTTCCTTTATTTTATATTTAATTGCACTTCTAATTATCGCACTTTTATTTATTGTTATTTAATCGCACTTTTAATTATCGTATTTTTTTTATCGCAATTTTATTTTATCGCACTTTTATTGCAATTTCATTATCGTTATTTATTTTACGCTTTAAATTAAGTCTTTTATTCATTTAATATTTTACATTAGGTTTTAACTGCGACTAAAGTTTTAAAATCGACAAACCGGTCATTAAACGGTAAAAACCCCCCTTTATAATAATAATATTACTTATATATATGTTTGTATTTTTATATAGCGTTGAGCTTTGTTTAAAAAAGATTCCCTGTGGAACGAACCGGACTTACTAAAAACTACGCTACTGTACGATTAGGTACACTGCCTATAAGTGTTGTAGCAAGGTTTAAGTATATCCATTCTATAAATAAATAAATATCTTGTGTAAAATTGTATCGTATTTAATAGTATTTCCTGCAAAAATTTAAAACTATTTTATATACACCCCGCTGCACATCAAGTATTTTTGGCGCCGCTGCCGGGGAACTCTCTTAAACGCTGGAAGCGCAACGCTAATATAAAAAAAAAAAAAAAAAAGAGATTTTTAGTTTACTTCTATTAAAAGTCGCTTTTGTAAAAATACGTTTTAAATATTCGAAAATATAAAAAGAAAAACAAAAATATAAGTATTTTTAAGATTTTGTTAAATATTTAATTTTTATAAGTTTCTTTATTTTTATTTTAGTTTATAAAAATATAAGTTTTATTTAAATATCTTTTATTTATATAAAAACAGAAAACAGAAAAAAAAATAAATAAATAAAGAAAAACGCGTTGAAATTAAACCTGTCAGTTGAAATTCTGAACCCCGCGACTCGCGGGGTTTGATGCATTAAATACCGCAACTCGCGGAGGGGACCTGACACACGAACAGGAAGCCCTAATCCTGCATTTATTACGGATTATTATTAATTATTATTATTATTAACCCTAATTATTATTATTATTATAATTAAGTTTATTTTTAATTTAAGTTTTATTTAATTTATATTTTAGTTAAATTAGTTTAATTAAATTGTAAAATTAATAGTTTAATAAAATAAATAATATAAAAATAATATTTTTATAAAAATTGTACCTTTTACAACTTTTTGTATATTTTTATATTTTGTCCCTTTTTAATCGTTTTAGCGTAACTTTTGTATTTTTAGCTCATATTTAGTTTTAAACTTAGTTTTTGCCATAGTTATTTTTACTCCTAGATTTTTAGGCTTTGCCGTAGAATTCCTTAAGTGCTTTTTCTTTAGACTAAGATTTAGGTACTTTAGAATTTTGCGACGCCTTTTTAAGTTTTAGTTTCTTTTTAAGTTATTTCCATTTGGGATTTAGTTTTTCCTGTAAGCTTTAATATTTTTAGACGACTTTTTACCTATGTATCAATTATCATTCCAATTAGTAATTTTAATTTGCGATTATAATTTTAAGTTAGTTGTAGTAATAAGGTTAGGTTAGTCAAGTTTTTTTTAAGTTTTATAAGTTTCTTTTATTTTTCCGTCACCTTTTATTTTTCAACCATTTTTCTTTTTCGACCTTTTTCGACGAACTCTTTTTCTTTCTTATTTCTCGCTATTCTAGTTTTAGGACATAGATTTTTATTCTACTTCTTATCTAAATTTCTTAAAATTACGAAAATTTATTTTGAGTGGTTAAATTGATAGACATCAAAATTTTCTGGTTCGTAGTAATAGTTGGATTTGTACGTGGACCGGGTTATTGGAGCCAAACAGTCCTCAATTATATTGAGACCAAACGAATCCTGCCCCTCTGCTGCATCTTTTGGCTATTCGAAACGTGGGCAAAATCAGAAAAGTCTATTAATTGGATAACTTATTATAATTTTTCTTTCCTTTTTAAAACTAATAGGATATTCAGTGAATGCACCGAGCAAGACGTTCATCACCTTTTGTACGTTCACCACCTGTAACTAGATCAAGACATTTAGCAAATATAACCGCCGTTGATTTTTCTTTAGAATCGTCATCCAGTCGACCAAGTACTTCAGTTCAAATTTCCGATAATCCATTTTTTGAACCCAACCTCACAATTGAGAATCCGGAGAATATTCAGGAACGGTTCGTAGATCCTGAACCACTAACAATTCCTCCGGAGCCACCAATTATTCAAACAGAGATTGTTGAGGAACGAACCATTAAATCAGAATCATCTAGTGATTCCGATTCAACAAATTCAATTATGGAGAATCTGGAACCTTTAAGTATGGAAGACCGAATGAGAGCTAAACGCACTGGCCAAGGTCACGCAATTACTCATCCAGACATTAATGCGCCAGATTATGAAATCAAAGGACAAATTCTACACATGGTGACTAATCAATGCCAATTTAGTGGTGCGCCGAAGGAAGATCCAAATGAACATCTACGTACCTTTAATAGGATCTGCACACTATTTAAAATCCGAGAAGTGGAGGATGAACAGATATATCTCATGTTATTTTCCCGGACTTTAAAGGGAGAAGCCAAAGATTGGTTGGAATCGTTACCTGAAGGGGCGATTGATACATGGGACGTCTTAGTTGACAAATTTCTTAAACAATTCTTTCCTGCATCTAAAGCCGTAAGACTTCAAGCAGAAATTGTTACGTTCACACAGAAACCAAATGAAACTCTATATGAGGCGTGGACTAGATATGGAAAGTTGTTAAGAGGATGTCCGCAACATGGTTTAGACACCTGTCAAATAGTACAAATATTCTACCAAGGATGTGACATCACTACAAGGAAAGACATAGATATAGCAGCTGGTGGTTCTATTATGAAGAAAACCGAAACTGATGCTTACAAAATTATTGATAATACTACTTCCCACTCACATGAGTGGCACCAAGAAAAAGACATCGTTAGATCATCTAAAGCAGCTAGAGCCGATTCTAGCCATGACTTAGATTCCATTTCCGCAAAGATAGATGCTGTGGAGAGACGAATGGAAAAGATGACTAAGGATATTCACTCAATACGAATTAGTTGTGAGCAGTGTGGAGGACCACATTTGACAAAAGATTGTCTCAGTATTGAATTAACAATGGAACAAAGAGAGAATATTTCATACATAAACCAAAGGCCTGGAAATAATTATCAGAATAATTATCAACCGCCAAGACCGATTTACAATCAAAACCAAAATTATAACCGAAATATTCCATACAACAACCAACAAGGTCCTAGCAATCAACAAGTATCCAATAATACTTATAATCAGCAAAGACCTAATTTTCAAAACAAACCACCACAACAAACCGATGATAAAAAGCCGAATTTAGAAGATATGATGACGAAGCTAGTTGAAACTCAAACGCAGTTTTTCACATCTCAAAAACAAACCAATGAACAAAATGCTCAAGCATTTAGAAATCAACAAGCTTCTATTCAAAATCTGGAACAAGAAGTGAGTAACCTAGCAAGGTTAATAGGTGAAAGAAAACCGGGAAGTCTACCTAGTGATACAAATGCTAACCCCCGGAATGAAACAGCTAAAGCTATTACCACAAGAAGTGGTACAACACTTAAACCACCTGAAATACCTGTAACTTCTGATGAAGCTATTCCTACTCCACAAGAACCACAACCTGATCAAGATAAGGAAAAAGAACCGGTAGTTGAAAAGGTTAATGAAGATAACACAGTTAAGGATAAACCTTATGTTAAACCATACCAACCACCACTTCCTTACCCGAGTAAAATGAAGAAAGAGAAACTTGAAGCCGAGCAATCCAAATTCTTGGATATGTTTAAACAGATAAATGTAAATCTTCCTTTCATTGATGTGATTTCAGGAATGCCTAGATATGCTAAATTCTTGAAAGATCTAATCTCAAATAGAAAGAATATGGAAGAACTCTCGGCTGTTACTATGAATGCTAATTGTTCAGCAGTGCTGTTGAATAAGATACCAGAAAAACTATCTGATCCAGGAAGTTTCACAATTCCATGTTTCCTGGGTAGTCTTAGTTCAATAAAAGCATTGGCAGACTTAGGTGCTAGTATAAATCTAATGCCGTATTCACTATACACTAAACTAGACCTTGGAGAATTGAAACCAACAAGAATAAGCATACAACTAGCCGATAGATCAATAAAATATCCTAGAGGGATAATGGAGAACATGCTAGTTAAAGTTGGTACTTTAGTATTTCCAGTAGATTTTGTTGTTTTGGACATGGAAGAAGATTCTCAAGTTCCTCTCATATTAGGAAGACCATTCTTAAACACGGCTAAAGCAATGATAGACGTGTTCGGTAAGAAACTGACCCTAAGTATAGAGGATGAGAGTGTTACCTTTTCAGTTGATAGAGCAATGCAACAACCACAATCTGCAGATGATACATGTTATTACATTCAAACTATAGATGCACATGCAGAATTATTAGAAGAATTTCCAGAATTACAAGGAACAGGAGAATGTTCTTTAGGAGAAGGTAATGAACCAATTGATGAAGCTGAAATGTTAGCTACACTTATAGCTAATGGATATGAACCAACAACAGAAGAAATTCAAATGCTAAAAGAAGAAGACATATATCGATACAAATCATCGATAGAAGAACCTCCGAAATTAGAGTTAAAGCCACTTCCAAACCATTTGGAATACGCTTATTTACATGGTGAATCTGAATTACCTGTAATAATATCGTCTTCTCTTACTGAAAATGAGAAATCACAACTCATTTCTGTGTTGAAAGCTCATAAACCAGCCATTGCATGGAAGATTCATGATATTAAAGGAATAAGTCCTTCGTATTGCGCACATAAAATCCTTATGGAAGAAGGTCATAAAACGTATGTGCAACGCCAACGAAGACTAAATCCTAATATGCAAGATGTTGTTAAGAAAGAAATAATTAAACTGCTAGATGCAGGATTAATATATCCAATTTCTGATAGTCCATGGGTAAGCCCAGTTCAATGCGTGCCTAAGAAGGGTGGCATGACTGTCATTACAAATGAGAAAAATGAGCTTATTCCTACTAGGACTGTAACAGGATGGCGTGTGTGTATTGATTATAGAAAATTAAATGACGCCACCAGAAAAGATCACTTTCCCTTACCTTTCATAGATCAAATGTTGGAAAGATTAGCCGGAAATAGTTACTATTGTTTTCTAGATGGATTTTCCGGATATTTTCAAATTCCAATAGCACCCGAAGATCAAGAGAAAACCACATTCACGTGCCCTTATGGTACTTTTGCTTACAAACGCATGCCATTTGGACTTTGCAACGCCCCTGCAACCTTTCAAAGGTGCATGATGGCTATTTTTCACGACATGATAGAAGAATGCATGGAAGTTTTCATGGATGACTTTTCAGTCTTCGGTGATACATTTAAATCATGTCTAGTTAATCTGGAACGAATGCTTATTAGATGCGAGCAATCAAATCTAGTACTTAATTGGGAGAAATGCCATTTCATGGTTAAAGAAGGCATCGTTCTTGGTCATAAAATTTCAAAGAAAGGAATTGAAGTGGATAGAGCTAAAGTAGATGTAATTTCTAAACTTCCACATCCCACCAATGTTAGAGGAGTTAGGAGTTTTCTAGGGCATGCCGGTTTTTACCGACGTTTCATAAAAGATTTTTCTAAAATTGCCACTCCTATGAATAAACTCCTAGAAAAGGATGCTCCATTCATCTTTTCAGATGAGTGTATCAAATCTTTTAATATTCTTAAAGAGAAACTCACTAATGCGCCGATCATGATAACACCAAATTGGAATCTACCATTTGAACTAATGTGCGATGTAAGTGATTTTACAATGGGAGCCGTTTTAGGACAAAGGATTGAAAAACGATTTCAACCTATATATTATGCTAGTAAGACATTACAAGGAGCACAAACAAACTATACAACTACTGAAAAAGAACTCCTTGCTATTGTCTTTGCTTTTGACAAATTTCGATCATATCTCGTTCTAGCAAAAACAGTGGTCTATACCGACCATTCTGCTCTTAGATACCTATTTTCAAAACAAGATGCTAAACCAAGATTAATCCGTTGGATCTTACTCTTACAAGAGTTTGATATTGAAATCCGAGATAAAAGAGGAGCAGAAAATCTCGCCGCTGATCATCTTTCTCGTCTTGAAAATCCCGATTTAGAAGTTCTAAATGAATCAGCCATAAAAGACAACTTTCCTGATGAATATCTATTGAAGATAGATTATAAAGAAATCCCATGGTTTGCAGACTATGCAAACTACTTAGTTTGTGGATTCCTTGAAAAAGGATTATCGTACCAAAGACGAAAGAAATTCTTCAGTGATATAAAACACTATTTCTGGGAAGATCCACATTTGTTTAAAAGTTGTCCCGATGGAATAATACGCCGATGTGTATTTGGAGATGAAGCTAGTAAAATATTAAACCATTGTCACACAGCACCAATAGGAGGGCATTATGGGCCTCAACTAACAGCTAGAAAAGTTTATGAAGCTGGATTCTATTGGCCTACAATTTTCAAAGACGCACATCTTCTTTGCAAATCCTGTGATGCATGTCAAAGGGCCGGAAAAATAAGTCAACGTGATGAAATGCCACAAAATGTCATCCAAGTATGTGAAGTATTTGACATTTGGGGTATTGACTTTATGGGTCCATTTCCAAAATCTCATAATAATCTATATATACTCGTAACCATTGATTATGTATCTAAATGGGCGGAAGCACAAGCTCTCCCAACTAACGATGCACGAGTTGTAGTCAACTTTTTAAAACGTCTTTTTGCAAGGTTTGGAACACCGAAAGCTTTAATAAGTGATCGGGGTACTCATTTCTGTAATAATCAACTTGAGAAAGTTCTTAAAAGATATGGAGTAACTCATAAAATCTCCACCACATATCATCCACAAACAAGTGGACAAGTTGAAAATACCAACCGAGCTTTAAAACGTATTCTAGAGAAAACCGAAGGATCAAATCCGAAGGAATGGTCCATTAAATTGGAGGATGCACTCTGGGCTTTTAGAACAGCCTACAAAACTCCAATTGGAACCACACCTTTTAGACTTGTTTATGGAAAAGCATGTCATCTTCCAGTAGAAGTTGAACACAAAGCATTTTGGGCTTTGAAGACATGTAATCTTGATTTACATGAAGCCGGACGTCTACGATTAAGTCAACTAAACGAATTAGAAGAACTAAGACATGAAGCATACGAAAATTCATTAATCTATAAGGAAAGAACGAAGAAATGGCATGATAAAAGAATCAGAAGTTCAAAAGAATTTAAAGAAGGAGACAGAGTTCTTCTTTTCAATTCACGATTCAAGCTATTTCCAGGAAAATTGAAATCAAGATGGTCTGGACCATTCATAGTTAAAAGAGTTTTCCCCTACGGAACGATAGAATTGATAAATTCAAATGGGATTGAATTTAAAGTTAATGGTCACAGAGTTAAACATTACATACATGGTCCGATGGAAGTCGACAACGAAGTTAATCACAATTTCGACACCACAGCTAACTAAGTGTGGGGAGAATCAAGTCTTTAAAGGATAATATGTATTTCTGTTAGAGTTAGATTGTCTGTTTTCGTGTAGTTCTCGAAAATGGAACCCGAATGGTCTTTCCCTAGCAGACCCTAAAGAACTAGTCTTCTCCCCCCATTCTGAATTTTTATTTTTTTTAGGTTTTTACGAAATGAAGACTGCCTGTGAACTAAACCATGGTCTAATGCTACACGCTTTGATCACTAAACGTAATAATGACATACTACCGAGTGAAATAGTATCAGTAATCAGAGAAAGAATGGACGGAGTTAGAAAAGAATCCAGATGCGAAGATAATAAGTTACAATTTGGTAAAGGAAAATCAAAATCCGCAGCGAAAAGAAGAGCACGACACCTAGAAAGATGTCACAAATGCGGAAAATGGTCACATGGAGGTAAATGTTTAAATAATCAAACCTATTCAAATACCGAATTTGTTACTTTATGCAGAGACGGACCGTTCATATGTTTAGAAGAAAAGATACTGAATGCTCGAGGTTACGCCTATGTAGCCATGGAAAACCTATTAAACCGACTATCTTATGAATGGGATATATCATATAACTAAGAAATCTATTTCACAGGTATGTCTGTACAGTTTTTATTTTTATTTTTAACCTTTTGATAATAAACGCTAATTTGTTCGCTAAAAAGTATTAAATTGGTATTGAATAAAATTAGGTTTGGCGACCGAAATTATTGATATCATTCAAAAATTTATTACATCACTGCGAAATTTAACGTTTATTCTTAAGGTATAAATATCTTTAAACAATCAACCCAAAATATTTCAAAAATTCGTCATGAGTTAAATTAGGTCTTGGAACCAAAATTACTTTACCGAAAAGAGGGGCGCATATTTTTGATAATATTTGATTGATTAAAGTGGGATAAAAAGACAAAAAGATTTTTAATTTTATTTTTACCATGTTTTTAAAATTAATATTTAAATCTTAAATTAATATTGTAAACTTTGTAAAAACAATATATTTAAAATTGTAAATATTTGAAAAATTAATATAAGTTTGGTGTGAATTTATAATATGAATTTTTAAAATTAAGTTTGGTGTGAATTTTTAATTTTTAAAATATGAATTTTTAATTTTATGCATTTCAAATTTTTAAGTTTGGTGTGAATTTTTAATATTAATTTTGAATTTTATATTTAAGTTGTGTGAATTTAAAAACAAAAATTTACTTTATCTCATTAAGTTAAAAATATGATTTTTAAAATTCGTCGTAAGTTGAAGACTAGGTCATTGAACCGAAATTGATTTACCTGAGAGAGGGACGAGAACTTTTATTATCATTATTTTTAATCTCATTGAATTAAAGTATGCCAAAAACATTAAAAAAACCCCAAAAATCTTAACTTTTAAAACTGCGCTTTAAAAATGACAAATTTTAAAATTTTGTCGAGGGACGGACTAGGGCATCGTTCCGAAACGCCCTCATCTTAAAAAGAAACAAAATTTTTAAAATTTATTTAATTATAGGTTTTATAAAGTAAAGGTTTTATTATAAAAAAAAAAACCAATATGTTTGAAAACGTTGGTAAAATTTAATCACTTTTCTACGCTAATCAACCTCAATAATTTAAATTGTTACTGATTTCTTGCAAATGAGGGCATTGCAAGATCTTAAGTGTGGGAAGGGGTTAAATTCTTTCGGATTTTAAAATTTTTTACTTTATACACTTGGTTACCATTAAAAATACTAGTAAAGCAGTAGTTGTATTAGAATCTAGTGCTCTCTGATAATAAAGAACAGCCCTAGTCTTATATACTGACTACCCAATTCTAGTAAAAATTTTCAAAATTTTCAATTAAATGAACTCAAAATCATGTTTATACATATTTATGAACGATAAAACTAGGTTTTAACACCGAAATTATTGTTACCTCGGAAAGGACATAAATTGAGAAACAAACTAAAATGTTAAAATTCATTTAAAATGGAATAGAGGACGATAAAAAGGAAAATAAAAGCCAAGTGTGGGAAAATTTACCAAGTTATCTTAAACATATGTCACATATATCTGTAACAAATAACTGAAAATACTTTTGATTTGGACTAAACTAAACTGTTTTACCCGATGAAAGAAAAGAAGAGATGGATCTACACGATGAATCAATTTCATCATTAAAAGGAAGTAAAGTCTTCCGAAAAAGACACGCGCTTCTTGATTTAGGTCATAAAGTTGTCGTCCAGACCAGCTGTAGGTTGACGAAAAATCTAGAAAAGTCATCACTAAAATCAGCAGGAAATCCACGGACCTCAGCATCAAACAGGGTCGCCAAGTGGTCAGATTTATCCTAACCATGAGAAGGATTTATCTCGTAAAATGGGGGGGCACCATGCAAATTAGCTGGATAAGACTAATAAATCAGATCCCCAGAAAGGATAATCTCCTTAAAGATTAAAAATCAGCTTTTAAGCCTGATATTACTCAATCCTAGAGATTGACCTTAAAGATTGAGAATTCAAACTCATGGAATTCAATGATATCTAAACTCGAGCTTGAACGAGAAAATATTTTGATCAAAATTACAAACCGATTTGTTTTCTGAAAACCCTATTTTCAATGCGTTCATTACCATTGAACGTAAAATCCTAGGAATTCACCTGGAATTCATTAGGTCACCTGAACCAAATCGGGTGTCAACCGTAAGAACGGTGGTTGCATAGTGGTCAAAGACAGGACCTTGTGCCAGACCGAAAAATTATAAGGGTGAGCTTTACTATTGCTCCTACAAAGGATAGTAATTGCGTCCGACACGTTATAGACCATAATTAAAAGCATATCAGGGGACATTGCCTTAACAGTTGCTTGTTCAACGCTTTCCTTTCAACCGGACGGTAGTTTACCGAAAGGTAATATACGAGACAAGTAAACTGGACGTGTTGCTTTCCAAATACAAGGTTAGCAAGTGGATGACACAAAACCGCAAGTTTTGAGCTAAAATTTTCAAATCTGAACTCCACCAAACCCACAAAAATATTTTGCAAACACCGGTAAAGGGTTATTCCGGAAAACTTATCTAGGGTAAAAACTAGATTTAATTTTCAAAAGATCAAATGTTTTCATAAAGATCCAATTTCCTTAATGGATCTAAATTTTAATAGTCATGTGGGACTGTAAACCATATCGTTACTACCATTGTTTATACCGTCGTATAGAAATCACTGATGTACAAAGTGTGAAGAATAAAGAAGTGATTCTAGTATTTCAAGACGATATTGCTTGAGGACAAGCAACGCTCAAGTGTGGGAATATTTGATAATGCTAAAAACGAACATATATTTCATAGCATTATTCCTCAAGAAAGACAAGCTTTTAGTTGCAATTGTTCTATTTACAAGTGATATTCGTTTAAATAATAAAAGGTGAAGACAAAAGACAGATTCGACGAATTGAAGACGCAAACGACCAAAAAGCTCAAAAGTACAAAAGACAATCAAAGAGGTTCCAATTATTGATAAGAAACGTTTCGAAATTACAAAAGTACAAGATTCAAAACGCAAAGTACAAGATATTAAATTGTACGCAAGGACGTTCGAAAATCCGGAACCGGGACATGAGTCAACTCTCAACGCTCGACGCAACGGACTAAAAATTACAAGTCAACTATGCACATAAATATAATATAATATTTAAATAATTCTTATAATTATTTAATATATTATATTTATATTTAAACCGTCGGTAAACAAAGAGCCAAACTCCTCTGAGCTGTAAAAGTAAACTCCGCGACTCGCGGAGTTTGAAGGCAAAATTGGCCGCGAGTCGCGGAGCCCCAAAATGAAAAACTGCCTATAAAGCCAACCGAATTCTGATCGCAAATCATCATCTTTTTCTTCTTCTCCTCATACGTAAATTATATATATATATATATTTATAATTTATATTTTAATTTTAATTATAATTCTAATAATAAGGGTATGTTAGCGAATGTTGTAAGGGTGTAAGTCGAAATTCTGTCCGTGTAACGCTACGCTATTTTTAATCATTGTAAGTTATGTTCAATCTTTTTATATTAATGTCTCGTAGCTAAGTTATTATTATGCTTATTTAAAACGAAGTAATCATGATGTTGGGCTAATTACTAAAATTGGGTAATTGGGCTTTGTACCATAATTGGGGTTTGGACAAAAGAACGACACTTGTGGAAATTAGACTATGGGCTATTAATGGGCTTTATATTTGTTTAACTAAATGATAGTTTGTTAATGTTAATATAAAGATTTACAATTGGGCGTCCCTATAAATTACCATATACACTCAATCGGACACGATGGGCGGGGTATTTATATGTACGAATAATCGTTCATTTAACCGGACACGGAAATGGATTAATAGTTAATAAACTTGTTGAAACAGGGGTGAATTACATTCAAGGGTAATTGGTGTAATTGTTAACAAAGTAGTAAAACCTTGGTTTACACGCAGTCGATAACCTGGTGTATTCATTAAACAAAGTATTAAAACCTTGTTACAATTCGAATCCCCAATTAGTTGGAATATTTAACTTCGGGTATAAGAATAATTTGACGAGGACACTCACACTTTATATTTATGACTGATGGACTGTTATGGACAAAAACAAGACGGACATATTAAATAATCCAGGACAAAGGACAATTAACCCATGGGCATAAAACTAAAATCAACACGTCAAACATCATGATTACGGAAGTTTAAATAAGCATAATTCTTTTATTTCATATTTAATTTCCTTTATTTTATATTTAATTGCACTTCTAATTATCGCACTTTTATTTATTGTTATTTAATCGCACTTTTAATTATCGTATTTTTTTTATCGCAATTTTATTTTATCGCACTTTTATTGCAATTTCATTATCGTTATTTATTTTACGCTTTAAATTAAGTCTTTTATTCATTTAATATTTTACATTAGGTTTTAACTGCGACTAAAGTTTTAAAATCGACAAACCGGTCATTAAACGGTAAAAACCCCCCTTTATAATAATAATATTACTTATATATATGTTTGTATTTTTATATAGCGTTGAGCTTTGTTTAAAAAAGATTTCCCGTGGAACGAACCGGACTTACTAAAAACTACACTACTGTACGATTAGGTACACTGCCTATAAGTGTTGTAGCAAGGTTTAAGTATATCCATTCTATAAATAAATAAATATCTTGTGTAAAATTGTATCGTATTTAATAGTATTTCCTGCAAAAATTTAAAACTATTTTATATACACCCCGCTGCACATCATCTGGGTATAAGTGATTAGCTATGACTGCGCTGTTCTTAAGTTATTCTCCTACGGTGGGAACGTCTACAGGCACAACTGAACCGCATAGCTCAGTTGTTTGATGCGACGCTATCGTGGCAATTCCACTCGTGGTGGAAAACTTAACCAAGTCATGCACCACTGAGGGTATGATGTTAAAACGCCGTATGAAATTTCTCCATAGAAGCGTATTGTAGCGCGAAGTTGAATGAACCACATAGAAGTCGATTAACTCACTTCTAACCAACTGCGGATTCTCATCGTCTGCGAGCTCTACTACAAGCTCTATCCGGCCTAATGGCCATGAGCGTTCCCCAGAAAATCCCGACAGCGTAATATCAGGTTGGCGTAACTGCGCTTTGACTTCTGCAGGGAGGAAATGATAGTAGTGTTCGTACATAATGTCAACGCCGCTTTCAGTATCAATGTGCATGCGCTTAATCTGTATCCGCGATCAGGAATACGACACTTGATGATAACTGTGATGCCCCGTACAAAACCATCGTGTACGGATCATCAACAACAGGATCATTACAAGGTCAAACACTATATACAGTTTTAAAATAAGTTTGCATTCATAAGAAAAGGTGACGTCATAACCAACGATAATTTTGTATAACATACGATAATGTGCCTCTACGAATAGAAGGCGATAATAATAGTACGTGACCCATAGGTCGTTACAAATTCATTGTTCAAAAGTAATAAAGTTTGAATGCAAATTAAAAGTTTTATGCGAAGACATCTCTAATAAGCGCAGCGGGAGTCTACAAAGCATGGCAACTACAGCGGAAGCAATCAAACCTTAAGCACCTGAGAAAAACATGTTTAAAAACGTCAACACAAAGGTTGGTGAGCTATAGTTTAAGTATAACAGTAATGTAAGGTAGGCCACGAGATTTTAGTGTTTCAAAACAGTATGAAAAGTATATGTATAACCGTGTGCACTTGGAAACTAACTTAACGTAAATAACACCCCCTAAGAGTACACTTGGCGAGTGCGAAAATTTACGAAGTATTAAACACCCGTTAAATGCTAGCGCTACTAGCCCGAGTGGGGATGTCAAACCCTATGGATCCATATCTAAGATTCACGTTCACGGGTTCAAAGACCAATGACTAAACGTTACCGAGCTAAGGGGAAAGTTTATGCCGTTGTATAACCCACACATATATAAAGTTTAAGTACTCGTGCCTAGTATGTAAAACGTAAAATGCGCATGTATTCTCAGTTCCCAAAATAGTTAAAGTAAAAAGGGATGCTATAACTCACAGTGGAAAGTAGTAAAAGTCGATACGCGGGAATAGTAAGCAAGTGGTTGGTCCGATAGGTCCTCAACCTAAGTTAAAAGTTACTAAGTCAGTAAATTGTTCCCAAAGGTTTAAAAGTATGTAAATTAGGTCTTAAGTATCATCATCATTCATCATCAAACAAAAAGTGTAAAGTAAGTTTTATTCAAGAATAGAGTTTGAAATAAAGGCTGACTTCGTTCAGTCGCCACGACCTCTATAAAAACTGAAATGAGGTGAGACCAGTGGCCATGGCTCCGTATATGATTCCCCTAGAAGCTAACCAATTTCCAGAACCAAAATCATCTTCGTTTGACCGTGGTGACAGTTTAAGTGCGAGTAGGTCAGAAATTTCAGCACAACGTTAATAGGGTGTAGTGACATTCGGGAGGCCATAGATCCTAAACCGTAGCTCGGATTAAGACGAGGTCTAAACGAAAAATCATATACTCAAACTGAAATAACTGAAAATCAACTTTTCAGTAGCCCAGGTGGTCTGATCAGACCTAGAAAACAGTAAGAAAGGTGTTCCGGTGGGTTCTTGTTGCTTGATGCTCATCACGGTTCTCATCCTTGATGCGTATAGCTTCAAGTGTACAACTCGTTGATGGGTTTGCATCATATTTACCAAGTTTTGACCATCATAGCACTAGTGTAAGTCTAAGATATGTAGCAGAACTCAATTAAGGGTTGTAAGTAGTTTGACGAACCAAAGTTACATCAAGATCTTAGATCCGACACATACATGAGTTCTACTAGTAATATTAAGCTACAAACTTGAAAGTAAACTAAATAAACAAGATCTTAAGTTGTAGAAATTAGATCTTAGTTAGATCTTAAAGATCCTAGACTAGAAAGTCTAGATCTAGTGTTCTTAAGTTAGATCCTAAGTTATAGAACTTGGATCTTCACTTTAATGAAACCATAAGTTATGAAACTTAGATTTTCAACTTGTAAAATGTATGTAAGCTTGTAAGCTCTTATTTACAACAAAATTAGAAGACCATAAGTTATATAAAATTAGATCCAACATAAGTATATGAAGTTATAACTAGAAAGTTATACTCCCATGTTCTTGAACTTACAAAGTTAACTTTTAGTTTCAAGAAATATGAGATCAAGATTAACTAGTAATACTTGACCAAATTAACAACATCACAACTTTAAAGTACTTACAAAAGAAAGAATTAAACTAAAGTACAAGTATTATGTTCATGTTTGTTTCATACTTAGGAAGATTCAAATCAAAGTTTGGATCTTAGGATTTAAGTCTACAAAACATGAACACAAGTATGATTATGAAACTTATGAACTTTAAATCTTGAAAACATTTAAATGTAGAACCATAAACTAACAAGTTTAGGTTCTTGTTCTTGGTTCTTCATCAAACAAAAGATTGAAGAAAGCAAGATTCATGGAGATGCAAACTAGGTAGTTTGATCTTTAACAACAACAAACAATAATCAAGTAAGTAAACAACAAACAAAGATCAAGTAATTTGATGATGATGGTGGCGGTTTTATGAAGGAAAAAGAAAAGAAAATAAAGCTTGTTACTTACAATATTTTGAGAGAGAAATGAGAGAAAAGAGAAGTAAGTTTGAAGTGTGTGTAAAAGTGAAATGGAGACTAGTGTATAAATAACAAAATAAAAAAAATTTGAACTCCCTTTCTCCCTACAAAGGCTGACGGTTTTAGCATCAAAGAGGAAAGAATCAAATGCAACTTTCAAGCATGGGGATATGGTGATTGCTTAGAATGGTATTAAAGTTAAATGGCATGGGAAAAAGGGGTGTAAGTATACTTGTAACTAGCCTCCTCATGTGACTAACTAATCTAGTTTTATCTTAATGAAATACTTACATAATAATGGGCTAACTAGTCCATTAAGAGAAGTAGGGTGGGCTTCCAAGTCCATGTCCATTAATAAAGGCCCAAGTCCAAGTATGTAGCAATTAAATAAACAAAGCCCAAGTGATTAACTAGTTACATTAGTTAATTAAAAATGACTAATAATAATTAATCATGAATGTAAATAATATTTAAAATATTATTCGTGAAAAGTACGTGTATCACAAAGACAAGTCGGGCCATAAAAAGTTAAATACGGTAACAAGTAACACGTATAAGAACACGTTTATTAAAACACAAGCATTAATAATAAATTATTAATAATTAAATGTTGGAAAATCCAGGGTCGTTACATTACCCACCTGTTAAAGAAAATTTTGTCCCGAAATTTTAAGCTGAGGTAGATGGAGGAGTTGGGAAAAGGTGAGGATACTTTTGCATCATTTGATCCTCTCGTTCCCAGTTAAACTCAGGTCCTCGTTTGGCATTCCATCGTACTCGGACGATCAGAATCTTGTTGTGTTTCAAAGTTTTGACCTCACGGTCCATAATTTCGACAGGTTCTTCCACGAAGTGGAGTTTATCATCGATTGTAAGTTCCTCCAATGGTATGACATGTTCCGGTTCAGCAAGACACTTATTCAAATTCGATACATGAAAGATAGGATGAACTGAGTTCAATTGAGTTGGAAGATCCAAACGGTAAGCAACAGGTCCAACACGCTCCAAGATTTTAAAAGGACCGATGTACCACGGGTTGAGCTTCCCACGTTTTCCAAAATGGATGACACCTTTCCAAGGTGCGACCTTCAACATTACACGGTCACCCACGTTGAATTCGAAGTCTTTACGTTTAAGGTTGGCATAACTCTTTTGGTGATCACGGGCCGTCTTGAGTCTCGCTTGAATTTGGACAATCTTCTCAGTTGTTTCATGGACTATCTCGGGTCCGGTGATTTGTTTTTCGCCTACTTCGGCCCAATAAATAGGAGATCAGCATTTGCGGCCATACAACGCTTCAAAAGGTGCGGCATTAATACTCGAATGATAACTGTTGTTGTAAGAGAATTCGGCTAGCGGCAAATGCCTTTCCCAAGCCTTTCCGAAATCAATGACACATGCACGCAACATGTCTTCCAAAGTCTGAATCGTGCGTTCGCTTTGTCCGTCGGTCTGCGGGTGATACGCAGTACTCATGTCGAGACGAGTCCCCAAGGCTTCTTGCAAAGAACGCCAAAATCTGGAAGCAAAACGAGGATCGCGATCTGAGATGATCTATAAGGGCACCCCATGACGAGATATAACCTCTTTTATGTATAGTTGAGCGAGTCTCTCCATCGTATTCGTTTCCTTCATGGCTAAAAAGTGTGCAGATTTAGTAAGACGGTCAACAATAACCCAGATGGTATCGTATCCGCCCACCGTCTTTGGTAACTTCGTAATGAAATCCATTGTTATCCTTTCCCACTTCCATTGCAGGATTTCCGGTTATTGAAGTAACCCAGAAGGCCTCTGATATTCGGCCTTAATTTTTGAGCAAGTCAAACACTTCCCAACATAAGTTGCAACGTCCTTCTTAAGATTAGGCCACCAATACTATTCCTTGAGATCGTGGTACATTTTACCGACTCCTGGGTGAATCGAATATCTCGACTTGTGGGCTTCATCTAATATAAGGCTCCGGAGGTCTCCATAACGAGGTACCCAAATTCTTCCGGCATAGCATCGGAGTCCAGTCTCCTTAACTTCGAATCGAGAAACGAGAATGTTCAAGTATTCATGAGATATATTCTCCTCCTTGAGAGCCTCATTTTGGGCTGCTCGGATCTGACTATTGAGGTTCGAATGAATGGTGATATTCAGAGCCCGAACACGAAGAGGTGTCATCCTCTCCTTTCAGCTTAAAGCGTCAGCTACAACATTGGCCTTGCCAGGGTGATAACGAAGTTCACAATCATAGTCGTTCAGCGTCTCGATCCATCGATGCTGTCTCATATTCAGTTGCTTCTGATCAAAGATATGTTGGAGGCTTTTATGATCGGTGAAAATAGTGCTCTTAGTTCCATAAAGATAGTGTCTCCACAGCTTCAATGCAAAGACAACGGCTCCAAGCTTGAGATCGTGCGTAGTGTAGTTTCACTCGTGAATCTTCAGTTGTCAGGAGGCGTAAGCGATAACCTTTGTTCATTGCATCAGTACACAACCAAAACCACTTTTCGAAGCATCGCAATAAACGACGAAATCGTCACTGCCTTCAGGAAGTGATAAGATAGGTGCGGTGGTTAACTTCTTTTTCAAGGTTTGAAATGATGATTCTTGTTCGGGTTCCCAAATGAACTTCTTCCCTTTGTGAGTCAGCGCGGTTAAAGGACGCGCAATCAGAGAGAAACCTTCAATAAATCTTCGGTAGTAACCGGCGAGGCCTAAAAATTGGCGGATATGAGTTGGAGTAGTAGGGTTTCCCACTTCCTGATAGCTTCGATCTTTGCGGGATCAACTTTGATACCTTGATCGCTCACAACGTGACCCAGAAATTGGACTTCCTTCAACCAAAACTCACACTTGGAGAATTTTGCATAAAGTTGCTCTTGTCTCAAGAGTTCCAACACTAGACAAAGATGTTGCTCATGTTCTTCTTCGCTTTTGGAGTAGATGAGGATATCATCTATGAAGACGATAACGAACTTATCTAGGTATGGCTTGCATACACGATTCATGAGATCCATAAATACGGCAGGGGCATTGGTTAAACCGAATGGCATCACGAGAAACTCATAATGACCATAACGAGTCCTGAATGCAGTCTTCATCACATTGCTCTCTTTCACCCTTAACTGGTGATAACCGGATCGCAAATCGATCTTAGAGTAAACGCTTGACCCTTGTAATTGGTCGAAAAGATTGTCAATTCGAGAAAGAGGATACCGATTCTTGATCGTTAATTTGTTGATTGGTAGTCCATACACATGCGGAATGATCCGTCCTTCTTCTTCACAAACAAAACAGGAGCGTCCCAAGGTGAGAAACTTGGTTGGATAAATCCACGGTCTAGCAGTTCTTGTAATTGGCTCTGCAACTCTTGCATCTCGAAAGGTGCGAGTCGATAAGGTGCGCGAGCTACAGGTGCAGCCCCTGGCACTAAATCGATCTGTAACTCCACTGCTCTCGGTGGCGGTAATCTAGGCAATTCTTCTGGAAAGACATCGGAAAATTCGTTCACAATTCGTACGTCATCCATGCTCTTCACCTCGGTTTCTAACGTTTTCACATGTGCCAAAAGAGCAAGACGTCCTTTCTTCATGATCTTTTGCGCTTTCATGCAACTAATGAGATTCAGTTTCGAGCTACATCTCTCTCCGTAAATAATCAGTGGCTCACCATCTCCGTGTGGTATACGAAGAGCTTTATCTCCACAGATAATGTCAGCCCTTATCTTGGTCAACCAGTCCATACCGACAATAACATCAAAGCTTCCCAATTTTATGGGTATCAAGTCAATCTCAAAATCCACACCAGCTATATTAATAATAGCTCCTCGGCTAACTTGGTCAACTTTCTCAAGTTTTCCATTGGCTACCTCTACAAGCATACTCTCCTTTAAAGGAACTAACGACCAATTTATCTTAGAGCAAAAGTGTCTACATACATAACTTCTATTGGCACCAGTATCAAACAGAACAGAAGCTAATAGATTGTTGATAGTGAATATACCTGTGACCAAGTAGGGATTCTCACAGGCATCCCTTGCGTTTACGTTGAAAGCTCTGCCACGCGGTGGTCCGCCGTCCTTTCGCTTGTTGGGACACTCATTTCTGAAGTGGCCCGTCTGTCCGCATTCATAGCATTTTTTCGGTCCAGTAGGGTTTGTCTTCACATTCAGGGTGGTGATCTTGCAGTCTTTCCCAATATGCCCAGTCCTTTTACATTATTCGTAGACCACGTTGCAGTACCTGGTGTGATGCTTGTAGCATCTCTTGCACTGCGGCAGACTACCCTTGTAGTTAGAGTTCGAGCTAGTGTTCGGGTTGGGGTTCCTCCCATCGTTGTGCCTCTTAGCAGGGGTTTGATCATAGGCTCTCCCCTTGTTGTTGTCCCACTTACACTTCTCACTGCTATCCCTCGATTCGGATTTAGCTTTTTCCAGTTCATCGCTGATAATTTGGTTCATTAAGGTGTGCGCCATGCGCATTGCTTCCGGGACATCAGCCGACTTTGAAGAGGTGACATTTCCCTTAATGGTCTTAGGAAGTCCCCACTAGTACCTTTACATTCGCTTAAACTCCGGGGTAACCATCGTGGGACACATCAGAGATAATTCTAGATACCTACGATTGTAACCATCAAGATCGTTTCCCGTAACCTTCAACTGCCAAAATTCGACCTCCATTTTCTGTATCTCTGTCCTGGGACAATACTCTTATATCATAGCCCCCTTAAATTCCTCCCACGGGGTAGCATACACCTCATCAATACCCTTGGCTTGAGCAAGTGTGTTCCACCAGGTTAGTGCGCCGTCCGACAGCGTACATGAGGCATACTTTGTTTTGTTCATCTCATAGCAGTTGCTTACACGGAACACAGATTCTAATTTCTCAAACCACCTAGTGAGACCAACTGGCCCCTCAGTGCCACTAAAGTTGTGGGGCTTGCAGCTTTGGAATTCCTTATAAGTACACCCATTACAAATGGGCTGGTTAACTGGTGGGGCTTGGGGGTTCATTTTCGCTAAAGCTGCGGCTATTCATTCAGTGATCATTTCTTCGATCTGTGCTGCTGTGGGTGTTGATCTTCCGTTGGCCATTGATGTTCTAAACAAAAATTTTGACTCAAGTCAAAATCCAGTATTCAATAAATAATAATATAGTATATGGCAACCAACATGAAATCAACACAACACATGTTAATTAAGTAATGCAACTAGAGACAGATATCACAAAATCATCATACAGTAATGTAAATGGAACACCGTACAAAGATTAAACAACACTAAGTTCCATTCATTAATAAAAAGTTGCATACATCCGCATAAGATTCGTATAATACATTAGAAAAACATAAAACTACAAACGGGATTACATAAAGAAATCTAATACAAAAGCCCTATGGTGACGGTGGGTAAAGGATGTCCATCATGTGGGACACCTGGTCCTCGAGCTCAGTTACCCGAGCACGGAGGGTATCCACCTCCCTCGTCAGTTCCTCGACAGAGGGAGAGGCTGGTGGAGCAGGCGGTGCTGATGGTGCATGAAACGACTCGTCCATATTACTATAAACGCAGTACGTTATTCATTGGTCCCATAGCGAGGTATTTGACCTCTATATGATACGTTTTAGAAAAATATTGCATTCGTTTCATAAAAAGCACACCATTATTATACATAATGCATGTTTTAAACAAGTGGACGATTATTTAAGAAATAATCTCCATGATACATCGGTTACCAAATACTACACACATGACATAACAGCCGAATATAATACATGACAAAGGTTTTATTGAATGTAACACTTCTTTTAAACAAAAGCATGAGACTCCATGCACATCTTGCTCAGATAATGCAACGGCGAAAGGCTTTCTTAAGGACCTGAGAATAAACATGCTTAAACAGTCAACACAAAGGTTGGTGAGATATATAGGTTTAGCATCGATATAAATATAGACCACAAGATTTCATAGTTATAAATATATGTACACTCGCAAGTGTATAAAAGTATTCTATAAGTTGTTGAGCGCTTCGGTAACCATACTTAACCATTAATGTGCCATATTCCCTTTATTATGAAATCTCCCTACACTGTACCAAGTGTAGTAAAAACGAAGTACTATGCAACCGTTTACGATACTAGAGCGACTAGCCCGGTTGGGGTTGTCAAACCCAAGAGATCTATCAATAGGATTTGCGC
This sequence comes from Rutidosis leptorrhynchoides, assembly GCF_046630445.1. Lineage (NCBI taxonomy): Eukaryota > Viridiplantae > Streptophyta > Magnoliopsida > Asterales > Asteraceae > Rutidosis > Rutidosis leptorrhynchoides. The sequence goes on along the minus strand of NC_092335.1, from coordinate 554,121,254 downwards.
TTACATGTTCTTACAACATGTAAATATTAGTTACCAAGCTATTAGGGAAGATATGCAAAGTGGTAGAACTCAATGTAGAATATATTTTAAGTACTTGTGTCCATGGCGTAAAACATAAAATGCATGTATTCTCATCCCAAAATATTTTTAGAATTTAAAAATGGGACTATATACTCATGGTAGTAAAAGTATATTAATAATAACTTTTCAGCTTATTAAAAATATGGCCGTCGTCCTTGGATTCATGAACCTATAACAATAATAATGATTCAGATAATAATACAACATGTGAACAAAATAAAACAAGTTCATAGAATACTTATATATATATATATATATATATATATATATATATATATATATATATATATATATATATATATATATATATATATATATATATATATATATATATTAATTTTTAACATTTTTGTGTTAGTAGTCCTTTGTTAGTAGTCCAAAATAGTTCGAAATGTCCAACAATCCAATAATCGGTATATATATAATCTTAGAATTACCCCACGACATATTGTATACGTATTGTCTTTGCATCAACCCAGAGACGTATTGTATACATATTGTCTTAGAATTTATCAAAACGTATTGTATACTTGTTGTCTCAGGATTTATCAAAACGTATTGTATACTTATTGTCATGGAATGTACAAAGATTATTATATATATATATATATATATATATATATATATATATATATATATATATATACAATCTCGGAATTAACTAAGATTATAATATTTTGTTATACTAATGATAACATGTCCAAATATATATAGGATATAGGAAAAGTTAGCAAGGATATGGTTAATATAGTTTTTACAATATAAATTTCGTCCATACAAATTGCTCGCCAAATATTCATTACAACTCCGTTTAAAGTGAATCAAATTGCTATGGATTCCTTAAGAAGTTAAAGTTTCAAAAACAATTCAAAAAGTTCAGCCCATGTATTAATATTCAGAGTTTTACCCTCTTTTTGTGCCGGTGGACAGATTTGGAAGAATCCCGGCACCCACCCAATATATGATTTTTGATAAAATACTTCCACTTTGTCTAAAATCATGAAAAAAATACTAGAAGTCTTATTTACATATATTAACATATTTCCAAAGTCTTAGCCTCGAACTCAAAGTCTAAGATAGGTTTTTAATTCCCAACCCAAAACAGCCCGCTTTTTACCGAATGGAGATTAAACGATATATGTTAAGTTTCAAGGTGTTCTTCATATGTACAAGTTATAAGTTCTTATATTAACTTAATAAAACATCATAATACATATAAATAAGTGTTATTAGAGTTAAGTTAGAAAGATTAGATTAGTTTTTCAAACAAGTTTAGAATCAACTAAACTATGTTCTAGTTTATAAATTCTTATATAGATAGCTATAAACATATGAATTGAACAAGAATTTAGGCAAGGTTAATACCATGATTTTGAAGCTTGAACTTGCTAAAAATAGATGAAGAACAAATAAAGGGATACTAGAACTAGAGAGAGTATGTGTGTAAGTAAACATGAAGTAAAAATTAGAAAATGAAATGGTAAAAATTTGATCAAATAGGGTGTCTTTATATATACTAGTTGTAATTTGTCATTTTGTGAAAAATATCTAGTATAAGTTAAAAACCATTAGGTCATGCATGACATATTATTCCATTATTGAAAATTTCTATTGGTATATATCAATTGTAAGTACTTCTAGAAGTTGTGTATAATACGGGTAAAAATACCGTATGAATGCGAGTAGAATTCTTGAGAAAATTGAACAAAAATACGAGTATAGATATCCTTTATATGTATTGGTATATTATAAAGTGTATTCAATACTTGTAAGGATGTATTTACACTCGTAATACATTATATGTAAATACATTTTAACATAAGTTAATTACGTCGTTTAAATAGTAACATATATATTGTTTGAAAACTCTTTAAATTAGTAGTATAAAAATATATATATATATAATACTTTGTTAATATACTTAATGAGATATTTAATTATCATATATTCAAGTTAAATATATATAAATCCATATATATACACAATAATTAAACAATTAAATCAAGTTATGACGTTCGTGAATCGTCGAAATAAAAGGGTGACCAAAAGCTTGTGTAAAACTCTTTTCGGAGGTTCAAGATTTATTAAAATTCATTGCTTATCAAGTCGGAATTATATAAAGATTAAGTTTAAATTTGGTCGGAAATTTCTGGGTCGTCACAGTACATACCCGTTAAAGAAATTTCGTCCCGAAATTTGATCGAGGTCGTCATGGCTAACAATAAGAATATTATTATGATGAATATAAGTTGATTCATAGGATTTTATCATGATTGAAAGTGAAGCTATCGTAAAAGAGTGAAATGAGAAAATAGGGATTCGTCTTATCTTTTGACGTCATCACGGTTGATCTTCGGATTAAAGAAAATCTTTGTAATCTATATAAGATTTTATTCTTAGGTGATTAAGGAAATTATGATCCTCTTCGATTTAATGCAATAATCTGTCTCGATTTCTCTGTCGGATATTTTACTATAAATCAACCTCCTACGTTTCCTTATTTCCACATCTTCCATCTTTTATACTTTCTTCCTTTCTTCATACTTCCAAAACATTCGTCAATATGCTCCATCCAGTTTTAATTCTTGATATATTCTTGACTATCACATCTGTCATTCTTCTTTTTCATCTTCCACCAGAGGAATCCGTTAATTTCTACTATGCTCTTGGGTTTATAGTGTTCTTAGTTTTCTCATGTCTTTATATTGCTATATGCATCGATATACACGGTTTGTAATTTCTGCGTTGTCTTCGTGCTTATATATTTCCTTATATTTTGGAGTTTCATGCTTCCGTCTTCTTTTCCCATCTTCAAGTCAAGCGAATAATGGTCTAGAATTCATAGATATGAAATTCGGAATGAACATAGCTAATGCTCTAAGAGAGAAATTGTAATAGCACAATTTGACTTGTGAAATTACCAGAATCCAAAGGAAAAGATAGAACTATCAATAGAATATGTCCTTGATATGTTTAGAGATTAGATTGAATGTAAGAGTCATGTAACATGGCACATGATGACGTTATGGTCTGTGAATCATTACGTTCCATTTAGAGACTCAGCATGACTTACTGTAATATAATCACGTTGATCAAGTGTCATTATATTATACTAACTCATGCTTCAGTTCCCAACATTACTTAAAAAACATTCATACTTTACACTCAGAGGTTTCAGATGTTTAGAAACTAAAACAGTTTTCTTTATGATGTGATACAGATATCGCGAAGGAATAAATGATTTCAGATAAGAATAGTTATGAAAATATCTTCAGAAATATGAAGGATATTTATAATGGAAGATATGATGATATCTTAGAATATTTAAGATAAGAGGATGATGAAGAATATTGTCCGCAAGGGTTTTAGAGTAAGGAGCAAGGTATTTGCTAAGGATTTTAGCAGACACCGAATCATTTGGATTCTTTGAAGGTAGATTTCGTCCTTGTGATTTGTCCACAGCCTCCTTCAGGGTTTGCTCAATCCGTTTTCTAGTTCCAAACTTTCTCTTTTTCTGTGCTTTGCTAACATAATATTCTTTATCGTCAACTTTTGATTGTTACGGTTGTCTACAGTTTCTGTTGCTTCATTCAGCTTTTTCAAAACTTCATAGTACTGATTCGTAGGCTGAAGTGCTATTCCGGATTTCAGAATTATAATTCCAGGAAATAACATTATATGTATATGCAGAAATGATGTGAGATTCAAGAATAATTATTGATGTTTCCTGGGGTTTGGTATGACAATTATTGTTACAAGATGTAGATGGGTACATGACAAGGTTTTATAGTGATCTTTCAGAGAGATTTAAGTCAACGAACAATAAAGTTGCTGGCAAGCTTACTACTAATGTGGTTTAATATAAAAGGTTCCCCGATAACGATGGCGAAAAGACAACGTATATATCAAGGTTATAATAAGGCTACTCCGGATGAAAAGTCGAAGTTGTCTTGTTGGAGCTGTGACAAAATTCGCTATTTTGAAAAGGGATTGTAAAGTTATTTTGGGTAATAATAATGCTAAAGGATCTCACACGGATATGTGTTGAACCTTTTCTTAGGTTCCAAGTGTCCTTCGGATGCATATCTATATGCATATATTCTTCGTTTGTATCGTGTGATTGGTTCATTCTCTCGATTATTCCTTAGTTGAGGTGTTTTCAAGAATTTTGAAGGGTTTAGAAGCAGGTTGTCATCGTCAATATCCGTATAATGAATTCGTCATGAATCTTGAATGATACGAATATCTTTATGAGTTCTGTGAATGAAAATGATGTTCTAGTATAGTATGAATTTAAAGTTAGATTTTGAAGGATGTAGGAAATTAAGATTGATGGCACTTCTTAAATCTTGACTTGGATTTTGATCTGTCAAAATCAGAATATGTAATTGAATTGATATGGAAAATGGTTGTCTTGAATTTTGTGAAATGATGTATATTGCTATGAAATGAGAGAGTATAATTAACGATTGTCGAAACATCATTGAAAATGTACAGTGTAACATATTAATGTGAACTTAAGTATTTCTCGGGTATTACCTACCCGTTAAAATAAAATTTCACAAATAAAATTTTGTACAAAAGAATTTTTATTACAGTCTTTATGAAAATATATGTATGTATATTTTCTTCAGATGTAATATGGATTTAATGAGTTAATATTATATTAATCTCATTTGGTTTACGGTTGGAACTAGAAATGAATAATCCCAAAAACTTTAGAGATTACATAATCGCCGCGGAAAATTTCTTCAACGTAAATGAAATAATGAATTAATACTTCATCACTCATTATTGTTGGTATCTCTCGGTGCCTGCGGTGCGTATGATGTTGATGCTCGTAATGCGGCTTGCGATGTTGAGGCTTGTGATGTTGTTGGTACTGCTGGTTCTGGTACTGGTGCTACTGGTGATTTGATGTGAGATGATGATAATTTGTTTTGTTTTGTATTGTGAAAGAAGAGGTTTAAAGTTTCTTGAATAAAAAGAGAGGTCAAGAGCTTTATAAAGGAAATGAAATGATGTAGGATGCACTTGCTAATGAAGTTTTGCTTTGCATGATAGTAAAAACTTTTTTTTAACTAAATAATTCACCATGCAAGATACGGAGTAAAGGTCGGATAGCCTCAATAATATTAGTAATATTATACTCGTTGCGGCATATCCTGAAAAGGAGAGAGAAAATGGTGTTATGAACGGATTCGCCGGTAAGTGCCTCATGTTCTCCACCGAGAGGCGAATTAGATTCATGAAACAGATCGCCTTCTTATTGTCTAAATTGTTTAATTCGTCCACGAACCCACCCCCAATTCATCCAGAAGAGGCGATGACTAATTGGTTGGTTCATTACGGTTAGACTGCTCTCGGAGCTTAAATGAAATTCCATATCGAAATAGCTTTTAGAATCCGATGAACTCGAGCTTTGTGAAGGATCCACCTTACATGTTCAGAGGAATGATTGTTGATCTGAAAAAGATTTAGGACTTAGATTGATACATAATTTACATATGTATATTTAATACCAAAATCCCATAAGTTACAAAGAAATTTACGGAAGATGTCAGGCAAAGTCTACCGTGATAGATATGATAAGATATGAATATTTGTCTATACACTATCTATGCAATAATTGCAGTAAGAAGCGTCTAGACTTAAGATGATAAACAGGTAATTTCCGACAAGAATGATAAGTAAAACTTTTAATATGCAGATAAGGTCGAAGTCCAGACTCACTAATGCATCCTAACAACTATCAGTTAGACACACTAATGCAAGACCTGGTTCGCTAAGACCACCGCTCTGATACCAACTGAAACGACTCGTCCATATTACTATAAACGCAGTACGTTATTCATTGGTCCCATAGCGAGGTATTTGACCTCTATATGATACGTTTTAGAAAAATATTGCATTCGTTTCATAAAAAGCACACCATTATTATACATAATGCATGTTTTAAACAAGTGGACGATTATTTAAGAAATAATCTCCATGATACATCGGTTACCAAATACTACACACATGACATAACAGCCTAATATAATACATGACAAAGGTTTTATTGAATGTAACACTTCATTTAAACAAAAGCATGAGACTCCATGCACAGCTTGCTCAGATAATGCAACAGCGGTAGACTTTCTTAAGGACCTGAGAATAAACATGCTTAAAAGTCAACACAAAGGTTGGTGAGATATATAGGTTTAGCATCGATATAAATATAGACCACAAGATTTCATAGTTATAAATATATGTACACTCGCAAGTGTATAAAAGTATTCTATAAGTTGTTGAGCGCTTTGGTAAAACCATTAATGTGGCATATTCCCTTTATTATGAAATCTCCCTACACTGTACCAAGTGTAGTAAAAACGAAGTACTATGCAACCGTTTACGATACTAGAGCGACTAGCCCGGTTGGGGTTGTCCAACCCGATAGATCTATCAATAGGATTCGCGCTTACATGTTCTTACAACATGTAAATATTAGTTACCAAGCTATTAGGGAAGATATGCAAAGTGGTACAACTCAACGTAGAATATATTTTAAGTACTTGTGTCCATGGCGTAAAACATAAAATGCATGTATTCTCATCCCAAAATATTTTTAGAGTTTAAAAATGGGACTATATACTCACGGTAGTAAAAGTATATTAATAATAAGTTTTCAGCTTATTAAAAATATGGCCGTCGTCCTTGGATTCACGAACCTATAATAATAATAATGATTCAGATAATAATACAACATGTGAATAAAATAAAACAAGTTCATAGAATACTTATATATATATATATATATATATATATATATATATATATATATATATATATATATATATATATATATATATATATATATATATATAAATTTTTAACATTTTTATGTTAGTAGTCCTTTGTTAGTAGTCCAAAATAGTTCGAAATGTCCAACAGTCCAATAATCGGTATATATATAATCTTAGAATTACCCCACGATGTATTGTATACGTATTGTCTTTGCATCAACTCAGAGACGTATTGTATACGTATTGTCTTAGAATTTATCAAAACGTATTGCATACTTATTGTCTTAGGATTTATCAAAACGTATTGTATACTTATTGTCATGGAATGTACAAAGATTATTATATATATATACAATCTCGGAATTAACTAAGATTATAATATTTTGTTATACTAATGATAACATGTCCAAATATATATAGGATATAGGAAAAGTTAGCAAGGATATGGTTAATATAGTTTTTACAATATAAATTTCATCCATACAAATTGCTCGCCAAATATTCATTACAACTCCGTTTAAAGTGAATCAAATTGCTATGGATTCCTTAAGAAGTTAAAGTTTCAAAAACAATTCGAAAAGTTCAGCCCATGTATTAATATTCAGAGTTTTACCCTCTTTTTGTGCCGGTGGACAGATTTGGAAGAATCCCGGCACCCACCCAATATATGATTTTTGATAAAATACTTCCACTTTGTCTAAAATCATGAAAAAAATACTAGAAGTCTTATTTACATATATTAACATATTTCCAAAGTCTTAGCCTCGAACTCAAAGTCTAAGATAGGTTTTTAATTTCCAACCCAAAACAGCCCGCTTTTTACCGAATGGAGATTAAACGATATATGTTAAGTTTCAAGGTGTTCTTCATATGTACAAGTTATAAGTTCTTATATTAACTTAATATAACATCATAATACATATAAGTAAGTGTTATTAGAGTTAAGTTAGAAAGATTAGATTAGTTTTTCAAACAAGTTTAGAATCAACTAAACTATGTTCTAGTTTATAAATTCTTATATAGATAGCTATAAACATATGAATTGAACAAGAATTTAGGCAAGGTTAATACCATGATTTTGAAGCTTGAACTTGCTAAAAATAGATGAAGAACAAATAAAGGGATACTAGAACTAGAGAGAGTATGTGTGTAAGTAAACATGAAGTAAAAATTAGAAAATGAAATGGTAAAAATTTGATCAAATATGGTGTCTTTATATACTAGTTGTAATTTATCATTTTGTGAAAAATATCTAGTATAAGTTAAAAACCATTAGGTCATGCATGACATATTATTCCATTATTAAAAATTTCTATTGGTATATACCAATTGTAAGTACTTCTAGAAGTTGTGTATAATACGGGTAAAAATACCGTATGAATGCGAGTAGAATTCTTGAGGAAATTGAACGAAAATACGAGTATAGATATCCTTTATATGTATTGGTATATTATAAAGTGTATTCAATACTTGTAAGGATGTATTTATACTCGTAATACATTATATGTAAATACATTTTAACATAAGTTAATTACGTCGTTTAAATAGTAACATATATATTGTTTGAAAACTCTTTAAATTAGTAGTATGAATATATATATATATATATATATATATATATATATATATATATATATATATATATATATATATATATATATATATATATATATATATATAATACCTTGTTAATATACTTAATGAGATATTTAATTATCATATTTTCAAGTTAAATATATATAAATCCATATATATACACAATAATTAAACAATTAAATCAAGTTATGACGTTCGTGAATCGTCAAAATAAAAGGGTGACCAAAAGCTTGTGTAAAAATCTTTCCGGAGGTTCAAGATTTATTAAAATTCATTGCTTATCAAGTCGGAATTATATAAAGATTAAGTTTAAATTTGGTCAGAAATTTCCGGGTCGTCACAGTACCTACCCGTTAAAGAAATTTCGTCCCGAAATTTGATCGAGGTCGTCATGGCTAACAATAAGAATATTATTATGATGAATATAAGTTGATTCATAGGGTTTTATCATGATTGTAAAATATGGATAAAATAATTTGATCACTCGAAACGTATGAGTGAAGCTATTGTAAAAGAGTGAAATGAGAAAATAGGGATTCGTCTTATCTTTTGACGTCATCACGGTTGATCTTCGGATTAAAGAAAATCTTTGTAATCTATATAAGATTTGATTCTTAGGTGATTAAGGAAATTATGATCCTCTTCGATTTAATGCAATAATCTGTCTCGATTTCTCTGTAGGATATTTTACTATAAATCAACCTCCTACGTTTCCTTATTTCCACATCTTCCATCTTTTATACTTTCTTCCTTTCTTCGTACTTCCAAAACATTTGTCAATATGCTCCATCCAGTTTTAATTCTTGATATATTCTTGACTATCACATCTGTCATTCTTCTTTTTCATCTTCCACCGGAGGAATCCGTTAATTTCTACTATGCTCTTGGATTTATAGTGTTCTTAGTTTTCCCATGTCTTTATATTGCTATATGCATCGATATACACGGTTTGTAATTTATGCGTTGTCTTCGTGCTTATATATTTCCTTATATTTTGGAGTTTCATGCTTCCGTCTTCTTTTCCCATCTTCAAGTCAAGCGAATAATGGTCTAGAATTCATAGATATGAAATTCGGAATGAACATAACTAATGCTTTAAGAGAGAAATTGTAATAGCACAATTTAACTTGTGAAATTACCAGAATCCAAAGGAAAAGATAGAACTATCAATAGAATATGTTCTTGATATGTTTAGAGATTAGATTGAATGTAAGAGTCATGTAACATGGCACATGATGACGTTATGGTCTGTGAATCATTACGTTCCATTTAGAAACTCAGCATGACTTACTGTAATATAATCACGTTGATCAAGTGTCATTATATTATACTAACTCATGCTTCAGTTCCCAACATTACTTCAAAAACATTCATACTTTACACTCAGAGGTTTCGGATGTTTAGAAACTAAAACAGTTTTCTTTATGATGTGATATAGATATCGCGAAGGAATAAATTATTTCAGATAAGAATGGTTATGAAAATATCTTCAGAAATATGAAGGATATTTATAATGGAAGATACGATGATATCTTAGAATATTTAAGATAAGAGGATGATGAAGAATATTGTCCGCAAGGGTTTTAGAGTAAGGAGCAAGGTATTTGCTAAGGATTTTAGCAGACACCGAATCATTTGGATTCTTTGAAGGTAGATTTCGTCCTTGTGATTTGTCCACAGCCTCCTTCAGGGTTTCCTCAATCCGTTTTCCAGTTCCAAACCTTCTCTTTTTCTGTGCTTTGCTAACATAATATTCTTTATCATCAACTTTTGACTGTTACGGTTGTCTACAGTTTCTGCTGCTTCATTCAGCTTTTTCAAAACTTCATAGTACTGATTCATAGGCTGAAGTGCTATTCCGGATTTCAGAATTATAATTCCAGGAAATAACATTATATGTATATGCAGAAATGATGTGAGATTCAAGAATAATTATTGATGTTTTCTGGGGTTTGGTATGACAATTATTGTTACAAGATTTAAATGGGTACATGACAAGGTTTTATAGTGATTTTTCAGAGAGATTTAAGTCAAAGAACAATAAAGTTGCTGGCAAGCTTACTACTAATGTGGTGGAATATAAAAGGTTCCCCGGTAACGATGGCGAAAAGACAACGTACATATCAAGGTTATAATAAGGCTACCCCGGATGAAAAGTCGAAGTTATCTTGTTGGATCTGTGACAAAATTCGCTATTTTGAAAAGGGATTGTAAAGTTATTTTGGGTAATAATAATGCTAAAGGATCTCACACGGATATGTGTTGAACCTTTGCTTAGGTTCCAAGTGTCCTTCGGATGCATATCTATATGCATATATTCTTCGTATGTATCGTGTGATTGGTTCATTCTCTTGATTGTTCCTTAGTTGAGGTGTTTTCAAGAATTTTGAAGGGTTTAGACGCAGGGTGTCATCGTCAATATCCGTATAATGAATTCGTCGTGAATCTTGAATGATACGAATATCTTTATGAGTTCTGTGAATGAAAATGATTGATAGTGCTCCAAATGAACATATATTTAGTAGCAATATCCTCCCAATATGTAAATTATTTAGTTGTAATTGTCCTATTTTAAGTTGTAATCGTTTATATTAAATAAGTGCGAAGACAAAAGGCGAAAACGACGATTTGAAGACGCAAAGACCAAAAATCTCAAATGTACAAGATACAATCCAAGTGGTTCAATTTATTGATGAGAAACGTCTAAAAATGACAAAAGTACAAGTTGCGGAACGCAAAGTACAAGATATTAAATTATACGAAAGGACGTTCAAAAATCCGAAACCGGGACCTGAGCCAACTATCAATTCCCGACGCAACGGATCAAAAATTACAAGTCTACTATGCACAAGAATATAATATAATATTTAAATAATTATATAAATTATTTATATATTTTATATTATATTAAATAGTGTCGGCAGACTAAAAAACAAATGAATGTGAGCTGGTGCCAGACACCATGCGATCGCATGGCCAGAAGGCACATATCCCATGCAATCGCATGGCCCGAAAAAGTTGGTCAGGTCCTATAAATAGCCATTTTATTCGACGAATTTTACACATAATAATAATAATACTCCTCTAATAATATATATATATATATATATATATATATATATATATATATATATATATATATATATATTATAGTATAGGGTAGTTTTATATTAGATTAGTTTGGGTTATGTAAAGGTTATTTTACGGGTTTTAAAGTCGGAGCTCTGTCCGTGTAACACTACGCGATAAATAATCAATGTAAGCTATGTTCTTCTTTTTAAATTAATGTCTCGTACTTAAGTTATTATTATGCTTATTTAAGACGAAGTAATCATGATGTTAGACTAAAAATAATTACTAAAAATGGGTAATTGGGCTTTGTACCATAATTGGGGTTTGAACAAAAGAACGACACTTGTGGAAATTAGACTATGGGCTATTAATGGGCTTTATATTTGTTTAACTAAATGATAGTTTGTTAATTTTAATATAAATATTTACAATTGAACGTCCCTATAAATAACCATATACACTCGATCGGACACGATGGGCAGGGTATTTATATGTACGAATAATCGTTCATTTAACCGGACTCGGGAATGGATTAATAACCACTAGAATTATTAAAATAGGGGTGAAATTATGTACAAGGACACTTGGCATAATTGATAACAAAGTATTAAAACCTTGGGTTACATTCAGTCGACATCCTGGTGTAATTATTAAACAAAGTATTAAAATCTTGTTACAGTTTAAGTCCCCAATTAGTTGGAATATTTAACTTCGGGTATAAGGATAATTTGACGATGACACTCGCACTTTATATTTATGACTGATGGACTGTTATGGACAAAAACCAGACAGACATATTAAATAATCCAGGACAAAGGACAATTAACCCATGGGAATAAACTAAAATCAACACGTCAAACATCATGATTACGGAAGTTTAAATAAGCATAATTCCTTTATTTTCATATTTAATTGCACTTCTAATTATCACATTTTTAATTATCGCAATTTTATTTCATCGCACTTTTATTTATTGCAATTTCATTATCGTTATTTATTTTACGCTTTAAATTAAGTCTTTTATTTATTTAATATTTTACATTAGGTTTTAACTGCGACTAAAGTTTTAAAATCGACAAACCGGTCATTAAACGGTAAACCCCCTTTTATATATTATTATATATAATTATAAATATTTTGTACAAATATAGTTAATTAAAATATAGTGTACAATAAGCCCGCTCCCTGTGGAACGAACCGGACTTACTAAAAACTATACTACTCTACGATTAGGTACACTGCCTATAGTGTTGTAGCAAGATTTAGGTATATCCCATCTGTAAATAAATAATAAATATCTTGTATAAAATTGTAACGTATTTAATAGTATTTCTTTGTAAAATTTAATAGTATTTTATACCCCTTAGCTTTAACATCAAGTATTTTTGGCGCCGCTGCCGGGGAACCGGCGAAACGCTATATTTTTAAAATATATTTGTATAAATATATTTGTATATTATTTTTTAGAAAAACAATATAAAATTCTTTAAAAAAAAAACTGGAACCCAGGCCCATGCGATCGCATGAGCCGGGTGTTGTAAAACCATGCGATCGCATGGCCTGACCTGACACACCCTACTGAACCTGCCGACAGCATTAATTACGGATTATTATTAATTATTATTAATATTAAACCCTAATTAGGGTTAGTTATTATATTAATTAATTTTAGATATTAATTAATTTGTATATTTAGTTTTTTTAGTTTTAATAAATTACAAAATTAATAGTTTTATAAAATAAATAATATAAAAATAATATTTTTATAAAAATTGTACTTCTTACAACTTTAAGTATATTTTTCCTTTTTATTTGTTTTAGCGTAATTTTTGTATTTTTCGTTCGTATTTAGTTTTAAGACATAGTTTTTGCCATAGTTATTTTTATTTCTAGATTTTTAGGCTTTGCCGTAAAATCCCTTAAGTGCTTTTTCTTTAGACTAAGATTTAGGTGCTTTAGAGTTTTGCGACTCCGTTTTTTAGTACCTTTTTAAATTATTGCCATTTTGGGATATAGTATTTCTTTTAAGCTTATATATTTTTTGACGCAACTTTTAATTCTTAGTTTTTAGTTCCTTTTAAGTTTCGACGCGTTACTTTCTTATTTTTATTTTCCGCCATTTATTTTTCGACGTTTTCCGACGCACTTCTTTTTCTTTCTTATTTCTCGACGATCTAGTTTTTAAGACATAGAATTTTCTATTTATTCTCTAAAATTTCAAAAACGAAAAATTATTTTAAGCGGTTAAATTGATAGACATCCAAATTTTCTGCTTCGTAGTAATAGTTGGATTTGTTAGTGGCTGAGTTGTGAGCTTCCGATTTAAAGGGTTCTGGCTCCCTGCTGCATCTATTGGCTATTCGAAACGTGGGCAAAAGCAGAAAAGTTTATTAATTTGATAACTTATATAATTTTTATTTTTATAACTAATAGGATAATTAAGTAAATGCACCACATTGTAGCTAAAATTTGGTAATAAGCGCATTATGGAAAATCTCGAGATTATTTTGAAAACTCTTTATGACATCCGAAATCAATTTAATCAATACTCTCAAACGGGTGTTGATGACAATTCGTTCGGTCAATCTTGGATCACGAATGACGAAACAATATCTGGTTGTGAAATCTGTGGAGATTATCACTCAACATGGGAATGTTATTATTACGTTCCTATGGAAAATTATGCACCCATGGAACCTGAATGGAATGATTATGAGGAATACAATTCTAATTGAGATTATTCCCAAGAATATATTCAAACTCAACAACCAGAAGACGAGAAAAATTATGTGTCTGAAAATTCTTTAGAATATATGAAAATCAAACTCGAACAACTCAATGCTCAAAATGAACAAATGAGAGAGTTTGTAAACAGGCAAGCTGAAACTCTATCAGACTACACACCTGTTGATCTGAGGAGTATTGTGCAAGAAAATCTCATATCATCGAATTTTGATGAATTCGAGAGCTCCGAAATCACCAACTATCCTGATGATACTTTTTATTCAGTCTTACCAATTTCACCACATATCGACACATTAGCCTCTACCAACGAAATCATCGATCAATCAATAAATGAAGCAGAAGTAAGGGTGACAAATTGGTACTCTTGGGAAAACGATAACGTTGAAAATTTTGCCCCCGAGACCAAAGTGGTGGGACCGATAAGTACCGTTAATAAAGAAGAATCTACTTCGATCCCGAAATTCACCATTCCACAACCTTCCAACCCAATATTCTCAATAGACGAGTTATCTACCAAAGATGAACTACAAGCTGTAATAGATATTGACACCTCGAATTTCACCCAATTGGGTAATAGAGGTGAAAACCTTGATCCCGAGAATGAACGAAAGGAAATGTTAGGAATTTTCCACCCTATAGAAATATGTATGTCGGTGTATATCGATCCATTTGACCAAGAACCAGAAAAGAGACGTATCCATTTACTAAAAGCTACACTTAAAAAAGAATTAAGTAGTGACAATCGAGTGGTTCTAAACTTTAAACCCATTGATATATTATACACCACCCGAGATGTAAATAACTGGCTCACTATTCTAATTCGTGAAACTTATTCTACCGACTTCACATATCGTCAGCTAAGTGTGGGGAAGTCTAACCCCACTTAACGTTAAATTAGGGGTTCGGGTTAGTGCATAACTCATTAATAAACATGCATAATAAGTAAGGGTAAAAGACGCATTTTCAAATATTAACAAACAGCTCAGAAAATCAGCCGTTTTTGAAGAAAAAAAACATGTGTGATAAAACAAGAAGGGATGAACGATGAGGCGCGCCATCTATCATTCGACGAGCTTTGTAATTACAAAACTGGGTATCTTTAACTACTTTTCTGCACTAATCACCCTCATGAATTTATAACTAGAGTCTGATTTCATGCAAATGAGGGCATTGCATGATCTCAAGTGTGGGGAAGGGTTATAAATTCTCTCAGGTTTACACTTGGTTTAATTGCCAAATTTTGTGAAAATTTGAAAAATTTTCAACTAAATGAATTCAAAATCATGTTTATACATATTTATGAACGATGAAAACTAGGTGTTAATATCGAAATTATCGTTACCTCGGAAAGGACATAAAATTGAGAAACACCCTAAAACACTTGAATTCATTTAAAATGGAATAAAGGAGAATAAAAAGGCAAAGAAAGAAACTAAGTGTAGGGAGAATGTACCAAGTTATTCAATTAAAAAAAAAGACTATTTATCACATGTTTCTGTAAAGTTATTGCAGGTGCTTTTGTTTTGGACTAAATTGACTGTTTTACCCGCAATATTATAATAAAGATAAAAGAAAAGATGGATCTACACGATGAATCAATTCCATCATTAAATGGAAGTAAAGTCTTTCGAAAAAGACACGCGCTTCTTGATTTAGTCAAGAAGTTGTCGTCCAGACCAGCTGTAGGTTGACGAAAAATCTAGAAAAGTTATCTCTAAAACCAGCAGGAAATCCACGGACCTCAGCATCAAACAGGGTCGCCAAGTGGTCAGACTTATCCTAACCATGAGAGGATCTGTCTCGTAAAATGGGGTGGGTGCCGTTAAATTAGCTTGATAAGACTAATGAATCAGATCCCCAGAAAGGATAATCTCCTTAAAGATTAAAAATCAGCTTTTAAGACTGATATTACTTAATCCTAGAGATTGACCTTAAAGATTGAGAATTACAAACTCATGGAATTCGATGATATCTAAACTCGAGCTTGAACGAGAAAATATTTTGATCAAATTAAAACCGATTTGTTTTCTGAAAACCCATTTTTAATGCGTTCAATACCATTGAACGTAAAATCCTAGGAATTCACCTAGAATTCATTAGGTCACCTGAACCAATTCGGGTGTCAACCGTAAGAACGGTGGTTGCATAGCATGGTCAAAGACAGGACCTTGTGCCAGACCGAAAAAAAATTATAGGGTGATCTTTACTATTGCTCCTACAAAGGATAGTAATTGCATTCGACACATTTTAGACCATGAACAAATGCATGTCATTAGACATTGCCTTAACAGTTTCTTGTTCATCGCTTTCCTTTACAACCGGACGGTAGTTTGCCGAAAGGTAATATACGGGACAAGTATACTGGACGTGTTGCTTTCCCAATACAAGGTTAGCAAGTGGGTGACACAAAATCATAAGTTTTGAGCTAAAATTTTCAAATCTGAAACCCACAAAACCCACAAAAACATTTTGCAAACACCGGTGAAGGGGTATTCCGGAAAACTTATCTAGGGTAAAAGCTAGAATGAATTTTCAAAAGATCAAATGTTTTCATAAAGATCCAATTTCCTTAAGGATCTAAATTTTTATAGTCATGTGGGACTGTAAACTACATCGTTACTATCATTGTTTATACCGCCGTATCAAAATCACTAATGTATAAAGTGTGAAGAATAAAGAAGTGATTCGTGTGATTTAATTTCAAGTTCTGTATTGCTTGAGGACAAGCAACATTCAAGTGTGGGGATATTTGATAGTGCTTCAAATGAACATATATTTAGTAGCAATATCCTCCCAATATGTAAATTATTTAGTTGTAATTGTCCTATTTTAAGTTGTAATCGTTTATATTAAATAAGTGCGAAGACAAAAGGCGAAAACGACGATTTGAAGACGCAAATGACAAAAAGCTCAAATGTACAAGATACAATCCAAGTGGTTCAATTTATTGATGAGAAACGTCTAAAAATGACAAAAGTACAAGTTGCGGAACGCAAAGTACAAGATATTAAATTATACGAAAGGACGTTCAAAAAGCCGAAACCGGGACCTGAGCCAACTATCAACGCCCGACGCAACGGACCAAAAATTACAAGTCTACTATGCACAAGAATATAATATAATATTTAAATAATTATATAAATTATTTATATATTTTATATTATATTAAATAGTGTCGGCAGACTAAAAAACAAATGAATGTGAGCTGGTGCCAGACACCATGCGATCGCATGGCCAGAAGGCACATATCCCATGCGATTGCATGGCCCGAAAAAGTTGGTCAGGTCCAATAAATAGCCAGCTTATTCGACGAGTTTTATACATAATAATAATAATACTCCTCTAATAATATATATATATATATATATATATACATATATATATATATATATATATATATATATATATATATATATATATATATATATATATATATATATATATATATATATATTAGTATAGGGTAGTTTTATATTAGATTAGTTTGGGTTATGTAAAGGTTATTTTACGGGTTTTAAAGTCGGAGCTCTGTCCGTGTAACACTACGCGATAAATAATCAATGTAAGCTATGTTCTTCTTTTTAAATTAATGTCTCGTACTTAAGTTATTATTATGCTTATTTAAGACGAAGTAATCATGATGTTGGACTAAAAATAATTACTAAAAATGGGTAATTGGGCTTTGTACCATAATTGGGGTTTGAACAAAAGAACGACACTTGTGGAAATTAGACTATGGGCTATTAATGGGCTTTATATTTGTTTAACTAAATGATAGTTTGTTAATTTTAATATAAAGATTTACAATTGAACGTCCCTATAAATAACCATATACACTCGATCGGACACGATGGGCAGGGTATTTATATGTACGAATAATCGTTCATTTAACCGAATACGGGAATGGATTAATAACCACTAGAATTATTAAAACAGGGGTGAAATTATGTACAAGGACACTTGGCATAATTGATAACAAAGTATTAAAACCTTGGGTTACATTCAGTCGACATCCTGGTGTAATTATTAAACAAAGTATTAAAATCTTGTTACAGTTTAAGTCCCCAATTAGTTGGAATATTTAAGTTCGGGTATAAGGATAATTTGACGAGGACACTCGCACTTTATATTTATGACAGATGGACTGTTATGGACAAAAACCAGACGGACATATTAAATAATCCAGGACAAAGGACAATTAACCCATGGGAATAAACTAAAATCAACACGTCAAACATCATGATTACGGAAGTTTAAATAAGCATAATTCCTTTATTTTCATATTTAATTGCACTTCTAATTATCACATTTTTAATTATCGCAATTTTATTTCATCGCACTTTTATTTATTGCAATTTCATTATCGTTATTTATTTTACGCTTTAAATTAAGTCTTTTATTTATTTAATATTTTACATTAAGTTTTAACTGCGACTAAAGTTTTAAAATCGACAAACCGGTCACTAAACGGTAAACCCCCTTTTATATATTATTATATATAATTATAAATATTTTGTACAAATATAGTTAATTAAAATATAGTGTACAATAAGCCCGCTCCCTGTGGAACGAACCGGACTTACTAAAAACTATACTACTCTACGATTAGGTACACTGCCTATAGTGTTGTAGCAAGGTTTAGGTATATCCCATCTGTAAATAAATAATAAATATCTTGTATAAAATTGTAACGTATTTAATAGTATTTCCTTGTAAAATTTAATAGTATTTTATACCCCTTAGCTTTAACATCAATGATGTTCTAGTATAGTATGAATTTAAAGTATGATTTTGAAGGATGTAGGAAATTAAGATTGATGGCACTTCTTAAATCTTGACTTGGATTTTGATTTGTCAAAATCAGAATATGTAATTGAATTGATATGGAAAATGGTTGTCTTGAATTTTGTGAAATGATGTATATTGCTATGAAATGAGAGAGTATAATTAACGATTGTCGAAACATCATTGAAAATGTACAGTGTAACATATTAATGTGAACTTAAGTATTTCTCGGGTATTACCTACCCGTTAAAATAAAATTTCACAAGTAATATTTTGTACAAAAGAATTTTTATTACAGTCTTTATGAAAATATATGTATGTATATTTTCTTCAGATGTAATATGGATTTAATGAGTTAATATTATATTAATCTCATTTGGTTTACGGTTGGAACTAGAAATGAATAATCCCTAAAACTTTAGAGATTACATAATCGCCGCGGAAAATTTCTTCAACGTAAATGAAATAATGAATTAATACTTCATCACTCATTATTGTTGGTATCTCTCGGTGCCTGCGGTGCGTATGATGTTGATGCTCGTAATGCGGCTTGCGATGTTGAGGCTTGTGATGTTGTTGGTACTGCTGGTGCTGGTGCTGGTGCTGGTGCTAGTGGTGGTTTGATGTAAGATGATAATTTGTTTTATTTTGTATTGTGAAAGAAGAGGTTTAAAGTTACTTGAATAAAAAGAGAGGTCAAGAGCTTTATAAAGGGAATGAAATGATGTAGGATGCTGATAATGCTAAAAACGAACATATAATTCATAGCATTATTCCTCAAGAAAGACAAGCTTTTAGGTGCAATTGTTCTATTTACAAGTGATATTCGTTTAAATAATAAAAGGTGAAGACAAAAGACAGATTCGACGAATTGAAGAAGCAAATGACCAAAAAGCTCAAAAGTACAAAAGACAATAAAAAAGGTTCCAATTATTGATAAGAAACGTCTCGAAATTATAAGAGTACAAGATTCAAAACGCAAAGTATAAGATATTAAATTGTACGCAAGGACGTTCGAAAATCCGGAACCGGGACATGAGTCAACTCTCAACGCTCGACGCAACGGACTAAAAATTACAAATCAACTATGCACATAAATATAATATAATATTTAAATAATTCTTATAATTATTTAATATATTATATATATTTATAAATCCGTCGGCAAGAAAGACTCCAAAGTATCTGAGCTGTAATTTCAAACTCCGCGACTCGCGGAGTTTGAAGGCCAAAAAGGCCGCGAGTCGCGGAGCCCCAATTTCAGAAAATCCCTATAAAGCTCGCGCATTCTGATCGTAATCATCATCCATTTTTCTCTTTTCTCCATATATACGATATATTTATATTTATAATTTATATTTTAATTTTAATTTTAATTATAATTCTAATAATAAGGGTATGTTAGCGAATGTTGTAAGGGTGTAAGTCGAAATTCTGTCCGTGTAACGCTACGCTATTTTTAATCATTGTAAGTTATGTTCAACCTTTTTACATTAATGTCTCGTAGCTAAGTTATTATTATGCTTATTTAAAACGAAGTAATCATGATGTTGGGCTAATTACTAAAATTGGGTAATTGGGCTTTGTACCATAATTGGGGTTTGGACAAAAGAACGACACTTGTGGAAATTAGACTATGGGCTATTAATGGGCTTTATATTTGTTTAACTAAATGATAGTTTGTTAATGTTAATATAAAGATTTACAATTGAGCGTCCCTATAAATTACCATATACACTCAATCGGACACGATGGGCGGGGTATTTATATGTACGAATAATCGTTCATTTAACCGGACACGGGAATGGATTAATAGCCACTAGAATAATTAAAACAGGGGTGAAATTATGTACAAGGACACTTGGTATAATTGATAACAAAATATTAAAACCTTGGGTTACACTCAGTCGACATCCTGGTGTAATTATTAAACAAAGTATTAAAATCTTGTTACAGTTTAAGTCCCCAATTAGTTGGAATATTTAACTTCGGGTATAAGAATAATTTGATGAGGACACTCGCACTTTATATTTATGACTGATGGACTGTTATGGACAAAAACCAAACGGACATATTAAATAATTCAGGACAAAAGACAATTAACCCATGGGCATAAAATTAAAATCAACACGTCGAACATCATGATTACGGAAGTTTAAATAAGCATAATTCTTTTATTTCATATTTAATTTCCTTTATTTTATATTTAATTGCACTTCTAATTATCGCATTTTTATTGTTATTGTATTTAATTGCACTTTTAATTATCATACTTTTTAATTATCGCAAGTTTATTTTATCGCACTTTTATTATTCGCAATTTCATTATCGTTATTTACTTTATGCTTTAATTTAAGTCTTGTATTTATTTTTAATATTTTACATTTGGTTTTAACTGCGACTAAAGTTTTAAAATCGACAAACCGATCATTAAACGGTAAAAACCCCCCTTTATAATAATAATATTACTTATATATATATATTTGTATTTTTATAAAAGTAAACTAATATAGCGTTAAGCTTTGTTTAAAAAGATTCCCTGTGGAACGAACCGGACTTACTAAAAACTACACTACTGTACGATTAGGTACACTGCCTATAAGTGTTGTAGCAAGGTTTAAGTATATCCATTCTATAAATAAATAAATATCTTGTGTAAAATTGTATCGTATTTAATAGTATTTTCTGCTAAAATTAATAACTATTTTATACCACTCCGCTACCACATGAAGTATTTTTGGCGCCGCTGCCGGGGACTATCTTAAAAGCCGGAAGCGCAACGCTATATAAAAAAAAAAAAAAAACAGAAAATTTGTATATTTTTAAGATTTTGTTAAATATTTAAGTTTTATAAAGTATCTTTAGTTTGTAAAAATATAAGTTTTTATATATAACTTTTAGATTATAAAACAGAAAATTATAAAACAGAAAATAGAAAATAAAAAAAATAAAAATAAAAACGCGTCGAAATTAAAAGCTGTCAGTTGAATTTCTGAACCCCGCGACTCGCGGGGTTTACTGCCTTGAATACCGCAACTCGCGAAGAAAACCTGACACGCGACAGAAGCCCTAATCCTGCATTTATTACGGGGTAATTAATTATTATTATTATTATTTAACCCTAATTATTATTATTATTATTATTAGTTTTATTTTAACTTTTACTTTTTTATTTAATTTATGTATTTAGTATTAATTAGTTTTATTAAATTGTAAAATTAGTAGTTTTAATAAATAAATAATATAAAAATAATATTTATAAAAATTGTATTTTTTTTACAACTTTTTGTATATTTTTATATTTTGTCCCTTTTTTTTTAATCGTTTTAACGTAATATTTGTATTTTTCGCTCATATTTAATTTTAAACTTAGTTTTTGCCATAGTCATTTTTACTCCTAGATTTTTAGTCTTTGCCGTAGAATTCCTTAAGTGCTTTTTCTCTAGACTAAGATTTATGTACTTTAGAATTTTGCGACGCCTTTTTAAGTTTTAGTTTCTTTTTAAGTTAATTCCATTTGGGATTTAGTTTTTCTTGTAAGCTTTAATATTTTTAGACGACTTTTACCTATGTATCAATTATCATTCCAATTAGTAATCTCAATTTGCGATTATAATTTTAAGTTAGTTGTAGTAATAAGGTTAGGTTAGTCAAGTATTTTTAAGTTTTTATAAGTTTCTTTTATTTTTCCGTCACCTTTTATTTTTCAACCATTTTTCTTTTTCAACCTTTTTCCGACGAACTCTTTTTCTTTCTTATTTCTCGCTATTCTAGTTTTAGGACATAGATTTTTATTCTACTTCTTATCTAAATTTCTTAAAATTACGAAAATTTATTTTAAGTGGTTAAATTAATAGACATCAAAATTTTCTGGTTCGTAGTAATAGTTGGATTTTTACGTGGACCGGGTTATTGGAGCCAAACAGTCCTCAATTATATTGAGACCAAACGAATCCTGTCCCTCTGCTGCATCTTTTGGCTATTCGAAACGTGGGCAAAATCAGAAAAGTCTATTGGTTGGATAACTTATTATAATTTTTCTTTCCTTTTAAAAACTAATAGGATATTCAGTGAATGCACCGAGCAAGACGTTCACCACCTTTTGTACGTTCACCACCTGTAACTAGATCAAGACATTTAGCAAATATAACCGCCGTTGATTTTTCTTTAGAATCGTCATCCAGTCGACCAAGTACTTCAGTTCAAATTTTCGATAATCCATTTTTTGAACCCGACCAGAATCCGGAGAATATTCAGGAACGGTTCGTAGATCCTGAACCATTAAACTTTCCTCCGGAACCACCAATCATTCAAACAGAGATTGTTGAGGAACGAACCATTAAATCAGAATCCTCTAGTGATTCCGATTCAACAAATTCAATTATGGAGAATCTGGAACCTTTAAGTATGGAAGACGGAATGAGAGCTAAACGCACTGGCCAAGGTCACGCAATTACTCATCCAGACATTAATGCGCCAGATTATGAAATCAAAGGACAAATTCTACACATGGTGACTAATCAATGCCAATTTAGTGGTGCGCCGAAGGAAGATCCAAATGAACATCTACGTACCTTTAATAGGATCTGCACACTATTTAAAATCCGAGAAGTGGAGGATGAACAGATATATCTCATGTTATTTCCCTGGACTTTAAAGGGAGAAGCCAAAGATTGGTTGGAATCATTACCTGAAGGGGCGATTGATACATGGGATGTTTTAGTTGACAAATTTCTTAAACAATTCTTTCCTCATCTAAAGCCGTAAGACTTCAAGCAGAAATTGTTACGTTCACACAAAAACCGAATGAAACTCTATATGAGGCATGGACAAGATATGGAAAGTTGTTAAGAGGATGTCCGCAACATGGTTTAGACACCTGTCAAATAGTACAAATATTCTACCAAGGATGCGACATCACTACAAGGAAAGACATAGATATAGCAGCTGGTGGTTCTATTATGAAGAAAACCGAAACTGATGCTTACAAAATTATTGATAACACTGCTTCCCACTCACATGAGTGGCACCAAGAAAAAGACATCGTTAGATCATCTAAAGCAGCTAGAGCCGATTCTAGCCATGACTTAGATTCCATTTCCGCAAAGATAGATGCTGTGGAAAGACGAATGGAAAAGATGACTAAGGATATTCACTCAATACGAATTAGTTGTGAGCAGTGTGGAGGACCACATTTGACAAAAGATTGTCTCAGTATTGAATTAACAATGGAACAAAGAGAGAATATTTCATACATAAACCAAAGGCCTGGAAATAATTATCAGAATAATTATCAACCGCCAAGACCGATTTACAATCAAAACCAGAATTATAACAGAAATATTCCATACAACAACCAACAAGGTCCTAGCAATCAACAAGTATCCAATAATAATTACAATCAGCAAAGACCGAATTTTCAAAACAAACCACCACAACAAACCGATGATAAAAAGCCGAATTTAGAAGATATGATGACAAAGCTAGTTGAAACTCAAACGCAGTTTTTCACATCTCAGAAACAAACCAATGAACAAAATGCTCAAGCATTTAGAAATCAACAAGCTTCTATTCAAAATCTGGAACAAGAAGTGAGTAACCTAGCAAGGTTAATAGGTGAAAGAAAACCAGGAAGTCTACCTAGTGATACAAATGCTAACCCCCGGAATGAAACAGCTAAAGCTATTACCACAAGAAGTGGTACAACACTTAAACCACCTGAAATACCTGTAACTTCTGATGAAGCTATTCCTACTCCACAAGAACCACAACCTGATCAAGATAAGGAAAAAGAACCGGTAGTTGAAAAGGTTAATGAAGATAACACAGTTAAGGCTAAACCTTATGTTAAACCATACCAACCACCACTTCCTTACCCGAGTAAAATGAAGAAAGAAAAACTTGAAGTCGAGCAATCCAAATTCTTGGATATGTTTAAACAGATAAATGTAAATCTTCCTTTCATTGATGTGATTTCAGGAATGCCTAGATATGCTAAATTCTTGAAAGATCTAATCTCAAATAGAAAGAAAATAGAAGAACTCTCGGCTGTTACTATGAATGCTAATTGTTCAGCAGTGCTGTTGAATAAGATACCAGAAAAACTATCTGATCCAGGAAGTTTCACAATTCCATGTTTTCTGGGTAGTCTTAGTTCAATAGAAGCATTGGCAGACTTAGGTGCTAGTATAAATCTAATGCCGTATTCACTATACACTAAACTAGACCTTGGAGAATTGAAACCAACCAGAATAAGCATACAACTAGCCGATAGATCAATAAAATATCCTAGAGGGATAATGGAGAACATGCTAGTTAAAGTTGGTACTTTAGTATTTCCAGTAGATTTTGTTGTTCTGGACATGGAAGAAGATTCTCAAGTTCCTCTCATATTAGGAAGACCATTCTTAAACACCGCTAAAGCAATGATAGACGTGTTCGGTAAGAAACTGACCCTAAGTATAGAGGATGAGAGTGTTACCTTTTCAGTTGATAGAGCAATGCAACAACCACAATCTGCAGATGATACATGTTATTATATTCAAACTATAGATGCACATGCAGAATTATTAGAAGAATTTTTAGAATTACAAGGAACAGGAGAATGTTCTTTAGGAGAAGGTAATGACCCAATTGATGAAGCTGAAATGTTAGCTACACTTATAGCTAATGGATATGAACCAACAACATAAGAAATTCAAATGCTAAAAGAAGAAGACAGATATCGATACAAATCATCGATAGAAGAACCTCCGAAATTAGAGTTAAAGCCACTTCCAAACCATTTGGAATACGCTTATTTACATGGTGAATCTGAATTACCTGTAATAATATCATCTTCTCTTACTGAAAATGAGAAATCACAACTCATTTCTGTGTTAAAAGCTCATAAACCAGCCATTGCATGGAAGATTCATGATATTAAAGGAATAAGTCCTTCGTATTGCACACATAAAATCCTTATGGAAGAAGGTCATAAAACGTATGTGCAACGCCAACGAAGACTAAATCCTAATATGCAAGAGGTAGTTAAGAAAGAGATTATTAAACTGCTAGATGCAGGTCTAATTTATCCAATCTTTGATAGTCCATGGGTAAGCCCAGTTCAATGCGTGCCTAAGAAGGGTGGCATGACTGTCATTACAAATGAGAAAAATGAGATTATTCCTACTAGAACTGTAACAGGATGGCGTGTGTGTATTGATTATAGAAAATTAAATGACGCCACCAGAAAAGATCACTTTCCCTTACCTTTCATAGATCAAATGTTGGAAAGATTAGCCGGAAATAGTTACTATTGTTTTCTAGATGGATTTTCCGGATCTTTTCAAATTCCAATAGCACCCGAAGACCAAGAGAAAACCACATTCACGTGCCCTTATGGTACTTTTGCTTACAAACGCATGCCATTTGGACTTTGTAATGCCCCTGCAACCTTTCAAAGGTGTATGATGGCGATTTTTCATGACATGATAGAAGAATGCATGGAAGTTTTCATGGATGACTTTTCAGTCTTCGATGATACATTTGAATCATGTCTAGTTAATCTGGAACGAATGCTTCTTAGATGCGAACAATCAAATCTAGTACTTAATTGGGAGAAATGCCATTTCATGGTTAAAGAAGGCATCGTTCTTGGACATAAAATTTCAAAAGAAGGAATTGAAGTGGATAGAGCTAAAGTAGATGTAATTGCTAAACTTCCACATCCTACCAATGTTAGACGAGTTAGGATTTTTCTAGGGCATGCGGGTTTTTACCGACGTTTCATAAAAGATTTTTCTAAAATTGCCACTCCTATGAATAAACTCCTAGAAAAGGATGCTCCATTCATCTTTTCAGATGAGTGTATCAAATCTTTTAATATTCTTAAAGAGAAACTCACTAATGCACCGATCATGATAACACCAAATTGGAATCTACCATTTGAACTAATGTGCGATGCAAGTGATTTTGCAATGGGAGCCGTTTTAGGACAAAGGATTGAAAAACGATTTCAACCTATATATTTTGCTAGTAAGACGTTACAAGGAGCACAAACGAACTATACAACTACTGAAAAAGAACTCCTTGCTATTGTCTTTGCCTTTGACAAATTTCGATCATATCTCGTTCTAGCAAAAACGGTGGTCTATACCGACCATTCTGCTCTTAGATACCTATTTTCGAAACAAGATGCTAAACCAAGATTAATCCGTTGGATCTTACTCTTACAAGAATTTGATATTGAAATCCGAGATAAAAGAGGAGCAGAAAATCGCGTCGCTGATCATCTTTCTCGTCTTGAAAATCCCGAATTAGAAGTTCTAAATGAATCAGCCATACAAGACAACTTTCCTGATGAATATCTTTTGAAGATAGATTATAAAGAAATCCCATGGTTTGCAGACTATGCAAATTATTTAGTATGTGGATTCCTTGAAAAAGGATTATCGTACCAAAGACGAAAGAAATTCTTCAGTGATATAAAACACTATTTCTGGGAAGATCCACATCTGTTTAAAAGTTGTCCCGATGGAATAATACGCCGATGTGTATTTGGAGATGAAGCTAGTAAAATATTAAACCATTGTCACACAGGACCAACAGGAGGGCATTATGGGCCTCAACTAACAGCAAGAAAAGTTTATGATGCTGGATTCTATTGGCCTACAATTTACAAAGATGCACACCTTCTTTGCAAATCCTGTGATGCATGTCAAAGGGCCGGAAAAATAAGTCAACGTGATGAAATGCCACAAAATGTCATCCAAGTATGTGAAGTATTTGACATTTGGGGTATTGACTTTATGGGTCCATTTCCAAAATCTCATAATAATCTATATATACTTGTAGCCATTGATTATGTATCTAAATGGGCGGAAGCATAAGCTCTCCCAACTAACGATGCACGAGTTGTAGTCAACTTTTTAAAACGTCTTTTTGCAAGGTTTGGAACACCGAAAGCTTTAATAAGTGATCGGGGTACTCATTTCTGTAATAATCAACTTGAGAAAGTTCTTAAAAGATATGGAGTAACTCATAAAATCTCCACCGCATATCATCCACAAACAAGTGGACAAGTTGAAAACACCAACCGAGCTTTAAAACGTATTCTAGAGAAAACCGTAGGATCAAATCCGAAGGAATGGTCCATTAAATTGGAGGATGCACTCTAGGCTTTTAGAACAGCCTACAAAACTCCAATTGGAACCACACCTTTTAGACTTGTTTATGGAAAAGCATGTCATCTTCCAGTAGAAATTGAACACAAAGCATTTTGGGCTTTGAAGACATGTAATCTTGATTTACATGAAGCCGAACGTCTACGATTAAGTCAACTAAACGAATTAGAAGAATTAAGACATGAAGCATACGAAAATTCGTTAATCTATAAAGAAAGAACGAAGAAATGGCATGATAAAAGAATCAGAAGTTCAAAAGAATTTAAAGAAGGAGACAGAGTTCTTCTTTTCAATTCACGATTCAAGCTATTTCCTGGAAAATTGAAATCAAGATGGTCTGGACCATTCATGGTCAAAAGAGTTTTCCCATACGGAACGATAGAATTAATAAATTCAAATGGGATTGAATTTAAAGTTAATGGTCACAGAGTTAAACATTACATACATGGTCCGATGGAAGTCGACAACGAAGTTAATCACAATTTCGACACCACAGCTAACTAAGTGTGGGGAGAATCAAGTCTTTAAAGGATAATATGTATTTCTGTTAGAGTTAGATTGTCTGTTTTCGTGTAGTTCTTGAAAATGGAACCCGAATGGCCTTTCCCTAGCAGACCCTAAAGAACTAGTCTTCTCCCCCCATTCTGAATTTTTATTTTTTTTAGGTTTTTACAAAATGAAGACTGCCTGTGAACTAAACCATGGTCTAATGCTACACGCTTTGATCACTAAACGTAATAATGACATACTACCGAGTGAATTAGTATCAGTAATCAGAGAAAGAATGGACGGAGTTAGAAAAGAATCCAGATGCGAAGATAATAAGTTACAATTTGGTAAAGGAAAATCAAAATCCGCAGCGAAAAGAAGAGCACGACACCTAGAACGATGTCACAAATGCGGAAAATGGTCACATGGAGGTAAATGTTCAAATAATCAAACCTATTCAAACACTGAATTTGTTACTTTATGCAGAGACGGACCGTTCATATGTTTAGAAGAAAAGACACTGAATGCTCGAGGTTACGCCTATGTAGCCATGGAAAACCAATTAAACCGACTATCTTACGAATGGGATAGATCATATAACTAAGAAATATATTTCACAGGTATGTCTGTACAGTTTTTATTTTTATTTTTATTTTTAACCTTTTGATAATAAACGCTAATTTGTTCGCTAAAAAGTATTAAATTGGTATTGAATAAAATTAGGTTTGGCGACCGAAATTATTGATATCATTCAAAAATTTATTACATCACTGCAAAATTTAACGTTTATTCTTAAGGTATAAATATCTTTAAACAATCAACCCAAAATATTTCAAAAATTCGTCATGAGTTAAATTAGGTTTTGGAACCGAAATTACTTTACCGAAAAGAGGGGCGCATATTTTTGATAATATTTGATTGATTAAAGTGGGATAAAAAGACAAAAAGATTTTTAATTTTATTTTTACCATGTTTTTAAAATTAATATTTAAATCTTAAATTAATATTGTAAACTTTGTAAAAATAATATATTTAAAATTGTAAATATTTGAAAAATTAATATAAGTTTGGTGTGAATTTATAATATGAATTTTTAATTTTATGCATTTCAAATTTTAAGTTTGGTGTGAATTTTTAATATTAATTTTGAATTTTATATTTAAGTTGTGTGAATTTAAAAACAAAAATTTACTTTATCTCATTAAGTTAAAAATATGATTTTTAAAATTCGTCGTAAGTTGAAGACTAGGTCTTTGAACCGAAATTGCTTTACCCGAGGGAGGGACGAGAACTTTTATTATCATTGTTTTTAATATTATTGAATTAAAGTATGCCAAAAACATTAAAAAACCCAAAAATCTTAGCTTTTAAAACAATCGCTGCAAAAAGACAAATTTTAAAATTTTGTCGAGGGACGGACTAGGACATCGATCCGAAACGACCTCGTCCTAAATAACAAGGGAAACAAAATTTTAAAATTAAGTACTTAATTGTTTTATAAGTTAATGATTATAAAAAAAAAAAAAAAAAAAGCAAACTCTGCGAGTCGCGGAGTTTGAAGGCTTAATAGGCCGCGACTCGCGGGAGGACCGGATTACAGAAAAAAATAAAACGAGCTGAAACAGCTCAGTTTCACTCTCCAAAACCGAAAACCTGCGAAATACTCTGAAAAATACCCAAAAACACCCCCAAAATCACAATTTTTAACCGTTAATCACCAAATCTTTTACTAAAATCATGTTGAGAAGGATGCTATCTAGGAATTACTCAAGAAAAACGGTAAATTTCTACACCTAAACACCATTTAATCCGAAATTTGGTGTTCTTGAGCAATTTTTTCCCCAATTTGATTTTGATGCTTTTTAGTATAATTATGCTTAAATTGTTTATGTATTATGCTTGTATAACCTAGATTGATGCTATTTAACATGATTAGAAGCCTTAAACTTCAAATTTTGAGTAATCTAGGGTTTGTGTTCTTGAGCAAATTTGGGACTTTTTGATATAAACAGGTTATGGCCGATTTTTGTCATGAATTGTTGCTAAAATAAGTAGTGTAACATGTTTAGGTAGTTAAATGATCCAAACTTTGAGCCTAAACATGATTTTGAGAATTAAAGTAGACTTTTTCAAGTCTAAAAATTCATGAATTTGATTTTTGAGAGATAATGCCATTTGAAACTTGTTTAATTGATAGTAATGATTATTTTGACATGTTATTTGAGTTGAATGCTTATAAACTTGGCAAACATTTTCGTATATGCTTATCTGAAAAAGTGTAGATTTGATGAAAATGTGAAAATGAGCTTAAGTTTGATATAAATTGATCATGTCATTGTGATTATTTTGATTGATGATTTTGCTGACACTAATGCATATTTGGATGCACAAAAATTGTGTTTGATGTGTTTTGCAGACTGAAAGGGGTGAATCTTCATCACAAGCCCGCAATGCTCCTGCTGAGAATGCGGAACAACAGGAGGTGGATAACTACTACAAGCAGGATATACCTCATCCAGTCATGACCTTTTCTGATATGCACTTGGAAGAGTTGCACCCGAACCTGAGATTTGACAGACTTTGGATAGATTATCCAAAATATCTAAGGGGTTTGCATACTCTTCATTCTAAGGTTGTTGAGGTACCAAGGGTCATAGAATGGGGACCCTTAGAAGCTGTAGAATTGGCCGGGCCAATTAGGGAATTACTTGTACAGAGGTATGGTAATTCTACTTTTAATGACTGGGTACGTTTATTCACCATGCGTAGACCTGTATATAAAGTATGATGTGAAGAATTGTTATGTAGTATAGAGTTGAATGATCGGGTAGCTAGTTTAACCGATCGTTCTTTTATTAGATTTTTGTTAGGCGGTTCGATGCGCCACATGTCTTTACTGGACATGGCTCAGGCTTTACGTATATATACGCCTGAGGAGTTAGCATCTGCCGATTGTAGAGGGTTGATACTAAACGGTAGAAAGATAGATGAAAATTTTGATACACACGGTGTGTGGAGTCAAATGACAAGCCATCACCGTTTCAAAGGGGGAAATTACTCTTATTTGGATATAGATAGAGCCGAATTAAGAGTGATTCATAGGTTTTTAGCTAATTCGATTACACAAAGGGGTAAAAACAAGGAAAAGGTAAATGAACAGGATTTGTTTTACCATATGTGTATTCGAGACCCACAAAGCGCTGTAAGTATACCGTATTGTGTGGGTTATTATTTATCAGCTATGGTTCGGGGGATGCGACCGCATAGCATAATAGGAGGTGGTATTTTTATTACTTTGATTGGTGAATATCTCGGTGTGGATATAAGTCGGGGGGGGGGGGGGATTATTAGTAGAAGAACCAGAACCCCGCGATACTATAGGTTTAAATGTATACCATGGTGCGAAAGTTTTGAAAAGGCGAAATAACGCCGCAGTACCATACCATGGTAGACATCCACAGGTTGAGAGAAACCAACAGCAAGGTAATGTAGGAGGGGGGAATGAGATGCAAGAAATGCAAAGGTTTATAGCTTCTCAGGAGTACGAAAATGCTAGACATAGAGCATTTGAAGATTGGCAAGTTCATCAGAACCAAATCATAGATCATTACCAACATATAGGTAGAAACTATATTCCTACACCGAAACCCATCTTCCCTCCCAGGTCTATAGAGATGCAGCCACCGTATCCTACGTATGACCCTTCCGAAGCATTCTATAGTACCTATGGTTATGCCTGGAACCCCTATTGGTACCAGTATCATCCCTAGTATACTTAGTTTTATTTATTTTGTAATTTGTAATGATTGATACGTTTAATACTTTTGTTAATATTGTAATAGTTTTTATAATTGTCTAACTTTTATTCTTAGATTTTAATAATTTTTGAATGTGGGGTAATATACCAAACTTCAAAAATATGTATATATGTTTGCAGTTTATCTTATGTACACAACAGGGTAAAACAACGCATTTTCAAAGACTGGCATTAAGTTCAGCAAAAGCAACTAATTTTGACGACAAGATGCAAAATATATGTGAAATAACAACAAGACGGAATGAACAAATGATGTGCACCATTTATCATTCAGCAAACAAACGCCAATATATTTGGAAACTTTGGTAAAAATTTAATCATTTTCACACAAATCACCCTCAATAATTTAAATTATTCCTGATTTCCTGCAAATGAGGGCATTGCAAGATCTTAAGTGTGGGAAGGGGTTAAATTCTTTCGGATTTTAAAATTTTTTACTTTATACACTTGGTTACCATTAAAAATACTAGTAAAGCAGTAGTTGTATTAGAATCTAGTGCTCTCTGATAATAAAGAACAGCCCTGGTCTTATATACTGACTACCCAATTCTAGTAAAATTTTTCAAAATTTTCAATTAAATGAACTCAAAATCATGTTTATACATATTTATGAACGATAAAACTAGGTTTTAACACCGAAATTATTGTTACCTCGGAAAGGACATAAATTGAGAAACAAACCAAAATGTTAAAATTCATTTAAAATGGAATAGAGGACGATAAAAAGGAAAATAAAAGCCAAGTGTGGGAAAATTTACCAAGTTATCTTAAACATATGTCACATATATCTGTAACAAATAACTGAAAATACTTTTGCTTTGGACTAAACTAAACTGTTTTACCCAATGAAAGAAAAGAAGAGATGGATCTACACGATGAATCAATTCCATCATTAAAAGGAAGTAAAGTCTTCCGAAAAAGAAATGCGCTTCTTGATTTAGGTCATGAAGTTGTCGTCCAGGCCAGCTGTAGGTTGACGAAAAATCCAGAAAAGTCATCACTAAAATCAGCAGGAAATCCACGGACCTCAGCATTAAACAGGGTCGCCAAGTGGTCAGATTTATCCTAACCATGAGAAGGATTTATCTCGTACAATGGGGGGCACCATGCAAATTAGCCGGATAAGACTAATGAATCAGATCCCCAGAAAGGATAATCTCCTTAAAGATTAAAAATCAGCTTTTAAGACTGATATTACTCAATCATAGAGATTGACCTTAAAGATTGAGAATTCAAACTCATGGAATTCAATGATATCTAAACTCGAGCTTGAACGAGAAAATATTTTGATCAAAATTACAAACCGATTTGTTTTCTGAAAACCCTATTTTCAATGCGTTCATTACCATTGAACGTAAAATCCTAGGAATTCACCTGGAATTCATTAGGTCACCTGAACTAAAACGGATGTCAACCGTAAGAACGGTGGTTGCATAGTGGTCAAAGACAGGACCTTGTGCCATACCGAAAAATTATAAGGGTGAGCTTTACTATTGCTCCTACCAAGGATAGTAATTGTGTCCGACACGTTATAGACCATAATTAAAAGCATGTCAGGAGACATTGCCTTAACAGTTGCTTGTTCAACGCTTTCCTTTCAACCGGACGGTAGTTTACCGAAAGGTAATATACGGGACAAGTGAACTGGACGTGTTGCTTTCCAAATACAAGGTTAGCAAGTGGGTGACACAAAACCATAAGTTTTGAGCTAAAATTTTCAAAACTGAAACCCACCAAACCCACAAAAATATTTTGCAAACACCGGTAAAGGGTTATCCCGGAAAACTTATCTAGGGTAAAAACTAGATTTAATTTTCAAAAGATGAAATGTTTTCATAAAGATCCAATTTCCTTAATGGATCGAAATTTTTATAGTCATGTGGGACTGTAAACCATATCGTTACTACCATTGTTTATACCGCCGTATAGAAAATCACTGATGTACAAAGTGTGAAGAATAAAGAAGTGATACTAGTATTTCAAGACGATATTGCTTGAGGACAAGCAACGCTCAAGTGTGGGAATATTTGATAATGCTAAAAACGAACATATAATTCATAGCATTATTCCTCAAGAAAGACAAGCTTTTAGTTGCAATTGTTCTATTTACAAGTGATATTCGTTTAAATAATAAAAGGTGAAGACAAAAGACAGATTCGACGAATTGAAGACGCAAACGACCAAAAAGCTCAAAAGTATAAAAGACAATCAAAAAGGTTCCAATTATTGATAAGAAACGTCTCGAAATTATAAGAGTACAAGATTCAAAACGCAAAGTACAAGATATTAAATTGTACGCAAGGACGTTCGAAAATCCGGAACCGGGACATGAGTCAACTCTCAACGCTCGACGCAACGGACTAAAAATTACAAATCAACTATGCACATAAATATAATATAATATTTAAATAATTCTTATAATTATTTAATATATTATATATATTTATAAATCCGTCGGCAAGAAAGACTCCAAAGTATCTGAGCTGTAATTTCAAACTCCGCGACTCGCGGAGTTTGAAGGCCAAAAAGGCCGCGAGTCGCGGAGCCCCAATTTCAGAAAATCCCTATAATGCTCGCGCATTCTGATCGTAATCATCATCCATTTTTCTCTTCTCTCCATATATACGATATATTTATATTTATAATTTATATTTTAATTTTAATTTTAATTATAATTCTAATAATAAGGGTATGTTAGCGAATGTTGTAAGGGTGTAAGTTGAAATTCTGTCCGTGTAACGCTACGCTATTTTTAATCATTGTAAGTTATGTTCAACCTTTTTACATTAATGTCTCGTAGCTAAGTTATTATTATGCTTATTTAAAATGAAGTAATCATGATGTTGGGCTAATTACTAAAATTGGGTAATTGGGCTTTGTACCATAATTGGGGTTTGGACAAAAGAACGACACTTGTGGAAATTAGACTATGGGCTATTAATGGGCTTTATATTTGTTTAACTAAATGATAGTTTGTTAATGTTAATATAAAGATTTACAATTGGGCGTCCCTATAAATTACCATATACACTCAATCGGACACGATGGGCGGGGTATTTATATGTACGAATAATCGTTCATTTAACCGGACACGGGAATGGATTAATAGCCACTAGAATAATTAAAACAGGGGTGAAATTATGTACAAGGACACTTGGTATAATTGATAACAAAATATTAAAACCTTGGGTTACACTCAGTCGACATCCTGGTGTAATTATTAAACAAAGTATTAAAATCTTGTTACAGTTTAAGTCCCCAATTAGTTGGAATATTTAACTTCGGGTATAAGAATAATTTGATGAGGACACTCGCACTTTATATTTATGACTGATGGACTGTTATGGACAAAAACCAAACGGACATATTAAATAATTCAGGACAAAGGATAATTAACCCATGGGCATAAAATTAAAATCAACACGTCGAACATCATGATTACGGAAGTTTAAATAAGCATAATTCTTTTATTTCATATTTAATTTCCTTTATTTTATATTTAATTGCACTTCTAATTATCGCATTTTTATTGTTATTGTATTTAATTACACTTTTAATTATCTTACTTTTTAATTATCGCAAGTTTATTTTATCGCACTTTTATTATTCGCAATTTCATTATCGTTATTTACTTTATGCTTTAATTTAAGTCTTGTATTTATTTTTAATATTTTACATTTGGTTTTAACTGCGACTAAAGTTTTAAAATCGACAAACCGGTCATTAAATGGTAAAAACCCCCCTTTATAATAATAATATTACTTATATATATATATATTTGTATTTTTATAAAAGTAAACTAATATAGCGTTAAGCTTTGTTTAAAAAGATTCCCAGTGGAATGAACCGGACTTACTAAAAACTACACTACTGTACGATTAGGTACACTGCCTATAAGTGTTGTAGCAAGGTTTAAGTATATCCATTCTATAAATAAATAAATATCTTGTGTAAAATTGTATCGTATTTAATAGTATGTTCAACCTATTAAATACGATACAATTTTACACAAGATATTTATTTATTTATAGAATGGATATACTTAAACCTTGCTACAACACTTATAGGCAGTGTACCTAATCGTACAGTAGTGTAGTTTTTAGTAAGTCCGGTTCGTTCCACAGGGAATCTTTTTAAACAAAGCTTAACGCTATATTAGTTTACTTTTATAAAAATACAAATATATATATATATAAGTAATATTATTATTATAAAGGGAGGTTTTTACCGTTTAATGACCGGTTTGTCGATTTTAAAACTTTAGTCGCAGTTAAAACCAAATGTAAAATATTAAAAATAAATACAAGACTTAAATTAAAGCATAAAGTAAATAACGATAATGAAATTACGAATAATAAAAGTGCGATAAAATAAACTTGCGATAATTAAAAAGTACGATAATTAAAAGTGCAATTAAATACAATAACAATAAAAATGCGATAATTAGAAGTGCAATTAAATATAAAATAAAGGAAATTAAATATGAAATAAAAGAATTATGCTTATTTAAACTTCCGTAATCATGATGTTCGACGTGTTGATTTTAATTTTATGCCCATGGGTTAATTGTCCTTTGTCCTGAATTATTTAATATGTCCGTTTGGTTTTTGTCCATAACAGTCCATCAGTCATAAATATAAAGTGCGAGTGTCCTCATCAAATTATTCTTATACCCGAAGTTAAATATTCCAACTAATTGGGGACTTAAACTGTAACAAGATTTTAATACTTTGTTTAATAATTACACCAGGATGTCGACTGAGTGTAACCCAAGGTTTTAATATTTTGTTATCAATTATACCAAGTGTCCTTGTACATAATTTCACCCCTGTTTTAATTATTCTAGTGGCTATTAATCCATTCCCGTGTCCGGTTAAATGAACGATTATTCGTACATATAAATACCCCGCCCATCGTGTCCGATTGAGTGTATATGGTAATTTATAGGGACGCCCAATTGTAAATCTTTATATTAACATTAACAAACTATCATTTAGTTAAACAAATATAAAGCCCATTAATAGCCCATAGTCTAATTTCCACAAGTGTCGTTCTTTTGTCCAAACCCCAATTATGGTACAAAGCCCAATTACCCAATTTTAGTAATTAGCCCAACATCATGATTACTTCGTTTTAAATAAGCATAATAATAACTTAGCTACGAGACATTAATGTAAAAAGGTTGAACATAACTTACAATGATTAAAAATAGCGTAGCGTTACACGGACAGAATTTCGACTTACACCCTTACAACATTCGCTAACATACCCTTATTATTAGAATTATAATTAAAATTAGAATTACAATATAAATTATAAATATAAATATATCGTATATATGGAGAGAAGAGAAAAATGGATGATGATTACGATCAGAATGCGTAAGCTTTATAGGGATTTTCTGAAATTGGGGCTCCGCGACTCGCGGCCTTTTTAGCCTTCAAACTCCGCGAGTCGCGGAGTTTGAAATTACAGCTCAGATACTTTGGAGTCTTTCTTGCCGACGGATTTATAAATATATATAATATATTAAATAATTATAAGAATTATTTAAATATTATATTATATTTATGTGCATAGTTGATTTGTAATTTTTAGTCCGTTGCGTCGAGCGTTGAGAGTTGACTCATGTCCCAGTTCCGGATTTTCGAACGTCCTTGCGTACAATTTAATATCTTGTACTTTGCGTTTTGAATCTTGTACTCTTATAATTTCGAGACGTTTCTTATCAATAATTGGAACCTTTTTGATTGTCTTTTGTACTTTTGAGCTTTTTGGTCATTTGCGTCTTCAATTCGTCGAATCTGTCTTTTGTCTTCACCTTTTATTATTTAAACGAATATCACTTGTAAATAGAACAATTGCAACTAAAAGCTTGTCTTTCTTGAGGAATAATGCTATGAATTATATGTTCGTTTTTAGCATTATCAAATATTCCCACACTTGAGCGTTGCTTGTCCTCAAGCAATATCGTCTTGAAATACTAGTATCACTTCTTTATTCTTCACACTTTGTACATCAGTGATTTTCTATACGGCGGTATAAACAATGGTAGTAACGATATGGTTTACAGTCCCACATGACTATAAAAATTTCGATCCATTAAGAAAATTGGATCTTTATGAAAACATTTCATCTTTTGAAAATTAAATCTAGTTTTTACCCTAGATAAGTTTTCCGGGATAACCCTTTACCGGTGTTTGCAAAATATTTTTGTGGGTTTGGTGGGTTTCAGTTTTGAAAATTTTAGCTCAAAACTTATGGTTTTGTGTCACCCACTTGCTAACCTTGTATTTGGAAAGCAACACGTCCAGTTCACTTGTCCCGTATATTACCTTTCGGTAAACTACCGTCCGGTTGAAAGGAAAGCGTTGAACAAGCAACTGTTAAGGCAATGTCTCCTGACATGCTTTTAATTATGGTCTATAACGTGTCGGACGCAATTACTATCCTTGGTAGGAGCAATAGTAAAGCTCACCCTTATAATTTTTCGGTATGGCACAAGGTCCTGTCTTTGACCACTATGCAACCACCGTTCTTATGGTTGACACCCGTTTTAGTTCAGGTGACCTAATGAATTCCAGGTGAATTCCTAGGATTTTACGTTCAATGGTAATGAACGCATTGAAAATAGGGTTTTCAGAAAACAAATCGGTTTGTAATTTTGATCAAAATATTTTCTCGTTCAAGCTCGAGTTTAGATATCATTGAATTCCATGAGTTTGAATTCTCAATCTTTAAGGTCAATCTCTATGATTGAGTAATATCAGTCTTAAAAGCTGATTTTTAATCTTTAAGGAGATTATCCTTTCTGGGGATCTGATTCATTAGTCTTATCCGGCTAATTTGCATGGTGCCCCCCATTGTACGAGATAAATCCTTCTCATGGTTAGAATAAATCTGACCACTTGGCGACCCTGTTTAATGCTGAGGTCCGTGGATTTCCTGCTGATTTTAGTGATGACTTTTCTGGATTTTTCGTCAACCTACAGCTGGCCTGGACGACAACTTCATGACCTAAATCAAGAAGCGTGTTTCTTTTTCAGAAGACTTTACTTCCTTTTAATGATGGAATTGATTCATCGTGTAGATCCATCTCTTCTTTTCTTTCATCGGGTAAAACAGTTTAGTTTAGTCCAAAGCAAAAGTATTTTCAGTTATTTGTTACAGATATATGTGACATATGTTTAAGATAACTTGGTAAATTTTCCCACACTTGGCTTTTATTTTCCTTTTTATCGTCCTCTATTCCATTTTAAATGAATTTTAACATTTTGGTTTGTTTCTCAATTTATGTCCTTTCCGAGGTAACAATAATTTCGGTGTTAAAACCTAGTTTTATCGTTCATAAATATGTATAAACATGATTTTGAGTTCATTTAATTGAAAATTTTGAAAAATTTTACTAGAATTGGGTAGTCAGTATATAAGACCAGGGCTGTTCTTTATTATCAGAGAGCACTAGATTCTAATACAACTACTGCTTTACTAGTATTTTTAATGGTAACCAAGTGTATAAAGTAAAAAATTTTAAAATCCGAAAGAATTTAACCCCTTCCCAAACTTAAGATCTTGCAATGCCCTCATTTGCAAGAAATCAGGAATAATTTAAATTATTGAGGGTGATTTGTGTGAAAATGATTAAATTTTTACCAAAGTTTCCAAATATATTGGCGTTTGTTTGCTGAATGATAAATGGTGCACATCATTTGTTCATTCCGTCTTGTTGTTATTTCACATATATTTTGCATCTTGTCGTCAAAATTAGTTGCTTTTGCTGAACTTAATGCCAGTCTTTGAAAATACGTTGTTTTACCCTGTTGTGTACATAAGATAAACTGCAAACATATATACATATTTTTGAAGTTTGGTATATTACCCCACATTTAAAAATTATTAAAATCTAAGAATAAAAGTTAGACAATTATAAAAACTATTACAATATTAACAAAAGTATTAAACGTATCAATCATTACAAATTACAAAATAAATAAAACTAAGTATACTAGGGATGATACTGGTACCAATAGGGGTTCCAGGCATAACCATAGGTGCCATAGAATGCTTCGGCAGGGTCATACGTAGGATACGGTGGCTGCATCTCTATAGACCAGGGAGGGAAGATGGGTTTCGGTGTAGGAATATAGTTTCTACCTATATGTTGGCAATGATCTATGATTTGGTTCTGATGAACTTGCCAATCTTCAAATGCTCTCTGTCTAGTATTTTTGTACTCCTGAGAAGCTATAAACCTTTGCATTTCTTGCATCTCATTCCCCCCTCCTACATTACCTTGCTGTTGGTTTCTCTCAACCTGTGGATGTCTACCACGGTATGGTACTGCGGCGTTATTTCGCCTTTTCAAAACTTTCGCACCATGGTATACATTTAAACCTATAGTATCGCGGGGTTCTGGTTCTTCTACTAATAATCTCCCCCGACTTATATCCATACCGAGATATTCACCAATCAAAGTAATAAAAATACCACCTCCTATTATGCTATGCGGTCGCATCCCCCGAACCATAGCTGATAAATAATAACCCACACAATACGGTATACTTACAACGCTTTGTGGGTCTCGAATACACATATGGTAAAACAAATCCTGTTCATTTACCTTTTCCTTGTTTTTACCCCTTTGTGTAATCGAATTAG
The DNA here is from genome assembly GCF_046630445.1 of Rutidosis leptorrhynchoides. Classification (NCBI taxonomy): domain Eukaryota; kingdom Viridiplantae; phylum Streptophyta; class Magnoliopsida; order Asterales; family Asteraceae; genus Rutidosis; species Rutidosis leptorrhynchoides. The sequence goes on along the minus strand of NC_092335.1, from coordinate 554,080,062 downwards.
CTAAAAACCTATGAATCACTCTTAATTCGGCTCTATCTATATCCAAATAAGAATAATTTCCCCCTTTGAAACGGTGATGGCTTGTCATTTGACTCCACACACCGTGTGTATCAAAATTTTCATCTATCTTTCTACCGTTTAGTATCAACCCTCTACAATCGGCAGATGCTAACTCCTCAGGCGTATATATACGTAAAGCCTGAGCCATGTCCAGTAAAGACATGTGGCGCATCGAACCGCCTAACAAAAATCTAATAAAAGAACGATCGGTTAAACTAGCTACCCGATCATTCAACTCTATACTACATAACAATTCTTCACATCATACTTTATATACAGGTCTACGCATGGTGAATAAACGTACTCAGTCATTAAAAGTAGAATTACCATACCTCTGTACAAGTAATTCCCTAATTGGCCCAGCCAATTCTACAGCTTCTAAGGGTCCCCATTCTATGACCCTTGGTACCTCAACAACCTTAGAATGAAGAGTATGCAAACCCTTTTGATATTTTGTATAATCTATCCAAAGTCTGTCAAATCTCAGGTTCGGGTGCAACTCTTCCAAGTGCATATCAGAAAAGGTCATGACTGGATGAGGTATATCCTGCTTGTAGTAGTTATCTACCTCCTGTTGTTCCGCATTCTCAGCAGGAGCATTGCGGGCTTGTGATGAAGATTCACCCCTTTCAGTCTGCAAAACACATCAAACACAATTTTTGTGCATCTAAATATGCATTAGTGTCAGCAAAATCATCAATCAAAATAATCACAATGACATGATCAATTTATATCAAACTTAAGCTCATTTTCACATTTTCATCAAATCTACACTTTTTCAGATAAGCATATACGAAAATGTTTGCCAAGTTCATAAGCATTCAACTCAAATAACATGTCAAAATAATCATTACTATCAATTAAACAAGTTTCAAATGGCATTATCTCTCAAAAATCAAATTCATGAATTTTTAGACTTGAAAAAGTCTACTTTAATTCTCAAAATCATGTTTAGGCTCAAAGTTTGGATCATTTAACTACCTAAACATGTTCCACTACTTATTTTAGCAACAATTCATGACAAAAATCGGCCATAACCTGTTTATATCAAAAAGCCCCAAATTTGCTCAAGAACACAAACCCTAGATTACTCAAAATTTGAAGTTTAAGGCTTCTAATCATGTTAAATAGCATCAATCTAGGTTATACAAGCATAATACATAAACAATTTAAGCATAATTACACTAAAAAGCATCAAAATCAAATTGGGGAAAAAATTGCTCAAGAACACCAAATTTCGGATTAAATGGTGTTTAGGTGTAGAAATTTACCGTTTTTCTTGAGTAATTCCTAGATAGCATCCTTCTCAACATGATTTTAGTAAAAGATTTGGTGATTAACGGTTAAAAATTGTGATTTTGGGGGTGTTTTTGAGTATTTTTTCGGAGTATTTCGCAGGTTTTCGGTTTTGGGGAGTGAAACTGAGCTGTTTCAGCTCGTTTTATTTTTTTCTGTAATCCGGTCCTCCCGCGAGTCGCGGCCTATTAAGCCTTCAAACTCCGCGACTCGCGGAGTTTACTTTTTTTTTTTTTTTTTTTTTTTTTTTTTTTTTTTATAATCATTAACTTATAAAACAATTAAGTACTTAATTTTAAAATTTTGTTTCCCTTGTTATTTAGGACGAGGTCGTTTCGGATCGATGTCCTAGTCCGTCCCTCGACAAAATTTTAAAATTTGTCTTTTTGAAGCGATTGTTTTAAAAGCTAAGATTTTTGGGTTTTTTAATGTTTTTGGCATACTTTAATTCAATAATATTAAAAACAATGATAATAAAAGTTCTCGTCCCTCCCTCGGGTAAAGCAATTTCGGTTCAAAGACCTAGTCTTCAACTTACGACGAATTTTAAAAATCATATTTTTAACTTAATGAGATAAAGTAAATTTTTGTTTTTAAATTCACACAACTTAAATATAAAATTCAAAATTAATATTAAAAATTCACACCAAACTTAAAATTTGAAATGCATAAAATTAAAAATTCATATTATAAATTCACACCAAACTTATATTAATTTTTCAAATATTTACAATTTTAAATATATTGTTTTTACAAAGTTTACAATATTAATTTAAGATTTAAATATTAATTTTAAAAATATGGTAAAAATAAAATTAAAAATCTTTTTGTCTTTTTATCCCACTTTAATCAATCAAATATTATCAAAAATATGCGCCCCTCTTTTCGGTAAAGTAATTTCGGTTCCAAAATCTAATTTAACTCATGACGAATTTTTGAAATATTTTGGGTTGATTGTTTAAAGATATTTATACCTTAAGAATAAACGTTAAATTTCGCAGTGATGTAATAAATTTTTGAATGATATCAATAATTTCGGTCGCCAAACCTAATTTTATTCAATACCAATTTAATACTTTTTAGCGAACAAATTAGCGTTTATTATCAAAAGGTTAAAAATAAAAATAAAAATAAAAACTGTACAGACATACCTGCGAAATAGATTTCTTAGTTATATGATCTATCCCATTCATAAGATAGTCGGTTTAATTGGTTTTCCATGGCTACATAGGCGTAACCTCGAGCATTCAGTGTCTTTTCTTCTAAACATATGAACGGTCCGTCTCTGCATAAAGTAACAAATTCAGTGTTTGAATAGGTTTGATTATTTGAACATTTACCTCCATGTGACCATTTTCCGCATTTGTGACATCGTTCTAGGTGTCGTGCTCTTCTTTTCGCTGCGGATTTTGATTTTCCTTTACCAAATTGTAACTTATTATCTTCGCATCTGGATTCTTTTCTAACTCCGTCCATTCTTTCTCTGATTACTGATACTAATTCACTCGGTAGTATGTCATTATTACGTTTAGTGATCAAAGCGTGTAGCATTAGACCATGGTTTAGTTCACAGGCAGTCTTCATTTCGTAAAAACCTAAAAAAAAATAAAAATTCAGAATGGGGGGAGAAGACTAGTTCTTTAGGGTCTGCTAGGGAAAGACCATTCGGGTTCCATTTTCGAGAACTACACGAAAACAGACAATCTAACTCTAACAGAAATACATATTATCCTTTAAAGACTTGATTCTCCCCACACTTAGTTAGCTGTGGTGTCGAAATTGTGATTAACTTCGTTGTCGACTTCCATCGGACCATGTATGTAATGTTTAACTCTGTGACCATTAACTTTAAATTCAATCCCATTTGAATTTATTAATTCTATCATTCCGTATGGGAAAACTCTTTTGACCATGAATGGTCCAGACCATCTTGATTTCAATTTTCCAGGAAATAGCTTGAATCGTGAATTGAAAAGAAGAACTCTGTCTCCTTCTTTAAATTCTTTTGAACTTCTGATTCTTTTATCATGCCATTTCTTCGTTCTTTCTTTATAGATTAACGAATTTTCGTATGCTTCATGTCTTAATTCTTCTAATTCGTTTAGTTGACTTAATCGTAGACGTCCGGCTTCATGTAAATCAAGATTACATGTCTTCAAAGCCCAAAATGCTTTGTGTTCAATTTCTACTGGAAGATGACATGCTTTTCCATAAACAAGTCTAAAAGGTGTGGTTCCAATTGGAGTTTTGTAGGCTGTTCTAAAAGCCCAGAGTGCATCCTCAATTTAATGGACCATTCCTTCGGATTTGATCCTACAGTTTTCTCTAGAATACGTTTTAAAGCTCGGTTGGTGTTTTCAACTTGTCCACTTGTTTGTGGATGATATGCGGTGGAGATTTTATGAGTTACTCCATATCTTTTAAGAACTTTCTCAAGTTGATTATTACAGAAATGAGTACCCCGATCACTTATTAAAGCTTTCGGTGTTCCAAACCTTGCAAAAAGACGTTTTAAAAAGTTGACTACAACTCGTGCATCGTTAGTTGGGAGAGCTTGTGCTTCCGCCCATTTAGATACATAATCAATGGCTACGAGTATATATAGATTATTATGAGATTTTGGAAATGGACCCATAAAGTCAATACCCCAAATGTCAAATACTTCACATACTTGGATGACATTTTGTGGCATTTCATCACGTTGACTTATTTTTCCGGCCCTTTGACATGCATCACAGGATTTGCAAAGAAGGTGTGCGTCTTTGTAAATTGTAGGCCAATAGAATCCAGCATCATAAACTTTTCTTGCTGTTAGTTGAGGCCCATAATGCCCTCCTGTTGGTCCTGTGTGACAATGGTTTAATATTTTACTAGCTTCATCTCCAAATACACATCGGCGTATTATTCCATCGGGACAACTTTTAAACAGATGTGGATCTTCCCAGAAATAGTGTTTTATATCACTGAAGAATTTCTTTCGTCTTTGCTACGATAATCCTTTTTCAAGGAATCCACATACTAAATAATTTGCATAGTCTGCAAACCATGGGATTTATTTATAATCTATCTTCAAAAGATATTCATCGGGAAAGTTGTCTTGTATGGCTGATTCATTTAGAACTTCTAATTCGGGATTTTCAAGACGAGAAAGATGATTAGCGGCGCGATTTTCTGCTCCTCTTTTATCTCGGATTTCAATATCAAATTCTTGTAAGAGTAAGATCCAACGGATTAATCTTGGTTTAGCATCTTGTTTCGAAAATAGGTATCTAAGAGCAGAATGGTCGGTATAGACCACCGTTTTTGCTAGAACGAGATATGATCGAAATTTGTCAAAGGCAAAGACAATAGCAAGGAGTTCTTTTTCAGTAGTTGTATAGTTCGTTTGTGCTCCTTGTAACGTCTTACTAGCATAATATATAGGTTGAAATCGTTTTTCAATCCTTTGTCCTAAAACGGCTCCCATTGCAAAATCACTTGCATCGCACATTAGTTCAAATGGTAGATTCCAATTTGGTGTTATCATGATCGGTGCATTAGTGAGTTTCTCTTTAAGAATATTAAAAGATTTGATACACTCATCTGAAAAGATGAATGGAGCATCCTTTTCTAGGAGTTTATTCATAGGAGTGGCAATTTTAGAAAAATCTTTTATGAAACGTCGGTAAAAACCGGCATGCCCTAGAAAACTCCTAACTCCTCTAACATTGGTGGGATGTGGAAGTTTAGCAATTACATCTACTTTAGCTCTATCCACTTCAATTCCTTCTTTTGAAATTTTATGTCCAAGAACGATGCCTTCTTTAACCATGAAATGGCATTTCTCCCAATTAAGTACTAGATTTGATTTTTCGCATCTAAGAAGCATTCGTTCCAGATTAACTAGACATGATTCAAATGTATCACCGAAGACTGAAAAGTCATCCATGAAAACTTCCATGCATTCTTCTATCATGTCATGAAAAATCGCCATCATACACCTTTGAAAGGTTGCAGGGGCGTTACAAAGTCCAAATGGCATGCGTTTGTAAGCAAAAGTACCATAAGGGCACGTGAATGTGGTTTTCTCTTGGTCCTCGGGTGCTATTGGAATTTGAAAATATCCAGAAAATCCATCTAGAAAACAATAGTGACTATTTCCGGCTAATCTTTCCAACATTTGATCTATGAAAGGTAAGGGAAAGTGATCTTTTCTGGTGGCGTCATTTAATTTTCTATAATCAATACACACACGCCATCCTGTTACAGTTCTAGTAGGAATAAGCTCATTTTTCTCATTTGTAATGACAGTCATGCCACCCTTCTTAGGCACGCATTGAACTGGGCTTACCCATGGACTATCAGAGATTGGATAAATTAGACCTGCATCTAGCAGTTTAATAATCTCTTTCTTAACTACCTCTTACATATTAGGATTTAGTCTTCGTTGGCGTTGCACATACGTTTTATGACCTTCTTCCATAAGGATTTTATGTGTGCAATACGAAGGACTTATTCCTTTAATATCATGAATCTTCCATGCAATGGCTGGTTTATGAGCTTTCAACACAGAAATGAGTTGTGATTTCTCATTTTCAGTAAGAGAAGATGATATTATTACAGGTAATTCAGATTCACCATGTAAATAAGCGTATTCCAAATGGTTTGGAAGTGGCTTTAACTCTAATTTCCGAGGTTCTTCTATCGATGATTTGTATCGATATCTGTCTTCTTCTTTTAGCATTTGAATTTCTTCTGTTGTTGGTTCATATCCATTAGCTATAAGTGTAGCTAACATTTCAGCTTCATCAATTGGGTCATTACCTTCTCCTAAAGAACATTCTCCTGTTCCTTGTAATTCTGGAAATTCTTCTAATAATTCTGCATGTGCATCTATAGTTTGAATATAATAACATGTATCATCTGCAGATTGTGGTTGTTGCATTGCTCTATCAACTGAAAAGGTAACACTCTCATCCTCTATACTTAGGGTCAGTTTCTTACCGAACACGTCTATCATTGCTTTAGCCGTGTTTAAGAATGGTCTTCCTAATATGAGAGGAACTTGAGAATCTTCTTCCATGTCCAGAACAACAAAATCTACTGGAAATACTAAAGTACCAACTTTAACTAGCATGTTCTCCATTATCCCTCTAGGATATTTTATTGATCTATCGGCTAGTTGTATGCTTATTCTGGTTGGTTTCAATTCTCCAAGGTCTAGTTTAGTGTATAGTGAATACGGCATTAGATTTATACTAGCACCTAAGTCTGCCAATGCTTCTATTGAACTTAGACTACCCAGAAAACATGGAATTGTGAAACTTCCTGGATCAGATAGTTTTTCTGGTATCTTATTCAACAGCACTACTGAACAATTAGCATTCATAGTAACAGCCGAGAGTTCTTCCATTTTCTTTCTATTTGAGATTAGATCTTTCAAGAATTTAGCATATCTAGGCATTCCTGAAATCACATCAATGAAAGGAAGATTTACATTTATCTGTTTAAACATATCCAAGAATTTGGATTGCTCGGCTTCAAGTTTTTCTTTCTTCATTTTACTCGGGTAAGGAAGTGGTGGTTGGTATGGTTTAACATAAGGTTTAGCCTTAACTGTGTTATCTTCATTAACCTTTTCAACTACCGGTTCTTTTTCCTTATCTTGATCAGGTTGTGGTTCTTGTGGAGTAGGAATAGCTTCATCAGAAGTTACAGGTATTTCAGGTGGTTTAAGTGTTGTACCACTTCTTGTGGTAATAGCTTTAGCTGTTTCATTCCGGGGGTTAGCATTTGTATCACTAGGTAGACTTCCTGGTTTTCTTTCACCTATTAAGCTTGCTAGGTTACTCACTTCTTGTTCCAGATTTTGAATAGAAGCTTGTTGATTTCTAAATGATTGAGCATTTTGTTCATTGGTTTGTTTCTGAGATGTGAAAAACTGCGTTTGAGTTTCAACTAGCTTTGTCATCATATCTTCTAAATTCGGCTTTTTATCATCGGTTTGTTGTGGTGGTTTGTTTTGAAAATTCAGTCTTTGCTGATTGTAATTATTATTGGATACTTGTTGATTGCTAGGACCTTGTTGGTTGTTGTATGGAATATTTCTGTTATAATTCTGGTTTTGATTGTAAATCGATCTTGGCGGTTGATAATTATTCTGATAATTATTTCCAGGCCTTTGGTTTATGTATGAAATATTCTCTCTTTGTTCCATTGTTAATTCAATACTGAGACAATCTTTTGTCAAATGTGGTCCTCCACACTGCTCACAACTAATTCGTATTGAGTGAATATCCTTAGTCATCTTTTCCATTCGTCTTTCCACAGCATCTATCTTTGCGGAAATGGAATCTAAGTCATGGCTAGAATCGGCTCTAGCTGCTTTAGATGATCTAACGATGTCTTTTTCTTGGTGCCACTCATGTGAGTGGGAAGCAGTGTTATCAATAATTTTGTAAGCATCAGTTTCGGTTTTCTTCATAATAGAACCACCAGCTGCTATATCTATGTCTTTCCTTGTAGTGATGTTGCATCCTTGGTAGAATATTTGTACTATTTGACAGGTGTCTAAACCATGTTGCGAACATCCTCTTAACAACTTTCCATATCTTGTCCATGCCTCATATAGAGTTTCATTCGGTTTTTGTGTGAACGTAACAATTTCTGCTTGAAGTCTTACGGCTTTAGATGCAGGAAAGAATTGTTTAAGAAATTTGTCAACTAAAACATCCCATGTATCAATCGCCCCTTCAGGTAACGATTCCAACCAATCTTTGGCTTCTCCCTTTAAAGTCCAGGGAAATAACATGAGATATATCTGTTCATCCTCCACTTCTCGGATTTTAAATAGTGTGCAGATCCTATTAAAGGTACGTAGATGTTCATTTGGATCTTCCTTCGGCGCACCACTAAATTGGCATTGATTAGTCACCATGTGTTGAATTTGTCCTTTGATTTCATAATCTGGCGCATTAATGTCTGGATGAGTAATTGCGTGACCTTGGCCAGTGCGTTTAGCTCTCATTCGGTCTTCCAAACTTAAAGGTTCCAGATTCTCCATAATTGAATTTGTTGAATCGGAATCACTAGAGGATTCTGATTTAATGGTTCGTTCCTCAACAATCTCTGTTTGAATGATTGGTGGTTCCGGAGGAAAGTTTAATGGTTCGGGATCTACGAACCGTTCCTGAATATTCTCCGGATTCTCAATTGTGAGGTCGGGTTCAAAAAATGGATTATCGGAAATTTGAACTGAAGTACTTGGTCGACTGGATGACGATTCTAAAGAAAAATCAACGGCAGTTATATTTGCTAAATGTCTTGATCTAGTTACAGGTGGTGAACGTACAAAAGGTGGTGAACGTCTTGCTCGGTGCATTCACTGAATATCCTATTAGTTTTTAAAAGGAAAGAAAAATTATAATAAGTTATCCAACAAATAGACTTTTCTGATTTTGCCCACGTTTCGAATAGCCAAAAGATGCAGCAGAGGGGCAGGATTCGTTTGGTCTCAATATAATTGAGGACTGTTTGGCTCCAATAACCCGGTCCACGTACAAATCCAACTATTACTACGAACCAGAAAATTTTGATGTCTATTAATTTAACCACTTAAAATAAATTTTCGTAATTTTAAGAAATTTAGATAAGAAGTAGAATAAAAATCTATGTCCTAAAACTAGAATAGCGAGAAATAAGAAAGAAAAAGAGTTCGTCGGAAAAAGGTTGAAAAAGAAAAATGGTTGAAAAATAAAAGGTGACGGAAAAATAAAAGAAACTTATAAAAACTTAAAAATACTTGACTAACCTAACCTTATTACTACAACTAACTTAAAATTATAATCGCAAATTGAGATTACTAATTGGAATGATAATTGATACATAGGTAAAAGTCGTCTAAAAATATTAAAGCTTACAAGAAAAACTAAATCCCAAATGGAATTAACTTAAAAAGAAACTAAAACTTAAAAAGGCGTCGCAAAATTCTAAAGTACCTAAATCTTAGTCTAGAGAAAAATCACTTAAGGAATTCTACGGCAAAGACTAAAAATCTAGGAGTAAAAATGACTATGGCAAAAACTAAGTTTAAAATTAAATATGAGCGAAAAATACAAATATTACGTTAAAACGATTAAAAAAAAGGGACAAAATATAAAAATATACAAAAAGTTGTAAAAAAAAATACAATTTTTATAAATATTATTTTTATATTATTTATTTATTAAAACTACTAATTTTACAATTTAATAAAACTAATTAATACTAAATACATAAATTAAATAAAAAAGTTAAAGTTAAAATAAAACTAATAATAATAATAATAATAATAATAATTAGGGTTAAATAATAATAATAATAATTAATTACCCTGTAATAAATACAGGATTAGGGCTTCTGTCGCGTGTCAGGTTTTCTCCGCGAGTTGCGGTATTCAAGGCAGTAAACCCCGCGAGTCGCGGGGTTCAGAAATTCAACTGACAGCTTTTAATTTCGACGCGTTTTTATTTTTTATTTTTTATTTTTTATTTTCTGTTTTATAATTTTCTGTTTTATAATCTAAAAGTTATATATAAAAACTTATATTTTTACAAACTAAAGATACTTTATAAAACTTAAATATTTAACAAAATCTTAAAAATATACAAATTTTCTATTTTTTTTATATATAGCGTTGCGCTTCCGGCTTTTAAGATAGTCCCCGGCAGCGGCGCCAAAAATACTTCATGTGGTAGCGGAGTGGTATAAAATAGTTATTAATTTTAGCAGAAAATACTATTAAATACGATACAATTTTACACAAGATATTTATTTATTTATAGAATGGATATACTTAAACCTTGCTACAACACTTATAGGCAGTGTACCTAATCGTACAGTAGTGTAGTTTTTAGTAAGTCCGGTTCGTTCCACAGGGAATCTTTTTAAACAAAGCTTAACGCTATATTAGTTTACTTTTATAAAAATATAAATATATATATATATATATATATATATATATAAGTAATATTATTATTATAAAGGGGGGTTTTTACCGTTTAATGACCGGTTTGTCGATTTTAAAACTTTAGTCGCAGTTAAAACCAAATGTAAAATATTAAAAATAAATAAGAGACTTAAATTAAAGCATAAAGTAAATAACGATAATGAAATTGCGAATAATAAAAGTGCGATAAAATAAACTTGCGATAATTAAAAAGTACGATAATTAAAAGTGCAATTAAATACAATAACAATAAAAATGCGATAATTAGAAGTGCAATTAAATATAAAATAAAGGAAATTAAATATGAAATAAAAGAATTATGCTTATTTAAACTTCCGTAATCATGATGTTCGACGTGTTGATTTTAATTTTATGCCCATGGGTTAATTGTCCTTTGTCCTGAATTATTTAATATGACCGTTTGGTTTTTGTCCATAACAGTCCATCAGTCATAAATATAAAGTGCGAGTGTCCTCATCAAATTATTCTTATACCCGAAGTTAAATATTCCAACTAATTGGGGACTTAAACTGTAACAAGATTTTAATACTTTGTTTAATAATTACACCAGGATGTCGACTGAGTGTAACCCAAGGTTTTAATATTTTGTTATCAATTATACCAAGTGTCCTTGTACATAATTTCACCCCTGTTTTAATTATTCTAGTGGCTATTAATCCATTCCCGTGTCCGGTTAAATGAACGATTATTCGTACATATAAATACCCCGCCCATCGTGTCCGATTGAGTGTATATGGTAATTTATAGGGACGCCCAATTGTAAATCTTTATATTAACATTAACAAACTATCATTTAGTTAAACAAATATAAAGCCCATTAATAGCCCAAAGTCTAATTTCCACAAGTGTCGTTCTTTTGTCCAAACCCCAATTATGGTACAAAGCCCAATTACCCAATTTTAGTAATTAGCCCAACATCATGATTACTTCGTTTTAAATAAGCATAATAATAACTTAGCTACGAGACATTAATGTAAAAAGGTTAAACATAACTTACAATGATTAAAAATAGCGTAGCGTTACACGGACAGAATTTCGACTTACACCCTTACAACATTCACTAACATACCCTTATTATTAGAATTATAATTAAAATTAAAATTAAAATATAAATTATAAATATAAATATATCATATATATGGAGAGAAGAGAAAAATGGATGATGATTACGATCAGAATGCGCGATCTTTATAGGGATTTTCTGAAATTGGGGCTCCGTGACTCGCGGCCTTTTTGGCCTTCAAACTCCGCAAGTCGCGGAGTTTGAAATTACAGCTCAGATACTTTGGAGTCTTTCTTGCCGACGGATTTTTAAATATATATAATATATTATATAATTATAAGAATTATTTAAATATTATATTATATTTATGTGCATAGTTGATTTGTAATTTTTAGTCCGTTGCGTCGAGCGTTGAGAGTTGACTCATGTCCCGGTTCCGAATTTTCGAACGTCCTTGCGTACAATTTAATATCTTGTACTTTGCGTTTTGAATCTTGTACTCTTATAATTTCGAGACGTTTCTTATCAATAATTGGAACCTTTTTGATTGTCTTTTGTACTTTTGAGCTTTTTGGTCGTTTGCATCTTCAATTCGTCGAATCTATCTTTTGTCTTCACCTTTTATTATTTAAACGAATATCACTTGTAAATAGAACAATTGCAACTAAAAGCTTGTCTTTCTTGAGGAATAATGCTATGAATTATATGTTCGTTTTTAGCATTATCAAATATTCCCACACTTGAGCGTTGCTTGTCCTCAAGCAATATCGTCTTGAAATACTAGTATCACTTCTTTATTCTTCACACTTTGTACATCAGTGATTTTCTATACGGCGGTATAAACAATGGTAGTAACGATATGGTTTACAGTCCCACATGACTATAAAAATTTAGATCCATTAAGGAAATTGGATCTTTATGAAAACATTTGATCTTTTGAAAATTAAATCTAGTTTTTACCCTAGATAAGTTTTCAGGGATAACCCTTTACCGGTGTTTGCAAAATATTTTTGTGGGTTTGGTGGGTTTCAGTTTTGAAAATTTTAGCTCAAAACTTATGGTTTTGTGTCACCCACTTGCTAACCTTGTATTTGGAAAGCAACACGTCCAGTTCACTTGTCCCGTATATTACCTTTCGGTAAACTACCGTCCGGTTGAAAGGAAAGCGTTGAACAAGCAACTGTTAAGGCAATGTCTCCTGACATGCTTTTAATTATGGTCTATAACGTGTCGGACGCAATTACTATCCTTGGTAGGAGCAATAGTAAAGCTCACCCTTATAATTTTTCGGTATGGCACAAGGTCCTGTCTTTGACCACTATGCAACCACCGTTCTTACGGCTGACACCCGTTTTAGTTCAGGTGACCTAATGAATTCCAGGTGAATTCCTAGGATTTTACGTTCAATGGTAATGAACGCATTGAAAATAGGGTTTTCAGAAAACAAATCGGTTTGTAATTTTGATCAAAATATTTTCTCGTTCAAGCTCGAGTTTAGATATCATTGAATTCCATGAGTTTGAATTCTCAATCTTTAAGGTCAATCTCTATGATTGAGTAATATCAGTCTTAAAAGCTGATTTTTAATCTTTAAGGAGATTATCCTTTCTGGGGATCTGATTCATTAGTCTTATCCGGCTAATTTGCATGGTGCCCCCCCATTGTACGAGATAAATCCTTCTCATGGTTAGGATAAATCTGACCACTTGGCGACCCTGTTTAATGCTGAGGTCCGTGGATTTCCTGCTGATTTTAGTGATGACTTTTCTGGATTTTTCGTCAACCTACAGCTGGCCTGGACGACAACTTCATGACCTAAATCAAGAAGCGCGTTTCTTTTTCGGAAGACTTTACTTCCTTTTAATGATGGAATTGATTCATCGTGTAGATCCATCTCTTCTTTTCTTTCATCGGGTAAAACAGTTTAGTTTAGTCCAAAGCAAAAGTATTTTCAGTTATTTGTTACAGATATATGTGACATATGTTTAAGATAACTTGGTAAATTTTTCCACACTTGGCTTTTATTTTCCTTTTTATCGTCCTCTATTCCATTTTAAATGAATTTTAACATTTTGGTTTGTTTCTCAATTTATGTCCTTTCCGAGGTAACAATAATTTCGGTGTTAAAACCTAGTTTTATCGTTCATAAATATGTATAAACATGATTTTGAGTTCATTTAATTGAAAATTTTGAAAAATTTTACTAGAATTGGGTAGTCAGTATATAAGACCAGGGCTGTTCTTTATTATCAGAGAGCACTAGATTCTAATACAACTACTGCTTTACTAGTATTTTTAATGGTAACCAAGTGTATAAAGTAAAAAATTTTAAAATCCAAAAGAATTTAACCCCTTCCCACACTTAAGATCTTGCAATGCCCTCATTTGCAAGAAATCAGGAATAATTTAAATTATTGAGGGTGATTTGTGTGAAAATGATTAAATTTTTACCAAAGTTTCCAAATATATTGGCGTTTGTTTGCTGAATGATATATGGTGCACATCATTTGTTCATTCCGTCTTGTTGTTATTTCACATATATTTTGCATCTTGTCGTCAAAATTAGTTGCTTTTGCTGAACTTAATGCCAGTCTTTGAAAATGCGTTGTTTTACCCTGTTGTGTACATAAGATAAACTGCAAACATATATACATATTTTTGAAGTTTGGTATATTACCCCACATTCAAAAATTATTAAAATCTAAGAATAAAAGTTAGACAATTATAAAAACTATTACAATATTAACAAAAGTATTAAACGTATCAATCATTACAAATTACAAAATAAATAAAACTAAGTATACTAGGGATGATACTGGTACCAATAGGGGTTCCAGGCATAACCATAGGTGCTATAGAATGCTTCGGCAGGGTCATACGTAGGATACAGTGGCTGCATCTCTATAGACCAGGGAGGGAAGATGGGTTTCGGTGTAGGAATATAGTTTCTACCTATATGTTGGCAATGATCTATGATTTGGTTCTGATGAACTTGCCAATCTTCAAATGCTCTCTGTCTAGCATTTTCGTACTCTTGAGAAGCTATAAACCTTTGCATTTCTTGCATCTCATTCCCCCCTCCTACATTACCTTGCTGTTGGTTTCTCTCAACCTGTGGATGTCTACCATGGTATGGTACTGTGGCGTTATTTCGCCTTTTCAAAACTTTCGCACCATGGTATACATTTAAACCTATAGTATCGCGGGGTTCTGGTTCTTCTACTAATAATCCCCCCCGACTTATATCCACACCGAGATATTCACCAATCAAAGTAATAAAAATACCACCTCCTATTATGCTATGCGGTCGCATCCCCCGAACCATAGCTGATAAATAATAACCCACACAATACGGTATACTTACAGCCCTTTGTGGGTCTCGAATACACATATGGTAAAACAAATCCAGTTCATTTACCTTTTCCTTGTTTTTACCCCTTTGTGTAATCGAATTAGCTAAAAACCTATGAATCACTCTTAATTCGGCTCTATCTATATCCAAATAAGAGTAATTTCCCCCTTTGAAATGGTGATGGCTTGTCATTTGACTCCACACACCGTGTGTATCAAAATTTTCATCTATCTTTCTACCATTTAGTATCAGCCCTCTACAATCGGCAGATGCTAACTCCTCAGGCGTATATATACGTAAAGCCTGAGCCATGTCCAGTAAAGACATGTGGCGCATCGAACCGCCTAACAAAAATCTAATAAAAGAACGATCGGTTAAACTAGCTACCCGATCATTCAACTCTATACTACATAACAATTCTTCACATCATACTTTATATACAGGTCTACGCATGGTGAATAAACGTACTCAGTCATTAAAAGTAGAATTACCATACCTCTGTACAAGTAATTCCCTAATTGGCCCAGCCAATTCTACAGCTTCTAAGGGTCCCCATTCTATGACCCTTGGTACCTCAACAACCTTAGAATGAAGAGTATGCAAACCCCTTTGATATTTTGGATAATCTATCCAATGTCTGTCAAATCTCAGGTTCGGGTGCAACTCTTCCAAGTGCATATCAGAAAAGGTCATGACTGGATGAGGTATATCCTGCTTGTAGTAGTTATCCACCTCCTGTTGTTCTGCATTCTCAGCAGGAGCATTGCGGGCTTGTGATGAAGATTCACCCCTTTCAGTCTGCAAAACACATCAAACACAATTTTTGTGCATCCAAATATGCATTAGTGTCAGCAAAATCATCAATCAAAATAATCACAATGACATGATCAATTTATATCAAACTTAAGATCATTTTCACATTTTCATCAAATCTACACTTTTTCAGATAAGCATATACGAAAATGTTTGCCAAGTTCATAAGCATTCAACTCAAATAACATGTCAAAATAATCATTACTATCAATTAAACAAGTTTCAAATGGCATTATCTCTCAAAAATCAAATTCATGAATTTTTAGACTTGAAAAAGTCTACTTTAATTCTCAAAATCATGTTTAGGCTTAAAGTTTGGATCATTTAACTACCTAAACATGTTACACTACTTATTTTGGCAACAATTCATGACAAAAATTGGCCATAACCTGTTTATATCAAAAAGCCCCAAATTTGCTCAAGAACACAAACCCTAGATTACTCAAAATTTGAAGTTTAAGGCTTCTAATCATGTTAAATAGCATCAATCTAGGTTATACAAGCATAATACATAAACAATTTAAGCATAATTACACTAAAAAGCATCAAAATCAAATTGGGGAAAAAATTGCTCAAGAACACCAAATTTCGGATTAAATGGTGTTTAGGTGTAGAAATTTACCGTTTTTCTTGAGTAATTCCTAGATAGCATCCTTCTCAACATGATTTTAGTAAAAGATTTGGTGATTAACGGTTAAAAATTGTGATTTTGGGGGTGTTTTTGGGTATTTTTTCGGAGTATTTCGCAGGTTTTCGGTTTTGGGGAGTGAAACTGAGCTGTTTCAGCTCGTTTTATTTTTTTTCTGTAATCCGGTCCTCCCGCGAGTCGCGGCCTATTAAGCCTTCAAACTCCACGACTCGCGGAGTTTGCTTTTTTTTTTTTTTTTTTTTATAATCATTAACTTATAAAACAATTAAGTACTTAATTTTAAAATTTGGTTTCCCTTGTTATTTAGGACGAGGTCGTTTCGGATCGATGTCCTAGTCCGTCCCTCGACAAAATTTTAAAATTTGTCTTTTTATAGCGATTGTTTTAAAAGCTAAGATTTTTGGGTTTTTTAATGTTTTTGGCATACTTTAATTCAATAATATTAAAAACAATGATAATAAAAGTTCTCGTCCCTCCCTCGGGTAAAGCAATTTCGGTTCAAAGACCTAGTCTTCAACTTACGACGAATTTTAAAAATCATATTTTTAACTTAATGAGATAAAGTAAATTTTTGTTTTTAAATTCACACAACTTAAATATAAAATTCAAAATTAATATTAAAAATTCACACCAAACTTAAAATTTGAAATGCATAAAATTAAAAATTCATATTATAAATTCACACCAAACTTATATTAATTTTTCAAATATTTACAATTTTAAATATATTGTTTTTACAAAGTTTACAATATTAATTTAAGATTTAAATATTAATTTTAAAAACATGGTAAAAATAAAATTAAAAATCTTTTTGTCTTTTTATCCCACTTTAATCAATCAAATATTATCAAAAATATGTGCCCCTCTTTTCGGTAAAGTAATTTCGGTTCCAAAACCTAATTTAACTCATGACGAATTTTTGAAATATTTTGGGTTGATTGTTTAAAGATATTTATACCTTAAGAATAAACGTTAAATTTCGCAGTGATGTAATAAATTTTTGAATGATATCAATAATTTCGGTCGCCAAACCTAATTTTATTCAATACCAATTTAATACTTTTTAGCGAACAAATTAGCGTTTATTATCAAAAGGTTAAAAATAAAAATAAAAATAAAAACTGTACAGACATACCTGCGAAATAGATTTCTTAGTTATATGATCTATCCCATTCATAAGATAGTCGGTTTAATTGGTTTTCCATGGCTACATAGGCGTAACCTCGAGCATTCAGTGTCTTTTCTTCTAAACATATGAACGGTCCGTCTCTGCATAAAGTAACAAATTCAGTGTTTGAATAGGTTTGATTATTTGAACATTTACCTCCATGTGACCATTTTCCGCATTTGTGACATCGTTCTAGGTGTCGTGCTCTTCTTTTCGCTGCGGATTTTGATTTTCCTTTACCAAATTGTAACTTATTATCTTCGCATCTGGATTATTTTCTAAGTCCGTCCATTCTTTCTCTGATTACTGATACTAATTCACTCGGTAGTATGTCATTATTACGTTTAGTGATCAAAGCGTGTAGCATTAGACCATGGTTTAGTTCACAGGCAGTCTTCATTTCGTAAAAACCTAAAAAAAAATAAAAATTCAGAATGGGGGGAGAAGACTAGTTCTTTAGGGTCTGCTAGGGAAAGACCATTCGGGTTCCATTTTCGAGAACTACACGAAAACAGACAATCTAACTCTAACAGAAATACATATTATCCTTTAAAGACTTGATTCTCCCCACACTTAGTTAGCTGTGGTGTCGAAATTGTGATTAACTTCGTTGTCGACTTCCATCGGACCATGTATGTAATGTTTAACTCTGTGACCATTAACTTTAAATTCAATCCCATTTGAATTTATTAATTCTATCGTTCCGTATGGGAAAACTCTTTTGACCATGAATGGTCCAGACCATCTTGATTTCAATTTTTCAGGAAATAGCTTGAATCGTGAATTGAAAAGAAGAACTCTGTCTCCTTCTTTAAATTCTTTTGAACTTCTGATTCTTTTATCATGCCATTTCTTCGTTCTTTCTTTATAGATTAACGAATTTTCGTATGCTTCATGTCTTAATTCTTCTAATTCGTTTAGTTGACTTAATCGTAGACGTCCGGCTTCATGTAAATTAAGATTACATGTCTTCAAAGCCCAAAATGCTTTGTGTTCAATTTCTACTGGAAGATGACATGCTTTTCCATAAACAAGTCTAAAAGGTGTGGTTCCAATTGGAGTTTTGTAGGCTGTTCTAAAAGCCCAGAGTGCATCCTCCAATTTAATGGACCATTCCTTCGGATTTGATCCTACAGTTTTCTCTAGAATACGTTTTAAAGCTCGGTTGGTGTTTTCAACTTGTCCACTTGTTTGTGGATGATATGCGGTGGAGATTTTATGAGTTACTCCATATCTTTTAAGAACTTTCTCAAGTTGATTATTACAGAAATGAGTACCCCGATCACTTATTAAAGCTTTCGGTGTTCCAAACCTTGCAAAAAGACGTTTTTAAAAGTTGACTACAACTCGTGCATCGTTAGTTGGGAGAGCTTGTGCTTCCGCCCATTTAGATACATAATCAATGGCTACGAGTATATATAGATTATTATGAGATTTTGGAAATGGACCCATAAAGTCAATACCCCAAATGTCAAATACTTCACATACTTGGATGACATTTTGTGGCATTTCATCACGTTGACTTATTTTTCCGGCCCTTTGACATGCATCACAGGATTTGCAAAGAAGGTGTGCGTCTTTGTAAATTGTAGGCCAATAGAATCCAGCATCATAAACTTTTCTTGCTGTTAGTTGAGGCCCATAATGCCCTCCTGTTGGTCCTGTGTGACAATGGTTTAATATTTTACTAGCTTCATCTCCAAATACACATCGGCGTATTATTCCATCGGGACAACTTTTAAACAGATGTGGATCTTCCCAGAAATAGTGTTTTATATCACTGAAGAATTTCTTTCGTCTTTGGTACGATAATCCTTTTTCAAGGAATCCACATACTAAATAATTTGCATAGTCTGCAAACCATGGGATTTCTTTATAATCTATCTTCAAAAGATATTCATCGGGAAAGTTGTCTTGTATGGCTGATTCATTTAGAACTTCTAATTCGGGATTTTCAAGACGAGAAAGATGATCTGCGGCGCGATTTTCTGCTCCTCTTTTATCTCGGATTTCAATATCAAATTCTTGTAAGAGTAAGATCCAACGGATTAATCTTGGTTTAGCATCTTGTTTCGAAAATAGGTATCTAAGAGCAGAATGGTCGGTATAGACCACCGTTTTTGCTAGAACGAGATATGATCGAAATTTGTCAAAGGCAAAGACAATAGCAAGGAGTTCTTTTTCAGTAGTTATATAGTTCGTTTGTGCTCCTTGTAACGTCTTACTAGCATAATATATAGGTTGAAATCGTTTTTCAATCCTTTGTCCTAAAACGGCTCCCATTGCAAAATCACTTGCATCGCACATTAGTTCAAATGGTAGATTCCAATTTGGTGTTATCATGATCGGTGCATTAGTGAGTTTCTCTTTAAGAATATTAAAAGATTTGATACACTCATCTGAAAAGATGAATGGAGCATCCTTTTCTAGGAGTTTATTCATAGGAGTGGCAATTTTAGAAAAATCTTTTATGAAACGTCGGTAAAAACCAGCATGCCCTAGAAAACTCCTAACTCCTCTAACATTGGTGGGATGTGGAAGTTTAGCAATTACATCTACTTTAGCTCTATCCACTTCAATTCCTTCTTTTGAAATTTTATGTCCAAGAACGATGCCTTCTTTAACCATGAAATGGCATTTCTCCCAATTAAGTACTAGATTTGATTTTTCGCATCTAAGAAGCATTCGTTCCAGATTAACTAGACATGATTCAAATGTATCACCGAAGACTGAAAAGTCATCCATGAAAACTTCCATGCATTCTTCTATCATGTCATGAAAAATCGCCATCATACACCTTTGAAAGGTTGCAGGGGCGTTACAAAGTCCGAATGGCATGCGTTTGTAAGCAAAAGTACCATAAGGGCACGTGAATGTGGTTTTCTCTTGGTCCTCGGGTGCTATTGGAATTTGAAAATATCCGGAAAATCCATCTAGAAAACAATAGTAACTATTTCCGGCTAATCTTTCCAACATTTGATCTATGAAAGGTAAGGGAAAGTGATCTTTTCTGGTGGCGTCATTTAATTTTCTATAATCAATACACACACGCCATCCTGTTACAGTTCTAGTAGGAATAAGCTCATTTTTCTCATTTGTAATGACAGTCATGCCACCCTTCTTAGGCACGCATTGAACTGGGCTTACCCATGGACTATCAGAGATTGGATAAATTAGACCTGCATCTAGCAGTTTAATAATATCTTTCTTAACTACATCTTGCATATTAGGATTTAGTCTTCGTTGGCGTTGCACATACGTTTTATGACCTTCTTCCATAAAGATTTTATGTGTGCAATACGAAGGACTTATTCCTTTAATATCATGAATCTTCCATGCAATGGCTGGTTTATGAGCTTTCAACACAGAAATGAGTTGTGATTTCTCATTTTCAGTAAGAGAAGATGATATTATTACAGGTAATTCAGATTCACCATGTAAATAAGTGTATTCCAAATGGTTTGGAAGTGGCTTTAACTCTAATTTCGGAGGTTCTTCTATCGATGATTTGTATCGATATCTGTCTTCTTCTTTTAGCATTTGAATTTCTTCTGTTGTTGGTTCATATCCATTAGCTATAAGTGTAGCTAACATTTCAGCTTCATCAATTGGTTCATTACCTTCTCCTAAAGAACATTCTCCTGTTCCTTGTAATTCTGGAAATTCTTCTAATAATTCTGCATGTGCATCTATAGTTTGAATATAATAACATGTATCATCTGCAGATTGTGGTTGTTGCATTGCTCTATCAGCTGAAAAGGTAACACTCTCATCCTCTATACTTAGGGTCAGTTTCTTACCGAACACGTCTATCATTGCTTTAGCCGTGTTTAAGAATGGTCTTCCTAATATGAGAGGAACTTGAGAATCTTCTTCCATGTCCAGAACAACAAAATCTACTGGAAATACTAAAGTACCAACTTTAACTAGCATGTTCTCCATTATCCCTCTAGGATATTTTATTGATCTATCGGCTAGTTGTATGCTTATTCTGGTTGGTTTCAATTCTCCAAGGTCTAGTTTAGTGTATAGTGAATACGGCATTAGATTTATACTAGCACCTAAGTCTGCCAATGCTTCTATTGAACTAAGACTACCCAGAAAACATGGAATTGTGAAACTTCCTGGATCAGATAGTTTTTCTGGTATCTTATTCAACAGCACTGCTGAACAATTAGCATTCATAGTAACAGCCGAGAGTTCTTCCATTTTCTTTCTATTTGAGATTAGATCTTTCAAGAATTTAGCATATCTAGGCATTCCTGAAATCACATCAATGAAAGGAAGATTTACATTTATCTGTTTAAACATATCCAAGAATTTGGATTGCTCGGCTTCAAGTTTTTCTTTCTTCATTTTACTCGGGTAAGGAAGTGGTGGTTGGTATGGTTTAACATAAGGTTTAGCCTTAACTGTGTTATCTTCATTAACCTTTTCAACTACCGGTTCTTTTTCCTTATCTTGATCAGGTTGTAGTTCTTGTGGAGTAGGAATAGCTTCATCAGAAGTTACAGGTATTTCAGGTGGTTTAAGTGTTGTACCACTTCTTGTGGTAATAGCTTTAGCTGTTTCATTCCGGGGGTTAGCATTTGTATCACTAGGTAGACTTCCTGGTTTTCTTTCACCTATTAACCTTGCTAGGTTACTCACTTATTGTTCCAGATTTTGAATAGAAGCTTGTTGATTTCTAAATGCTTGAGCATTTTATTCATTGGTTTGTTTCTGAGATGTGAAAAACTGCGTTTGAGTTTCAACTAGCTTTGTCATCATATCTTCTAAATTCGGCTTTTTATCATCGGTTTGTTGTGGTGGTTTGTTTTGAAAATTCGGTCTTTGCTGATTGTAATTATTATTGGATACTTGTTGATTGCTAGGACCTTGTTGGTTGTTGTATGGAATATTTCTGTTATAATTTTGGTTTTGATTGTGAATCGGTCTTGGCGGTTGATAATTATTCTGATAATTATTTCCAGGCCTTTGGTTTATGTATGAAATATTCTCTCTTTGTTCCATTGTTAATTCAATACTGAGACAATCTTTTATCAAATGTGGTCCTCCACACTGCTCACAACTAATTCGTATTGAGTGAATATCCTTAGTCATCTTTTCCATTCGTCTTTCCACAGCATCTATCTTTACGGAAATGGAATCTAAGTCATGGCTAGAATCGGCTCTAGCTGCTTTAGATGATCTAACGATGTCTTTTTCTTGGTGCCACTCATGTGAGTGGGAAGCAGTGTTATCAATAATTTTGTAAGCATCAGTTTCGGTTTTCTTCATAATAGAACCACCAGCTGCTATATCTATGTCTTTCCTTGTAGTGATGTCGCATCCTTGGTAGAATATTTGTACTATTTGACAAGTGTCTAAACCATGTTGCGGACATCCTCTTAACAACTTTCCATATCTTGTCCATGCCTCATATAGAGTTTCATTCGGTTTTTGTGTGAACGTAACAATTTCTGCTTGAAGTCTTACGGCTTTAGATGCAGGAAAGAATTGTTTAAGAAATTTGTCAACTAAAACATCCCATGTATCAATCGCCCCTTCAGGTAACGATTCCAACCAATCTTTGGCTTCTCCCTTTAAAGTCCAGGGAAATAACATGAGATATATCTGTTCATCCTCCACTTCTCGGATTTTAAATAGTGTGCAGATCCTATTAAAGGTACGTAGATGTTCATTTGGATCTTCCTTCGGCGCACCACTAAATTGGCATTGATTAGTCACCATGTGTAGAATTTGTCCTTTGATTTCATAATCTGGCGCATTAATGTCTGGATGAGTAATTGCGTGACCTTGGCCAGTGCGTTTAGCTCTCATTCGGTCTTCCATACTTAAAGGTTCCAGATTCTCCATAATTGAATTTGTTGAATCGGAATCACTAGAGGATTCTGATTTAATGGTTCGTTCCTCAACAATCTCTGTTTGAATGATTGGTGGTTCCGGAGGAAAGTTTAATGGTTCGGGATCTACGAACCGTTCCTGAATATTCTCCGGATTCTCAATTGTGAGGTCGGGTTCAAAAAATGGATTATCGGAAATTTGAACTGAAGTACTTGGTCGACTGGATGACGATTCTAAAGAAAAATCAACGGCGGTTATATTTGCTAAATGTCTTGATCTAGTTACAGGTGGTGAACGTACAAAAGGTGGTGAACGTCTTGCTCGGTGCATTCACTGAATATCCTATTAGTTTTTAAAAGGAAAGAAAAATTATAATAAGTTATCCAATCAATAGACTTTACTGATTTTGCCCACGTTTCGAATAGCCAAAAGATGCAGCAGAGGGGCAGGATTCGTTTGGTCTCAATATAATTGAGGACTGTTTGGCTCCAATAACCCGGTCCACGTACAAATCCAACTATTACTACGAACCAGAAAATTTTGATGTCTATTAATTTAACCACTTAAAATAAATTTTCGTAATTTTAAGAAATTTAGATAAGAAGTAGAATAAAAATCTATGTCCTAAAACTAGAATAGCGAGAAATAAGAAAGAAAAAGAGTTCGTCGGAAAAAGGTTGAAAAAGAAAAATGGTTGAAAAATAAAAGGTGACGGAAAAATAAAAGAAACTTATAAAAACTTAAAAATACTTGACTAACCTAACCTTATTACTACAACTAACTTAAAATTATAATCGCAAATTGAGATTACTAATTGGAATGATAATTGATGCATAGGTACAAGTCGTCTAAAAATATTAAAGCTTACAAGAAAAACTAAATCCCAAATGGAATTAACTTAAAAAGTAACTAAAACTTAAAAAGGCGTCGCAAAATTTTAAAGTACCTAAATCTTAGTCTAGAGAAAAAGCACTTAAGGAATTCTACGGCAAAGACTAAAAATCTAGGAGTAAAAATGACTATGGAAAAAACTAAGTTTAAAATTAAATATGAGCGAAAAATACAAATATTACGTTAAAACGATAAAAAAGGGACAAAATATAAAAATATACAAAAAGTTGTAAAAAAAAATACAATTTTTATAAATATTATTTTTATATTATTTATTTATTAAAACTACTAATTTTACAATTTAATAAAACTAATTAATACTAAATACATAAATTAAATAAAAAAGTAAAAGTTAAAATAAAACTAATAATAATAATAATAATAATAATAATAATTAGGGTTAAATAATAATAATAATAATAATTAATTACCCCGTAATAAATGCAGGATTAGGGCTTCTGTCGCGTGTCAGGTTTTCTCCGCGAGTTGTGGTATTCAAGGCAGTAAACCCCGCGAGTCGCGGGGTTCAGAAATTCAACTGACAGCTTTTAATTTCGACGCGTTTTTTTTTTATTTTCTATTTTCTGTTTTATAATTTTCTGTTTTATAATCTAAAAGTTATATATAAAAACTTATATTTTTACAAACTAAAGATACTTTATAAAACTTAAATATTTAACAAAATCTTAAAAATATACAAATTTTCTGTTTTTTTTTTTATATATAGCGTTGCGCTTCCGGCTTTTAAGATAGTCCCCGGCAGCGGCGCCAAAAATACTTGATGTGGTAGCGGAGTGGTATAAAATAGTTATTAATTTTAGCAGAAAATACTATTAAATACGATACAATTTTACACAAGATATTTATTTATTTATAGAATGGATATACTTAAACCTTGCTACAACACTTATAGGCAGTGTACCTAATCGTACAGTAGTGTAGTTTTTAGTAAGTCCTGTTCGTTCCACAGGGAATCTTTTTAAACAAAGCTTAACGCTATATTAGTTTACTTTTATAAAAATACAAATATATATATATATATATAAGTAATATTATTATTATAAAGGGGGGGTTTTTACCGTTTAATGACCGGTTTGTCGATTTTAAAACTTTAGTCGCAGTTAAAACCAAATGTAAAATATTAAAAATAAATACAAGACTTAAATTAAAGCATAAAGTAAATAACGATAATGAAATTACGAATAATAAAAGTGCGATAAAATAAACTTGCGATAATTAAAAAGTACGATAATTAAAAGTGCAATTAAATACAATAACAATAAAAATGCGATAATTAGAAGTGCAATTAATTATAAAATAAAGGAAATTAAATATGAAATAAAAGAATTATGCTTATTTAAACTTCCGTAATCATGATGTTCGACGTGTTGATTTTAATTTTATGCCCATGGGTTAATTGTCCTTTGTCCTGAATTATTTAATATGTCCGTTTGGTTTTTGTCCATAACAGTCCATCAGTCATAAATATAAAGTGCGAGTGTCCTCATCAAATTATTCTTATACCCGAAATTAAATATTCCAACTAATTGGGGACTTAAACTGTAACAAGATTTTAATACTTTGTTTAATAATTACACCAGGATGTCGACTGAGTGTAACCCAAGGTTTTAATATTTTGTTATCAATTATACCAAGTGTCCTTGTACATAATTTCACCCCTGTTTTAATTATTCTAGTGGCTATTAATCCATTCCCGTGTCCGGTTAAATGAACGATTATTCGTACATATAAATACCCCGCCCATCGTGTCCGATTGAGTGTATATGGTAATTTATAGGGACGCCCAATTGTAAATCTTTATATTAACATTAACAAACTATCATTTAGTTAAACAAATATAAAGCCCATTAATAGCCCATAGTCTAATTTCCACAAGTGTCGTTCTTTTGTCCAAACCCCAATTATGGTACAAAGCCCAATTACCCAATTTTAGTAATTAGCCCAACATCATGATTACTTCGTTTTAAATAAGCATAATAATAATTTAGCTACGAGACATTAATGTAAAAAGGTTGAACATAACTTACAATGATTAAAAATAGCGTAGCGTTATACGGACAGAATTTTGACTTACACCCTTACAACATTCGCTAACATACCCTTATTATTAGAATTATAATTAAAATTAAAATTAAAATATAAATTATAAATATAAATATATCGTATATATGGAGAGAAGAGAAAAATGGATGATGATTACGATCAGAATGCGCGAGCTTTATAGGGATTTTCTGAAATTGGGGCTCCGCGACTCGCGGCCTTTTTGGCCTTCAAACTCCGCGAGTCGCGGAGTTTGAAATTACAGCTCAGATACTTTGGAGTCTTTCTTGCCGACGGATTTATAAATATATATAATATATTAAATAATTATAAGAATTATTTAAATATTATATTATATTTATGTGCATAGTTGATTTGTAATTTTTAGTCCGTTGCGTCGAGCGTTGAGAGTTGACTCATGTCCCGGTTCCGGATTTTCGAACGTCCTTGCGTACAATTTAATATATTGTACTTTGCGTTTTGAATCTTGTACTCTTATAATTTCGAGACGTTTCTTATCAATAATTGGAACCTTTTTGATTGTCTTTTGTACTTTTGAGCTTTTTGGTCGTTTGCGTCTTCAATTCGTCGAATCTGTCTTTTGTCTTCACCTTTTATTATTTAAACGAATATCACTTGTAAATAGAACAATTGCAACTAAAAGCTTGTCTTTCTTGAGGAATAATGCTATGAATTATATGTTCGTTTTTAGCATTATCAAATATTCCCACACTTGAGCGTTGCTTGTCCTCAAGCAATATCGTCTTGAAATACCAGTATCACTTTTTTATTCTTCACACTTTGTACATCCTGGAAAGGAGAGAGAAAATGGTGTTACGAATGGGTTCGCCAGTAAGTGCCTCATGTTCACCACCGAGAGGCGAATTAGATTCATGAAACACATCGCCTTCTTATTGTCTAAATTGATTAATTCATCCACGAACCCACCCCCAATTCATCCAGAAGAGGCGATGACTAATTGGTTGGTTCATTACGGTTAGACTGCTCTCGGAGCTTAAATGAAATTCCATATCGGAATAGCTTTTAGAATCCGATGAACTCGAGCTTTGTGAAGGATCCGCCTTACACGTTCAGAGGAATGATTGTTGATCTGAAAAAGATTTAGGACTTAGATTGATACATAATTTACATATGTATATTTAATACCAAAATCTCATAAGTTACAAAGGAATTTACGGAAGATGTCAGGCAAAGTCTACCGTGATAGATATGATAAGATATGAATATTTGTCTATACACTATCTATGCAATAATTGCAGTAAGAAGCGTCTAGACTTAAGATGATAAACAGGTAATTTCCGACAAGAATGATAAGTAAAACTTTTAATATGCAGATAAGGTCGAAGTCCAGACTCACTAATGCATCCTAACAACTATCAGTTAGACACACTAATGCAAGACCTAGTTCGCTAAGACCACCGCTCTAATACCAACTGAAATGACTCATCCATATTACTATAAACGCAGTACGTTATTCATTGGTCCCATAGCGAAGTATATGATACGTTTTAGAAAAATATTGTATTCGTTTCATAAAAAGCACACCATTATTATACATAATGCATGTTTTAAACAAGTGGACGATTATTTAAGAAATAATCTGCATGATACATTGGTTACCAAATACTACACACATGACATAACAGCCGAATATAATACATGACAAAGGTTTTATTGAATGCAACACTTCATTTAAACAAAAGCATGAGACTCCATGCACAGCTTGCTCAGATAATGCAACAGCGGAAGACTTTCTTAAGGACCTGAGAATAAACGTGCTTAAACAGTCAACACAAAGGTTGGTGAGATATATAGGTTTAGCATCGATATAAATATAGACCACAAGATTTCATAGTTATAAATATATGTACACTCGCAAGTGTATAAAAATATTCTATAAGTTATTGAGCGCTTCGGTAACCATACTTAACCATTAATGTGGCATATTCCCTTTATTATGAAATCTCCCTACACTGTACCAAGTGTAGTAAAAACGAAGTACTATGCAACCGTTTACGATACTAGAGCGACTAGCCCGGTTGGGGTTGTCAAACCCGATAGATCTATCAATAGGATTCGCGCTTACATGTTCTTACAACATGTAAATATTAGTTACCAAGCTATTAGGTAAGATATGCAAAGTGGTACAACTCAACGTAGAATATATTTTAAGTACTTGTATCCATGGCGTAAAACATAAAATGCATGTATTCTCATCCCAAAATATTTTTAGAGTTTAAAAATTGGACTATATACTCACGGTAGTAAAAGTATATTAATAATAAGTTTTCAGCTTATTAAAAATATGGCCGTCGTCCTTGGATTCACGAACCTATAACAATAATAATGATTCAGATTATAATACAACATGTGAATAAAATAAAACAAGTTCATAGAATACTTATATATATATATATATATATATATATATATATATATATATATATATATATATATATATATATATATATATATATATATATATATATATATATATATATATATTAATTTTTAACATTTTTATGTTAGTAGTCCTTTGTAAGTAGTCCAAAATAGTTCGAAATGTCCAACAGTCCAATAATCGGTATATATATAATCTTAGAATTACCCCATGACGTATTGTATACGTATTGTCTTTGCATCAACCCAGAGACGTATTGTATACGTATTGTCTTAGAATTTATCAAAACGTATTGTATACTTATTGTCTTAGGATTTATCAAAACGTATTGTATAATTATTGTCATGGAATGTACAAAGATTATTATATATATATACAAACTCGGAATTAACTAAGATTATAATATTTTGTTATACTAATGATAACATGTCCAAATATATATAGGATATAGGAAAAGTTAGCAAGGATATGGTTAATATAGTTTTTACAATATAAATTTCATCCATACAAATTGCTCGCCAAATATTCATTACCACTCCGTTTAAAGTGAATCAAATTGCTATGGATTCCTTAAGAAGTTAAAGTTTCAAAAACAATTCGAAAAGTTTAGCCCATGTATTAATATTCAGAGTTTTACCCTCTTTTTGTGCCGGTGGACAGATTTGGAAGAATCCCGGCACCCACCCAATATATGATTTTTGATAAAATACTTCCACTTTGTCTAAAATCATGAAAAAAATATTGGAAGTCTTATTTACATATATTAATATATTTCCAAAGTCTTAGCCACGAACTCAAAGTCTAAGATATGTTTTTAATTCCCAACCCAAAACAGCCCGCTTTTTACCGAATGGAGATTAAACGATATATGTTAAGTTTCAAGGTGTTCTTCATATGTACAAGTTATAAGTTCTTATATTAACTT
Source organism: Rutidosis leptorrhynchoides (assembly GCF_046630445.1). Lineage (NCBI taxonomy): Eukaryota > Viridiplantae > Streptophyta > Magnoliopsida > Asterales > Asteraceae > Rutidosis > Rutidosis leptorrhynchoides. The sequence goes on along the minus strand of NC_092335.1, from coordinate 554,050,589 downwards.
AATATCACATAATAATACATATAAATAAGTGTTATTAGAGTTAAGTTAGAAAGATTAGATTAGTTTTTCAAACAAGTTTAGAATCAACTAAACTATGTTCTAGTTTATAAATTCTTATATAGATAGCTATAAACATATGAATTGAACAAGAATTTAGGCAAGGTTAATACCTTGATTTTGAAGCTTGAACTTGCTAAAAATAGATGAAGAACAAATAAAGGGATACTAGAACTAGAGAGAGTATGTGTGTAAGTAAACATGAAGTAAAAATTATAAAATGAAATGGTAAAAATTTGATCAAATATGGTGTCTTTATATACTAGTTGTAATTTGTCATTTTGTGAAAAATATTTAGTATAAGTTAAAAACCATTAGGTCATGCATGACATATTATTCCATTATTAAAAATTTCTATTGGTATATACCAATTGTAAGTACTTCTAGAAGTTGTGTATAATACGGGTAAAAATACCGTATGAATGCGAGTAGAATTCTTGAGGAAATTGAACGAAAATACGAGTATAGATTACCTTTATATGTATTGGTATATTATAAAGTGTATTCAATACTTGTAAGGATGTATTTACACTCGTAATACAGTATATGTAAATACATTTTAACATAAGTTAATTACGTCGTTCAAATAGTAACATATATATTGTTTGAAAACTCTTTAAATTAGTAGTATGAATATATATATATATATATATATATATATATATATATATATATATATATATATATATATATATATATATATATATATATATAATACTTTGTTAATATACTTAATGAGATATTTAATTATCATATTTTCAAGTTAAATATATATAAATCCATATATATACACAATAATTAAACAATTAAACAATTAAATCAAGTTATGACATTCGTGAATCGTCGAAATAAAAGGGTGACCAAAAGCTTGTGTAAAACTCTTTCCGGAGGTTCAAGATTTATTAAAATTCATTGCTTATCAAGTCGGAATTATATAAAGATTAAGTTTAAATTTGGTCAGAAATTTCCGGGTCGTCACAGTACCTACCCGTTAAAGAAATTTCGTCCCGAAATTTGATCGAGGTCGTCATGGCTAACAATAAGAATATTATTATGATGAATATATGTTGATTCATAGGGTTTTATCATGATTAAAATATATGGATAAAATAATTTGATTACTCGAAACGTATGAGTGAAGCTATCGTAAAAGAGTGAAATGAGAAAATAGGGATTCGTCTTATCTTTTGACGTCATCACGGTTGATCTTCGGATTAAAGAAAATCTTTGTAATCTATATAAGATTTGATTCTTAGGTGATTAAGGAAATTATGATCCTCTTCGATTTAATGCAATAATCTGTCTCGATTTCTCTGTAGGATATTTTACTATAAATCAACCTCCTACGTTTCCTTATTTCCACATCTTCTATCTTTTATACTTTCTTCGTTTCTTCATACTTCCAAAACATTCGTCAATATGCTCCATCCAGTTTTAATTCTTGATATATTCTTGACTATCACATCTGTCATTCTTCTTTTTCATCTTCCACCGGAGGAATCCGTTAATTTCTACTATGCTCTTGGGTTTATAGTGTTCTTAGTTTTCCCATGTCTTTATATTTCTATATGCATCGATATACACGGTTTGTAATTTCTGCGTTGTCTTCGTGCTTATATATTTCCTTATATTTTGGAGTTTCATGCTTCCGTCTTCTTTTCCCATCTTCAAGTCAAGCGAATAATGGTCTAGAATTCATAGATATGAAATTCGGAATGAACATAGCTAATGCTCTAAGAGAGAAATTGTAATAGCACAATTTAACTTGTGAAATTACCAGAATCCAAAGGAAAAGATAGAACTATCAATATAATATGTTCTTGATATGTTTAGAGATTAGATTGAATGTAAGAGTCATGTAACCTAGCACATGATGACGTTATGGTCTGTGAATCATTACGTTCCATTTAGAAACTCAGCATGACTTACTGTAATATAATCACGTTGATCAAGTGTCATTATATTATACTAACTCATGCTTCAGTTCCCAACGTTACTTCAAAAACATTCATACTTTACACTCAGAGGTTTCGAATGTTTAGAAACTAAAACAGTTTTCTTTATGATGTGATACAGTTTTCTAGTATAGTATGAATTTAAAGTATGATTTTGAAGGATGTAGGAAATTAAGATTGATGGCACTTCTTAAATCTTGACTTGGATTTTGATTTGTCAAAATCAGAATATGTAATTGAATTGATATGGAAAATGGTTGTCTTGAATTTTGTGAAATGATGTATATTGCTATGAAATGAGAGAGTATAATTAACGATTGTCGAAACATCATTGAAAATGTACAGTGTAACATATTAATGTGAACTTAAGTATTTCTCGGGTATTACCTACCCGTTAAAATAAAATTTCACAAGTAATATTTTATACAAAAGAATTTTTATTACAGTCTTTATAAAAATTTATTTATGTATATTTTTTTCAGATGTAATATGGATTTAATGAGTTAATATCATATTAATCTCATTTGATTTACGGTTGGAACTAGAAATGAATAATCCCTAAAACTTTAGAGATTACATAATCTCCGCGGATAATTTCTTCAACGTAAATGAAATAATGAATTAATACTTCATCACTCATTATTGTTGGTATCTCTCAGTGCCTGCGGTGCGTATGATGTTGATGCTCGTAATGCGGCTTGCGATGTTGAGGCTTGTGATGTTGTTGGTACTGCTGGTGCTGGTGCTGGTGGTGGTTTGATGTGAGATGATGATAATTTATTTTGTTTTGTATTGTGAAAGAAGAGGTTTAAAGTTTCTTGAATAAAAAGAGAGGTCAAGAGCTTTATAAAGGGAATGAAATGATGTAGGATGCATTTGCTAATGAAGTTTTACTTTGCATGACAGTAAAAACTTTTTTTTTAACTAAATAATTCACCATGCAAGATACGGAGTAAAGGTCGAATAGCCTCTATAATATTAGTAATATTATACTCGTTGCGGCATATCCTGGAAAGGAGAGAGAAAATGGTGTTACGAACGGTTTCGCCGGTAAGTGCCTCATGTTCACCACCGAGAGGCGAATTAGATTCATGAAACACATCTCCTTCTTATTGTCTAAATTGATTAATTCGTCCACGAACCCACCCCCAATTCATCCAGAAGAGGCGATGACTAATTGGTTGGTTCATTACGGTTAGACTGCTCTCGGAGCTTAAATGAAATTCCATATCGGAATAGCTTTTAGAATCTGATGAACTCGAGCTTTGTGAAGGATCCACCTTACACGTTCAAAGGAATGATTATTGATCTGAAAAAGATTTAGGACTTAGATTGATACATAATTTACATATGTATATTTAATACCAAAATCCCATAAGTTACAAAGGAATTTACGGAAGATGTCAGGCAAAGTCTACCGTGATAGATATGATAAGATATGAATATTTGTCTATACACTATCTATGCAATAATTGCAGTAAGAAGCGTATAGACTTAAGATGATAAACAGGTAATTTCCGACAAGAATGATAAGTAAAACTTTTAATATGCAGATAAGGTCGAAGTTCAGACTCACTAATGCATCCTAACAACTATCAGTTAGACATACTAATGCAAGACCTGGTTCGCTAAGACCACCACTCTGATACCAAATGAAACGACTCATTCATATTACTATAAACGCAGTACGTTATTCATTAGTCCCATAGCGAAGTATTTGACCTCTATATGATATGTTTTAGAAAAATATTGCATTCGTTTCATAAAAAGCACACCATTATTATACATAATGCATGTTTTAAACAAGTGGACGATTATTTAAGAAATAATCTCCATGATACATCGGTTACCAAATACTACACACATGACATAACAGCCGAATATAATACATGACAAAGGTTTTATTGAATGCAACACTTCATTTAAACAAAAGCATGAGACTCCATGCACAGCTTGCTCAGATAATGCAACAGCGGAAGACTTTTTTAAGGACATGAGAATAAACATGCTTAAACATTCAACACAAAGGTTGGTGAGATATATAGGTTTAGCATCGATATAAATATAGACCACAAGATTTCATAGTTATAAATATATGTACACTCGCAAGTGTATAAAAGTATTCTATAAGTTGTTGAGCGCTTCGGTAACCATACTTAACCATTAATGTGGCATATTCCCTTTATTATGAAATCTCCCTACACTGTACCAAGTGTAGTAAAAACGAAGTACTATGCAACCGTTTACGATACTAGAGCGACTAGCCCGGTTGGGGTTGTCAAACCCGATAGATCTATCAATAGGATTCGCGCTTACATGTTGTTACAACATGTAAATATTAGTTACCAAGCTATTAGGGAAGATATGCAAAGTGGTACAACTCAACGTAGAATATATTTTAAGTACTTGTGTCCATGGCGTAAAACATAAACCGCATGTATTCTCATCCCAAAATATTTTTAGAGTTTAAAAATGGGATTATATACTCACGGTAGTAAAAGTATATTAATAATAAGTTTTCAGCTTATTAAAAATATGGCCGTCGTCCTTGGATTCACGAACCTATAACAATAATAATGATTCAGATAATAATACAACATGGGAATAAAATAAAACAAGTTCATAGAATACTTATATATATATATATATATATATATATATATATATATATATATATATATATATATATATATATATATATATATATATATATATATATATATATATTAATTTTTAACATTTTTATGTTAGTAGTCCTTTGTTAGTAGTCCAAAATAGTTCGAAATGTCCAACAGTACAATCATCGGTATATATATAATCTTAGAATTACCCCACGACATATTGTATACGTATTATATTTGCATCAATCCAGAGACGTGTTGTATACGTATTGTCTTAGAATTTATCAAAACGTATTGTATACTTATTGTCTTAGGATTTATCAAAACATATTGTATACTTATTGTCATGGAATGTACAAAGATTATTATATGTATATATATACAATCTCGGAATTAACTAAGATTATGATATTTTGTTATACTAATGATAACATGTCCAAATATATATAAAATATAGGAAAAGTTAGCAAGAATATGGTTAATATAGTTTTTACAATATAAATTTCGTCCATACAAATTGCTCGCCAAATATTTATTACAACTCCGTTTAAAGTGAATCAAATTACTATGGATTCCTTAAGAAGTTAAAGTTTCAAAAACAATTCGAAAAGTTCAGCCCATGTATTAATATTTAGAGTTTTACCCTCTTTTAGTGCCGGTGGACAGATTTGGAAGAATCCCGGCACCCACCCAATATATGATTTTTGATAAAATACTTCCACTTTGTCTAAAATCATGAAAAAAAATACTGGAAGTCTTATTTACATATATTAACATATTTCCAAAGTCTTAGCCTCTAACTCAAAGTCTAAGATAGGTTTTTAATTCCCAACCCAAAACATCCCGCTTTTTACCGAATGGAGATTAAACGATATATGTTAAGGTGTTCTTCATATGTACAAGTTATAAGTTCTTATATTAACTTAATATAACATCATAATACATATAAATAAGTGTTATTAGAGTTAAGTTAGAAAGATTAGATTAGTTTTTCAAACAAGTTTAGAATCAACTAAACTATGTTCTAGTTTATAAATTCTTATATAGATAGCTATAAACATATGAATTGAACAAGAATTTAGGCAAGGTTAATACCTTGATTTTGAAGCTTGAACTTGCTAAAAATAGATGAAGAAAAAATAAAGGGATACTAGAACTAGAGAGAGTATGTGTGTGTAAGCAAACATGAAGTAAAAATTAGAAAATGAAATGGTAAAAATTTGATCAAATATGGTGTCTTTATATACTAGTTGTAATTTATCATTTTGTGAAAAATATCTAGTATAAGTTAAAAACCATTAGGTCATGCATGACATATTATTCCATTATTGAAAATTTCTATTAGTATATACCAATTGTAAGTACTTCTAGAAGTTGTGTATAATACGGGTAAAAATACCGTATGAATGCGAGTAGAATTCTTGAGGAAATTGAACGAAAATACGAGTATAGATATCCTTTATATGTATTGGTATATTATAAAGTGTATTCAATACTTGTAATGATGTATTTACACTCGCAATACACTATATGTAAATACATTTTAACATAAGTTAATTACGTCATTTAAATAGTAAGATAGAAAACTCTTTAAATTAGAAGTATGAAATATATATATATATATATATATATATATATATATATATATATATATATATATATATATATATATATATATATATATATAATACTTTGTTAATATACTTAATGAGATATTTAATTATCATATTTTCAAGTTAAATATATATAAATCCATATATATACACAATAATTAAACAATTAAACAATTAAATAAAGTTATGACGTTCGTGAATCGTCGAAATAAAAGGGTGACCAAAAGCTTGTGTAAAACTCTTTCCGGAGGTTCAAGATTTATTAAAATTCATTGCTTATCAAGTCGGAATTATATAAAGATTAAGTTTAAATTTGGTCGGAAATTTTCGGGTCGTCACAGTACCTACCCGTTAAAGAAATTTCGTCCCAAAATTTGATCGAGGTCGTCATGGCTAACAATAAGAATATTATTATGATGAATATAAGTTGATTCATAGGGTTTTATCATGATTGAAAAATATGGATAAAATAATTTGATTACTCGAAACGTATGAGTGAAGCTATCGTAAAAGAGTGAAATAAGAAAATAGGGATTCGTCTTATCTTTTGACGTCATCACGGTTGATCTTCGGATTAAAGAAAATCTTTGTAATCTATATAAGATTTGATTCTTAGGTGATTAAGGAAATTATGATCCTCTTCGATTTAATGCAATAATCTGTCTCGATTTCTCTGTCGGATATTTTACTATAAATCAACCTCCTACGTTTCCTTATTTCCACATCTTCCATCTTTTATACTTTCTTCCTTTCTTCGTACTTCCAAAACATTCGTCAATATGCTCCATCCAGTTTTAATTCTTGATATATTCTTGACTATCACATCTGTCATTCTTCTTTTTCATCTTCCACCGGAGGAATCCGTTAATTTCTACTATGCTCTTGGGTTTATAGTGTTCTTAGTTTTCCCATGTCTTTATATTGCTATATGCATCGATATACACGGTTTGTAATTTCTGCGTTGTCTTCGTGCTTATATATTTCCTTATATTTTGGAGTTTCATGCTTCCGTCTTCTTTTCCCATCTTCAAGTCAAGCGAATAATGGTCTAGAATTCATAGATATGAAATTCGGAATGAACATAGCTAATGCTCTAAGAGAGAAATTGTAATAGCACAATTTGACTTGTGAAATTACCAGAATCCAAAGGAAAAGATAGAACTATCAATAGAATATGTTCTTGATATGTTTAGAGATTAGATTAAATGTAAGAGTCATGTAACATGGCACATGGTGACGTTATGGTCTGTGAATCATTACGTTCCATTTAGAAACTCAGCATGACTTACTGTAATATAATCACGTTGATCAAGTGTCATTATATTATACTAACTCATGCTTCAGTTCCCAACATTACTTCAAAAACATTCATACTTTACACTCAGAGGTTTCAGATGTTTAGAAACAAAAACAGTTTTCTTTATGATGTGATACAGATAACGCGAAGGAATAAATGATTTCATATAAGAATGGTTATGAAAATATCTTTAGAAATATGAAGAATATTTATAATGGAAGATACGATGATATCTTAGAATATTTAAGATAAGAGGATGATGAAGAATATTGTCCGCAAGGGTTTTAGAGTAAGGAGCAAGGTATTTGCTAAGGATTTTAGCAGACACCGAATCATTTGGATTCTTTGAAGGTAGATTTCGTCCTTGTGATTTGTCCACAGCCTCCTTCAAAGTTTGCTCAATCCGTTTTCCAGTTCTAAACCTTCTCTTTTTCTGTGCTTTGCTAACACAATATTCTTTATCATCAACTTTTGACTGTTACGGTTGTCTACAGTTTCTACTGCTTCATTCAGCTTTTTCAAAACTTCATAGTACTGATTCGTAGGCTGAAGTGCTATTCCGGATTTCAGAATTATAATTCCAGGAAATAACATTATATGTATATGCAGAAATGATGTGAGATTCAAGAATAATTATTGATGTTTCCTGGGGTTTGGTATGACAATTATTGTTACAAGATGTAGATGGGTACATGACAAGGTTTTATAGTGATCTTTCAGAGAGATTTAAGTCAAAGAACAATAAAGTTGCTGGCAAGCTTACTACTAATGTGGTGGAATATAAAAGGTTCCCCGGTAACCATGGCAAAAAGACAACGTATATATCAAGGTTATAATAAGGCTACTCCGGATGAAAAGTCGAAGTTGTCTTGTTGGAGCTGTGACAAAATTCGCTATTTTGAAAAGGGATTGTAAAGTTATTTTGGGTAATAATAATGCTAAAGGATCTCACACGGATATGTGTTGAACCTTTGCTTAGGTTCCAAGTGTCCTTCGGATGCATATCTATATGCATATATTCTTCGTATGTATCGTGTGATTGGTTCATTCTCTCGATTGTTTCTTAGTTGAGGTGTTTTCAAGAATTTTGAAGGGTTTAGACGCAGGGTGTCATCGTCAATATTCGTATAATGAATTCGTCGTGAATCTGGAATGATACGAATATCTTTATGAGTTTTGTGAATGAAAATGATGTTCTAGTATAGTATGAATTTAAAGTATGATTTTGAAGGATGTAGGAAATTAAGATTGATGGCACTTCTTAAATCTTGACTTGGATTTTGATTTGTCAAAATCAGAATATGTAATTGAATTGATATGGAAAATGGTTGTCTTGAATTTTGTGAAATGATGTATATTGCTATGAAATGAGAGAGTATAATTAACGATTGTCGAAACATCATTGAAAATGTACAGTGTAACATATTAATGTGAACTTAAGTATTTCTCGGGTATTACCTACCCGTTCAAATAAAATTTCACAAGTAATATTTTGTACAAAAGAATTTTTATTACAGTCTTTATGAAAATATATGTATATATATTTTCTTCAGATGTAATATGGATTTAATGAGTTAATATTATATTAATCTCATTTGGTTTACGGTTGGAACTAGAAATGAATAATCCCTAAAACCTTAGAGATTACATAATCGCCGCGGAAAATTTCTTCAACGTAAATGAAATAATGAATTAATACTTCATCACTCATTATTGTTGGTATCTCTCGGTGCCTGCGGTGCGTATGATGTTGATGCTCGTAATGCGGCTTGCGATGTTGAGGCTTGTGATGTTGTTGGTACTGCTGGTGCTGGTGCTGGTGCTAGTTGTGGTTTGATGTGAGATGATGATAATTTGTTTTGTTTTGTATTGTGAAAGAAGAGGTTTAAAGTTTCTTGAATAAAAAGAGAGGTCAAGAGCTTTATAAAGGGAATGAAATGATGTAGGATGCACTTGCTAATGAAGTTTTGCTTTGCATGACAGTAAAAACTTTTTTTTTAACTAAATAATTCACCATGCAAGATACGGAGTAAAGGTCGGATAGCCTCAATAATATTAGTAATATTATACTCGTTGCGGCATATCTTGGAAAGGAGAGAGAAAATGGTGTTACGAACAGGTTCGCCGGTAAGTGCCTCATGTTCACCACCGAGAGGCGAATTAGATTCATGAAATAGATCGCCTTCTTATTGTCTAAATTGATTAATTCGTCCACGAACCCACCCCCAATTCATCCAGAAGAGGCGATGACTAATTGGTTGGTTCATTACGGTTAGACTGCTCTCGGAGCTTAAATGAAATTCCTTATCGAAATAGCTTTTAGAATCCGATGAACTCGAGCTTTGTGAAGGATCCGCCTTACACGTTCAGAGGAATGATTGTTGATCTGAAAAAGATTTAGGACTTAGATTGATACATAATTTACATATGTATATTTAATACCAAAATCCCATAAGTTACAAAGGAATTTACGGAAGATGTCAGGCAAAGTCTACCGTGATAGATAGGATAAGATATGAATATTTGTCTATACACTATCTATGCAATAATTGCAGTAAGAAGCATCTAGACTTAAGATGATAAACAGGTAATTTCCGACAAGAATGATAAGTAAAACTTTTAATATGCAGATAAGGTCGAAGTCCAGACTCACTAATGCATCCTAACAACTATCAGTTAGACACAGTAATGCAAGACCTGGTTCGCTAAGACCACCGCTCTGATACCAACTGAAACGACTCGTCCATATTACTATAAATGCGGTACGTTATTCATTGGTCCCATAGCGAAGTATTTGACCTCTATATGATACGTTTTAGAAAAATATTGCATTCGTTTCATAAAAAGCACACCATTATTATACATAATGCATGTTTTAAACAAGTGGACAATTATTTAAGAAATAATCTCCATGATACATCGGTTACCAAATACTACACACATGACATAACAGCCGAATATAATACATGACATAGGTTTTATTGAATGCAACACTTCATTTAAACAAAAGCATGAGACTCCATGCACAGCTTGCTCAGATAATGCAATAGCGGAAGACTTTCTTAAGGACCTGAGAATAAACATGCTTAAATAGTCAACACAAAGGTTGGTGAGATATATAGGTTTAGCATCGATATAAATATAGACCACAAGATTTCATAGTTATAAATATATGTACACTTGCAAGTGTATAAAAGTATTCTATAAGTTGTTGAGCGCTTCGGTAACCATACTTAACCATTAATGTGGAATATTCCCTTTATTATGAAATCTCCCTACACTGTACCAAGTGTAGTAAAAATGAAGTATTATGCAACCGTTTACGATACTAGAGCGACTAGCCCGGTTGAGGTTGTCAAACCCGATAGATCTATCAATAGGATTTGCGCTTACATGTTCTTACAACATGTAAATATTAGTTACCAAGCTATTAGGGAAGATATGCAAAGTGGTACAACTCAACGTAGAATATATTTTAAGTACTTGTGTCCATGGCGTAAAACATAAAATGCATGTATTCTCATCCCAAAATATTTTTAGAGTTTAAAAATGGGACTATATACTCACGGTAGTAAAAGTATATTAATAATAAGTTTTCAGCTTATTAAAAATATGGCCGTCGTCCTTGGATTCACGAACCTATAACAATAATAATGATTCAGATAATAATACAACATGTGAATAAAATAAAACAAGTTCATAGAATACTTTTATATATATATATATATATATATATATATATATATATATATATATATATATATATATATATATATATATATATATATATATATATATATATATATATATATTAATTTTTAATATTTTTATGTTAGTAGTCCTTTGTTAGTAGTCCAAAATAGTTTGAAATGTCCAACAGTACAATAATCGGTATATATATAATCTTAGAATTACCCCACGACGTATTGTATACGTATTGTCTTTGCATCAACCCAGAGACCTATTGTATACGTATTGTCTTAGAATTTATCAAAACGTATTGTATACTTATTGTCTTAGGATTTATCAAAACGTATTGTATACTTGTTGTCATGGAATGTACAAAGATTATTATATATATATATATATATATATTGTTAACTAAGATTATTATATACAATCTCGGAAGATTATTATATATATATATATATATATATATATATATATATATATATATATATATATATATATATAATCAATCTCGGAATTAACTAAGATTATAATATTTTGTTATACTAATGATAACATGTCCAAATATATATATGATATAGGAAAAGTTAGCAAGGATATGGTTAATATAGTTTTTACAATATAAATTTCGTCCATACAAATTGCTCGCCAAATATTTATTACAACTCCGTTTAAAGTGAATCAAATTGCTATGGATTCCTTAAGAAGTTAAAGTTTCAAAAACAATTCGAAAAGTTCAGCCCATGTATTATTATTCAGAGTTTTACCCTCTTTTTGTGCCGGTGGACAGATTTGGAAGAATCCCGGCACCCACCCAATATATGATTTTTGATAAAATACTTCCACTTTGTCTAAAATCATGAAAACAATACTAGAAGTCTTATTTACATATATTAACATATTTCCAAAGTCTTAGCCTCGAACTCAAAGTCGAAGATAGGTTTTTAATTCCCAACCCAAAACAGCCCGCTTTTTACCGAATAGAGATTAAACGATATATGTTAAGTTTTAAGGTGTTCTTCATATGTACAAGTTATAAGTTCTTATATTAACTTAATATAAAATCATAATACATATAAATAAGTGTTATTAGAGTTAAGCTAGAAAGATTAGATTAGTTTTTCAAACAAGTTTAGAATCAACTAAACTATGTTCTAGTTTATAAATTATTATATAGATAGCTATAAACATATGAATTGAACAAGAATTTAGGCAAGGTTAATACCTTGATTTTGAAGCTTAAACTTGCTAAAAATAGATGAAGAACAAAGAAAGGGATACTAGAACTAGAGAGAGTATGTGTGTGTAAGTAAACATGAAGTAAAAATTAGAAAATGAAATGGTAAAAATTTGATCAAATATGGTGTCTTTATATACTAGTTGTAATTTGTCATTTTGTGAAAAATATCTAGTATAAGTTAAAAACCATTAGGTCATGCATGACATATTATTCCATTATTGAAAATTTCTATTGGTATATACCAATTGTAAGTACTTCTAGAAGTTGTGTACGGGTAAAAATACTGTATGAATGCGAGTAGAATTCTTGAGGAAATTGAATGAAAATACGAGTATATATATCCTTTATATGTATTGGTATATTATAAAGTGTATTCAATACTTGTAAGGATGTATTTACACTCGTAATACATTATATGTAAATACATTTTAACATAAGTTAATTACGTCATTTAAATAGTAACATATATATTGTTTGAAAACTCTTTAAATTAGTAGTATGAAAATATATATATATAATACTTTGTTAATATACTTAATGAGATATTTAATTATCATATTTTCAAGTTAAATATATATAAATCCATATATATACACAATAATTAAACAATTAAATAATTAAATCAAGTTATGACGTTCGTGAATCGTCGAAATAAAAGGGTGACCAAAAGCTTGTGTAAAACTCTTTCCGGAGGTTCAAGATTTATTAAAATTCATTGCTTATCAAGTTGAAATTATATAAAGATTAAGTTTAAATTTGGTCGAAAATTTCTGGGTCGTCACAGTACCTACCCGTTAAAGAAATTTCGTCCCGAAATTTGATCGAGGTCGTCATGGCTAACAATAAGAATGTTATTATGACGAATATAAGTTGATTCATAGGGTTTTATCATGATTGAAAAATATGGATAAAATAATTCGATTACTCGAAACGTATGAGTGAAGCTATCGTAAAAGAGTGAAATGAGAAAATAGGGATTCGTCTTATCTTTTGACGTCATCACGGTTGATCTTCGGATTAAAGAAAATCTTTGTAATCTATATAAGATTTGATTCTTAGGTTATTAAGGAAATTATGATCCTCTTCGATTTAATGCAATAATCTGTCTCGATTTCTCTGTCGGATATTACTATAAATCAACCTCCTACGTTTCCTTATTTCCACATCTCCCATCTTTTATACTTTCTTCCTTTCTTCGTACTTCCAAAACATTCGTCAATATGCTCCATCCAGTTTTAATTCTTGATATATTCTTGACTATCACATCTGTCATTCTTCTTTTTCATCTTCCACCGGAGGAATCCGTTAATTTCTACTATGCTCTTGGGTTTATAGTGTTCTTAGTTTTCCCATGTCTTTATATTGCTATACGCATCGATATACACGGTTTGTAATTTCTTTGTCTTCGTGCTTATATATTTCCTTATATTTTGGAGTTTCATGCTTCCGTTTTCTTTTCCCATCTTCAAGTCAAGCGAATAATGGTCTAGAATTCATAGATATGAAATTCGGAATGAACATAGCTAATGCTCTAAGAGAGAAATTGTAATAGCACAATTTGACTTGTGAAATTACCAAAATCCAAAGGAAAAGATAGAACTATCAATAGAATATGTTCTTGATATGTTTAGAGATTAGATTGAATGTAAGAGTCATGTAACATGGCACATGATGACGTTATGGTCTGTGAATCATTACGTTCCATTTAGAAACTCAGCATGACTTACTGTAATATAATCACGTTGATCAAGTGTCATTATATTATACTAACTCATGCTTCAGTTCCCAACATTACTTCAAAAACATTCATACTTTACACTCAGAGGTTTCAGATGTTTAGAAACAAAAACAGTTTTCTTTATGATGTGATACAGATAACGCGAAGGAATAAATGATTTCAGATAAGAATGGTTATGAAAATATCTTCAGAAATATGAAGGATATTTATAATGAAAGATACGATGATATCTTAGAATATTTAAGATAAGAGGATGATGAAGAATATTGTCCGCAAGGGTTTTAGAGTAAGGAGCAAGGTATTTGCTAAGGATTTTAGCAGACACCGAATCATTTGGATTCTTTGAAGGTAGATTTCATCCTTGTGATTTGTCCACAGCCTCCTTCAGGGTTTGCTCAATCCGTTTTCCAGTTCCAAACCTTCTCTTTTTCTGTACTTTGCTAACACAATATTCTTTATCATCAACTTTTGACTGTTACGGTTGTCTACAATTTCTGCTGCTTCATTCAGCTTTTTCAAAACTTCATAGTACTGATTCGTAGGCTGAAGTGCTATTCTGGATTTCAGAATTATAATTCCAGGAAATAACATTATATGTATATGCAGAAATGATGTGAGATTCAAGAATAATTATTGATGTTTCCTGGGGTTTGGTATGACAATTATTGGTACAAGATGTAGATGGGTACATGACAAGGTTTTATAGTGATCTTTCAGAGAGATTTAAGTCCAAGAGCAATAAAGTTGCTGGCAAGCTTACTACTAATGTGGTGGAATATAAAAGGTTCCCCAGTAACGATGGTGAAAAGACAAAGTTGTCGAAGTTGTAATAAGGCTACTCCGGATGAAAAGTCGAAGTTGTCTTGTTGGAGCTGTGACAAAATTCGCTATTTTGAAAAGGGGTTGTAAAGTTATTTTGGGTAATAATAATGCTAAAGGATCTCACACGGATATGTTTTGAACCTTTGCTTAGGTTCCAAGTGTCCTTCGGATGCATATCTATATGCATATATTCTTCGTATGTATCGTGTGATTGGTTTATTCTCTCGATTGTTCCTTAGTTGAGGTGTTTTCAAGAATTTTGAAGGGTTTAGACGCAGGTTGTCATCGTCAATATCCGTATAATGAATTTGTCGTGAATCTTGAATGATACGAATATCTTTATGAGTTCTTTGAATGAAAATGATGTTCTAGTATAGTATGAATTTAAAGTATGATTTTGAAGGATGTAGGAAATTAAGATTGATGGCACTTCTTAAATCTTGACTTGGATTTTGATCTGTCAAAATTAGAATATGTAATTGAATTGATATGGAAAATGGTTGTCTTGAATTTTGTGAAATGATGTATATTGCTATGAAATGAGAGAGTATAATTAACGATTGTCGAAACATCATTGAAAATGTACAGTGTAACATACTAATGTGAGCTTAAGTATTTCTCGGGTATTACCTACCCGTGAAAATAAAATTTCACAAGTAATATTTTGTACAAAAGAATTTTTATTATAGTCTTTATGAAAATATATGTATGTATATTTTCTTCAGATGTAATATGGATTTAATGAGTTAATATTATATTAATATCATTTGGTTTACGGTTGGAACTAGAAATGAATAATTCCTAAAACTTTAGAGATTACATAATCGCCGCGGATAATTTCTTCAACGTAAATGAAATAATGAATTAATACTTCATCACTCATTATTGTTGGTATCTCTCGGTGCCTACGGTGCGTATGATGTTGATGCTCGTAATGCGGCTTGCGATGTTGAGGCTTGTGATGTTGTTGGTACTGCTGGTGCTGGTGCTGATGCTGGTGGTGGTGGTTTGATGTGAGATGATGATAATTTATTTTGTTTTGTATTGTGAAAGAAGAGGTTTAAAGTTTCTTGAATAAAAAGAGAGGTCAAGAGCTTTATAAAGGGAATGAAATGATGTAGGATGCATTTGCTAATGAAGTTTTACTTTGCATGACAGTAAAAACTTTTTTTTAACTAAATAATTCACCATGCAAGATACGGAGTAAAGGTCGGATAGCCTCAATAATATTAGTAATATTATACTCGTTGCGGCATATCCTGGAAAGGAGAGAGAAAATGGTGTTACGAACGGGTTCGCCGGTAAGTGCCTCATGTTTACCACCGAGAGGCGAATTAGATTCATGAAATAGATTGCCTTCTTATTGTCTAAATTGATTAATTCGTCCACGAACCCACCCCCAATTCATCCAGAAGAGGCGATGACTAATTGGTTGGTTCATTACGGTTAGACTGCTCTCGGAGCTTAAATGAAATTCCATATCAGAATAGCTTTTAGAATCCGATGAACTCGAGCTTTGTGAAGGATCCGCCTTACACATTCATAGGAATGATTGTTGATCTGAAAAAGATTTAGGACTTAGATTGATACATAATTTACATATGTATATTTAATACCAAAATCCCATAAGTTACAAAGGAATTTACGGAAGATGTCAGACAAAGTCTACCGTGATAGATATGATAAGATATGAATATTTGTCTATACACTATCTATGCAATAATTGCAGTAAGAAGCGTATAGACTTAAGATGATAAACAGGTAATTTCTGACAAGAATGATAAGTAAAACTTTTAATATGCAGATAAGGTCGAAGTTCAGACTCACTAATGCATCCTAACAACTATCAGTTAGATACACTAATGCAAGACCTGGTTCGCTAAGACCACACCCTGACATCAACTGAAACGACTCGTCCATATTACTATAAACGCAGTACGTTATTCATTGGTCCCATAATGAGGTATTTGACCTCTATATGATACGTTTTAGAAAAATATTGCATTCGTTTCATTAAAAGCACACCATTATTATATATAATGCATGTTTTAAACAAGTGGACGATTATTTAAGAAATAATCTCCATGATACATCGGTTACCAAATACTATACACATGACATAACAGTCGAATATAATACATGACAAAGGTTTTATTGAATGCAACACTTCATTTAAACAAAAGCATGAGACTCCATGCACAACTTGCTCAGATAATGCAACAGCGGAAGAATTTCTTAAGGACCTGAGAATAAACATGCTTAAACAGTCAACACAAAGGTTGGTGAGATATATAGGTTTAGCATCGATATAAATATAGACCACAAGATTTCATAGTTATAAATATATGTACACTCGCAAGTGTATAAAAGTATTCTATAAGTTGTTGAGCGCTTCGGTAACCATACTTAACCATTAATGTGGCATATCCCCTTTATTATGAAATCTCCCTACACTGTACCAAGTGTAGTAAAAACGAAGTACTATGCAGTCGTTTATGATACTAGAGCGACTAGCCCGGTTGGGGTTGTCAAACTCGATAGATCTATCAATAGGATTCGCGCTTACATGTTCTTACAACATGTAAATATTAGTTACCAAGCTATTAGGGAAGATATGCAAAGTGGTACAACTCAACTTAGAATATATTTTAAGTACTTGTGTCCATGGCGTAAAACATCAAATGCATGTATTCTCATCCCAAAATATTTTTAGAGTTTACAAATGGGACTATATACTCACGGTAGTAAAAGTATATTAATAATAAGTTTTCAGCTTATTAAAAATATGGCCGTCGTCCTTGGATTCACGAACCTATAACAATAATAATGATTCAGATAATAATACAACATGTGAATAAAATAAAACAAGTTCATAGAATACTTATATATATATATATATATAAATACATATATATATATATATATATATATATATATATATATATATATATATATATATATATATATATATATATATATATATATATATATATATATATATATATATATATATATATATATATATATTTATATATATATATATTAATTTTTAACATTTTTATGTTAGTAGTCATTTGTTAGTAGTCCAAAATAGTTCAAAATGTCCAAAAGTCCAATAATCGGTATATATATAATCTTAGAATTACCCCCACGACGTATTGTATACATATTGTCTTAGAATTTATCAAAACGTATTGTATACTTATTGTCTTAGGATTTATCAAAACGTATTGTATAGTTATTGTCATGGAATGTACAAAGATTATTATATATATATATACAATCTCGGAATTAACTAAGATTATAATATTTTTTTTATACTAATGATAACATGTCCAAATATATATAGGATATAGGAAAAGTTAGCAAGGATATGGTTAATATAGTTTTTAAAATATAAATTTCGTCCATACAAATTGCTCGCCAAATATTCATTACCACTCCGTTTAAAGTGAATCAAATTGCTATGGATTCCTTAAGAAGTTAAAGTCTCAAAAACGATTCTAAAAGTTCAGCCCATGTATTAATATTCAGAGTTTTACCCTCTTTTTGTGCTGGTGGACAGATTTGGAAGAATCCCGGCACCCACCCAATATATGATTTTTGATAAAATACTTCCACTTTGTCTAAAATCATGAAAAAATACTGGAAGTCTTATTTACATATATTAACATATTTCCAAAGTATTAGCCTCGAACTCAAAGTCTAAGATAGGTTTTTAATTCCCAACCCAAAACAGCCCGCTTTTTACCGAATGGAGATTAAACGATATATGTTAAGTTTCAAGGTGTTCTTCATATGTACAAGTTATAAGTTCCTATATTAACTTACTATAACATCATAATACATATAAATAAGTGTTATTAGAGTTAAGTTAGAAAGATTAGATTAGTTTTTCAAACAAGTTTAGAATCAACTAAACTATGTTCTAGTTTATAAATTCTTATATAGATAGCTATAAACATATGAATTGAACAAGAATTTAGGCAAGGTTAATACCTTAATTTTGAAGCTTGAACTTGCTAAAAATAGATGAAGAACAAAGAAAGGGATACTAGAACTTGAGAGAGTATGTGTGTGTAAGTAAACATGAAGTAAAAATTAGAAAATGAAATGGTAAAAATTTGATCAAATATGGTGTCTTTATATACTAGTTGTAATTTGTCATTTTGTGAAAAATATCTAGTATAAGTTAAAAACCATTAGGTCATGCATGACATATTATTCCATTATTGAAAATTTCTATTGGTATATACCAATTGTAAGTACTTCTAGAAGTTGTGTATAATACGGGTAAAAATACCGTATGAATGCGAGTAGAATTCTTGAGGAAATTGAATGAAAATACGAGTATAGATATCCTTTATATGTATTGGTATATTATAAAGTGTATTCAATATTTATAAGGATGTATTTACACTCGTAATACATTATATATAAATACATTTTAACATAAGTTAATTACGTCGTTTAAATAGTAACATATATATTGTTTGAAAACTCTTTAAATTAGTAGTATGAAAATATATATACAATACTTTGTTAATATACTTAATGAGATATTTAATTATCATATTTTCAAGTTAAATATATATAAATCCATATATATACACAATAATTAAACAATTAAACAATTAAATTAAGTTATGACGTTTGTGAATCGTCGAAATAAAAGGGTGACCAAAAGCTTGTGTAAAACTCTTTCCGGAGGTTCAAGATTTATTAAAAATTATTGCTTATCAAGTCGGAATTATATAAAGATTTAAGTTTAAATTTGGTCGGAAATTTTCAGGTCGTCACAGTGCAGGTGGTGCCAGTGGTGCAGATGATGCTGGTGGAGCTGGTGGTGCAGACGGTCCAGCACCAGAAGTAGATGCTGCGTAACAGGGAGCCTTACGTATGAATGTATCAGCAGGATACAGCACAAGTCGCTTACGGGCGGTAACTCTAACCTTCAGTCCACGTGTGTTAACGAACGATCTATCTCCATTAACCCCTAGAATAACGGTACCATCGAAACAATACCGCTTCTTCGGCGGGGTGAAGGGTGGCTGCACGGGTGCCTCCTCAGGGTCCTCGTCGGAATCATCATCGCTAGAGTCGTCGGATGATGAGTCGTCAGGTGATGAGTCATCGGAATCATCGGAAGGTGGATGTGCTCGGCCAGTAGTCATCAGTCGGTATCTGCCGGGTGGAATTGGCACAACACGTCCATCAGGAAGGCGTCTAGCCCAATGATAATGCTCATTATGGAACGGAACGTCCCCATATTCCCCAGGAATCACAGCACCACCAGAATGATGCTGTGGCTTCGAGGGTCCTGGGATGAGTGGAGCTGGAATCTCCGGTGGATCCTCATGTCTGTCTGAGATGATCACTGGGTCGGGTGCATGGCTACTGGCTCCAGAGGACGAAGCGCCAGAGTTGCTGGAGGGTAAAGAGGACGGGATCTGTGAATCGGCAACAATCGCAGGCGATGTGGCAGCTGAGTCTGAGTCGCTCTCCAAAATGATAACGGGCGGGACATCCGACATCTGAACAAGGAAAAATAACTTTTTCCATGTCAGTAAGTCATAAAGCAAGCACGTATTAGGCAAAGTAACTACGACAGTCTAGATCATCTATAGCAGTAAGTAGCATGGTAATAACGACAAGTATCATGCAATCGAAAGCAGATAGTAGCATGCAGTAGTGAAAGCAAGTAAAAGTATACGACATATAGCAGTAAAAGTAAGCAGCAGCATGCAGCAAGTTCCGCAGAAACAAGTAAACTAGCAAGTTGTAGATTAGTCCTATTAGTGAATCCTACTCGGTCCGGTCTAGACTCACTAATGCAACCTAACTCCCTACAACCAATGTTCTGATACCAAATGTGACACCCCGTACAAAACCATCGTGTACGGATCATCAACAACAGGATCATTACAAGGTCAAACACTATATGCTGTTTTAAAATAAGTTTGCATTCATAAGAAAAGGTGACGTCATAACCAACGTCAAATGTTTAACATACGATAATGTGCCTCTACGAATAGAAGGCGATAATAATAGTACGTGACCCATAGGTCGTTACAAATTCATTGTTCAAAAGTGATAAAGTTTGAATGCAAATTAAACGTTTCATGCGAAGACATCTCTAATAAGCGCAGCGGGAGTCTACAAAGCATGGCAACTACAGCGGAAGCAATCAAACCTTAAGCACCTGAGAAAAACATGCTTAAAAACGTCAACACAAAGGTTGGTGAGCTATAGTTTAAGTATAACAGTAATGTAAGGTAGGCCATGAAATTTCAATGTTTCAAAAATAGTATGAAAAGTATATGTATAACCGTGGGCACTTGGTAACCAACTTAACGTAAATAACACCCCCTAAGAGTACACTTGGCGAGTGCAAAAATTTACGAAGTATTAAACACCCGTTAAATGCTAGCGTGTAACATCCCAACCCGTAATACAAACGATCACGCGGAAATATCAATAAATTTTTTTTTGCTGGAACAGCATATGGCGCGGCGCGCCAAACTGGCCTGTCCCAAAAGTCATGAAATGCGAAAATGTTTGACCACTTCCCGGCGTATTTAGACAAAACGCTTTTAACCATACATTAATATATCTAGAACTAACACGTCCCATTAATAAAATTAGTTTTACAAAGACCGGGCCCACATCGGCCGTTTTACGACTTTCGTACGAAAATACAAGTTTTCAACCACATGATTTGTAATACAAAATAAAGGCCGAGCATGGCGATTGGGGATACGCTACCCAATCCTAATCAATCCAAAAGCAAGCCTTCTAAAGCAACTACGCAAGTCCACTAGTCCCCGCTTACCCGAGCCTCCGCATCCATGCAATCTATAAAAAAGTCAACAACGAGAGGGTAAGCTAACGCTTAGTGAATGCAATACTTATACATATACATATGTAATTTACCTACACGCATCCACTTACAATGATGCAAACAAAATGCATAAACGAGCTAGCAACACCAAACATACAACTAGCAACAACGTTAGTATATAAATCGCCACAATAATATACTAAATCACAATAATGCATAAATATAACAAACCGTTCGCCGCTATGGCACTACCGACTTGTAGACGACCATTAACGTCGAGTCTCACTCGTATGATGTCACCGAATTGTGACTCATCGTAAGGTGTCACCGACTTATGAATCACCATGTGGCATCACCGACTTGTGAAGCCCCACCTAGTGTCACCGACTTGTGAACACTAAGAAATGTCACCGACTTGTGACTCATCATAAGGTGTCACCGACTTGTGAATCACCATCTAGTGTCACCGACTCGTGAACACTACGAAGTGTCACCGACTTGTGAATCACTTCCCCAACTTATGGTATCACCGACTAGTGAACCATCAACCAATTACCAAAGGGGTCACCGCCTCGTGAACCACCATGAGGTGTCACCGACTTGTGAGGCACCTAACGAGACACTACCAACCCGTAGTTCTCTTCACCCTTAACCTCAATAAGTCACCATCTTGTGACATAACGCCCAATACTCACGATGTGGCACCAAAGGCCCACATCGCGTACGAGTAAATAAACCACATACATACATGTATAAATATTCCACTCACCTTGTCGCCTTGAAGAAATGCCACCGAATAATCTGCAACACACCGATGGAATGTACCTATTCCATTATCACAAACACAACAACACAATTAGGGTGGATTTACAAATCAACCCAAATTGACAACTAGTGCAATTTCGACCCAAATGCACTTCCAAGCACAAACCGTGCCCAAACTAACCAATAATCACTAACACAAGTGAGAATGGTCCTAATACGCCAATTAGACCCAATCATAGGTGTTAAACACCTATCTTGACCAAAATGGCACTTAAACCCTAATTTGACCCATAAGAAGTCAACATCGCGCCATTAGCGAGTTTTGACACCAAAACATATTTAACTTGGTTTTATACTTCAACTTAATCCATTTTAAGTTTATAAACCTTATTAAATCGGCAATTGAGTCATAATCATCAACAAACCCTAATTTTGACTCAAGTCAAAATTAGTCAACCCAAATTCACCTAAAGTGATTCCAACACTTCCATAATCACTAAACCTAGTGATTAAACTCAAGATTAAAGCCTAATCAAGGCCAAATCGTCAACCAACCCAAAACCCGCCAAGTGACAAGAATAACTAGTCACCATAAACCCATTTCATCATCTAAGAGGGTTTCACTACAAATCAAACTCAAACCCTAACTTGAATATCAAATCTAACAAATGTAATTCGGAGTTTGAACTTACCAATACCACCAAAACGATGCCGTTGACGAGTAGAACAACTTTAAAACCCGAGCTTTGGTGAGAATCCAACTCCTTCTTCTCCAAATCAAGCTCTCACACACAAAAAGTGGGTTTCTCTCACTAGGGTTTGAAGAGAGTGTTTGTGTGGGTGAGAAATGAGCTCCAAAGGAGTTCTAGATCAGTTTTGGTGACCCTAAACCGACCCTAAATGAAAAGACCAAAGTACCCCTCACTAAAGCCTTTTAAAAAGGCTGAAAATTGCATCAGACGGGTTTGGCGCGCCGCGCCGAAAGGTGGAGCACCGCTCCAACCTACAGGTCAGTTTTCAGAAACTTGTTTTGGCCATAACTTTTTGACCGTAGCTCCGTTTTCGATGAATCAAATATCGTTGGAAACGTAATAAGATTTCCTTTCCAATGGTAAGGCTTTGAAACATCAACACAAACTTTATTTGGGGTTGAAAAGATACGTACAAACCTTGCCACTTCAGACAACGTCCAGTTTCCTTCGGCGTTCGAGCAAGCAACACGTACACTTCATACACGCATCGTACACCATAAATACATTATGTACAATAAATATTTGGGTCTTACAACTCTCCCCTACTTAAAATCGATCACGTCCTCGTGATCTTCTCCACTTAACCAATCCGGAACTACTCAACGGCCCTCAATCCTAAGTTCCAATCCGAACTTTCCTAGACAATTCTTCCCAATGAATCACCTTTAACAACTAAAATCGTCACCCGCGATTTATCAAAACCACCATCCGAGCACTAAAACCTGCTCTTTTCCCCATATCGGGAAAAACTCAACCAATCTCGTACCGAGATATCAATTCCTTAGCGTACCTTTACCGAGGACAACGCTAAAAGTGACCAAGTTTCAACCTAAAGTCAACGATCCGAACGTTGAAGATCGAACCACATGAATCCTTACGGACTACACTTACCACTAAACATCCTTTGTAGTGCGCAATACAACCAATACGCCACTATCCTAACATCATAAGCAACGGCTAAAACCAAAAGCGCCCAAAATGACTATGGCTACGCTAAACCTAAGGTGTACAAAATCGACTATTGTCACACCCGTAACAACATGTGAGCAAAACACGGCTATCGCCTCACTAATCTTACGACGTGGTCCTCACGACCCCACTCTCGGCGTATAAAACCACCAATAGATCACACATCCAACAATCATGAAGACTGGCCGAAAACTACACACATCAAAGATAGTCAACATCCGTGACTCTTCTTGCACACATACTTGGTCAACGTAAATGCCTCTCGAACGGCATACCATTTCTACGCTAACCATTATGGAGAACAATACAAGTAACCCACTAATCACCTCATGGTTACACCCGACTTGGTTAAGCCTCCACACCAAAACAATTAACCCGAACTCGTTAGTCAAACACACTTGGTCAACCCGCCTCGGTCAACACCTAACATCTAATTGATTAACCCGACTCGGTTAGTCAAACTCGCTTGGTTAACCCGCCTCGGTCAAACCTCTAACGACAAATGATTAACCCAACTTGGTTAGTCAAACGCATTCGGTCAATACCTAACATCAAATTGATTAACCCGACTCGGTTAGTCAAATACCCTAGGTCAACCCGGCTCGGTCAATGCCTATCATCTAATTGATTAACCCGACCCGGTTAGTCAAACTCACTTGGTTAACCCGCCTCGGTCAACACCTAACATCTAAATGATTAACCCGATTCGGTTAGTCAAACTTGCTTGGTTAACCCGCCTCGGTCAACACCTAACATCAATTTGATTAACCCGACTCGGTTAGTCAAATACCCTAGGTCAACCCGACTCGGTCAATGCCTATCATCTAATTGATTAACCCGACCCGGTTAGTCAAACTCACTTGGTTAACCCGCCTCGGTCAGCACCTAACATCTAATTGATTAACCCGACTCGGTTAGTCAAACTCGCTTGGTTAACCCGCCTCGGTCAACACCTAACATCAAATTGATTAACCCGACTCGGTTAGTCAAATCCCCTAGGTCAACCCGACTCGGTCAACGCCTATCATCTAATTGATTAACCCGACCCGGTTAGTCAAACTCACTTGGTTAACCCGCCTCGGTCAACACCTAACATCTAATTGATTAACCCGACTCGGTTAGTCAAACTGCAATGGACTAACTCGACCTAGCTAGTCACTACATCACACTAGAATACCTTCATGCGAGAGTATAAACTCCCCCACCAAGAACTCCGTTCCGTAAACACATCGTCGAAATAATAGCATCCCATGGAATGGCCACTCATCAACATACACAACCAATATCCTCATTGGTCATAGTCCTTGAATTCTCACGAATTCATCTCCAACAATAGCTCCTGACGATAAACACATGCTCACTCTCACGGAAAGAGTGACCACTAATCCGACAACTAATGCGCCAATCGCATTATCATAACTCCTAAAAAAAGACGAGGTTCACCCGTCTTGCATCTCTTAATACGCACGTCGACAAACCTTGCTCCAACCTTGAGCATACGAAGGATTTCGGATTATCCCTTGCTATTTCAACAGAAGCACTTACCGAACCGTACGGGTATTACTCTAGGAATCATCGAGTTGCTATCGCTTGTAACTTCCACACCGCCACTCAAACACCTGAGGGTTTTCTTGCCGGTACCCTATGCTCAATGTAACCGTAACACCATCGGAGTCGAATACCACGCTAGTAGGCATGAAAGAGGCACCTAACGTTGCGTCCCATAGACTCCATTACCAACATTCAAACACTTGATCTCAGGAGTTTCATCCACCCGACGAACCTCATGGATCATCAACTTCAACACGAAAGCGAACACGCTCTAACATCCGAATACTACTACAATCGCCTAACATACGTGTAACTCTAGCATTAAACTCAGCGTCGTTAGTCTCGATCCCATTTCCCGTCGCCATTCTAAGGAATGCAAAGCGATTAGATCACGAACGTATAAAGCACACACACAATACCACCCCATCTTGCTAAACACTCGTCGTACATCACTTGCTAGACACGATTTGCACCCGTAATAAGGTTTGCAAGTCCTTATTACGCATACACGTCGTATCGACTCGTTATTACAACGACCGCCTCTCTTGATGATATATGCAACCGCAAACACAAACAAAACATAACACAAGAATCATTATCACAGCACAATAGCATATTAACAATATCCGCATTACTAATATAAATGTTAGTCAACCTATAAACAAGGCACTAACTAAACCCATTCCGGCCCGTAATCCTACAAGTCCCGCAACAAATTTAGCACACACAAAAGTCTAAGTCTAGGCACCTATCTCAAGTCACCTAAATCCCTTAGACCATGCTCTGATACCACTTGTAACATCCTAACCCATAATACAAACGATCACGCGGAAATATCAATATTTTTTTTTTTGCTGGAACAGCATATGGCGCGGCGCGCCATATGGCCGCGCGGCGCTCCAAACTGGCCTGTCCCAAAAGTCATGAAATGCGAAAATGTTTGACCACTTCCCGGCGTATTTAGACAAAACGCTTTTAACCATACATTAATATATGTAGAACTAACACGTCCCATTAATAAAATTAGTTTTACGAAGACCGGGCCCACATCGGCCGTTTTACGACTTTCGTACGAAAATACAAGTTTTCAACCACATGATTTGTAATACAAAATAAAGGCCGAGCATGGCGATTGGGGATACGCTACCCAATCCTAATCAATCCAAAAGCAAGCCTTCTAAAGCAACTACGCAAGTCCACTAGTCCCCGCTTACCCGAGCCTCCGCATCCATGCAATCTATAAAAAAGTCAACAACGAGAGGGTAAGCTAACGCTTAGTGAATGCAATACTTATACATACACATATGTAATTTACCTACACGCATCCACTTACAATACCATGCAAACAAAATGCATAAAGTAGCTAGCAACACCAAACATACAACTAGCAACAACGTTAGTATATAAATCGCCACAATAATATACTAAATCACAATAATGCATAAATATAACAAACCGTTCGCCGCTATGGCACTACCGACTTGTAGACGACCATTAACGTCGAGCCTCACTCGTATGATGTCACCGACTTGTGACTCATCGTAAGGTGTCACCTACTTGTGAATCACCATGTGGCATCACCGACTTGTGAAGCCCCACCTAGTGTCACCGACTTGTGAACACTAAGAAATGTCACCGACTTGTGACTCATCATAAGGTGTCACCGACTTGTGAATCACCATCTAGTGTCACCGACTCGTGAACACTACGAAGCATCACCGACTTGTGAATCACTTCCCCAACTTATGGTATCACCGACTTGTGAACCATCAACCAATTACCAAAGGGGTCACCGCCTCGTGAACCACCATGAGGTGTCACCGACTTGTGAGGCACCTAACGAGACACTACCAACCCGTAGTTCTCTTTACCCTTAACCTCAATAAGTCACCATCTTGTGACATAACGCCCAATACTCACGATGTGGCACCAAAGGCCCACATCGCGTACGAGTAAATAAACCACTTACATACATGTATAAATATTCCACTCACCTTGTCGCCTTGAAGAAATGCCACCGAATAATCCGCAACACACCGATGGAATGTACCTATTCCCTTATCACAAACACAACAACACAATTAGGGTGGATTTACAAATCAACCCAAATTGACAACTAGTGCAATTTCGACCCAAATGCACTTCCAAGCACAAACCGTGCCCAAACTAACCAATAATCACTAACACAAGTGAGAATGGTCCTAATATGCCAATTAGACCCAATCATAGGTGTTAAACACCTATCTTGCCCAAAATGGCACTTAAACCCTAATTTGACCCATAAGAAGTCAACATCGCGCCATTAGCGAGTTTTGACACCAAAACATATTTAACTTGGTTTTATACTTCAACTTAATCCATTTTAAGTTTATAAACCTTATTAAATCGGCAATTGAGTCATAATCATCAACAAACCCTAATTTTGACTCAAGTCAAAATTAGTCAACCCAAATTCACCTAAAGTGATTCCAACACTTCCATAATCACTAAACCTAGTGATTAAACTCAAGATTAAAGCCTAATCAAGGCCAAATCGTCAACCAACCCAAAACCCGCCAAGTGACAAGAATAACTAGTCACCATAAACCCATTTCATCATCTAAGAGGGTTTCACTACAAATCAAACTCAAACTCTAACTTGAATATCAAATCTAACAAATGTAATTCGGAGTTTGAACTTACCAATACCACCAAAACGATGTCGTTGACGAGTAGAACAACTTTAAAACCCGAACTTTGGTGAGAATCTAACTCCTTCTTCTCCAAATCAAGCTCTCTCTCACTAAAAGTGGGTTTCTCTCACTAGGGTTTGAAGAGAGTGTTTGTGTGGGTGAGAAATGAGCTCCAAAGGAGTTCTAGATCAGTTTTGGTGACCCTAAATGAAAAGACCAAAGTACCCCTCACTTAAGCCTTTAGAAAGGCTGAAAATTGCATCAGACGGGTTCGGCGCGCCGCGCTGAAAGGTGGAGCGCCGCTCCAACCTACAGTTCAGTTTTCAGAAACTTGTTTTGGCCATAACTTTTTGACCGTAGCTCCGTTTTCGATGAATCAAATATCGTTGGAAACGTAATAAGATTTCCTTTCCAATGGTAAGGCTTTAAAACATCAACAAAAACTTTATTTGGGGTTGAAAAGATACGTACACACCTTGCCACTTCAGACAACGTCAGTTTCCTTCGGCGTTCGAGCAAGCAACACGTACACTTCATACACGCATCGTACACCATAAATACATTATGTACAATAAATATTTGGGTCTTACATAGCGCTACTAGCCCGAGTGGGGATGTCAAACCCTATGGATCCATATCTAAGATTCGCGTTCACCGGTTCAAAGACCAATGACTAAACGTTACCGAGCTAAGGGGAAAGTTTATGCCGTTGTATAACCCACACATATATAAAGTTTAAGTACTCATGCCTAGTATGTAAAATGTAAAATGCGCATGTATTCTCAGTTCCCAAAATAGTTAAAGTAAAAAGGGATGCTATAACTCACAGTGGAAAGTAGTAAAAGTCGATACGCGGGAATAGTAAGCAAGTGGTTGGTCCGAAAGGTCCTCAACCTAAGTCAAAAGTTACTAAGTCAGTAAATTGTTCCCAAAGGTTTAAAAGTATGTAAATTAGGTCTTAAGTATCATCATCATTCATCATCAAACAAAAAGTGTAAAGTAAGTTTTATTCAAGAATAGAGTTTGAAATAAAGGCTGACTTAGTTCAGTCGCCACGACCTCTATAAAAACTGAAATGAGGTGAGACCAGTGGCCATGGCTCCGTATATGAGTCCCCTAGAAGCTAACCAATTTCCAGAACCAAACTTATCTTCGTTTGACTGTGGTGATAGTTTAAGTGCGAGTAGGTCAGAAATTTCAGCACAACGTTAATAGGGTGTAGTGACTTTCGGGAGGCCATAGATCCTAAACCGTAGCTCGGATTAAGACGAGGTCTAAACGGAAAATCATATAATCAAACTGAAATAACTGAAAATCAACTTTCCAGTAGCCCAGGTGGTCTGATCAGACCCAGAAAATAGTAAGAAATGTGTTCCGGTGGGTTCTTGGTGCTTGATGCTCATCACGGTTCTCATCCTTGATGCGTATAGCTTCAAGTGTACAACTCGTTGATGGGTTTGCATCATATTTACCAAGTTTTTACCATCATAATACTAGTGTAAGTCTAAGATATGTAGCACAACTCAATTAAGGGTTGTAAGTAGTTTGATGAACCAAAGTTACATCAAGATCTTAGATCCGACACATACATGAGTTCTACTAGTAATATTAAGCTACAAACTTGAAAGTAAACTAAATAAACAACATCTTAAGTTGTAGAACTTAGATCTTAGTTAGATATTAAAGATCCTAGACTAGAAAGTCTAGATCTAGTGTTCTTAAGTTAGATCCTAAGTTATAGAACTTGGATCTTCACTTTAATGAAACCATAAGTTATGAAACTTGGATTTTCAACTTGTAAAATGTATGTAAGCTTGTAAGCTCTTATTTACAAAAAAATTAGAAGACCATAAGTTATATAAACTTATATCCAACATAAGTATATGAAGTTATAACTAGAAAGTTATACTTCCATGTTCTTGAACTTACAAAGTTAACTTTTAGTTTCAAGAAATATGAGATCAAGATTAACTAGTAATACTTGACCAAATTAACAACATCACAACTTTGAAGTACTTACAAAAGAAAGAATTAAACTAAAGTACACGTATTATATTCATGTTTGTTTCATACTTAGGAAGATTCAAATCAAAGTTTGGGTCTTAGAATTTAAGTCTACAAAACATGAACACAAGTACGATTATGAAACTTATGAACTTTAAATCTTGAAAACATTTAAATGTAGAACCATAAACTAATAAGTTTAGGTTCTTGTTCTTGGTTCTTCATCAAACAAAAGATTGAACAAAGCAAGATTCATGGAGATGCAAACTAGGTAGTTTGATCTTTAACAACAACAAACAAAGATCAAGTAATTTGATGATGATGGTGGCGGTTTTATGAAGGAAAAAGAAAAGAAAATAAAGCTTGTTACTTACAATATTTTGAGAGAGAAATGAGAGAAAAGAGAAGTAAGTTTGAAGTGTGTGTAAAAGTGAAATGGAGACTAGTGTATAAGTAACAAAATAAAAAAAAAATTGAACTCCCTTTCTCCCTACAAAGGCCGACGGTTTTAGCATCAAAGAGGAAAGAATCAAATGCAACTTTCATGCATGGGGAGATGGTGATTGCTTAGAATGGTATTAAAGTTAAATGGCATAGGAAAAAGGGGTGAAAGTATACTTGTAACTAGCCTCCTCATGTGACTAACTAATCTAGTTTTATCTTAATGAAATACTTGCATAATAATGGGCTAACTAGTCTATTAAGAGAAGTAGGGTGGACTTCCAAGTCCATGTCCATTAATAAAGGCCCAAGTCCAAGTATGTAGCAATTAAATAAACAAAGCCCAAGTGATTAACTAGTTATATTAGTTAATTAAAAAAGACTAATAATAATTAATCATGAACGTAAATAATATTTAAAATATTATTCTTGAAAAGTACGTGTGTCACAAACACAAGTCGGCCATGAAAAGTTAAATACGGTAACAAGTAACACGTATAAGAACACGTTTATTAAAACACAAGCATTAATAATAAATTATTAATAATTAAACGTTGGAAAATCCAGGGTCGTTACAATAACAGGCTCGTTAGCTGTGTCGATCGACATAACAAGAAGGAATGAAATTGGGATGAGCTCCCAATCCTTATGGTCATTGTACTTTCTTCGCTGACCAATATTCTCTGCGTCAACCGTATTGATGGTTAAATCGGCGTTTTTAGCTTTATCTGTTTTTTGTCATGCAAAATTTTTAGCTTTTGAAACTTCTTCCGCGGCTTTTCCCTTGTCCTTCTTTAGTGGTTTTAAGTGATCTAACTTTTTCGCACGCAGTGCTTCCAGCACCAGTTCCATTAAGTTTTTACACCGATTGGTGTCATGGCCGTGATCGTCATGGAACTCGCAGTACTTTGTTTTGTCCCGCTTACCAAATTCTATTAGCGGAGTTGGGACCCCAAAGGTTGCGCACACAGGTTCAGTGGCCAAAACCTCCTTTGGTGTTTTAGACAGGCTTTTGAGCAGCGCATAGTTCTGATTATTAATGTCGAGCTGATTATTGTTTCGAAAATTACCACTAGCCGTCCCTTATCACTTCTTATAGTGTCACACCCCCAAATAGGGTCTGGGGTATTTGTGACTAATTATATCAAATCACAGTTGTATAAACGAGAACGACTATATATGAGACGTTTTATTGAGTTTTGCAGCGGAAGATAAATAGATTACATTGTATTTAGAGCATTAAATGTCTTTAATTGATATGATATGTAATGAAGACTCCAAGTATGGCAAGAAATCATCATCAAAGCAGCAGATATACAGCGGAAGCAATATTTAAGTACCTGAGAATAAACATGCTTTAAAAAGTCAACACGAGGTTGAGTGAGTTCATAAGTTTGTCATAAATAATAATTTCGGTAATAGATATAGACCACAAGATTTAGTTTAAAGTTGATTGATACCCATCATATCAATCTAAAAAGAGTTGCTGTAGTTTGTAATATCGCGACTAAACAGAATTTTACCCCGAGACACCTTGAACAGTCAGTGTCAGTTTGAATCATTATTATGTAACCAAAGACCTGAGGTCAAATGATTAGAGACATTACTCTCAATAGCGCAATTCATAATAACTAAGTTTGCATTCACCAAGCAATTAATGATATTACGGCAGAGATTTAGCATGACAAAGCACGTATTCAGCATAAAAGTTTGAGTACTTGTGTCTAACATGTAAAACAGTTATAAAAGTTGCGCATGTATTCTCAGCCCAAAAATATAGATAAAAAGGGAGCAAATGAACTCACTATATGATACGATAGTTTGTAGTAAATATGCATATGTTGGCACTGCACAAGTGCAGAGTTAGCCTCCGATTCACGAACCTATATCAAGTATATATATTAACACATATACTCGTAATCGAACAAGTTTATTTATGTTATTTCAATTGTTATATATTTCTGTAGTTATATTAATATATATATATATATATATATATATATATATGTATGTATGTATGTATATATATATATATATATATATATATATATATATATATATATATATATATGTTTGATTGGTATTATATTAAAAATACCTAATTTGTTATATATGAATATTTATATAAAAATGTTAATATGTTTGATATATAATTATATGAAATATAATTGTAGTATATGAAATAAGTGTATTCAATGTACAAAATATTTATTTGTAAAAATAATAGTTTCGATAATAATGATTTACTAATAATTATAATAATAATGGTAATAATAGTAATTTTAATACAAATGATAGTTTTATTAATAATTATAAAGTAAAGATGATAGTTTTAGCAAAAATGATATTTTTTTTTAATAATAATGGTAAGTTTAATAATAATTATAGCTTTAATAGATATTTTAATGATCATGTTAATATTAATAATAATAGTAATGCTTATTAATAACAATAATAACTATAATAATAACAACAAATAGAAAAACTACCTTCAAAAAGCCTTCATAAAAAAAATATGCCCAAGACGAGACTCGAACCCGCGGCTTCTCAAATACCCGTCAACACCCTCAACCATTGCTCTGCTCACGTTTTTCTGATTTTATATCACTCCATTATTTATTAAACCCTCGTTTCTGTGTTCTTCTTCTCCAACAATTAATCTACTTATCACCATTTAAATCTTACAACAATTACTAAATCGATTTTAGGATTTAATGACCAACATAGAAACAAAGATGTGTGATTAATTTGATTAATAAAAAAATAAAATATATATATATATATATATATATATATATATATATATATATATATATATATATATATATATATATATATATATATATATATATATATATATATATATATATATATAAAGAAGAAGGGCTGCTGCCTGCTGTCGCTAGTTTAAAAAAAAAATTCTTTTCAATTTTTGTAACATTATAGATGAAGATTATAAAATGAAAAAGTTTTCTAATCATATATATAAACTATCTCAAACATCAATTGAGCTTAAACCTCAAAAACGAACTCAAATTTTGCTATGAACAATTGGGTTGACTTTTTAAATTACAACTTTGACTCGAAAATTCGTGATCGATAGGAAGAATTGGAACCTGAGATTTTGCAGATAGTTTGAGTGTATGATTCCAAACAGAACTGCATTTAAGGATTTTAAAATGGGATTCGTTTTGAAGCTTTTAAAAAAATGGAACAAGAACAGGGATTCGAGCTTTTTTTTTTCTTTTTCTGTTTTTGATTTCCATTTGCAGTGAGTAGTAGTATTTATATGATGATTATGATGGTAAACAACGAATTTAAACATCAATTCTGATATATCCTAAGTGGGTGTTGACATGAATCTCACGATCAAACAGATAAAAAAAATAAAGAAAACATAAAGCAAAAATAAAAATAATCACGAAGGGAAAAAAAATATCAGGAGATAAACTTAAAAAATATAAGGCTGAGTCATAAAAAAATCAAACGCATTACTGCATTAGGGATCTTGACCTAATTTAGGTATGTGTTACTTTTTTTTAATTAATATTAATAATTAATAATTATATTAATAATAATACAAATTAATAATAATTATATTAAAAATAATTATATTAATAATAATAATAATAATACTTTTAATATTATTATTAATGATAATTAATAATAATAATAAGTATAACTATAATAATAATAATATTAGTAATAATAATACTAGTAATGATAATACTAATAATAATAATTTAAATCATATAATAAATGATAATAATAATAATTTTGATAATAATAATAATATTAAATGACAATACTGATAATGATAATTGCAAATGATAATAATAATAAATTGTCTTAGTTTCATAGTAATAAGGATGATGATAAGTATCAATAATAATATCAATAATAGTATTAATAATAATAATAATATTATTAATAATAAGTTGTATTAATAATGATGATGTTAATAATATATTAGTAATTATATTAATGATATTAATAATAATATTAATAATACTGATAATAATAATGATTGTAAATGATATAAAATAATTAATGATAATTTTGTTTAAAACAATATTAATAATAATACTAATACATAATTATTTTCAAATATTTGTTCGTGAATCGTTGGAATTACATAAAAGTTAGGTTTAAATTTTGTCGGAAATTTTCGGGTTGTTATAATACCTACCCGTTAAAGAAATTTCGTCCCGAAATTTAGTTGTTGCCACCAGTCGACGTTGTTTGTAAACGGGTGAGGATATTTTCGTTTTATTTGGTTTTCACGTTCCCAGGTATACTCGGGGCCTTGTGTGAATTCCAACGAATAGAATATTATTTTGTTTCTAGCGTTTAAATCTTATGAACCATAATTTCTACAGGTTCTTCTATGAAGTGCATTTTATTATTAATGCGGAGGTTATCTAAAGGATTTAACAAGAGTGTTATTGATTAGGTTTTCTCAGAAAGAGATGATGACGCTATACAAGCATTTCAATACACATGAAATGTGTTATGAATAATAGGGAGCTTATTTAAACCTTGAGCGTTTATGTCACAATATTAGGGTAGACAAAATAAAGAGGAGTTCATGAAAATCACGGTCATGAAATTTGATAGAGATCGTCATTGTTTACAACAAGAATGATGAATATGAGTTGAAAAATAGAGTTTTATCAACATTGGGTAATATGGATGAAACGATTCGATTACAGGAAGAGTATAAACGAAGCTATCGTAAAAGATTGAAATGAGAAAATTAAATGTTCGCCTTAACTTTTGACGTAGTCACGATTAATTTCTGGAATTCAAGGGATTAAAGAAAATCTTCATAATCTATAAGATTTGATTCTCCGGTAATTAAGGAAATTGGGATTTTCTTTGATTAAATGCGGTAAATTGTCTCGATTGCTGTGTCTGGAATTTTGCTATAAATTAGCTTCTTCCGTTTCATTATCTTCACCACTTCTATACTTTCTTCCTCAATTCATACTTCCAAAAGATTTGTTAATATGCTCAATCCAGTTCTTGTTCTTGACCTTATATTGGTTATCGCCACAATCTTCCTTCTTTTCCAACTCCCACAAGAGGAGTCTGTTTACTTCTATTATGCTCTAGGATTTATTGTGTTTTTAGTTCTCCCGTGTCTTTATATTGATATACTCATTGATATACTCGGTTTGTAGTTTCACTGTTGTTATCGGGCTTTATATTTTCCCCTATATGTCGAAGCTTCATGCTTTCATAAAGCAAGTAATGGTCCAGAATTCGTAGGTATGAAGTTTCGAATGATCATAATATATAAAGTAGAAAGGAAAGGTAATAGCACGATTTGATTTGCCAAATTACCAGAATATCCGAAAAAGATAGAACTATCAAGAAAATATGTTCTTGATATGTTTAGAGATTAAGTAGAATATAAGAGTCGTGTAACATGGCAAATGATGATTATAAAGTCTATGAATCATCATCTTCCATTAAAAATTTAGCATGACTTACTGTAATATAATCACATTGGCCTGACGTCATTATATTATACTAACTCATGCTTCAATTCCCAAAAGTTCTCCATAAATCATTCATAATTTGAACTCGAATTTTACAAAATATAGAAACCTAACAGTTTCCTTTATGATGTAATAAAGATATCGCAAAGAGATAATTAATTGCGGACAAGAATCGTTATGAAGATATCTTCAGAAATATCGAGGATATTTATAACGAAAGATACGATGATATTTTAGAATTTCTAAAATTGAAGGATAATGAAGAAATTCTTCTGTAAGGATTTAGAATGCGTAAAAAGATCTTCTGTGATTTCCTTCAGAAATCGAATCATCTAGATTCTTTGGTTATAGGTTTAGTCCTTGGGATTTTTCCACAGCTTCCTTCATAGTTTGCTCAATCCGTTTTCCAGTTCCAAATCTGAGCTTATACCATTCTTTATCATCAAACTTTTGGCCCTTAAGACCTTCTACAATTTTGATATTTTCTCTGCATTTAATGCAGTCATATTTGAATCTTCGGTTATCAATGGTTTCAAGAAATTTTATTTTTAGATGATTAAACGCTGATTGTAATCGTCAATGGATCTAATGGTTAACGAATAGGCGTTGTTGATGATAATTTCGGTGGTTTGATGTGATAATTCATCATAGAATACGAATGAATATAATTCATGAATGTAGTAATCTTTAGGAAGATAACACTTGCTAAAGCTTTGATTGGATTCTGATATGTCAAAATATGTAGTGGTTGTTCTTTAGTGAACATATACATATATC
Source organism: Rutidosis leptorrhynchoides (assembly GCF_046630445.1). Classification (NCBI taxonomy): domain Eukaryota; kingdom Viridiplantae; phylum Streptophyta; class Magnoliopsida; order Asterales; family Asteraceae; genus Rutidosis; species Rutidosis leptorrhynchoides. The sequence continues at coordinate 554,013,280 of NC_092335.1, read as the reverse complement.
CTGTGAATGTAAGTAGTATAGTTACTGACTTATTGAATCAGAATTGAAGAATGTACAATGTAACATATTAATGTGAGATATAAATATTTCTCGGGTATTACCTACCCGTTAAAATATTTTCACAGTCAACAGTTTGTACAAAAGAATTTTTAATTACAATCTTTATGAAAATATCCGTACATATATATCTTCCTTCAGATGTAATCATGGATTTAATGAGTTAATATAATATTAAGCTCATTTGATTTGTGGTTGAAACGAGAATATATAATCTTCAAAACTTGAGAGTACATAATCGTCGCGGAATATTTCTTTAATGAAGTTATGAATCAGTACTTCATCGTTCATGGTTATTGATATACTTCGGTATCTATAGGGCGTATGATATTGATGCTTGAGGTAACTAGTGTGATGTTGAGGCATGGAATGCTGATGTTGTTATTGGTGAAGCTGATGCTGTTGGTGGTGATGCTGATGTTGCTTACGGTGCTTACGGTGTTGGTGATGTTGGTGGTACGGATGGTACTGGTGGTGCTGGGTATGCTGCTGGTGCTGCTGATGCTTGTAGATATCGCACCGTATTCTCCAGAGCCACCACTCGAGCGCGAAGCTCGTTGACTTCTTCTACTATTCCGGGATGATTGGCGGTTGGAACAAGGGGGTGAATAAGATCTAAAATCTTCGATATTATATATTCGTGACGGGATACCCTGGAAAGAAGAGATAAAATGGTGTTTCAGACTGGTTCGCCGGTAAGCGCTTTAGGTTCTTCGCCAAGAGGTGAATTCGGTTGGTGGAAGGGATCACCTTCTTCTTGTCTCCATTGATTAAGTCGACTACGAACCCATCCCCAATTTATTCAAAATAGATGATGGCTGATTGGTTCGTTTGTTCTGGTTACACTGCCATTGGAGCTCGAGGAGTTCGAGGAATCCATATTATTTGTTTGGAGTAGGGTTTGATATGAAATGGGTGTTGGATATTGAATGATTTATTCGTTTCCTTGAATACGTATATATAGAAAAAGATTTCCGTAATTTACGGAGGAAATTTAGGAAAAATGTTAGACAAAGTCTATTGGGATAGATATGATAAGATATGATGTGTTTATACTCCATTTATGTAATAATGACAGTATGACGTGTCGAGATTTAAAAATGATAAGTATGTAATCAGATAAACTTTCAATTAAAGACTTTCAATTCGTAATGGCCTATTCAGGTCTAGGGGCTTGAGCTATAGGATCCTTTAAATCGGTAATCCAAACCCTTCCATTCTAGAGTTTCGTAGATGCCACTCGTCAAGAAAGTTCAATGATCAAAATAACGAGAAAGCAAAGATTTTTAAAAGTAATGAATATGATTAGTAGAGATTTCAAAAATCATGGTTAACCTTTCATGTATTTCGTATGTAATACACAAAACCATGATAGATGACAAAAGAATGTCGAGAATTTCAATAATCATGAGTGACAGCCCTCGTTGTTTGTAATGATAGGGTTCATGCTAGTCATCATAAAAGAATGAGAGAAGGACAGTTACAAGCGTTCTAAGGAAGACGTATGGCAAGAGGTAAAAGTATAGATAACAGATAGCAAGATAATAAGAGATAGGCAATTAAAACTAAGGCAGGAAAGGCTACAGTCCTAAAGATTGCTAAGGCACCCTAGCTAACACATAAGGCACATATAAAATGCAATCCTGGTTCTCTATAACAGCCTGCTCTGATACCAATATGTCACACCCCGAAATAGGGCCTGGGGTATTTGTGACTAATTATATCAAATCACAGTTGTATAAACGAGAACGACTCTATATGAGACGTTTTATTGAGTTTTGCAGCGGAAGATAAATAGATTACATTGTATTTAGAGTATTAAATGTCTTTAATTGATATGATATGTAATGAAGACTCCAAGTATGACAAGAAATCATCATCAAAGCAGCAGATATACAGCGGAAGCAATATTTAAGTACCTGAGAATAAACATGCTTTAAAAAGTCAACACGAGGTTGAGTGAGTTCATAAGTTTGTCATAAATAATAATTTCAGTAATAGATATAGACCACAAGATTTAGTTTAGAGTTGATTGATACCCATCATATCAATCTAAAAAGAGTTGTTGTAGTTTGTAATATCGCGACTAAACAAAACTTTACCCCGAGACACCTTGAACAGTCAGTGTCAGTTTGAATCATTATTATGTAACTAAAGACCTGAGGTAAAATGATTAGAGACGTTACTCTCAATAGCGCTATTCATTATAACTAAGTTTGCGTTCACCAAGCAATTAACGATATTACGGCAGGGATTTAGCATGACAAAGCACGTATTCAGCATAAAAGTTTGAGTACTTGTGTCTAACATGTAAAACAGTTATAAAAGTTGCGCATGTATTCTCAGCCCAAAAATATAGATAGAAAGGGAGCAAATGAACTCACTATATGATACGATAGTTTGTAGTAAATATGCATATGTTGGCACTGCACAAGTGCAGAGTTGTCCTCCGACTCACGAACCTATATCAAGTATATATATTAACACATATACTCGTAATCGAACAAGTTTGTTTATGTTATTTCAATTGTTATATATTTCTGTAGTTATATATATATATATATATATATATATATATATATATATATATATATATATATATATATGTTTGATTGGTATTATATTAAAAATACCTAATTTGTTATATATGAATATTTATATAAAAATGTTAATATGTTTGATATATAATTATATGAAATATAATGGTAGTATATGAAATAAGTGTATTCAATGTACAAAATATTTATTTGTAAAAATAATAGTTTCGATAATAATGATTTACTAATAATTATAATAATAATGGTAATAATAGTAATTTTAATACAAATTATAGTTTTATTAATAATTATAAAGTAAAGATGATAGTTTTAGCAAAAATGATATTTTTTAATAATAATGGTAAGTTTAATAATAATTATAGCTTTAATAGATATTTTAATGATCATGTTAATATTAATAATAATAGTAATACTTATTAATAATAATAATAACTATAATAATAACAATAATAATAATAACAAATAGAAAAACTACCTTCAAAAAGCCTTCATAAAAAAATATGCCCAAGACGGGACTCGAACCCGCGACCTCTCAAATACCCGTCAACACCCTCAACCATTGCTCTGCTCATGTTTTTCTAATTTTACATCACTCCATTATTTATTAAACCCTCGTTTCTGTGTTCTTCTTCTTCTCCAACAATTAATCGACTTATCACCATTTAAATCTTACAACAATTACAAAATCGATTTTAGGATTTAATGACCAACATAGAAACAAATATGTGTGATTAATTTGATTAATATATATATATATATATATATATATATATATATATATATATATATATATATATATATATATATATATATATATATATATATATATATCTAAAGAAGAAGGGCTGCTGCCTGCTGTCGCTAGTTTAAAAAAAAAAAAATTTGCTTTTCAATTTTTGTAACATTATAGATGAAGATTATAAAACGAAAAAGTTTTATAATTATATATATAAACTATCTCAAACATCAATTGAGCTTAAACCTAAAAAACGAACTCAAATTTTGCTATGAACAATTTGGTTGACTTTTTAAATTACAACTTTGACTCGAAAATTCGTGATCGATATGAAGAATTGGAACCTGAGATTTTGCAGATAGTTTGAGTGTATAATTCCAAACAGAACTGCATTTAAGGATTTTAAAATGGGATTCGTTTTGAAGCTTTAAAAAAAATGGAACAAGAACAGGGAGTCGAGCTTTTTATTTTTTTTTCTGTTTTTGATTTCCATTTGCAGTGAGTAGTAGTATTTATATGATGATTATGATGGTAAACAACGAATTTAAACATCAATTCTGATATATCATGAGTGGGTGTTGACATTAATCTCACGATCAAACAGATAAAAAAAATAAAGAAAACATAAAGCAAAAATAAAAATAATCACGAAGGGAAAAAAAATATATCAGGAGATAAACTAAAAAAATATAAGGCTGAGTCATAAAAAAATCAAACGCATTACTGCATTAGGGATCTTGACCTAATTTAGGTATGTTTTTCATTTTTTTAATTAATATTAATAATTAATAATTATATTAATAATAATACAAATTAATAATAATTATATTAATAATAATAATAATACTTTTAATATTATTAATAATGATAATTAATAATAATAATTAATAATAATAATAATAATTATTATAACTATAATAATAATAATATTAGTAATAATAATACTAGTAATGATAATAATAATAATAATAATTTAAATCATATAATAAATGATAATAATAATAATTTTGATAATAATAATAATATTAAATGACAATACTGATAATGATAATTGCAAATGATAATAATAATAAATTGTCTTAGTTTCATAGTAATAAGGATGATGATAAGTATCAATAATAATATCAATAATAGTATTAATAATAATATTAATAATAAGTTGTATTAATAATGATGATGTTAATAATATATTAGTAATTATATTAATGATATTAATAATAATATTAATAATAATGATAATAATAATGATTGTAAATGATATAAAATAATTAATGATAATTTTGTTTAAAACAATATTAATAATAATACTAATACATAATTATTTTCAAATATTTGTTCGTGAATCGTTGGAATTACATAAAAGTTAGGTTTAAATTTTGTCGGAAATTTCCGGGTTGTTATATATAGGACCACCACTAGGATATCTTCCGCGAGAATTGTTACCGCGGCTTTGATCACGCGAACGATCATCATCGTCTTTCCTCTCGTTGCGTGAGCTAGCGGTGGGAATATCATTATCTTCACCACTGCGCATATAATTGTGGCATTCATTAAGTGCTTCAGTATAAGTTGTTGGCACCGTATGGCGCAGACGCTTGACCAGCGTTGGATGACGCTCTGAACTTATACCGTGTATGAGCCCGGAAATCTGTTGCTCTGGCTTAAGGTCTGGTATGAGCAAGCACTCATTAGTATATCTTGTAAGAAATTCACCTAAAGATTCCTTGGGTTTCTGTACAATATCATGACATTCGATATGGGTGCGCTTGCGCGGCCTCTGGTTTTGATACTGCAGCAAAAACTTTGTCCGTAAATCCATGAACCCGGATATGCTACCAGCCGGGAACTTATTGAACCATTCACGTGCAATACCCTGCAGCATCATGGGAAATATCTGACATGCGATTGGGTCCACCCATCCTTGGGTGCGCATTGTGCCTTCGAAACGCTTCAGGAAGTCATCTGGATCGGTCAAGCCATTGTAGGTACCTAGCGTATGTAGTATCTTTGGTGCTGATGGAAACGGATATGTAGTTATGTGCGGAGGAAACTTATCAAAGGTGGTTGGCAGCTCAAAGGGTGGTTTAACAGGGTCACATTTGAGCCCTGCTAAGAAACGCTTCATCATATCCTTAACAAAGTCAGGTTGTGAAAATAAGTGAACCATATTCAGAGGTGTAGCCTGCATAAATTTCCCCGCAAGGTTCGCCTGCCTCTAAATATTTTGCCAAGATTGCCCTGGCGTCTGTGCATATGACCAAGGCTGTTGCATTGGAAAAGATGGGAGCCCTAACGGCGCAGAGTATACGGGTAGTTGATGAAAAGGAGCCAAAACCTGCGGCGCAGATGGCTGCGAGACATGCGGGTATGCTGCTAAGAGTCCCACTGTATGCGCAGTGCTTTGCTGTTCTGCAGTTGGCAGTGTCCAATGCGAGTTTGCGTCTGGAATGACACCGAATCCCCAACTATTAATTAATACATGCGCATCCGCAGGGGTTAGAAACTGTGACACTGGACGCGGCGGTTGTCAAGGCTGCAACGGTGTAAATGATGAATTTTGCTGACCACTCTGCGACTGCAGAGGGAGTGAAACTGTAGTACTGTAAATAGGCATCTGGCCGAAATATACTACATGCGGCCCCACAGTTTCTCCGCTAGTACCTACAGAGATAACCCTCGGATCTACTGCGGAAAAATCTAGCCGCGTAGTTGTAACCGACGAGTTTGCCCTTGGTGGTGTTATTCCATCCGGGTTTATCGGCTTGTACCTCTGAAAAAGCTCGCCGGATATAGGCGGAGGGTAAGGCGTGATTCCCACCCCAGTGGTCATAGCTTGTGTGTGCTGATTACCAGACGGCGTGTTCTGATTATCAGTTTGAGTACGTTCCCATGATTCCCCGAAAGTCATGATTCTGTTAATAAACAAAAAGTTCGAAAAATTTTGTGAGTAACGAGCTTTACAATTCAAAACTTAAAAGAAAAAACAATTAAACACGTCTCGAATTAATTCGGCTCTCAATGAAAGCACAACTTGATCTTGCGTATATTTTCCAAAGGGTAAATATGCACGCTCAATACGTTTAAGGAGGTTTAAGGATCTTAGAACTTAGTTCTCCGGTCCGGCTACCGTGAATTACCCTGGCCGACATGATGATGTCGGCGGGGTGGCTAAGTGATTGAGTCCACCTTCGATGATGACCGTTGATCGGAAGGCCCTAAGTAAGGTTGTAGGAAACAATCGTAAAAGAACTAACCTGTTAACCCTAGAAGATAAAAGAGATGATGATAATAGTTGTCAAGTAAGATGCGTTACGTGTGATAATCTTAAGAATGACGATTGGGGTTAGTATATATAGGCAAACCCTAATTCTAGAATCATCCGTGATTGTGATAATCCTTTCCATAACCAACTCCCCCTATCTCGGATATAATTATAGAAAAGATTACCGAACTTGGTCAACAAGTAACCGCCATACCGGGAACAAAGTATTCAATGCGCTACCGCATGCCGCAAAGATTCCATGCGTATGCGCATACTAGTGCTTGCCCGCATACGTATAGCATGCGCTTGCGGGTCGCGGTATCATTAAAAACTAATAAATTCGAATAATATATTAGTTAAAAGACAAAATAAATATTTTAACAACATATCTTTATTTCATATTTTTATAAGGAGTACACGTTTTGTAAGACAGATGGAGTACTTTATGTAATTAAACATGACCACAGTAGTAATAATAATAACTAGTTGTTGAACCCTCGCTTTGCGCCGGGGGTTCGGTTTTCAATGTATTTCATTGCGTTTAGTTTGTAAAATTATTTCGTGGCTAAACAATGATGTCGCTGAAGCGCAACTCGGGTCGAACTAAAAGGTATAACCCGTGAAAGATTTAAATGTTATTTTAAATTAACAATATATGTCAATCTCCGCGTTTAGCAATATAATTATCGACTTTTAAAAATTTAACGCAAAATCAACGTATATGAAAAGTACCCCATGTAGTGACCCGAACTTTTCCATGTTTATATATATTAATTGAGATTGATATTTACATGATTAAATGTTTCCAACATATTAAGCAATCAAACTTGTTAATACTTGATTAATTGAAATAGGTTTCATATAGACAATTGACTACCCAAGTTGACCGGTGATTCATGAACGTTAAAACTTGTAAAAACTATATGATGACATATATATGGTTATATATATAGTTAACATGATATTATGATAAGTAAACATATCATTAAGTATATTAACAATGAACTACATATGTAAAAACAAGACTACTAACTTAATGATTTTGAAACGAGACATATATGTAACGATTATCGTTGTAACGACATTTAATGTATATATATCATATTAAGAGATATTCGTACATCATAATATCATGATAATATAATAATTTAAAATCTCTTTTGATATTATAAACATTGGGTTAACAACATTTAACAAGATCGTTAACCTAAACGTTTCAAAACAACATTTACATGTAACGACTAACGATGACTTAACGACTCAGTTAAAATGTATATACATGTAGTGTTTTAATATATATTCATACACTTTTGAAAGACTTCAAGACACTTATCAAAATACTTCTACTTAACAAAAATGCTTACAATTACATCCTCGTTCAGTTTCATCAACAATTCTACTCGTATGCACCCGTATTCGTACTCGTACAATACACAGCTTTTAGATGTATGTACTATTGGTATATACACTCTAATGATCAGCTCTTAGCAGCCCATGTGAGTCACCTAACATATGTGGGAACCATCATTTGGCAACTAGCATGAAATATCTCATAAAATTACAAAAATATGAGTAATCATTCATGACTTATTTACATGAAAACAAAATTACATATCCTTTATATCTAATCCATACACCAACGACCAAAAACACCTACAAACACTTTCATTCTTCAATTTTCTTCATCTAATTGATCTCTCTCAAGTTCTATCTTCAAGTTCTAAGTGTTCTTCATAAATTCCAAAAGTTCTAGTTTCATAAAATCAAGAATACTTTCAAGTTTGCTAGCTCACTTCCAATCTTGTAAGGTGATCATCCTGAAAGGACCCGTTCATATACATTATAAACGATTCACAATAGTTGATTACATTGCGAGGTATTTGACCTCTATATGATACATTTTACAAACATTGCATTCGTTTTTAAAAGACAATCTTTCTTTACATCAAAAAATTGACAGGCATGCATACCATTTCATAATATCCACTATCCAACTATAAATTGATTTAATAATAATCTTTGATGAACTCAACGACTCGAATGCAACATTCTTCGAAATATGCTATGAAAGACTCCAAGTAATATCTTTAAAATGAGCAAATGCACAGCGGAAGATTTCTTTAACACCTGAGAATAAACATGCTTTAAAGTGTCAACCAAAAGGTTGGTGAGTTCATTAGTTTATCATAATCATTTATTTCCATCATTTTAATAGACCACAAGAATTTCTTTTCCAGTTCTCATAAATATACGTCCCATGCATAGAGACAAAAAATAATCATTCATATGGTGAACACCTGGTAACCGACATTAACTAGATACATATAAGAATATCCCCTATCATTCCGGGATCCTCCTTCGGACATGATATAATTTCGAAGTACTAAAGCATCCGGTACTTTGGATGGGGTTTGTTAGGCCCAATAGATCTATCTTTAGGATTCGCGTCAATTAGGGTGTCTGTTCCCTAATTCTTAGATTACCAGACTTTAATAAAAAGGGGCATATTCGATTTCAATATTTCAACCATATAATGTAGTTTCAATTACTTGTGTCTATTTCGTCAAACATTTATAAAAGTGCATGTATTCTCAGTCCCAAAAATATAAAGGGTAAAAAGGCAAATGAAACTCACCATACTGTATTTTGTAGTAAAAATACATATAACGACATTGAACAAAAGTAGGGTTGGCCTCGGATTCACGAACCTATAGTAATTATATATATATTCGTATATTTGTCAATATTTGTCTAATAAATTAAGTTAAGCCATAGTGTACCACAATCCTAATGCTCGAGTCTAATATGCAAGGATCGACAAAAATTAGTTTGACTCAAAATGATTTCCAAATTCAAAAATGATTATTATATAATTTTTAAATATCGTCGTTTTATATTTTTAAAATATTTTTAAAAGATTTAATAGAGTAAATAATATAATTCATTTATAAATGCCATTTTATGTTAAAATATACTTTTATATATTTTTAATTAATAAAATTTATAAAGTGCAATTAATATTATAAAAATATTGTGATAGATTCTATTGAGGTATTTATATAATTTGTATTCCATTTTTATTTGATAAACTAGCATTGATAATAATAATAAGTAACAGTCGTTTTATTTTATAATAATAATTATTATTATTTTATTAATAAAAAAATCAATATTTATTTTTACTAAAAAAATATTATAAAATGGTAATTCTAATTTTAATTTCCACAATACCTTTTTAATATTAACATAATAATAATAATAATAATAATAATAATAATAATAATAATAATAATAATAATAATAATAATAATAATAATAATAATAATAATAATAATAATAATAATGATAATGATAATGATAATAATAATAATAATTATAATAATAATAATATTAACAATTAGATAAAAATTAGAACAACGATATTAACGACGATAATAATAATCATTTTTACGAAATTTCAATTGGCTATAACTTCTAATCCGTCCATCGGATCCCTTTGGCATCTAAAGGTAAAGTTATTAATTTTTCACTAGCTTTCCAATGACATGCATATCTTATACCTTAATTCATCCCTAGTATAACAACCTTTAAGATTCAACATAACCTATCTAAGGGCAATATCAAATGTACAAGCATGCATAATCCTATTTTCTCGAGCACTAGTCAGGGATACACTATTAGTATGTAAAAATTAAATTAGGAGTACTCACGTATCAATATTGAGATTCAATATTGCAGGAAAGGTACGTAGACACAACGGAGATGACAACCACTAAATTTGACCTCACGAGCATACCAATGAACCATACCCATCACCTCCATAGTCATAACTCATAATTCCCTTAGCCCTATCCTACTCATAAAACTTGTCTTGAAATGACCCGCTCATGACCTCGTCATCGTATTTTATGTATAATATTACTAATAATGACACTCCTTATCATAAGATTAATAATAATATTCTTCTTAATAATAATAATAATAAAATAAAAATATATAATACAGAGCAATACTTAGAGGAATGAGAGATTGTGAGCAAATGAATTGAATCGTGCCAATTTATAAAATTAGTTCACCTACTCCCCAGCTCATGAGCACTAACAAAATAAAAAAATAAAAAAAAAATAAAAATATAACACCGACACTCGCTATATCATTCTCATGATACGTAATATATGGTTTTATTTAAATATTATTTAATATATAATATATTTAATCTTTAGAATTAATTAAATATTATATTATATTTACGATCATGGTAAAAATATAATTTTTACAAAAATGACACGGTCGTGGTCTCACGACTCATGTACCACTTTCGGTTTTTCGGGCGCACTTTCGTACGTTTAGAAAACTAGCCTTTTGCGTTACGTGACGTGTACCTTTTACAAAAATTAGACTTACTCAACAATAAATTACCTTTATAAAAATATAACTTATAAAATTGAGTGTTGTGGTCATTTCCTTCTATAAATTAAAGTCTCGTTGTTTGTCAAAATATTTTATTTTAAATTAAACATTTTGTGACACGTACCTTTATTAATAACTAGACTTAAATTAATTAAAAACTAACCCACTCAAAGTGTAACTTAATCTTTTGAGTGTTTTGGTCATTTACTTTTATAATTCATAATCTTGTTATTTATCAAAGCATATTTATTAATATTAGTTTAATATCAAAACGTTTTATGACTAATTTAAATTAAAAGTTATAATCTTATACATATTTTTAAAATATTTATCTAATAACATACTAGTTATCCTTTCAAAACTAATTATATAATTTAAGATCCTTTACAAAATCGAAAAAAATCCTATAACGTTTATGCTTTAAAACTTAATTTGATTTCAATCTTTTATGCGTAAATGTTTAGTTTAATTTCTTTAACTTTCTAAATAATATATCTTAATATAACATATCAAATGGGTTTATCTAGTCAACGAATCTTATCCCAATTATTCCTTCTATATGATAAATCGAGTATTATGAAATTCGATTCTCCACTAACTTTTGTCTAACTCCCAATAAGTGATACTTTGTTCTTACTTATAAATCACTTTACCATTTATTCCGAATACCGTTAAAAAGTAAGGGTTTCCTAATTCAAAGTGGACCTCATAACAGAGACTCATAATCATAGTTCAATGTATCCGATAATTCAATCATTTGATATTATCTTTTAATCTCGTCGATAAACTTACACCGAACAAATATGTTTATGTAATATATTATTCATTCAATACCTTGATAGCATTTCCAAGTTCAAAAAATAGATCTCATAGCTTATATTCATATTAACTAATCCGTTCAAAGTTTTATATAATATATCACAATTTAATAATCACACATATGTATATGTATATATAATTGTTCGTGAATCGCTAGGCATGGTCAAAGGGTAATTGATTATATGGATATAGTTTTCAAAATTTTCGAGACTCAACATTACATATTTTTGCTCATCGTGTCGGGAACATATAAAGATTAAAGTTTAAATTTGTTCGGAAATTTCCGGGTCATCACAGTACCTACCCGTTAAAAGAAATTTCGTCCCGAAATTTGGTAGAGGTCGTCATGGCTAACAGTAAGAACGTTATTATGACGAATATGAGTTGGTAAATAGGGTTTTATCAACATTGAGTAATATAGATAAAACAATTCATTTTTGTGAAGAGCACGAATGTAGTTATCGCTTAAGAGTGAAAATGAATAAATGCAGGTTTGACTTAACCGGTGACGTAGTCAAGATTGATTTCCGGAATTTAAGGAATTTAGAAGAAATCTTCATATTAAGATTTGATTCTTCGGTAATTAAGGAGATTCAGATCTTCTTTGATCAAACGCGATAATCTGCTTCGATTGCTCTGTCGAAAATTTTCCTATAAATCCACCCTCTCCATTTCCTTACAACTCACACCTTCTATTCTTTCTTTCTCAATTCCTACTTTAAAGTATTCGTTAATATGCTCCATCCCATCCTGATCCTTGATATCCTCTTAACTTTCATATCTGTCGTTCTTCTTTTTAATCTGCCACCGGAAGAATCTATTTACTTCTACTATACTCTAGGGTTTATAGTGTTTCTAGTCCTCCCGTGTCTTTATATTGCTATATGCATCGATATATACGGTTTATAATTTATGGGTGATTTGTTGGGTTTTACATCTTCCCTTATACTTCGATGTCCCTGTTTCTGTCTTTTATAATCATTGTCATCCACAGTTAATGTTCTCTTCTATTTGCTGCGGTTTATACCCCAATTTCTGTTTCGGAGCTTTGTCCTTTCGTTTCTTCTTCTTGCGATTAAGTAGCTCTTGTAATGGTCCGGAATTCGTATGTATGGATTTCAGAAGGAATATAGTAATTGTTCTAAGAAGGAAAGGGTAATGGTAAATCCTGATTTGTTTAAATTACCAGAATACCCTGGAAAGGACCGAATCATCAAGAAATATTTTCTTGATATGTTTAGAGATTAGATAGAATGTAAGAGTCATGTAAATGGTACATGATGACGGTATGTTCTGTGAATCATCGCGTCCATTAGAAACTCAGCATGAATTACTGTAATATAATTACGTTGATCAAGTGTCATTATATTATACTAACTCATGCTTCAGTTTCCAACACTACTTCAAAAACATTCATATTTTAAACTCAAAGGTTTACAGAGTATAGGAACTAAACAGTTTCCTTTTTGATGTAATACAGATAGCGCAAAGAGATAAATGATTCCAGATAAGAATAGTTATGGAAATATCTTCAGAAATATGGAGGATATTTATAATGAAAGATACGATGATATCTTAGAATTTCTAATATCAGAGGATGATGAAGAATATTGTCTGTAAGGGTTTAGTGTCAGGAGCAAGGTATTCATTAATGACTTCAGCAGACACGGAATCATTTGGATTCTTTGAAGGCAGGTTCAGTCTTTGTGATTTTTCCACAGCCTCCTTCATACTTTGCTCAATCCGTTTTCCAGTTCCAAAACTTCTCTATTTCCGAGCTTTGTTAATACACTAATCTTTATCATCAAACTTTTTACTGCTAAGGTCGTTTACAGTTTTTTTTGCTTCATCAGCATTTCGAGAACTAGTTCGTGGTTCAGAGTGTTTTTCAGAAACTTCACATTCGAAGTATGTAAGTCTTGGAAATAGACGTTATGTATAACTGTTGGCGTCAACATGCTGTGAGATTTCAAAATACTGATTGCTAACTCCCAATGCTTCGTATGACAATTCTCGTTACAAGAGGCAGATGAGTAAATGATGAGGTTTCGATAAATATAAAGATTCTTCGGAATGCCCAAGATCAGGGAAGTTGTTGGTAAGTTTATTGCTAATGTGGTGGAATATGAAAGGTTCTCCGGTAACAAAAGGGTAATCACATATATCAAAATTATGATAAGGCTACTCCGAATGAAAAAAATTGAAGTTGTCTTGCAGGAGCTGTGATATAATTTGCTACTTTGCAAAGGAATTGCAAGGTTATTTTTGCTAATAAATGCCAAAAGATCTGACACAGATATGTGTTGAATTATGACTTTGGTTTCGAGAGCTTTTTAAGTACATAACTGTGGGTAATATGTGGTTGGATCATCATCTCGATTGCTCATTATTTGAAGTGTCTTCAGAGATTTTCGAAGGGTTTGAACATAGATTGTAATCGTTTGTATACATTTGATGTTCTAACACACTTTTGAAGTCAAAGTATAGCTTTGAAAGATGTAGGAATCTAAAAGTGATGGTACCGGTTATATCTCGAATTGAATTCCGAGGTTTCAAAATCAGAATATGTAATTGAGTTTGAATGAATATGGTTGTTTTGATTTCTATGAAAGAATGTATATTATTGTGAAAGTAGGAAGTATAGTTGATAATTTGCTTAATCAGATTCGAAGAATGTAACATATTAATTGTGAATATATATATATATATATATATATATATATATATATATATATATATATATATATATATATATATATATATATCTCGGGTATTACCTACCCGTTAAAAAAAAATTCACAATTAATATTTTGTACAAAATAATTTTATTACAGTCTTTATGAAAATATACATGTATATATTCTCTTCAGATGTAACATAGATTTTAATGAGTTAATACTAAATTAAACTCATTCTATTTACGGCTAGAACTAGAATTGAATAATCCCTTGAAGGCTTTAGAGATTACATAAGTATTTCTTCAATAATATTGAAATTATGAATCAATACTTCGTTATATGTTGAGGCGTGATGTTGGTTTTTGTTAAATTCTTGTGAACTTCGCAAAGTACGAATGATGGTATCTGGAAAGTTTTGAGTGCATCGATGATGAAAGTGTAAAATCAAATCTATACTTGATTTATTAGGAATTGGAATTTGTTGAATTGAGACAGAGATTGTAGTTAACGATGGTTAAGTCGCGGGAGAATGACGTACATTATTGCATATTTGTAATATGAATTAACCGAGTAGTTAAGATTCACACACAATAGCTTAGCACGGAAAGATTTATTTTTATTTCAAAATATATATATATATATATATATATATATATATATATATATATATATATATATATATATATATATATATATATATATATATATATATATATATATATATATATATATATATATATATATATATATATAAAATATACATATAATTTCTTCAGAGGGAATGAGTTAATTCTTCATAACTCGTTGATACAATATACGCGTTATTGATTCGTAATTATGTCCACAGTGATTCTTGTACTGACGGAATTTGTGATATTATAGATGTTGTTGATTCTGATGCTGACTGCACTGACGATGATGGTGACGCTGACGGTACTGATGATGCTGTTGATAAAAACAAGTTTAGTTGGTTAATCACACACCATTTTTGTCAGGTTTTCTACTCTTCCTTCTATCATTTTGGTTCGCTTAACTGATTTATGGTTAGGGCTAGATTAGATAATCTTTAAGACTTTAAAGATTACATAATCTCGGCGGAATGTTTCTCCAATGAAGTTATGAATTAATACTTCGTCAGTTATTGTTGTTGGTATTCCTTGGCATCTATGATGCGTATGACGTTGATGCTCGTGGGACAGGTTGTGAAGTTTGAGGTTTACGACGCGGTTGTGGTTGGAGGTGGTAATGGTACTGTTGGCGTTGATGATGGTGGTACTGGTTATGCTGCAGGTGCTGCTGCTGGTGTTTGTAACCTTTGCACCATATTCTCCAAAGCCACTACCCGAGCGCGAAGTTCGATGACTTCTTCTATTATTCCAGGATGATTGTCGGTCGGAACGAGCGGATAAATAAAATCTAGAATTTGATGTAGTATATAATCGTGACG
This sequence comes from Rutidosis leptorrhynchoides, assembly GCF_046630445.1. NCBI lineage: Eukaryota > Viridiplantae > Streptophyta > Magnoliopsida > Asterales > Asteraceae > Rutidosis > Rutidosis leptorrhynchoides. The sequence continues at coordinate 553,997,313 of NC_092335.1, read as the reverse complement.
AGATACCCTGGAAATGAGAGAGAAAATGGTGTCTCGAACAGGTTCGCCGGTAAGTGCTTCAGGTTCTTCGCCAAGAGGGCAATGTGGTGGATGGAAAGGATCGCCTTCTTCTTGTTTCCAATGATTGAGGAGGCTACGAACCCATCCCCAATTCATCCAGAATAGGTGATGACTGATTGGTTGATCCATTCTGGTCGCACTGCTTTCGGAGCTTGAGTGAGATTCCTTTTCGGAATCCGAGTGACTTGAACTAAGGACAAATTCCATTTTGTACGATTGGATAAAGGATTTTCGATATAAAAATGATTTTTCGGCTATCGGGTGGTATTCTATTTACATAGGATATCTATATATAGAGATCAAAAGATTAAATAGATTACAGAGGAATTTACGGGGTATGTCAGGTAAAGTTTAAAGTAACAGATACGATAAGATATGATTTAGCAGATACGCTAAGATATGAAGTTTGTCTATACACTACTCATGCAATTAATATAGCAAGACGTGTCTAGACTAATAATGATAAGCAGGTAATTTCCTATGGATGATAAGCAGATGATTTCCGACTAGAAATGATAAGAAAAACTTTTGACATGCAGACACGGTCGAAGTCCAGACTCACTAATGCATCCTAACGACTTATCAGTTAGACACACTAATGCAGACCTGGTTCGCTAAGACCACCGCTCTGATACCAACTGAAAGGACCCGTTCATATACATTATAAACGATTCACAATAGTTGATTACATTGCGAGGTATTTGACCTCTATATGATACATTTTACAAACATTGCATTCGTTTTTAAAAGACAATCTTTCTTTACATCAAAAAATTGACAGGCATGCATACCATTTCATAATATCCACTATCCAACTATAAATTGATTTAATAATAATCTTTGATGAACTCAACGACTCGAATGCAACATTCTTCGAAATATGCTATGAAAGACTCCAAGTAATATCTTTAAAATGAGCAAATGCACAGCGGAAGATTTCTTTAACACCTGAGAATAAACATGCTTTAAAGTGTCAACCAAAAGGTTGGTGAGTTCATTAGTTTATCATAATCATTTATTTCCATCATTTTAATAGACCACAAGAATTTCATTTCCAGTTCTCATAAATATACGTCCCATGCATAGAGACAAAAAATAATCATTCATATGGTGAACACCTGGTAACCGACATTAACTAGATACATATAAGAATATCCCCTATCATTCCGGGATCCTCCTTCGGACATGATATAATTTCGAAGTACTAAAGCATCCGGTACTTTGGATGGGGTTTGTTAGGCCCAATAGATCTATCTTTAGGATTCGCGTCAATTAGGGTGTCTGTTCCCTAATTCTTAGATTACCAGACTTTAATAAAAAGGGGCATATTCGATTTCAATATTTCAACCATATAATGTAGTTTCAATTACTTGTGTCTATTTCGTCAAACATTTATAAAAGTGCATGTATTCTCAGTCCCAAAAATATAAAGGGTAAAAAGGCAAATGAAACTCACCATACTGTATTTTGTAGTAAAAATACATATAACGACATTGAACAAAAGTAGGGTTGGCCTCGGATTCACGAACCTATAGTAATTATGTATATATTCGTATATTTGTCAATATTTATCTAATAAATTAAGTTAAGCCATAGTGTACCACAATCCTAATGCTCGAGTCTAATATGCAAGGATCGACAAAAATTAGTTTGACTCAAAATGATTTCCAAATTCAAAAATGATTATTATATAATTTTTAAATATCGTCGTTTTATATTTTTAAAAGATTTAATAGAGTAAATAATATAATTCATTTATAAATGCCATTTTATGTTAAAGTATACTTTTATATATTTTTAATTAATAAAATTTATAAAGTGCAATTAATATTATAAAAATATTGTGATAGATTCTATTGAGGTATTTATATAATTTGTATTCCATTTTTATTTGATAAACTAGCATTGATAATAATAATAAGTAACAGTCGTTTTATTTTATAATAATAATTATTATTATTTTATTAATAAAAAAATCAATATTTATTTTTACTAAAAAAATATTATAAAATGGTAATTCTAATTTTAATTTCCACAATACCTTTTTAATATTAACATAATAATAATAATAATAATAATAATAATAATAATAATAATAATAATAATAATAATAATAATAATAATAATAATAATAATAATAATGATAATGATAATGATAATAATAATAATAATTATAATAATAATAATATTAACAATTAGATAAAAATTAGAACAACGATATTAACGACAATAATAATAATCATTTTTACGAAATTTCAATTGGCTATAACTTCTAATCCGTCCATCGGATCCCTTTGGCATCTAAAGGTAAAGTTATTAATTTTTCACTAGCTTTCCAATGACATGCATATCTTATACCTTAATTCATCCCTAGTATAACAACCTTTAAGATTCAACATAACCTATCTAAGGGCAATATCAAATGTACAAGCATGCATAATCCTATTTTCTCGAGCACTAGTCAGGGATACACTATTAGTATGTAAAAATTAAATTAGGAGTACTCACGTATCAATATTGAGATTCAATATTGCAGGAAAGGTACGTAGACACAACGGAGATGACAACCACTAAATTTGACCTCACGAGCATACCAATGAACCATACCCATCACCTCCATAGTCATAACCCATAATTCCCTTAGCCCTATCCTACTCATAAAACTTGTCTTGAAATGACCCGCTCATGACCTCGTCATCGTATTTTATGTATAATATTACTAATAATGACACTCCTTATCATAAGATTAATAATAATATTCTTCTTAATAATAATAATAATAAAATAAAAATATATAATACAGAGCAATACTTAGAGGAATGAGAGATTGTGAGCAAATGAATTGAATCGTGCCAATTTATAAAATTAGTTCACCTACTCCCCAGCTCATGAGCACTAACAAAATAAAAAAAAAAAAAATAACACCGACACTCGGTATATCATTCTCATGATACGTAATATATGGTTTTATTTAAATATTATTTAATATATAATATATTTAATCTTTAGAATTAATTAAATATTATATTATATTTACGATCATGGTAAAAATATAATTTTTACAAAAATGACACGGTCGTGGTCTCACGACTCATGTACCACTTTCGGTTTTTCGGGCGCACTTTCGTACGTTTAGAAAACTAGCCTTTTGCGTTACGTGACGTGTACATTTTACAAAAATTAGACTTACTCAACAATAAATTACCTTTATAAAAATATAACTTATAAAATTGAGTGTTGTGGTCATTTCCTTCTATAAATTAAAGTCTCGTTGTTTGTCAAAATATTTTATTTTAAATTAAACATTTTGTGACACGTACCTTTATTAATAACTAGACTTAAATTAATTAAAAACTAACCCACTCAAAGTGTAACTTAATATTTTGAGTGTTTTGGTCATTTACTTTTATAATTCATAATCTTGTTATTTATCAAAGCATATTTATTAATATTAGTTTAATATCAAAACGTTTTATGACTAATTTAAATTAAAAGTTATAATCTTATACATATTTTTAAAATATTTATCTAATAACATACTAGTTATCCTTTCAAAACTAATTATATAATTTAAGATCCTTTACAAAATCGAAAAAAATCCTATAACGTTTATGCTTTAAAACTTAATTTGATTTCAATCTTTTATGCGTAAATGTTTAGTTTAATTTCTTTAACTTTCTAAATAATATATCTTAATATAACATATCAAATGGGTTTATCTAGTCAACGAATCTTATCCCAATTATTCCTTCTATATGATAAATCGAGTATTATGAAATTCGATTCTCCACTAACTTTTGTCTAACTCCCAATAAGTGATACTTTGTTCTTACTTATAAATCACTTTACCATTTATTCCGAATACCGTTAAAAAGTAAGGGTTTCCTAATTCAAAGTGGACCTCATAACAGAGACTCATAATCATAGTTCAATGTATCCGATAATTCAATCATTTGATATTATCTTTTAATCTCGTCGATAAACTTACACCGAACAAATATGTTTATGTAATATATTATTCATTCAATACCTTGATAGCATTTCCAAGTTCAAAAAATAGATCTCATAGCTTATATTCATATTAACTAATCCGTTCAAAGTTTTATATAATATATCACAATTTAATAATCACACATATGTATATGTATATACAATTGTTCGTGAATCGCTAGGCATGGTCAAAGGGTAATTGATTATATGGATATAGTTTTCAAAATTTTCGAGACTCAACATTACATATTTTTGCTCATCGTGTCGGGAACATATAAAGATTAAAGTTTAAATTTGTTCGGAAATTTCCGGGTCATCACACATCCAACCTCAAGAAATCTTTGTTTCTTACAGTAGGTTATCATTCTAATACAAGGTAATAATCATATTCAAACTTTGGTTCAATTTCTATAACTATAACAATCTTATTTCAAGTGATGATCTTACTTGAACTTGTTTTCGTGTCATGATTCTGCTTCAAGAACTTCGAGCCATCCAAAGATCCATTGAAGCTAGATCTATTTTTCTCTTTTCCAGTAGGTTTATCCAAGGAACTTAAGGTAGTAATGATGTTCATAACATCATTCGATTCATACATATAAAGCTATCTTATTCGAAGGTTTAAACTTGTAATCACTAGAACATAGTTTAGTTAATTCTAAACTTGTTCGCAAACAAAAGTTAATCCTTCTAACTTGACTTTTAAAATCAACTAAACACATGTTCTATATCTATATGATATGCTAACTTAATGATTTAAAACCTGGAAACACGAAAAACACCGTAAAACCGGATTTACGCCGTCGTAGTAACACCGCGGGCTGTTTTGGGTTAGTTAATTAAAAACTATGATAAACTTTGATTTAAAAGTTGTTATTCTGAGAAAATGATTTTTATTATGAACATGAAACTATATCCAAAAATTATGGTTAAACTCAAAGTGGAAGTATGTTTTCTAAAATGGTCATCTAGACGTCGTTCTTTCGACTGAAATGACTACCTTTACAAAAACGACTTGTAACTTATTTTTCCGACTATAAACCTATACTTTTTCTGTTTAGATTCATAAAATAGAGTTCAATATGAAACCATAGCAATTTGATTCACTCAAAACGGATTTAAAATGAAGAAGTTATGGGTAAAACAAGATTGGATAATTTTTCTCATTTTAGCTACGTGAAAATTGGTAACAAATCTATTCCAACCATAACTTAATCAACTTGTATTGTATATTATGTAATCTTGAGATACCATAGACACGTATACAATGTTTCGACCTATCATGTCGACACATCTATATATATTTCGGAACAACCATAGACACTCTATATGTGAATGTTGGAGTTAGCTATACAGGGTTGAGGTTGATTCCAAAATATATATAGTTTGAGTTGTGATCAATACTGAGATACGTATACACTGGGTCGTGGATTGATTCAAGATAATATTTATCGATTTATTTCTGTACATCTAACTGTGGACAACTAGTTGTAGGTTACTAACGAGGACAGCTGACTTAATAAACTTAAAACATCAAAATATATTAAAAGTGTTGTAAATATATTTTGAACATACTTTGATATATATGTATATATTGTTATAGGTTCGTGAATCAACCAGTGGCCGAGTCTTACTTCCCGACGAAGTAAAAATCTGTGAAAGTGAGTTATAGTCCCACTTTTAAAATCTAATATTTTTGGGACTGAGAATACATGCGCTTTTATAAATGTTTGACGAAATAGACACAAGTAATTGAAACTACATTCTATGGTTGAATTATCAAAATCGAATATGCCCCTTTTTATTAAAGTCTGGTAATCTAAGAATTAGGGAACAGACACCCTAATTGACGCGAATCCTAAAGATAGATCTATTGGGCCTAACAAACCCCATCCAAAGAACCAGATGCTTTAGTACTTCGAAATTTATATCATATCCGAAGGGTGTCCCGGAATGATGGGGATATTCTTATATATGCATCTTGTTAATGTCGGTTACCAGGTGTTCACCATATGAATGATTTTTATCTCTATGTATGGGATGTGTATTGAAATATGAAATCTTGTGGTCTATTATTATGATTTGATATATATAGGTTAAACCTATAACTCACCAACATTTTTGTTGACGTTTTAAGCATGTTTATTCTCAGGTGATTATTAAGAGCTTCCGCTGTCGCATACTTAAATAAGGACGAGATTTGGAGTCCATGCTTGTATGATATTGTGTAAAAACTGCATTCAAGAAACTTATTTTTGTTGTAACATATTTGTATTGTAAACCATTATGTAATGGTCGTGTGTAAACAGGATATTTTAGATTATCATTATTTGATAATCTACGTAAAGCTTTTAAACCTTTATTGATGAAATAAAGGTTATGGTTTGTTTTAAAATGAATGCAGTCTTTGAAAAACGTCTCATATAGAGGTCAAAACCTCACAACGAAATCAATTAATATGGAACGTTTTTGATCAATAAGAACGGGACATTTCAGTTGGTATCAGAGCGTTGGTCTTAGAGAACCAGAAAATTTGCATTAGTGTGTCTTATCGAGTTTGTTAGGATGCATTAGTGATTCTGGACTTCGACCGTGTTTTCTTTAAAAATGATTGCTTAACATTTTTGTTGGAAACTATATATTTTTAACATATGAATATTATGTAATATATTAATCTCTTAACGTGTTTGATATTATGTGATAGATGTCTACCTCTAGAACAAGTCCCATTGACTCACCTAATAATAATGAAGAGTCAAATGTAAATTGGAATGATTCGTGGACTGATTCACAAGTTCCCGAAGAGGAACCGGAAGAAGAGTCGGAACCGGAAGAAGAATCGGAACCGGAAGAAGAATCGGAACCGGTGGGGGAAATAATAAAACGGTTAAGTAAAAGAGAATCCTCAACCAACCGACCAAGGTTAATTATGGTCAATGGTGTTTCCGCCAAGAAAGCAAAATATTGGGAGGATTACCAATTCTCCGATGAATCGGATTCCGACGAGAATTCCAATGATGTTATAGAAATTACCCCAACTGAATTTGAAAAGGCAAAAGAAAATAATAAGGGAAAGGGCATAAAAATAGAGAAATCTAATTCCAACCCCGATGAACTTTATATGTATCGTCAACCCCCGAAGTCCTTAAGTTGTAACAATGACCCGGGAACCTCTAAACCACCAGGTTTTTCTAAACCAATGTGGACAACGACGGCTCGTATTAGGGGAACATCATATATCCCTAGAAACTTGGCAAAACGAACCAAAACCGAAGAAGAAGAAACGAGCGAGTCGGAATAAGATAGTTGTATTCGTGTGGTGTAATATATATAGTATAGTGTTCTTATGCTTTATGATATATGTAAAAATTGCTTGTATTAATAAGTATTTTTTTATGAATCTAACTCTTGTCTATTTTACAGTTTAAAAACACAAAATGGATAGACAACCCAATATTTTAAGAGACCTACCTGGAGACATGATTGATGAAATCTTGTCTAGAGTCGGCCAGAATTCCTCGGCACAACTATTTAAGGCGAGATCAGTTTGTAAGACATTCGAAGAACGTTCCAAGAATTTGATATTACCACGTACGAAAGACGATTCACAGAATTGTGCCTATTGTGTCCGGGAGCATTCGAAGATGAGGAAGAGAAGATCGACGCATTTGTGAAAGGATTACCGGAAAGAATCCAAGAAGATATAAGTTCACACGAGCCCGCCTCTATACAACAGGCATGTAGAATGGCTCACAAACTAGTGAACCAGATTGAAGAAAGAATTAAAGAACAGACTGCTGAAGAGGCCAATGTGAAGCAAGTCAAAAGAAAGTGGGAGGATAACGGTGATAAGAATCACCAATACAACAACAACAGTAATTACAACAATAATCGCAACAATTATCCCAACGATCGCAACATCAATCGCAACTACAACAAACGGCCCAACAACAACAACAACAACAACAGCAACAGCAACTACAACAATCATCCCAACAACAATAATAACCGCAACAACAACAACAATCAGAAGCAGCTATGCCAAAGGTGTGAAAAGTATCACTCGGGGTTCTGCACCAAATTTTGCAACAAGTGTAAAAGAAATGGTCATAGCGCGGCGAAGTGTGAGGTTTACGGACCAGGGGTTAATAGAACGAAAGGAACAAATGGTGTTGGAACGAGTAATGGCGGAGCAAGTAGTGTCGGAGCAAGTTATGCCAATGTAGTTTGTTATAAATGTGGAAAACTGGGCCACATTATTAGAAATTGCCCGAACCAGGAGAACACGAATGGACAAGGCCGCGGAAGAGTTTTCAATATTAATGCGGCAGAGGCACAGGAAGACCCGGAGCTTGTTACGGGTACGTTTCTTATTGACAATAAATCTGCTTACGTTTTATTTGATTCGGGTGCGGATAGAAGCTATATGAGTAGAGATTTTTGTGCTAAATTAAGTTGTCCATTGACGCCTTTGGATAGTAAATTTTTACTCGAATTAGCAAATGGTAAATTAATTTCAGCAGATAATATATGTCGGAATCGAGAAATTAAACTGGTTAGCGAAACATTTAAGATTGATTTGATACCAGTAGAGTTAGGGAGTTTTGATGTGATAATCGGTATGGACTGGTTGAAAGAAGTGAAAGCAGAGATCGTCTGTTACAAAAATGCAATTCGCATTATACGAGAAAAAGGAAAACCCTTAATGGTGTACGGAGAAAAGGGCAACACGAAGCTACATCTTATTAGTAATTTGAAGGCACAAAAACTAATAAGAAAAGGTTGCTATGCTGTTCTAGCACACGTCGAGAAAGTACAAACTGAAGAAAAGAGCATCAATGATGTTCCCATTGCAAAAGAATTTCCCGATGTATTTCCGAAAGAATTACCGGGATTACCCCCACATCGATCCGTTGAATTTCAAATAGATCTTGTACCAGGAGCTGTACCAATAGCTCGTGCTCCTTACAGACTCGCACCCAGCGAAATGAAAGAACTGCAAAGCCAATTACAAGAACTTTTAGAGCGTGGTTTCATTCGACCAAGCACATCACCGTGGGGAGCTCCTGTTTTGTTTGTCAAGAAGAAAGATGGTACATTCAGGTTGTGTATCGACTACCGAGAGTTGAACAAACTTACCATCAAGAATCGCTACCCACTACCGAGAATCGACGACTTATTTGATCAACTACAAGGCTCGTCTGTTTATTCAAAGATTGACTTACGTTCCGGGTATCATCAAATGCGGGTGAAAGAAGATGATATTCCAAAGACTGCTTTCAGAACACGTTACGGTCATTACGAGTTTATGGTCATGCCGTTTGGTTTAACTAATGCACCAGCTGTGTTCATGGACCTTATGAACCGAGTGTGTGGACCATACATTGACAAGTTTGTCATTGTTTTCATTGATGACATACTTATTTACTCAAAGAATGACCAAGAACACGGTGAACATTTGAGAAAGGTGTTAGAAGTATTGAGGAAGGAAGAATTGTACGCTAAGTTTTCAAAGTGTGCATTTTGGTTGGAAGAAGTTCAATTCCTCGGTCACATAGTGAACAAAGAAGGTATTAAGATGGATCCGGCAAAGATAGAAACTGTTGAAAAGTGGGAAACCCCGAAAACTCCGAAACACATACGCCAGTTTTTAGGACTAGCTGGTTACTACAGAAGGTTCATCCAAGACTTTTCCAGAATAGCAAAACCCTTGACTGCATTAACGCATAAAGGGAAGAAATTTGAATGGAATGATGAACAAGAGAAAGCGTTTCAGTTATTGAAGAAAAAGCTAACTACGGCACCTATATTGTCATTGCCTGAAGGGAATGATGATTTTGTGATTTATTGAGACGCATCAAAGCAAGGTCTCGGTTGTGTATTAATGCAACGAACGAAGGTGATTGCTTATGCGTCTAGACAATTGAAGATTCATGAACAAAATTATACGACGCATGATTTGGAATTAGGCGCGGTTGTTTTTGCATTAAAGACTTGGAGGCACTACTTATATGGGGTCAAAAGTATTATATATACCGACCACAAAAGTCTTCAACACATATTTAATCAGAAACAACTGAATATGAGGCAACGTAGGTGGATTGAATTATTGAATGATTACGACTTTGAGATTCGTTACCACCCGGGGAAGGCAAATGTGGTAGCCGATGCCTTGAGCAGGAAGGACAGAGAACCCATTCGAGTAAAATCTATGAATATAATGATTCATAATAACCTTACTACTCAAATAAAGGAGGCGCAACAAGGAGTTTTAAAAGAGGGAAATTTAAAGGATGAAATACCCAAAGGATCGGAGAAGCATCTTAATATTCGAAAAGACGGAACCCGGTATAGGGCTGAAAGGATTTGGGTACCAAAATTTGGAGATATGAGAGAAATGGTACTTAGAGAAGCTCATAAAACCAGATACTCAATACATCCTGGAACGGGGAAGATGTACAAGGATCTCAAGAAACATTTTTGGTGGCCGGGTATGAAAGCCGATGTTGCTAAATACGTAGGAGAATGTTTGACGTGTTCTAAGGTCAAAGCTGAGCATCAGAAACCATCAGGTCTACTTCAACAACCCGAAATCCCAGAATGGAAATGGGAAAACATTACCATGGATTTCATCACTAAATTGCCAAGGACTGCAAGTGGTTTTGATACTATTTGGGTAATAGTTGATCGTCTCACCAAATCAGCACACTTCCTGCCAATAAGAGAAGATGACAAGATGGAGAAGTTAGCACGACTGTATTTGAAGGAAGTCATCTCCAGACATGGAATACCAATCTCTATTATCTCTGATAGGGATGGCAGATTTATTTCAAGATTCTGGCAGACATTACAGCAAGCATTAGGAACTCGTCTAGACATGAGTACTGCCTATCATCCACAAACTGATGGGCAGAGCGAAAGGACGATACAAACGCTTGAAGACATGCTACGAGCATGTGTTATTGATTTCGGAAACAGTTGGGATCGACATCTACCGTTAGCAGAATTTTCCTACAACAACAGCTACCATTCAAGCATTGAGATGGCACCGTTTGAAGCACTTTATGGTAGAAAGTGCAGGTCTCCGATTTGTTGGAGTGAAGTGGGGGATAGACAGATTACGGGTCCGGAGATTATACAAGAAACTACCGAGAAGATCATCCAAATTCAACAACGGTTGAAAACCGCCCAAAGTCGACAAAAGAGCTACGCTGACATTAAAAGAAAAGATATAGAATTTGAAATTGGAGAGATGGTCATGCTTAAAGTTGCACCTTGGAAAGGCGTTGTTCGATTTGGTAAACGAGGGAAATTAAATCCAAGGTATATTGGACCATTCAAGATTATTGATCGTGTCGGACCAGTAGCTTACCGACTTGAGTTACCTCAACAACTCGCGGCTGTACATAACACTTTCCACGTCTCGAATTTGAAGAAATGTTTTGCTAAAGAAGATCTCACTATTCCGTTAGATGAAATCCAAATCAACGAAAAACTTCAATTCATCGAAGAACCCGTCGAAATAATGGATCGTGAGGTTAAAAGACTTAAGCAAAACAAGATACCAATTGTTAAGGTTCGATGGAATGCTCGTAGAGGACCTGAGTTCACCTGGGAGCATGAAGATTAGATGAAGAAGAAATACCCGCATCTCTTTCCAGAAGATTCGTCAACACCTTCAACAGCTTAAAATTTCGGGACGAAATTTATTTAACGGGTAGGTACTGTAGTGACCCGAACTTTTCCATGTTTATATATATTAATTGAGATTGATATTTACATGATTAAATGTTTCCAACATATTAAGCAATCAAACTTGTTAATACTTGATTAATTGAAATAGGTTTCATATAGACAATTGACTACCCAAGTTGACCGGTGATTCATGAACGTTAAAACTTGTAAAAACTATATGATGACATATATATGGTTATATATATAGTTAACATGATATTATGATAAGTAAACATATCATTAAGTATATTAACAATGAACTACATATGTAAAAACAAGACTACTAACTTAATGATTTTGAAACGAGACATATATGTAACGATTATCGTTGTAACGACATTTAATGTATATATATCATATTAAGAGATATTCGTACATCATAATATCATGATAATATAATAATTTAAAATCTCTTTTGATATTATAAACATTGGGTTAACAACATTTAACAAGATCGTTAACCTAAAGGTTTCAAAACAACATTTACATGTAACGACTAACGATGACTTAACGACTCAGTTAAAATGTATATACATGTAGTGTTTTAATATGTATTCATACACTTTTGAAAGACTTCAAGACACTTATCAAAATACTTCTACTTAACAAAAATGCTTACAATTACATCCTCGTTCAGTTTCATCAACAATTCTACTCGTATGCACCCGTATTCGTACTCGTACAATACACAGCTTTTAGATGTATGTACTATTGGTATATACACTCTAATGATCAGCTCTTAGCAGCCCATGTGAGTCACCTAACACATGTGGGAACCATCATTTGGCAACTAGCATGAAATATCTCATAAAATTACAAAAATATGAGTAATCATTCATGACTTATTTACATGAAAACAAAATTACATATCCTTTATATCTAATCCATACACCAACGACCAAAAACACCTACAAACACTTTCATTCTTCAATTTTCTTCATCTAATTGATCTCTCTCAAGTTCTATCTTCAAGTTCTAAGTGTTCTTCATAAATTCCAAAAGTTCTAGTTTCATAAAATCAAGAATACTTTCAAGTTTGCTAGCTCACTTCCAATCTTGTAAGGTGATCATCCAACCTCAAGAAATCTTTGTTTCTTACAGTAGGTTATCATTCTAATACATGGTAATAATCATATTCAAACTTTGGTTCAATTTCTATAACTATAACAATCTTATTTCAAGTGATGATCTTACTTGAACTTGTTTTCGTGTCATGATTCTGCTTCAAGAACTTCGAGCCATCCAAAGATCCATTGAAGCTAGATCTATTTTTCTCTTTTCCAGTAGGTTTATCCAAGGAACTTAAGGTAGTAATGATGTTCATAACATCATTCGATTCATACATATAAAGCTATCTTATTCGAAGGTTTAAACTTGTAATCACTAGAACATAGTTTAGTTAATTCTAAACTTGTTCGCAAACAAAAGTTAATCCTTCTAACTTGACTTTTAAAATCAACTAAACACATGTTCTATATCTATATGATATGCTAACTTAATGATTTAAAACCTGGAAACACGAAAAATACCGTAAAACCGGATTTACGCCGTCGTAGTAACACCGCGGGCTGTTTTGGGTTAGTTAATTAAAAACTATGATAAACTTTGATTTAAAAGTTGTTATTCTGAGAAAATGATTTTTATTATGAACATGAAACTATATCCAAAAATTATGGTTAAACTCAAAGTGGAAGTATGTTTTCTAAAATGGTCATCTAGACGTCGTTCTTTCGACTGAAATGACTACCTTTACAAAAACGACTTGTAACTTATTTTTTCGACTATAAAACTATACTTTTTCTATTTAGATTCATAAAATAGAGTTCAATATGAAACCATAGCAATTTTATTCACTCAAAACGGATTTAAAATGAAGAAGTTATGGGTAAAACAAGATTGGATAATTTTTCTCATTTTAGCTACGTGAAAATTGGTAACAAATCTATTCCAACCATAACTTAATCAACTTGTATTGTATATTATGTAATCTTGAGATACCATAGACACGTATACAATGTTTCGACCTATCATGTCGACACATCTATATATATTTCGGAACAACCATAGATACTCTATATGTGAATGTTGGAGTTAGCTATACAGGGTTGAGGTTGATTCCAAAATATATATAGTTTGAGTTGTGATCAATACTGAGATACGTATACACTGGGTCGTGGATTGATTCAAGATAATATTTATCGATTTATTTCTGTACATCTAACTGTGGACAACTAGTTGTAGGTTACTAACGAGGACAGCTGACTTAATAAACTTAAAACATCAAAATATATTAAAAGTGTTGTAAATATATTTTGAACATACTTTGATATATATGTATATATTGTTATAGGTTCGTGAATCAACCAGTGGCCAAGTCTTACTTCCCGACGAAGTAAAAATCTGTGAAAGTGAGTTATAGTCCCACTTTTAAAATCTAATATTTTTGGGACTGAGAATACATGCGCTTTTATAAATGTTTGACGAAATAGACACAAGTAATTGAAACTACATTCTATGGTTGAATTATCAAAATCGAATATGCCCCTTTTTATTAAAGTCTGGTAATCTAAGAATTAGGGAACAGACACCCTAATTGACGCGAATCCTAAAGATAGATCTATTGGGCCTAACAAACCCCATCCAAAGAACCGGATGCTTTAGTACTTCGAAATTTATATCATATCCGAAGGGTGTCCCGGAATGATGGGGATATTCTTATATATGCATCTTGTTAATGTCGGTTACCAGGTGTTCACCATATGAATGATTTTTATCTCTATGTATGGGATGTGTATTGAAATATGAAATCTTGTGGTCTATTATTATGATTTGATATATATAGGTTAAACCTATAACTCACCAACATTTTTGTTGACGTTTTAAGCATGTTTATTCTCAGGTGATTATTAAGAGCTTCCGCTGTCGCATACTTAAATAAGGACGAGATTTGGAGTCCATGCTTGTATGATATTGTGTAAAAACTGCATTCAAGAAACTTATTTTTGTTGTAACATATTTGTATTGTAAACCATTATGTAATGGTCGTGTGTAAACAGGATATTTTAGATTATCATTATTTGATAATCTACGTAAAGCTTTTAAACCTTTATTGATGAAATAAAGGTTATGGTTTGTTTTAAAATGAATGCAGTCTTTGAAAAACGTCTCATATAGAGGTCAAAACCTCGCAACGAAATCAATTAATATGGAACGTTTTTAATCAATAAGAACGGGACATTTCACCCCAAATATTTAGCTTTTTTAAAAAGCGTCCGTTTTTGCGTATAGTTAGTGACATTGTGTTCCTAAAATTATTTCGAGTTTAACGATGGTGTCGGAAAATTTAACTCGTTGCGAGCGAAAAGATATGACCCGTTGAATATTTGAGTGGAGTTTATTTAAGATTTTTTTATGAAAATGATTATTTGACACTTTACCCCCTATTTGGGGGCCGATTTGAATATTTGAAAAAAGTGTGAGGGTTTTGTTGGTGTAGTGAAATTTAATTAGAATTAAAAAAATAAAAGACAAAGGACGAAAATACTCCTAATTACTGTTTACTTTTTTTGTCTATTAAATAATACTAATATATGACATTATCCCTCTTAAATAAATTAAATAAATGCTAAAATTTCTTTAGCATATGATGACTTTATGGTGATATATTAGAACGTTATACGTCATATCACTGTCTATTACATACGCTACGATCACACGTTATATACAAATTGTTTTAAGCGAATTTTGGACCCAAAATATATTGATTAATGAATTAATTAACATGTCTTTCAATCATATTGATTGAACTCACGTTTAGCCGTGCATTTTAAACCTAACTATTGATTTTCATAAAATATTTCAGCTGGCAAATGTTTAAATACACAATTAAAATATAAGTATCGATTTTCATAAAGAACTTCTGCTATTTATATTTATAATTATAATATAATAAATCATCAATGATAAACTTTTTAAAGAAAATTATTGATAAACATATAGATTCATGAAGGTCTCGGAAGAGATCAATTGTGGAATCTCGCACTATTTTGAGATAAGATGATGATCACAAGAATTGAATATGGCTTTATTAATCACAATAAACGTCGATTTATTAACGACTTGACTTTCGCTTAGAGCCTAAATTGAACTTAGACAAGTTTAAAATCTATGAAAATTTGACTCTACTATTTTCATGGCGTCTCACACTACTTTTTTACCTACTTATTGACCGGAGGTCTATTCGGAAACCATCTCTCTATCCATAGAACATTGAAAGGGAGGACTTTCTCTACTCTTTGGGTGTTTTATTCTGGGTGGAGAAATGACTTCTCTTTATTCTAGGATAGAGAATTGTCTACATATTATCTTTCTCATACCTCACTTTTGGGGGATTGGATTTTGCTGTTGTTGTTGCATGTGTGTGTATGTGTATACCCCGAAGTACTCTTGTCTTGCTTAAATGACTATAAAACGGTTAGTAAATTTTCCGCGATAATCGAATTATCAAAGCGATGAGCGCTGCAACGCACCTGGTGAACTTTTTGCCTATGTACAATTTATGCAACGTATCTTCATTAGATACATAACCGAAAACAAACAAAATTCGACCACCGCTAAGAATCGATCTCTAGATTACTCTAAAACGGTAGTTATCCAATAAATCCTAGAACATGATTATTATATATATAGGGACACATGCCCTCCGATAACATATATCATCCACCCACTTGCCATTTCTTGATCCTTGTGGAGCTTTGATATGCACTGTGCACACAATCTGTATTTTTATAAATTTACTACTATTTTTATTATTCTTTCAATGTGACTTGACCAAACTTTATTAGAAAATAGATGGAGTCGAAGTTACCCGAAGCTTCAAACTTTGCATATACGTGTTCTTCTTTCTGGGATTTTGCTACATTCTAGATCTTATTGACATTCAAGATTCTTCTTTGAAACTAAACTGGCTAAAAAACAAGGTTCTTTTTAACTTTCTTCATTTAGTTTTTTTATTGTTTATAAAGCTTTGATATAAGTATGAGTTTTGGATGTTTATTCGATCGTTTCATGGTTTGATTGTTTCATGGTTTGATTTTTATATATTCTGTTTCTTTGATTTATGCTAAAAAAGAGGTTGCAAGGTCAGTTTAGTTAGTTCGGTTTATTTATCATCTAAGAATTAAAAGAACATGATCGAACTTGTTGAATTAGGAGGTTTGTTTTGATCCGTCAAAGTAAGTTTAATCATTTCCAAATTAGAGTATACTTTTTGTGATTTAATTAGGCCCTTTCTAGCATATAGATATCTATATTATAACTTTGTAATGCTAAAAGTTATTAAATTATATTATTGTTATTGTAATGGAATGAAATGAAATACAATTAATAGATCATGCTATCCTGAAGACATACACTTGCCTTAAAAAATATATAGGTGTTTGTTTGGTAAAAACGTGAGAATTAGGTAACACCATATATAACTATAACAGTCCGTCATTTTGAGGCGTTAGATGTGGTGTAACCAACATGGCAAAACTGACGGGACGGAGCCTAACGGGGTTCTGGGCGTCGGTTGGACTTGTGACGCAAAAACAAAAACTCGTCAATTTTGATTTCCCACCCAATTTCTAATAAGATTTTACTACAGCACCCTACACAATATTTGACAAAAAAACTGACACAACAGTTAGAAAATGTCAGAAACTGTGTCATCTCATAGTCAGATTGCACTTTTTGGCAAAAAAGTAGACCGACTGGCCGCCCGTGACGTCAGACTCACCATTAGAAATGGTCTAAAAGAAAGTTTATTGTAATACCAAATACCAATTGATAGAACTTATACTCCTGAAAAAAAATATATTGCATATGAACATGACAAATCAAAATCCTACTCGATAGAATAATGACACATTATAGGATTTGTTACAATAAAACTTTTTCAAATGTCTTAATTACAACTCTATGTAAAATTTGATGTAAAATATAGTTTATGCTATTTTAAGGAAGTTAAAGGACTACACGTTTAAAAGGGTGGTCTTATTTATAGTGTGGTCCATGCAGGCAATTGATATAGGACATAACATGTTACCTACAATCTTGTTCTTTTTAGTACTTATGGTTCAGAAAGTGACTCAATTGACCCATTTTTGGTCGAACCTAATTACGTTCCACATGCGAATTTGATCACGGGTTCTATTAATACTATTTCAACAGCCATTTTGTTTTGTAGTTTAGTTATTAATTGTTTTCTAGCCCAAAAGTTATAATCCAAGATAACAAATCTTTCTTTAATCCTTAGAGTTTCAACTGTCTCTTTTCTTTGGTAACATATATTTGACGGTAGACTGCTTTAGATGTCAAGTTAGTTAGTACGGAGTAATATATTTTGAATGTAAGTGTGGATTTATTCGCGACGCTGATGTGGACAAGTTTGAAAAAGTTGAATCATTCCATAATATCATATGTAATCTTAATATGTATCCAAATATACTGTTACTATCATATGTAGTAAATTTGTGTGTATCTATTGGTTGTAGAAAAGATGGAGCAGTTATCTTCCTTTTTGAGCGGATTAACGAAACCAAAAACTGGCGAAAAACGGAGAATTAATCTTGGAAGAGAAGCTACGGAAGCTTTGGCCAAAGAAGCAAGAAAAAATGGTTTACTATTGACGTCTTCTGGTAACGTTAGTGCCAAATGGTCTAGTAATTATGCGTCGGCTTATTCTAAGGGAGGCAATAAAGGGATAAATCAAGATGGTTTCATTGTATGGGAGGTACGTATTTTCCGTTAATCTACTGTTTCTTCTTTTTTCTTTCCATATACACTATAAGAAAAATGATAACATTTTCAATGACGACTTATTTTTTGATAACATTATGGTAACTAATAATGTTATTTAGTTATCATTAGAAAATTCGTCACTGAATCTTGATTACGATACGATATCAGTGGCCTAACAAATAGTCATTATATTGACTAATTCTAGTATGTTGTTCTTTAATATTATTATTTTTTTGCGACGGATCTACAGTGACGAGAGACGAGAGTCACCAACCTATTTTGTTTACTAACTTGACCTAACTTGGAGACCAGTTTTGTGTTTTGCTAGTGACGAAATAGCCCTTGTAGCTAAAGTTGTTTTTTCTTGTAGTGGCATAAAGTTTAAATTATAAACTTTATGAGTTCGTATGTATTAATTTGGATTCTGATTAATTGGTAGGCATTTGGAGGTAAGGAAGATGTGATGTTTTGTGGAGTATTTGATGGGCATGGTTCATGGGGTCATCTCGTAGGAAAACGAGTGAAGAAGGTAATGCCGGCTTATTTGCTACATTATTGGCAAGAAACTTTGGCTCAAAGTTCGGTTTTGATGAATGGTGACTCTTTAAAAAATTCGACAATATTAGATCATTTCGGTATGTGGAAGAAGTCTTTTATGAAGGCTTGTTCTACAGTTGATTATGATCTTAAGATTCATCCTGTTATCGATACCTTTTACAGTGGTACAGCTGCTATAACTATAATACGAGAGGTACACAAACATTTTATAAAAATTTGATACATAAATTCGTACTAATTTATACTCAAAGGTCAAGAGAGTTTAAATTTTTTCATGATCATGAAATTTTAGGGGGATCTTTTAGTGTTGGCAAATGTGGGAGATTCTCGGGCTGTTCTCGGAACAACTTCTAATGAGGGTAGTTTGGTAGCTGATCAGCTTACTGTTGATTTCAAACCAAGTTTACCTGGTATTGTGCCTTCTTATATCCATTTATATGAATATATGAATATTTGTATATGAATGTCGATTGTAGACTAGAGGTAAAAAGATGGGCGACAGGGAAAATGGGTCAAAACACGTACAGACGTACAGTTTGGTACGTGTTAGGTTGGGTTGAGATCTAGAACACTTACGTTCAAACAATTTAGTTTTATGTAGATAGTGTGTAAGATATTGTTAACACACCTTTTGAACCGGTTTGATGTGAAGTTAGAAGGTTTTTCCATGTTCGGGTTACCTGGGAGTATTCCGACCCCATACTTTAATGTAAGCAACAGAGCAAGATTGTTCTTGGCTGTTTCCAACCCTTTCATAGTTCCTACAAAATCCGACCTAAACAGGATTCGAACATGAGACCTCTTGCAAGCCTAACCACTGGGCTAACTTGTGATGGTTTGGAACGGTTAGATATGAAATCATAAAAATCATAACCTAAATCGGCCAATTTATAAGTAAATGCATCAAAATTATAACTTATAGTGTTAGAAAATATTACTTGTGACATAGAGTGTGATCCTTTATACAGAGGAAACAGAGAGGATACATAAGTCGGGAGGCATGGTATGCGAATCAGATGATGAACCTGGAGTGTCAAGAATTCGTGCTTCAACTGAAGAGATACCCGAAGGTCCAGGACTCGCACTATCAAGGTCTTTTGGTGATTTTTTTGTTAAAGAATTTGGTCTTATTTCCGAGCCGGACGTAATACAAAGAACCATTATAGCACAAGATCACTTTGTCATTTTGGCAACAGATGGGGTATCACATCTTCATTTTAAGTCTTATATATTTATGCATTCACACGGAAAAAATGGCTCAAAATATCAGTTGCTTAATATATATATTCCCTCCGTCGCAATTCTATTGTCACCAGACACAAGAACACACAATTTAAGAAAATGTCTATCATATTGTATTTTTTTGTCAACTTTACAGCTTTACCAATTTTATGCATATAAAAATGGCTCAAAAATCTTATTAGTTTAATATATGTATCTGTAAATGGTTAAGCTTTTCTATATTATGTTACTACAAAAGAAGAAATTTGTTTTTTTTGGATGGCACAATAAAGTTTGTAACTTTATATTTAATATTTATTTCATTTTAAGTTATCTAGCTAACTTGGTTTTTATGAACCCTGAATAATCAGGTATGGGATGTTGTATCTAATGAAAAGGCAGTCGAGATTGTTTCATCAGCTTCTGAAAAGGGCGAATCAGCGAAACAACTTGTTGAGTATGCAGCCGGTCAATGGAAACATCAGCGGCCGGGTTTCGCTACTGATGATATTTCAGTAGTTTGCCTATTTTTCCACAATCCATCATCAGAGTCTGATTGAAAAATGTGTAGTGTGATAAGCAATGTCTCATTGCTGCTATTTTTCTAGTTTAATTAGTTCTGCTTCATATGTATGAAATGTAGTTGTAACCAAATGGACTAATCCTCACTAAAAGGGTATCTGTAGGTATATGTCTTGTATAACTTCGTCCAATAATTTGAACCCAAAGTTTCAAAGATTGGTCATTGTGATCTTGCCAATGTTATTGGACAAGAGAGAGAGCTCGCTCCCAAATTTTATGATAAGTTAACAAGCAATTGGGCTAGCCCGCTACTCTGTGCCCAATTGCTAAAAAGCTGGTGCCTACTAAAGGAATCGAACCCGCAGCCATCCGTAAGTCCAACCACCCGGCCGCTGATACATTTATGTTAAGTTGTTAGAACCAACAGTATATATTTCCTTAAAAAACGTCTATTAGGAATAAAAAATTACTGTAAAAAGTAATGGGTTGTTATCTATTGATATAATTATAATATAATTTATGTTAAGTTGTTAGAACCAATAGTATTTATTCTAAAAAAACGTCTATTAGAAATAAAAAATTACTGTGAACAATAATGGGTTGTCATCTATTGATATTTTTTTTTGAAAGGCATACTCACACACACCACTAACACGAATATTTACAACCACGAATATGTCCCAAGTGAAACTTGAATATTTAACCTCTTGGTTGTAGGACCACCACGATACCGAATATGTCATCTATTGATATAATTATAACAAGCATGTAGTTAGCCGTGTGATGTCGCGGCGGACCATTTTTGGTTAATTGTTTCTAAAAGTTCTTACATAAACTACTGCGCGTAATATTACATAAACATTAACATTGTGTTCGGGCTACATTAGCACGCGCGCGTGATGCGGAGACCTACCTGATATGAATTAGTATTACAACATAAATATTACAACATGTTATAAGATAAATATTGCATAAGATACATCCTGAAAAAAGGTTACATGTTACAAGATACATTCTGAAAAAGGGTTTGCTGCATCATAGAGCATGTGGTAGTACAACTTCAATTTAAACATTCAAAATACATGCTCTCTTTAACTGTACCTCCTGTGTCATTTTATTTTTTCTTTGATTCCTTTACAGGCGTAGCTGTCAAGAAGAAAACATTGTATGCGTGAAAAATAATTTGCTCATCTAGGTAGTAACAAGTTGTAGTTTATATATGTTGGTACTATTTTCCTTCTAGCGGGTAAAAGGTACAAGTACAATACTATAACTGCCTAGCATTGAGCGATTTGTTGTCGACTGATATTTGTCTTCGGGAAAGAATACCTGCAGACCCGGAACACGGATGAGATATCCGTGGAGTGGCCTTATCAGTCTTTAGACCAAGCTGAAGTTGATCCGTGTAGCGTTCTGTTGCTAAGCGGTTAAAGTTTTAGAGTGAGAAAGTACTGTGTGAGAGAGAGAGTGTTTATTCTCTGCTCCCAAAATCCAGATGTTAAATGTAGTGACCCAAGGAGTCTATTTATAGGCGTAGAATGCCCGAAATTCTCGAAAACACGTGTCAAACACTGATTAACTCGGTTATGCGAAATTTCTGGAACCGCCTTTGGCTTGGGCTGACGTGGCTGTATGACGCTTACGCGCCTAATCAAAGGCTTAAGCATAGAAGCTGCCTGCAGGGCTTACGCATGACGTTGGGCGGCCTAGCTGAACGCTGGACGGATTGTAACACCCCGTCAAATTCCATCAACGACGATGTTAACTCTGGTCCCAGCGCATGGCTTGACTTCTATATATAACAACAAATATCTACAACGGAAGCAATTAATACCTGAGAAATAACACGCAAAACGGGTCAACAATAATGTTGAGTGAATCTACAGGTTTAAGTAAACAATACAGTATGTTTAAGAAACGATTTTCAGAAAACGTTTATTAGCAAAAGACCACCAAGGTTTAATATTAAAAGTTTGCAGATAACATTTGTCAAGTTTTAGTTTGTTTGTGAACATCAATGTCAAGTTTCAACTGTGTATGACATTAAAAAATGTTTTGTTTCTCCTGCTTGTAAAACACAAGTTTAAGTAACTAATTGCAACGTATGAGACCACAAAGGTTTCATATTCAAAGTTTGTAGACAGAACTGTGTCTTGTTTCAAATGTTCGTAGACAATACCATGTCAAGTTTTATTTCTCTTGTTTGTAAACCATATTTTTAAGTAACGTAAAATAGTATCTAAAAAACATTATTCAAAAAAATAGTTCATTTGCATTTGACCACGAGATTTCAATAAGCACAAGTCAAGCGTTGCAAAAATGTACATACATCCATGAGCACTTGAATACTAGCTGAAGACCTGAGTATAGTTTATAACTACACTTATCCTTTACCCTGTATATTGTATACACTTGTTCGAGTGTACTTATAGTTCAAAGTAAATGCACCACAGTTATAGTAGGGTGAGGTTTGTCTAACCTAATGGATTCGTCCATCTAATTTGTGCTTATCCGAAGGTAATTAAAGTATTCAAACTAGGGGCTTTGTGAACAATAACTCAATATGTATAATAGTATTCGTGTCAAAAGTAAAAGCATTTGTAATAACGTAAATGTAACCAGCGTGTATTCTCATCCTAGAAAATATGTAAAAAGCGGGACTGTAGACTCACTTTGTTTGCACAGTAAAAGCTTAGTCAAATGTAGTACGTAGACCGGACGATTTAAAATCGTAAAGCGTAACCTAATCAATTAGATCGTTCACATAAGTTTATAATATCACACTATGTTATATTCATAGTGTACATGTTGTCCTAGTGCTTAAACCGACGCGTTTATAAGTAAAAGTCAACACATAAGTCAACTAGTCATGCAAGTCAAACCAAAAGTCAAACTTGGTCAAAGTAGTCAACCAAAGTCAACCATAAGTAGTTAATGGACCAATTAAGCAAAAAGACTCAAATTAAAAGTCATGGGTGAATAATTTCGGCCCTTAGATCATAAAGGGAAGTTTTTGGGTTGATTTAAAATAGTTGGTACATTTATAGTGTAGCCCGTTAGGTGTTGATAGGTTCTGTGGCCCGAAAACGCGAACCAAGTCGCTAAACGTTGATTTCTCGTGTTTCTAATCTATAAAAATTCAAATAAATCAAAAGTAATTTTAAAACATGATAACTATATAAAACAATTATTAAAAGTGAATTACATTATGTTTTGGCTTGCTAGTACACTTAGTATGGTTCGTTTCTAGTTGTCGTTAACCGAAACCGAATTCCCGGAACATTAACTGGTCGTTAAAGCACATCCCACAAAGTTTAATTCATTAAATATATAATAAATTAAATGTGTTTTTCTCAAAGTTAATAATTATTGAAAATAATTATTTTATTAAACATTCAATCGCTTCGCAGTCTTGTGAGACCTCTGTTGCAGTTTTTAAAACCGCACTGTTTTCTCAGTATTTCAAAACATGAAATAAGTTTTTCCTGATTAATATATTCACATATTAATTATAGTAGTTCTCCAAGAACCAAGTATGCACTTAATTAGATTAAATACACAAAATTCAAGTACGTTCCGTTAAATAACTTAACGGACAGTTAACGATGCTTAACGGGAATAGCAGGGTTGTTACAATATCCCCCCGTTAATGAAATTTCGTCTCGAAATTTAGTGCACGCCGGCTGGAGTTTTTTCGTCCGGAATCAGTTGCAGATACTTTTGTTTCATTTGGCCATCACGTTCCCACGTGAATTCTGGTCCTCTGTGTGCGTTCCACCAAACTTTCACAGTCGGTATGTTGCTCTGCTTTAAACGTTTGACCTCACGGTCCATGATTTCAACAGATTCCTCCATGAAATGAAGTCTACTATCAACTTGTATTTCTTCCAAAGGATTTTCAAATTCTCGTCGGTCAAGCTCTTCTTCAAGTTCGACACATGAAACATGTCATGAATTTCGCTGAACTCTTGAGGTAGATTCAATCTATAAGCTACGGGTCCAACCCGTTCAGTGATCTCAAATGGTCCAATGTACCTTGGACTCAACTTGCCTCATTTCTGAAACGTACTACACTTTCTCCCGTATAGTATCTCGAAAGGCGAGGCCTTTATGCTCGTGTGATAACTATTGTTGTACAGGAATTTTTTCAGTGGTAGATTTTCATTCCATCTGTTTCCAAAGTCAATGAGACATGCTCTCAACATGTTTTCTAAAGTTTGGATGGTTCTTTCGCTTTGGCTATCTGTTTGGGAGTGATACGATGTACTCATATCAAGTCGAGTTCCCATTGCCTTTTGCAAGGTTTGCCAAAATCTAGATGTAAACCTGCTGTCGCGGTCGGAGATAATCGATATAGGCACACCATGTCTAGAAACCACTTCCTTTAGGTAAACATGTGCCAACTTTTCCATCTTATCTGTTTCTTTAATCGGTAGAAATTGAGCTGATTTGGTGAGACGATCTACAACAACCCAAATGGCGTCATAACCTCCCACAGTCTTGGGTAACTTAGTAATAAAGTCCATAGCAATGCATTCCCATTTCCACTGGGTAATCTCTGGTTGTGCCAGCAGTCTTGACGGTCTCTGATGTTCAGCCTTGACCTTAGCACATGTCAAGCATTTACCAACATAGGTAGCAATATCGGCTTTCAGATTTGGGCCACCAATACAGTGCCTTAAGATCTTGATACATTTTATCGAATCCAGGGTGAATAAAGTATCTTGACTTGTATGCCTCATCTAGCACTAGTTCCCTTAGTCTGCCAAATTTCGGTACCCAGATTCTATTAGCAAAGTAGTGAGTTCCATCATCTTTAATGATAAACTTTTTATCTAGGCCTTAAGTGATTCAGTAGTAATATTCTCTTGCGTCAAAGCCTCAAGTTGTGCATCACGAATTCGAGAAGTAAGGTTCGTTCGGATAGTCATATTCAGCGCTCTAACTTGGTGAGGTTTAGCCTTCTCTTTCCTACTCAAGGCATCTGCAACAACATTAGCCTTGCCAGGATGGTAGCGAATCTCACAGTCGTAGTCGTTCAACAGTTCTACCCAACGTCTCTGTCTCTTGTTGAGTTGTTTCTGATCAAAGATATGTTGCAAGCTCTTGTGATCGGTGAAAATCGTAAACTTAGTACCATACAAGTAGTGTTTCCACATCTTCAGTGCAAAGACCACAACACCAAGTTCCAAATCATGTATCGTATAATTCTGTTCGTGAATCTTCAACTGTCGTGATCCATAGGAAATCACTTTCTTCCGTTTCATCAACACAAAACTAAAACCCTTGTCGTGAAGCATCGCAATAAATCACGACATCTTCATTTCCTTCGGGTAGAGACAAAATTGGAGCAGTAGTCAATTTCTGTTTTAATAACTGAAATGCAGACTCATGTTGCTCAGTCCTCTCATACTTTTTACCTTTGTAAGTAAATGCTGTCAACGGTCGGGCAATAGTAGAAAATCCCTCAATGAATCTTCTATAATATCCAGCGCGACCTAAGAATTTCCGAATCTGCATTGGCAACTTAGGAGTCTCCCAATTCTTGGCCGTTTCTATCTTCGTAGGATCAACTTGAATACCATTGAGACCCACGATATGACCCAAAAATTGAACTTCTTGTAGCCAAAAGTTACACTTCGAAAACTTAGCATACAGCTGCTCTTTCCTGAGCATCTCAAGTATCAAACGGAGATGTTGTTCATGTTCCTTCTCATTCTTAGAATATACCAAAATATCATCAATGCACACAATAACAAACTTGGGTCTAGATATGGCTTACACACACGCTTCATGAGATCCATGAACACTGCTGGTGCGTTCGTCAAACCAAACGGCATTACTGTATATTCATGATGTCCGTAGCATGTTCTGAACGATGTCTTCGGTATATCAGTCTCTTTTACTCTCATCTGATGATAACCTAACCTCAGGTCAATCTTAGAGTAACATCCAGATCCTTAGAGCTGATCAAACAGATACGATTCTCGATAGCAGATATCTATGCTTGATAGTCACCTTATTCAGTTTCCTGTAATCAATACAAAGTCTCATAGATCCATCCTTCTTTTTAACAAAAATAAACAGAGCTCAAACTCTGAAATCCTCAACTTGGAATTCATAGCCAACAATTATTGTAGCTCTGGGGGTGTAAGTTTATACGGTGCGTGAGCCATTAGGAATGCTCCTGACACTAGGTCAATACGAAATTCATTTTCACGGTGATGTGGAAGACCAGGTAACTCTTCCGGAAGGATCTTAAAGAAAATTTCTAACGGGTGGGACATCTTAGGGTCTCTTAACTGCTGATTCAACTTTGCTCACATGTGCCAGAATTGCGAGACATCCTTATCTCATGTACTTCTGGACCTTCGAGCAATTAATGTAATGCAACGGTGTACTGATCTTCTCTCCGTACACCATCGCCGTCAGTAAGAGGAATTCGAATAGCCTTCTGGTCGCAGCAACCTCGATTTTGTTGTCAGATAACCAGTCCGTTCCAACCACAAGGTCAAAACTTCCCAGTTTAATAGTTCGATAGAGTACACATTGTCTAAGGAAGATATTGGATTCTAAATGTTGCGGTAGAATTCTCTAGCGATAAAGCTTCTATCAGCACCGGTGTTGACAGTACATAAACATTACGATTGATGAGTAAGAACAAACTCGTGACGAACTTCATTGAAGTTGATGTTGAAAGCACAGTGAGTTATCAGACTTGTCCCACATCGGTGGGGGAGAAGAACGGAATACCCTTTATGAGGGAGGGTGTGAATACCTCTTCCGTTAAACTCGTATTGAAAAGCAAAATCGTGAAACTGCGGGTGGCTGAATGATAGGTAAGTCGGAAGTCAAGTAGACAATATCTACTACATATTGTGCGGGCTATTACCAGGAATTCATCCTCTAAAGATGTATCAGAAATGAGTTGTGATGCATAGTAGCTAGTAGTAAATCGTGGAAGTGCTAGTAGTGATGAGTAGTACTCAGTAGTGGTAAGTAGCAATGAGTAGTATTTAGTAGTGGTAAGTAGCAATGGGTAGCATTAAGTAGTAACTAGTAATGACAAGCAGTGAGAAGTAGCGTTCGGTCGAGACTAGCAGTGAGGGGCGGCGTTGATTAGTAGTTAGCAATGATAAGTAGTAAGGAGTATGCCCAAGTAGTGCCTTCGTAGTGCCAAGTAGTGATCGGTGGTGACAGACAGTGCCGAGTAGTGATGAGTCGTGACATAATTACGCGCTATCGATAGGTTATTATAACAATTAATTCTTACAATGTACATTTATACTCATATTAGAGATTATCGGACGTGTGTTCTAAGCGGTATTTATCCAAATAACTACTTGACTCGCTCCCAATTCCTTATTCTACATTGTCAAAACTTCTATATGAGTTACTGTAATGTAATTGCGGTCATAACATTATGCTATCTCATATTTCCATTCGACATTACTCCATAAGTTCAAGATAGCGTAGTCTATTTGATATAGCCAAAACAGATGGTTTTGTTCGTGCGGTGTCGTTACGCCGCAGAGCGTCAAATTTGGTATAGCACACAGAAGTTGTCATTTAATTTATGTTGTGCGGGGCCTAAATTTACTTTTAACTTTCTAATGTAGAAGGTGCAAGTTAACCTAGGGTCGTGCTTTGAATGGTTTAACGAATTGAAGATCAAGTGGATAATTTTCTTTTATTTAAATTACCTGGATAAAAGATAGTAGTTGGTTTAAGCTAAAGTCCTAATTGCGGAAAAGTAAATAAAGTGGGAGGATGTCTGGAGTGTGCAGATCATGAAAATGTTGACCAAGATATTAGTTTGGGTTAGGGAAAGGTAATTATGTTGATATTTTAAGCTTATGATTGAAATGGTGTAGATCTGGTTGGATGAGCCAATTACACAGACCTACTTATCTCTAGACTCTCAGAGTTCTCGTTGAGTAGTGAAAAGTATGTCACGTGGTTGTATAATTGAAACGCGACTATACCTTGGAGGTTACCATTAGTAAAGCACTAGGTTTAATAGTGAGTTGAGTTCTAATCCTAACCCTCGTTATCAGTTTGGTTAACTGAATAACAACATGCTGTGTTGATTGAACACTGATCACAAACGAAAGGAGTCCGTCGGGTTAAGTTGACAAAACCTTAAATGAAAACTAACAACCATTTCATCATACTAATGAGATCAAAGAAAGACAAACATTATACAGCATTAAAGTTGTTATACTGAAAGTAAAGCAAATAGAAACCTAACAGGTACCTAGACAGTTGGTATGACTTAATCCTAGGGCAACAATCAAACAAGAACATGCAATAGGTTTAGATCATACAGTCAGGGCACTAGCTAGATCTTAACAGCTCCTAAGAGGTCTATTTGGAACATTTAATAGGCATACTAGGTCATTTATGTCTCAATTCCTAAGTTTCGTGTCCTAAAAGCGCATTAAATGCCTCTCGGGAACTCCAGCCATACCGAGTTCATAGAATCTTCAGATACAGTATAACCTGGGGTCTTAGTCCTATGAAGTAGCTAAGTTCATATAGGTGGACAAGTCCTAATCACAACCTAGGTTGGTCAATCTTTAAGATGCTAGCATACAAATCTATCAGACTTCCTAGTTCAGCATAAACGATAACCGTACTAATTTAACATAATTACGCTAACCCAAACTTCTATCATGACAACATACAGATTAATTAAGCTATCATGGTAATATCGGAACGCATTATTAAATATAAAAGGTAAGAATACATGTTTAATACAAAAGACAAGAGTTTCGGATAAAAACCTGAGAAGGCAGAAGAAATCTGCCCGAGATCGCAGGGAATCGCCGGGATATCCTCCGGAAAATAAAAGCTAAACTAGCTACTACTAAAAACTAACATTTGAAAATATAAAATGAATTGTAAATTGAGTGTGTGTTGAAATGGATGGAAAAGGCCCTATAAATAGACTTGGATTTTTGCCTGCAAACGGCTGGCAGGCCGTTTGGCAGGCCGTTTGCACAGGCCGTTTGCCAAGCCAGACCATTTGCAGGGGCCGTTTGCTGAACCCGTTTGGCAGGCTGTTTCTGAGCCAGGCAAGCCATTTGGCAGGCCGTTTGGCTTGCCTGGTCAGCCTGATTTCCTAGATCGTAACTTGTTTTCTTGTCTTTCACCGTTTTCGCTCTAGATTCCTCGTTTTAGCTCCGTTTTACTTGATTCTTTTTGCATCGCCTTTGTAATTACTTAATCTACAAAATCAACCGACAAAGCAATTATTTTTGCGATAAATTTTGGAACTTTATGGGTTTTAGGGCCCAATATCGGGGGTAACAACGTGACTTTTTGGCCGATATCAAATACCCCACACTTAGCTTTGCTTGTCCTTAAGCAAATAACGGAAATATAAGGATCTTTCTAATAGATTCTCCCTCACCTATCCTCAGATCTTTTATTATGCCTTCATCAGAAGTCTTCACATCTTTCAAAAGTATTAGAAAAAGTTTCGAACTTCGATGGTTTTAGTCGCTAGATTCTAGTCACGTCTATAGTGAAAAAGGTGTACTTTCCAACTCTCAGATGTAGAGTATACATGACCAGACTTCTCACTAGCGGATCACTCAAGTGTTTAGGGTGCCTTAATCTAGTTGTATTGTTGCTCAGAAGCCAGTCGTGTAATAATTCTCATCATAGGCTTGGTAAAGCATCGATATCTCCACCGGTTAAGTAAGGACGACACTGTTCTTCTTTCTAGGCATTCTTTCAAGAGGAAGATGGGTTACAGGGTATGAAAATTTTATGGATGGGTGAAAGGTATCCGGATCTTTTAATTTTCAGAGAGAATTAATAGATTTTGATTCTCCAGGGTATCCTTTTTGGATGGAGAACGACTTAAGTTCCGTAAGAGTTTTCCTCGGAAGATGTGGATTTTGCTAAGACTTTGTCTAGAATTTTCTCGGCTCTTCTGGTAATTCTCCTCTGGGCAATCTTCTCGGGTTTTCTTGCCTTTATTAGAGACTTTGCTCTTTCATTCATCATTTTTTTTACCGTACCCTTTCTTCATAACTTTTGTCTTTCGTTCCTGGTGCCCAGAGAGGAAGTGATATTTCACCGAAAATAGGTCTTTGACCTATCAAAAACAATCAGGGGTTCGGAATCTTTTCAACAAGTGCTTTTGAAGCGAATTTTGATCGATCTATCTCTTCATCAATCTCCGGATCTTTTTGATAAATGGAAATGGAATGAAGGAGAATGGGTAGTGTTTTGGGAGTGAATTTGGGGTGAATATTTCTGATTCATCAACTCTTTATGCGAGTTGGTCGGGTTTAAATTGCGTGGAGTGAAAACGAAAGCGGATGGCTTTTTGTCTTCTCTATTCAGAATAATTTCGGAAGGAGTATCGCACCTACACCACGTATGGCGCTTACTAACCATTGGCCTTGAAACGAATGTCAAAACCAAGTTCTAACTTGAACAGTACACTGGCACGCTCATCAATTGTAAGATCCTGTTTTCTTTTTTTGGGTTTGGACGCCGTCCAAACATTTGGGACGCCGTCCCATTTTGAAGACCTGGATGCCGTCCAACATTTTGGACGCCGTCCAGAATGGCTGGCAGGCATGTCTTTTTGCTATTAATTATTTTAGATGGGTATTTCAGTAATTTCACTTCTTGGACGAATTTTAAAGCCCTAGATCAGTTTTGGGAGTCTCATTACTCCATTCACAACCACCAAACATCATCTACTTTAATTCTAGAGAGAGAGTGCTCTTAAGTGTGAGAAAGCTCAAATAGGAGAGGAAGAAGCTTGTTTCAGGTTCTAGCTCGAGCATTGAAGTTGTTCATCTCCTCGTTAGCTTCGTTTTGATTGTGGTGGTAAGCCCTAAAATTGATTTCTCTAGTAAATATGTTTAAGGGTTAGGGTTTGGGTTAATGTTGTACATAAAACCCATGTATGAGTGATTTGGGGGTTTTGGGTAAGTTTGGGTCATGAAGACCCAAATGGTGACTAACCTAGGGTTTTGAAAGGGTAAATGGTGTAAATGGGTCTTAAAGACCTAAGTAAATACTAATACACTTATAGTTAATGTTAGTGGGTGTGATTTGGGTTGTGGGTGACCCAAATGGGTGTGTTGACCTAGAAATGGGTCAAATGGGTCTTTGATGACCTAGGTTGTCTTGCATGTATGAAAACAAGTTAACTTTATGGTTAAAAGTGTGTTAATACCTTAATTGGCTAAAGTTAGGGTTTTTGGTGAAGTTAACCCATTATTAGGGTTAAAGGTGCAAAATGGGTCGGGATTGCACTTAGGGTCAAAAGACTCTAAATTGTTAAGTGAGTTGCTTGACCGACTTGAGTTGTGAATTGATTATGTGCTAAAATGTAATAGGTACGTTACATTGACGTTGCAAGTTCGGTTATCTTACACGAAGACTTTGAGGTGAGTGGAATAATTATATGCGTATGTATATAATGTATCTATTTGTTGTAGCGTGAAAGGTGTAGTGTCGAGGTGTTAAGACACCACGTTTCACATGAAGAGTGTAGCATCGAGGTGTTAAGATGCCACTCGGGTGTAGCATCGAGGTGTTAAGATGCCACCTAGGAGTGTAGTGTCGAGGTGTTAAGACACCACTCCGTAAAATAATGAGTGTTGCATCGAGGTGTTAAGATGCCACTCGGGGTGATGTGCCGAGGTGTTAAGGTGCCACCCTAGGGGTTAGTGGTGCGAGGTGTTAGGTGCCCTAACGGATGTTATGAACACCGATGGCGTTTTCGCGAGCGCCGTTCCCTTGTACTATTGGTTAACCATGGCTATTTGTGTTGTAAGCATATTATATTATTCGAGTTATATTTATATGCGGATGTTATGCTAGCTTGGGGGTATTGGTGAATTATAGCTTGTTATTGCGA
The DNA here is from genome assembly GCF_046630445.1 of Rutidosis leptorrhynchoides. NCBI lineage: Eukaryota > Viridiplantae > Streptophyta > Magnoliopsida > Asterales > Asteraceae > Rutidosis > Rutidosis leptorrhynchoides. The sequence goes on along the minus strand of NC_092335.1, from coordinate 553,964,552 downwards.
CGATAAGCTAATGTTGTTTGCTAGCATGTTTGCGGTTGAGTAAGGGTATGCAAGTAGGTATAATTATATATGTATTCGTATAATTATTGCATTCACTAAGCTTTACTTACCCTCTCGTTGTTTACTTTTTTTATAGGCTCGGGCGTTGACAAGGGTAAGAGCGTTCAATTGGATTAGTGATCTCCCGCTTGTTTTGTTAGGGGATGCTTTTGGGTGTTAGCTTTTGGAGTTCGACCGAGATTGGGTAGTTTAACCCCAAACACCATGCTCTAGTGTCGTTTGGAACTTAAACTTATATTTGGTCGAAACTTTTATTTTTGAACGAAACTCGCAAAATGGGCGATGTGGGCCCGTTGATGTAAAACTTGATTTGATGATGAAAATCTCTTAGTTTCACTTATATTGACTTGTGGTAAAAAGGTTTTCGTTTGAAAGTGTCGGGAAGCGGGTTTTCCGCTCGTGTGAGTTGGACCCGTGATCAGTAGCTGGAAGGCCATTGGGATGCCGTCCCAATTGATTGGACGCCGTCCCAGTTGTGTTGAGCTGGACGCCGTCCCAAAACTTTGGACGCCGTCCCATAATTCTGAGCTGGACGCCGTCCAGGATTCTGGACGCCGTCCAGATGTACTGCCTTAAAATTTTTTTTTGGTACGCGTTTTGAGTTTATGAAGTCGGGTTGTTACAAGTGGTATCAGAGCATGGTCTAAGGGATTTAGGTGACTTGAGATAGGTGCCTAGACTTAGACTTTATTGTGTGAGCGCCTTATACGGGACTTGTAGGACTTTGGGTCTAATCGGGAATTGTTAGTGCTTTGGTTTATGAGAATTAACCTTGTGCTAATTGTTTTGTGTTGTGTTTAGCAATCATCAAGCAAGACGGACGTTGTACTAGCAAGTGAATGCGACGTGCTCGCGTAACAACGAGTAGCTACCGTTGTTACGGGTGCAAATCGTGTTAAACAAGCAATGTACAACGATTGTTGAGCGAGATGGAGTAGTGTGGCATATATGTATATACATATGTAAATTGTCCTTTCGTTTTTGTGGTTTAACCTAATTCGTTTTATAGAATGAAGACGAGAAACGGTCCCGAACATGATAATGGAAGTACAAGCGGGGACGCCGAGTTCTCAACCAAGGTTGAGGCCATCTTTAAGAAGTTAAAATCGGATTTTCTTGCGGACGTTCGAAAGGTCTTCCAAGATTCGGTTGATGAGCAAATAACCGATCTAATTAATGAACGAATGAAGGCCACTATCGAAGAGGCCCTTGACGCTAGGAATATCTACCCTCGCGGTGAAGGAGGTGAAGGAAGGCGGGACTTCCACTACAAGAACTTCAAGGATGCTCAACCCCCGATGTTTAATGGGGTGCGGGATCCTTTAAAAAGTACATGTTGGATCTCCGATATTGAGGGAGCTTTCCGTAACGCGGAATGTCCTCCCGAAAGGAAGACGAGGTATGCTTCTAGCATGTTACGCGAAGAAGCTAAGTTGTGGTGGGACGATAAAATCAACTTGTATGGTGAAGAACAGTGTATGGGCTTGACATGGGAGGAGTTCAAGAAAGAATTTTTAAGAGAATACCGAACTTCATCCGATCTCGATAGAATCCGGGACGAGTTGCACCATTTGCAACAAGGTTCCATGGATTTGGTTACCCTCAAGACTACATTCTTGGCAAAGACTCGTTTTTGCCCGGAATATGTTGGTGATGATCATAAGCTCATGAAGGATTTCTACCGTACTTTGAATGATGAGTACAAGGGGAAGATTAGTCGGGGTATGGCTAAGTCTTTTGATGAATTGTTCGAGTTGGCTCGGGGTTTTGAGCCGGAGGTTCCAAGAAAGAGTGATTTCATGTTTTCCAAAAGAAAATTTGAAGGTTTTAGTTACTCTAACGCCTCAAGCAAGAAGAGCAAGAGCAAGAGGGGGGCCGAAAGTGTCAATAGTGCAAAGAAGGGCACTACCGGCGGGTTTTCTTATACGTGCTACAACTATGGGCAACCTGGTCATATGGCTCGTGAGTGTCCGAAACCACGTTCCGGAAACAAAATCACTTGTTTTAATTGCGGCAAAGAGGGGCATAAGAAGCTGGAGTGTCCCGACTTGCGAAACGACAATGTGAAACGGTTAGAGAAGGCGGCGGGTACGGCTAGGGGTCGCAACTATTTGATGACCAATGATGAAGCCAAACAATCGCACGAAGTTGTCTCAGGTACTTACATGGTTAATTCTAATCCGGCAAGGATTCTTTTCGATAGCGGTGCAAATTTATCGTTTGTGTCTCCTAAATTTGTGCCTAAACTTAATAGACCGTTAGCTAAGTTAAGTCGTCCGATAGAAGTCGAAATAGCGGACGGCAAGACGGTGCTAGTGGTTGATGTGTGTGAAAATTGTGATGTTGTTTTTGGTGCCGAAACCTTTAAAATTGATCTTATTCCAATAACATTGGGCGACTTTGATATTGTCGTTGGTATGGATTGGCTCGATCGTTATAGAGCCGATATTGCATGCCATGATAAGTTTATTCGTGTGAAGACCCTAAGTGGGGGAGAGTTAATTATTCATGGTGATAAGCGAAGGAGACCGGTGCCGATATGCACTTTTGCACGGGCACGTCGTTTTGTTGTTACCGGTGGCATGGCTTTCCTTGCACATGTTGTTGATACTCGCAATGAGCCACCACCTATTCGTGAAATTCCGGTTGTTAGTGAATTCGAAGACGTTTTTTCGGACGAATTACTGGGTGTTCCGGCGGAAAGACAAGTTGAGTTTCGTATTGAGTTGGTTCCGGGAGCTACTCCCATTGCTAAAAATCCTTATAATTTAGCACCAACGGAAATACAAGAGTTGTTAAATCAAACCCAAGAGTTGCTCGAGAAGGGTTTTATTCGACCGAGTGCTTCGCCATGGGGCGCTCCGGTGTTATTTGTGAAGAAGAAAGATGGTAGTATGCGTATGTGCATTGATTACCGTGAGTTGAATAAAGTGACGATCAAGAATCGTTATCCATTACCTAGGATTGACGATTTATTTGATCAACTTCAAGGTGCAACGTATTTCTCTAAGATCGACCTACGGTCCGGCTATCACCAAATGCGGGTCCGTGAGGAAGACATAGAGAAAACGGCGTTTCGAACGCGTTACGGGCATTATGAGTTTGTAGTTATGCCTTTTGGTCTTACGAATGCACCGGCGGCATTCATGGATCTTATGAACCGAGTGTGCGAACCTATGTTGGACAAGTCGGTAATAGTGTTCATTGACGACATACTAGTCTACTCGAAAAGTATGAACGAACATGAACATCATTTGCGTGAAGTATTGAAGACGCTACGAAAGGAGAAGTTGTATGCAAAGTTCTCCAAATGTGAATTTTGGCTAAGGGAAGTTCAATTCCTTGGTCATATTGTGAACGAAAACGGTATTCAAGTAGATCCGGGGAAGATCGAAACGGTGAAGAGTTGGGGACGATCGACTACGCCTACGGAAATCCGAAGTTTTCTCGGATTGGCCGGTTATTATCGTCAGTTTATCCAAGATTTTTCTAAGATCGCTTCTCCATTGACGAAATTGACAAGAAAGAATACAAGATTTAATTGGGAGAACGAGCAAGAGATTGCTTTTCAATTGTTAAAAGAGAAGTTGTGTCAAGCTCCGGTGTTAGTGTTGCCGGAAGGGGTAGAAGATATGGTGGTTTATTGTGATGCTTCCTTAAATGGTCTCGGGTGTGTTCTAATGCAAAGAGGTAAAGTCATCGCTTATGCCTCTCGACAATTAAAGGAACATGAAACGAGGTATCCGACTCATGATCTTGAGTTGGCGGCGGTAGTACATGCGTTGAAAATTTGGCGCCATTACTTGTATGGTGTCAAGTGTACGATTTATTCGGATCATAAGAGTTTGAAACATCTCTTTAATCAACGAGATTTGAATTATCGCCAACGTAGGTGGATGGATGTGGTGAAAGACTACGATTGTGAAATACTTTATCATCCGGGTAAGGCGAATGTGGTCGCGAATGCGTTGAGTCGAAAGAGTCAACAACCAGCGATAAAAGTGGGGTCATTACGTTTGATTATTACCAACGATTTTCTTGAAAAGCTTGGTGAGATTCAAATAGAGGCTTATGTTCACAACAAGCATACGGAGCGAATCGTGGGCCAATCGGAGTTTATTACTATGGGTCCGCGTGATTTGTTGTCTTTCCAAGGAAGGGTGTGGGTGCCTAAGATGGGTGATTACCGACGAGTGCTACTTGATGAAGCACATAAGTCAAAATACTCCATTCATCCGGGCGCGACAAAAATGTATCATGACTTGAAGAAAGATTATTGGTGGCCGGGCATGAAACGTGATGTTGTGAAGTATGTTGAGCAATGTGTCACGTGTTTACAAGTAAAAGCCGAACACCAAAAGCCGTATGGTAAGTTGCAACCGTTAGAAATCCCGAAGTGGAAATGGGAACACATTACCATGGATTTCATTACAAAGTTACCTAAAACGGTGAGAACCCAATTCGATTCGATTTGGGTTATAGTTGACCGATTGACAAAAAGCGCTTTGTTTCTTCCCATTAAAGAAGCGATATCGTCGGAGGCCTTGGCTAAGTTGTTTATCAAGGAAGTGGTCTCGCGACATGGGGTTCCTATATCTATTATTTCAGATCGAGATACCCGTTTTACATCTCGGTTTTGGGAAAAGTTTCATGAAGATATGGGTACGCAATTGAAGTTGAGCACGGCGTATCATCCTCAAACAGACGGTCAAACTGAACGTACGAATCAAACTTTGGAAGATATGTTACGGGCGTGCATTATTGATTTCAATGGTAGTTGGGATGAGCATTTGCCTTTGGTGGAATTCTCGTACAATAATAGTTATCATACTAGTATCGGGATTGTAGTGACCCGAACTTTTCCATGTTTATATATATTAATTGAGATTGATATTTACATGATTAAATGTTTCCAACATGTTAAGCAATCAAACTTGTTAAGACTTGATTAATTGAAATATGTTTCATATAGACAATTGACCACCCAAGTTGACCGGTGATTCACGAACGTTAAAATTTGTAAAAACTATATGATGACATATATATGGATATATATATAGTTAACATGATATTATGATAAGTAAACATATCATTAAGTATATTAACAATGAACTACATATGTAAAAACAAGACTACTAACTTAATGATTTTTAAACGAGACATATATGTAACGATTATCGTTGTAAAGACATTTAATGTATATATATATATATATATCATATTAAGAGATATTCATACATGATAATATCATGATAATATAATAATTTAAAATCTCATTTGATATTATAAACATTGGGTTAACAACATTTAACAAGATCGTTAACCTAAAGGTTTCAAAACAACACTTACATGTAACGACTAACGATGACTTAAAGACTCAGTTAAAATGTATATACATGTAGTGTTTTAATATGTATTTATACACTTTTGAAAGACTTCAATACACTTATCAAAATACTTCTACTTAACAAAAATTCTTACAATTACATCCTCGTTCAGTTTCATCAACAATTCTACTCGTATGCACCCGTATTCGTACTCGTACAATACACAGCTTTTAGATGTATGTACTATTGGTATATACACTCCAATGATCAGCTCTTAGCAGCCCATGTGAGTCACCTAACACATGTGGGAACCATCATTTGGCAACTAGCATGAAATATCTCATAAAATTACAAAAATATGAGTAATCATTCATGACTTATTTACATGAAAACAAAATTACATATCCTTTATATCTAATCCATACACCAATGACTAAAAACACCTACAAACACTTTCATTCTTCAATTTTCTTCATCTAATTGATCTCTCTCAAGTTCTATTTTCAAGTTCTAAGTGTTCTTCATAAATTCTACAAGTTCTAGTTACATAAAATCAAGAATACTTTCAAGTTTGCTAGCTCACTTCCAATCTTGTAAGGTGATCCTCCAATCTCAAGAAATCTTTGTTTCTTATAGTAGGTTATCATTCTAATACAAGGTAGTAATCATATTCAAACTTTGGTTCAATTTCTATAACTAAATCAATCTTATTTCAAGTGATGATCTTTGAACTTGTTTTCGTGTCATGATTCTGCTTCAAGAACTTCGAGCCATCCAAGGATCCGTTGAAGCTAGATCCATTTTTCTCTTTTCCAGTAGGTTTATCCAAGGAACTTAAGGTAGTAATGATGTTCATAACATCATTCGATTCATACATATAAAGCTATCTTATTCGAAGGTTTAAACTTGTAATCACTAGAACATAGTTTAGTTAATTCTAAACTTGTTCGCAAACAAAAGTTAATCCTTCTAACTTGACTTTTAAAATCAACTAAACACATGTTCTATATCTATATTATATGCTAACTTAATGATTTAAAACCTGGAAACACGAAAAACACCGTAAAACCGGATTTACGCCGTCGTAGTAACACCGCGGGCTGTTTTGGGTTAGTTAATTAAAAACTATGATAAACTTTGATTTAAAAGTTGTTATTCTGAGAAAATTATTTTTATTATGAACATGAAACTATATCCAAAAATTATTGTTAAACTCAAAGTGGAAGTATGTTTTCTAAAATGGTCATCTAGACGTCGTTCATTCGACTGAAATGACTACCTTTACAAAAACGAATTGTAACTTATTTTTCCGACTATAAACCTATACTTTTTCTGTTTAGATTCATAAAATAGAGTTCAATATGAAACCATAGCAATTTGATTCACTCAAAACGGATTTAAAATGAAGAAGTTATGGGTAAAACAAGATTGGATAATTTTTCTCATTTTAGCTACGTGAAAATTGGTAACAAATCTATTCCAACCATAACTTAATCAACTTGTATTGTATATTATGTAATCTTGAGATACCATAGACACGTATACAATGTTTCGACCTATCATGTCGACACATCTATATATATTTCGGAACAACCATAGACACTCTATATGTGAATGTTGGAGTTAGCTATACAGGGTTGAGGTTGATTCCAAAATATATATAGTTTGAGTTGTGATCAATACTGAGATACGTATACACTGGGTTGTGGATTGATTCAAGATAATATTTATCGATTTATTTCTGTACATCTAACTGTGGACAACTAGTTGTAGGTTACTAACGAGGACAGCTGACTTAATAAACTTAAAACATCAAAATATATTAAAAGTGTTGTAAATATATTTTGAACATACTTTGATATATATGTATATATTGTTATAGGTTCGTGAATCAACCAGTGGCCAAGTCTTACTTCCCGACGAAGTAAAAATCTGTGAAAGTGAGTTATAGTCCCACTTTTAAAATCTAATATTTTTGGGATGAGAATACATGCAGGTTTTATAAATGATTTACAAAATAGACACAAGTACGTGAAACTACATTCTATGGTTGAATTATCGAAATCGAATATGCCCCTTTTTATTAAGTCTGGTAATACAAGAATTAGGGAACAGACACCCTAATTGACGCGAATCCTAAAGATAGATCTATTGGGCCTAACAAACCCCATCCAAAGTACCTGATGCTTTGGTACTTCGAAATTTATATCATATCCGAAGGGTGTCCCGGAATGATGGGGATATTCTTATATATGCATCTTGTTAATGTCGGTTACCAGGTGTTCACCATATGAATGATTTTTATCTCTATGTATGGGATGTGTATTGAAATATGAAATCTTGTGGTCTATTATTATGATTTGATATATATAGGTTAAACTATAACTCACCAACATTTTTGTTGACGTTTTAAGCATGTTTATTCTCAGGTGATTATTAAGAGCTTCCGCTGTCGCATACTTAAATAAGGACGAGATTTGGAGTCCATGCTTGTATGATATTGTGTAAAAATTGCATTCAAGAAACTTATTTTGTTGTAACATATTTGTATTGTAAACCATTATGTGATGGTCGTGTGTAAACAGGATATTTTAGATTATCATTATTTGATAATCTACGTAAAGCTTTTTAAACCTTTATTGATGAAATAAAGGTTATGGTTTGTTTTAAAATGAATGCAGTCTTTGAAAAATGTCTCATATAGAGGTCAAAACCTCGCAACGAAATCAATTAATATGGAACGTTTTTAATCAATAAGAACGGGACATTTCAGTTGGTATCCGAGCGTTGGTCTTAGAGAACCAGAATTTTGCATTAGTGTGTCTTATCGAGTTTGTTAGGATGCATTAGTGAGTGTGGACTTCGACCGTGTTTACTTGAAAAATGATTGCTTAACAAATTTTGTTGGAAACTATATATTTTTAACATGTGAATATTATGTGATATATTAATCTCTTAACGCGTTTGATATTATGTGATAGATGTCTACCTCTAGAACAAGTCCCATTGACTCACCTAATAATAATGAAGAGTCAAATGTAAATTGGAATGATTCGTGGACAGATTCACAAGTTCCCGAAGAGGAACCGGAAGAAGAGTCGGAACCGGAAGAAGAATCGGAACCGGAAGAAGAATCGGAACCGGATGAAGAAATAGAACCGGTGGGGGAAATAATAAAACGGTTAAGTAAAAGAAAATCCTCAACCAACCGACCAAGGTTAATTATGGTCAATGGTGTTTCCGCCAAGGAAGCAAAATATTGGGAGGACTACCAATTCTCCGATGAATCGGATTCCGACGAGAATTCCGATGATGTTATAGAAATTACCCCAACTGAATTTAAAAAGGCAAAAGAAAATAATAAGGGAAAGGGCATAAAAATAGAGAAATCTAATTCCAATCCCGATGAACTTTATATGTATCGTCAACCCCCGAAGTCCTTAAGTTGTAACAATGACCCGGGAACCTCTAAACCACCAGGTTTTTCTAAACCAATGTGGAAAACGACGGCTCGTATTAGGGGAACATCATATATCCCTAGAAACTTGGCAAAACGAACCAAAACTGAAGAAGAGGAAACAAGCGAGTCGGAATAAGATAGTTGTATTCGTGTGGTGTAATATATGTAATATAGTGTGCTTATGCTTTATGATATATGTAAAAATTGCTTGTATTAATAAGTAATTTTTTTTTTATGAATCTAACTCTTGTCTATTTTACAGTATAAAAACACAAAATGGATAGACAACCCAATATTTTAAGAGACCTACCCGGAGACATGATTGATGAAATCTTGTCTAGAGTCGGTCAGAATTCTTCGGCACAACTATTTAAGGCGAGATCAGTTTGTAAGACATTCGAAGAACGTTTCAAGAATGCCTTGGTTTATAAAAGGTTTTCGTTCAAAAGATGGGGGATATCACATTGGGAAATCCATAAGTTACGATGTGTTTACTTTGACGCATATATTGCGGGGAACCCAAATGCTATTTTACGCAATGGGTTAAGAAATTATTTTGACTCAATATATCCGAATATTGGACTTCGTGATTTAGAAAAAGCGGCTAACATGCAACATAAAGAAGCATGTTATGCTTACGGATTAGTAATGTTCGCTTCTCACCAAAGTGAGAACAAGAACATCGGGCTACAACTATTAAACAAAACGTTCCCACAAGTGATGGAGTCGGTAATTGGGGTAAGAAATGAGGTTTTTAGATTGTTACGGGACTGTTGGACATTACGTAACCCTCGTCCCTTTGACGATGTTACAACACGCTGTCTTATCAACGGCCATAACGGTTATGTTCCACAAGACCAAGGATGGGAAGTAGTCCTAGTAAAACCAGAATGCATGACTTGTTTCTGGACGTATGAATTACGTGTCTTTATTGCCTTTGCTGAACGACTTGTGTACTAGCTAGAATTATCTTCACAACTATCTTGTATCAAAGTTATTGTGTGCTATATTTCATGCTTTATGTAAAATAAGCGGTATTGTATGTTTGTAAAATATTGTATAAAAGTTTGAACGCGAAATATTATTATAATCAGTTTTTCATATAGAATTGTAGTAGTTGAATTGTATATTAACTACTAAGTATGAACTTAACGGGTAGGTACTACCCGAATTTAAACTTATAAAACGCTAATATGAAGAAAAAGCTTTTATAAATGAGTTCATATTATGCTACGAAATACTATTAACTACTCTTAATATTCTGTATGATTAACTTGTTCCATTTGACTATTTTGAAGGAAATGGCACCGACTACTCGACACACCGTGAATATGAATGAAGAGGAATTCCGTACTTTTCTTGCTTCAAACATAGCCACAGTACAGGCTGCGCTACATACCAACAATAACCTTGGATGTAGCAGTACAGGAAATCGTGTAGGATGCACCTACAAAGAATTCACTGCCTGCAAACCTTTGGAATTTGATGGAACCAAAGGACCGATCGGATTGAAACGGTGGACCGAGAAGGTCGAATCGGTGTTTGCCATAAGTAAGTGTACTGAAGAGGACAAAGTGAAGTACGCTACACATACCTTCACAGGTTCTGCGTTAACATGGTGGAATACCTATCTAGAGCAAGTGGGACAAGATGATGCGTACGCACTACCGTGGTCAGCATTCAAGCACTTGATGAACGAGAAGTACCGTCCCAGAACCGAGGTCAATAAGCTCAAGACAGAACTTAGAGGGTTACAAACCCAAGGATTTGATATTACCACATACGAAAGACGATTCACAGAATTGTGCCTATTATGTCCGGGAGCATTCGAAGATGAGGAAGAGAAGATCGACGCGTTTGTGAAAGGATTACCGAAAAGAATCCAAGAAGATATAAGTTCACACGAGCCCGCCTCCATACAACAGGCATGTAGAATGGCTCACAAACTAGTGAACCAGATTGAAGAAAGAATTAAAGAACAGACTGCTGAAGAGGCCAATGTGAAGCAAGTCAAAAGAAAGTGGGAGGAAAACGGTGATAAGAATCACCAATACAACAACAACAGCAATTACAAGAATAATCGCAACAATTATCCCAACAATCGCAACATCAATCGCAACTACAACAAATGGCCCAACAACAATAACAACAACAACAACAACAACAACAACAACAACAACAGCAACTACAACAATCATCCCAACAACACTAATAACCGCAACAACAACAACAATCAGAAGCAGCTATGCCAAAGGTGTGAAAAGTATCACTCGGGGTTCTGCACCAAATTTTGCAACAAGTGTAAAAGAAATGGTCATAGCGCGGCGAAGTGTGAGGTCTACGGACCAGGGGTTAATAGAACGAAAGGAACAAATGGTGTCGGAACGAGTAATGGCGGAGCAAGTAGTGTCGGAGCAAGTTATGCCAATGTAGTTTGTTATAAATTTGGAAAACCGAGCCACATTATTAGAAATTGCCCGAACCAGGAGAACACAAATGGACAAGGCCGCGGAAGAGTTTTCAATATTAATGCGGCAGAGGCACAGGAAGACCCGGAGCTTATTACGGGTACGTTTCTTATTGACAATAAATCTGCTTACGTTTTATTTGATTTGGGTGCGGATAGAAGCTATATGAGTAGAGATTTTCGTGCTAAATTAAGTTGTCCATTGACGCCTTTGGATAGTAAATTTTTACTCGAATTAGCAAATGGTAAATTAATTTCAGCAGATAATATATGTCGGAATTGAGAAATTAAACTGGTTAGCGAAACATTTAAGATTGACTTGATACCAGTAGAGTTAGGGAGTTTTGATGTGATAATCGGTATGGACTGGTTGAAAGAAGTGAAAGCAGAGATCGTTTGTTACAAAAATGCAATTCGCATTATACGAGAAAAAGGAAAGCCCTTAATGGTGTACGGAGAAAAGGGCAACACGAAGCTACATCTTATTAGTAATTTGAAGGCACAAAAACTAATAAGAAAAGGTTGCTATGCTGTTCTAGCACACGTCGAGAAAGTACAAACTGAAGAAAAGAGCATCAATGATGTTCCCGTCGCAAAAGAATTTTCCGATGTATTTCCGAAAGAATTACCGGGATTACCCCCACATCGATTCGTTGAATTTCAAATAGATCTTGTACCAGGAGCTGTACCAATAGCTCGTGCTCCTTAAAGACTCACACCCAGCGAGATGAAAGAACTGCAAAGCCAATTACAAGAAATTTTAGAGCGTGGTTTCATTCGACCAAGCACATCACCGTGGGGAGCTCCTGTTTTGTTTGTCAAGAAGAAAGATGGTACATTCAGGTTGTGTATCGACTACCGAGAGTTGAACAAACTTACCATCAAGAACCGCTACCCACTACCGAGAATCGACGACTTATTTGATCAACTACAAGGCTCGTCTGTTTATTCAAGATTGACTTACGTTCCGGGTATCATCAAATGTGGGTGAAAGAAGATGATATTCCAAAGACTGCTTTCAGAACACATTACGGTCATTATGAGTTTATGGTCATGCCGTTTGGTTTAACTAATGCACCAGCTGTGTTCATGGACCTTATGAACCGAGTGTGTGGACCATACCTTGACAAGTTTGTCATTGTTTTCATTGATGACATACTTATTTACTCAAAGAATGACCAAGAACACGGTGAACATTTGAGAAAGGTGTTAGAAGTATTGAGGAAGGAAGAATTGTATGCTAAGTTTTCAAAGTGTGCATTTTGGTTGGAAGAAGTTCAATTCCTCGGTCACATAGTGAACAAAGAAGGTATTAAGGTGGATCCGGCAAAGATAGAAACTGTTGAAAAGTGGAAAACCCCGAAAACTCCGAAACACATACGCCAGTTTTTAGGACTAGCTGGTTACTACAGAAGGTTCATCCAAGACTTTTCCAGAATAGCAAAACCCTTGACTGCATTAACGCATAAAGGGAAGAAATTTGAATGGAATGATGAACAAGAGAAAGCGTTTCAGTTATTGAAGAAAAAGCTAACTACGGCACCTATATTGTCATTGCCTGAAGGGAATGATGATTTTGTGATTTATTGTGACTCATCAAAGCAAGGTCTCGGTTGTGTATTAATGCAACGAACGAAGGTGATTGCTTATGCGTCTAGACAATTGAAGATTCACGAACAAAATTATACGACGCATGATTTGGAATTAGGCGCGATTGTTTTTGCCTTAAAGACTTGGAGGCACTACTTATATGGGGTCAAAAGTATTATATATACCGACCACAAAAGTCTTCAACACATATTTAATCAGAAACAACTGAATATGAGGCAGCGTAGGTGGATTGAATTGTTGAATGATTACGACTTTGAGATTCGTTACCACCCGGGGAAGGCAAATGTGGTAGCCGATGCCTTGAGCAGGAAGGACAGAGAACCCATTCGAGTAAAATCTATGAATATAATGATTTATAATAACCTTACTACTCAAATAAAGAAGGCGCAACAAGGAGTTTTAAAAGAGGGAAATTTAAAGGATGAAATACCCAAAGGATCGGAGAAGCATCTTAATATTCGGGAAGACGGAACCCGGTATAGGGCTGAAAGGATTTGGGTACCAAAATTTGGAGATATGAGAGAAATGGTACTTAGAGAAGCTCATAAAACCAGATACTCAATACATCCTGGAACGGGGAAGATGTACAAGGATCTCAAGAAACATTTTTGGTGGCCGGGTATGAAAGCCGATGTTGCTAAATATGTAGGAGAATGTTTGATGTGTTCTAAGGTCAAAGCTGAGCATCAGAAACCATCAGGTCTACTTCAACAACCCGAAATCCCGGAATGAAAATGGGAAAACATTACCATGGATTTCATCACTAAATTGCCAAGGACTGCAAGTGGTTTTGATACTATTTGGGTAATAGTTGATCGTCTCACCAAATCAGCACAATTCCTGCCAATAAGAGAAGATGACAAGATGGAGAAGTTAGCACGACTGTATTTGAAGGAAGTCGTCTCCAGACATGGAATACCAATCTCTATTATCTCTGATAGGGATGGCAGATTTATTTCAAGATTCTGGCAGACATTACAGCAAGCATTAGGAACTCGTCTAGACATGAGTACTACCTATCATCCACAAACTGATGGGCAGAGCGAAAGGACGATACAAACACTTGAAGACATGCTACGAGCATGTGTTATTGATTTCGGAAACAGTTGGGATCGACATCTACCGTTAGCAGAATTTTCCTACAACAACAGCTACCATTCAAGCATTGAGATGGCGCCGTTTGAAGCACTTTATGGTAGAAAGTGCAGGTCTCTAATTTGTTGGAGTGAAGTGGGGGATAGACAGATTACGAGACCGGAGATTATACAAGAAACTACCGAGAAGATCATCCAAATTCAACAACGGTTGAAAACCGCCCAAAGTCGACAAAAGAGCTACGCTGACATTAAAAGAAAAGATATAGAATTTGAAATTGGAGAGATGGTCATGCTTAAAGTTGCACCTTGGAAAGGCGTTGTTCGATTTGGTAAACGAGGGAAATTAAATCCAAGGTATATTGGACCATTCAAGATTATTGATCGTGTCGGACCAGTAGCTTACCGACTTGAGTTACCTCAACAACTCGCGGCTGTACATAACACTTTCCACGTCTCGAATTTGAAGAAATGTTTTGCTAAAGAAGATCTCACTATTCCGTTAGATGAAATCCAAATCAACGAAAAACTCCAATTCATCGAAGAACCCGTCGAAATAATGGATGGTGAGGTTAAAAGACTTAAGCAAAACAAGATACCAATTGTTAAGGTTCGATGGAATGCTCGTAGAGGACCCGAGTTCACCTGGGAGCATGAAGATCAGATGAAGAAGAAATACTCGCATCTATTTCTAGAAGATTCGTCAACACCTTCAACAGCTTAAAATTTCGGGACGAAATTTATTTAACGGGTAGGTACTGTAGTGACCCGAACTTTTCCATGTTTATATATATTAATTGAGATTGATATTTACATGATTAAATTTTTCCAACATGTTAAGCAATCAAACTTGTTAAGACTTGATTAATTGAAATATGTTTCATATAGACAATTGACCACCCAAGTTGACCGGTGATTCACGAACGTTAAAACTTGTAAAAACTATATGATGACATATATATGGATATATATATAGTTAACATGATATTATGATAAGTAAACATATCATTAAGTATATTAACAATGAACTACATATGTAAAAACAAGACTACTAACTTAATGATTTTTAAACGAGACATATATGTAACGATTATCGTTGTAAAGACATTTAATGTATATATATATCATATTAAGAGATATTCATACATGATAATATCATGATAATATAATAATTTAAAATCTCATTTGATATTATAAACATTGGGTTAACAACATTTAACAAGATCGTTAACCTAAAGGTTTCAAAACAACACTTACATGTAACGACTAACGATGACTTAACGACTCAGTTAAAATGTATATACATGTAGTGTTTTAATATGTATTTATACACTTTTGAAAGACTTCAATACACTTATCAAAATACTTCTACTTAACAAAAATGCTTACAATTACATCCTCGTTCAGTTTCATCAACAATTCTACTCGTATGCACCCGTATTCGTACTCGTACAATACACAGCTTTTAGATGTATGTACTATTGGTATATACACTCCAATGATCAGCTCTTAGCAGCCCATTTGAGTCACCTAACACATGTGGGAACCATCATTTGGAAACTAGCATGAAATATCTCATAAAATTACAAAAATATGAGTAATCATTCATGACTTATTTACATGAAAACAAAATTACATATCCTTTATATCTAATCCATACACCAACGACTAAAAACACCTACAAACACTTTAATTCTTCAATTTTATTCATCTAATTGATCTCTCTCAAGTTCTATCTTCAAGTTCTAAGTGTTCTTCATAAATTCTACAAGTTCTAGTTACATAAAATCAAGAATACTTTCAAGTTTGCTAGCTCACTTCCAATCTTGTAAGGTGATCCTCCAACCTCAAGAAATCTTTGTTTCTTACAGTAGGTTATCATTCTAATACAAGGTAATAATCATATTCAAACTTTGGTTCAATTTCTATAACTATAACAATCTTATTTCAAGTGATGATCTTTGAACTTGTTTTCGTGTCATGATTCTGCTTCAAGAACTTCGAGCCATCCAAGGATCCGTTGAAGCTAGATCCATTTTTCTCTTTTCCAGTAGGTTTATCCCAGGAACTTAAGGTAGTAATGATGTTCATAACATCATTCGATTCATACATATAAAGCTATCTTATTCGAAGGTTTAAACTTGTAATCACTAGAACATAGTTTAGTTAATTCTAAACTTGTTCGCAAACAAAAGTTAATCCTTCTAACTTGACTTTTAAAATCAACTAAACACATGTTCTATATCTATATGATATGCTAACTTAATGATTTAAAACCTGAAAACACGAAAAACACCGTAAAACCGGATTTACGCCGTCGTAGTAACACCGCGGGCTGTTTTGGGTTAGTTAATTAAAAACTATGATAAACTTTGATTTAAAAGTTGTTATTCTGAGAAAATTATTTTTATTATGAACATGAAACTATATACAAAAATTATGGTTAAACTCAAAGTGGAAGTATGTTTTCTAAAATGGTCATCCAGACGTCGTTCTTTCGACTGAAATGACTACCTTTACAAAAACGACTTGTAACTTATTTTTCCGACTATAAACCTATACTTTTTCTGTTTAGATTCATAAAATAGAGTTCAATATGAAACCATAGCAATTTGATTCACTCAAAACGGATTTAAAATGAAGAAGTTATGGGTAAAACAAGATTGGATAATTTTTCTCATTTTAGCTACGTGAAAATTGGTAACAAATCTATTCCAACCATAACTTAATCAACTTGTATTGTATATTATGTAATCTTGAGATACCATCGACACGTATACAATGTTTCGACCTATCATGTCGACACATCTATATATATTTCGGAACAACCATAGACACTCTATATGTGAATGTTGGAGTTAGCTATACAGGGTTGAGGTTGATTCCAAAATATATATAGTTTGAGTTGTGATCAATACTGAGATACGTATACACTGGGTTGTGGATTGATTCAAGATAATATTTATCGATTTATTTCTGTACATCTAACTGTGGACAACTAGTTGTAGGTTACTAACGAGGACAGCTGACTTAATAAACTTAAAACATCAAAATATATTAAAAGTGTTGTAAATATATTTTGAACATACTTTGATATATATGTATATATTGTTATAGGTTCGTGAATCAACTAGTGGCCAAGTCTTACTTCCCGACGAAGTAAAAATCTGTGAAAGTGAGTTATAGTCCCACTTTTAAAATCTAATATTTTTGGGATGAGAATACATGCAGGTTTTATAAATGATTTACAAAATAGACACAAGTACGTGAAACTACATTCTATGGTTGAATTATCGAAATCGAATATGCTTTTTATTAAGTCTGGTAATATAAGAATTAGGGAACAGACACCCTAATTGACGCGAATCCTAAAGATAGATCTATTGGGCTTAACAAACCCCATCCAAAGTACCGGATGCTTTAGTACTTCGAAATTTATATCATATCCGAAGGGTGTCCCGGAATGATGGGGATATTCTTATATATGCATCTTGTTAATGTCGGTTACCAGGTGTTCACCATATGAATGATTTTTATCTCTATGTATGGGATGTGTATTGAAATATGAAATCTTGTGGTCTATTATTATGATTTGATATATATAGGTTAAACCTATAACTCACCAACATTTTTGTTGACGTTTTAAGCATGTTTATTCTCAGGTGATTATTAAGAGCTTCCGCTGTCTCATACTTAAATAAGGACGAGATTTGGAGTCCATGCTTGTATGATATTGTGTAAAAACTGCATTCAAGAAACTTATTTTGTTGTAACATATTTGTATTGTAAACCATTATGTAATGGTCGTGTGTAAACAGGATATTTTAGATTATCATTATTTGATAATCTACGTAAAGCTTTTTAAACCTTTATTGATGAAATAAAGGTTATGGTTTGTTTTAAAATGAATGCAGTCTTTGAAAAACGTCTCATATAGAGGTCAAAACCTCTCAACGAAATCAATTAATATGGAACGTTTTTAATCAATAAGAACGGGACATTTCAGGGATGCCGCCATATGAGATGCTTTATGGGCGTAGGTGTCGAACCCTAATTTGTTGGGGTGAAGTGGGACAAAAGGAAATCGGGAGTACCGATTTGGTTTTGGAGACGAACAACAAGATTGATATTATTCGGGATCACTTGAAGAAGGCTCAAGATAGACAAAAGTCGTATGCCGATAAACGTAGACGAACGATCGAATTTCAAGAAGGTGACATGGTGATGCTTAAGGTTTCGCCAAGGAAAGGTATTATTCGATTTCGAAAATGGAAAAAGTTAGCTCCTCGGTTTATTGGGCCATTCAAAGTTTTAGCTCGTGTTGGCGAAGTTGCTTATCGTTTGGAATTACCCGAAGAATTGCGGGGATCCATAATACATTTCATGTTTCCCATCTCCGTAAGTGTCTTGCGGATGATTCTTCGTGGGTGTCGTTAGACGAGATTGAGCTAAATAATAAGTTAGAGCATGTTGAGGAGCCGGTTGCTATACTTGATGAAAAGGTTAAGAAATTGAGAAATAAGGAGGTGAGGACTTTTAAAGTCCAATGGCATCGAAGTATAGGCTCCGAGTTTACTTGGGAGCCCGAAGAGTTTGTCTTGGTTTATCTTCCTGCTTGTCATGCTGCGTGGATTGCGGGGTCGCAATCCGGTTCAAGTGGGGGAGAGTTGTAAGATCCTGTTTTCTTTTTTTGGGTTTGGATGCCGTCCAAACATTTGGGACGCCATCCCAGTTTGAAGACCTGGACGCCGTCCAACATTTTGGACGTCGTCCAGAATGGCTGGCAGGCATGTCTTTTTGCTATTAATTATTTTAGATGGTTATTTCGGTAATTTTACTTCTTGGACGAATTTTAAAGCCCTAGATCAGTTTTGGGAGTCTCATTACTCCATTCACAACCACCAAACATCATCTACTTTAATTCTAGAGAGAGAGTGCTCTTAAGTGTGAGAAAGCTCAAATAGGAGAGGAAGAAGCTTGTTTCGGGTTCTAGCTCGAGCATTGATGTTGTTCATCTCCTTGTTAGCTTCGTTTTGATTGTGGTGGTAAGCCCTAAAATTGATTTCTCTAGTAAATATGTTTAAGGGTTAGGGTTTAGGTTAATGTTGTACATAAAACCCATGTATGAGTGATTTGGGGGTTTTGGGTAAGTTTGGGTCATGAAGACCCAAATGGTGACTAACCTAGGGTTTTGAAAGGGTAAATGGTGTAAATGGGTCTTAAAGACCTAAGTAAATACTAATACACTTATAGTTAATGTTAGTGGGTGTGATTTGGGTTGTGGGTGACCCAAATGGGTGTGTTGACCTAGAAATGGGTCAAATGGGTCTTTGATGACCTAGGTTGTCTTGCATGTATGAAAATGAGTTAACTTTGTGGTTAAAAGTGTGTTAATACCTTAATTGGCTAAAGTTAGGGTTTTTGGTGAAGTTAACCCATTATTAGGGTTAAAGGTGCAAAATGGGTCGGGATTGCACTTAGGGTCAAAAGACTCTAGATTGTTAAGTGAGTTGCTTGACCGACTTGAGTTGTGAATTGATTATGTGCTAAAATGTAATAGGTACGTTACATTGACGTTGCAAGTTCGGTTATCTTACACGAAGACTTTGAGGTGAGTGGAATAATTATATGCGTATGTATATAATGTATCTATTTGTTGTAGCGTGAAAGGTGTAGTGTCGAGGTGTTAAGACACCACGTTTCACGTGAAGAGTGTAGCATCGAGGTGTTAAGATGCCACTCGGGTGTAGCATCGAGGTGTTAAGATGCCACCTAGGAGTGTAGTGTCGAGGTGTTAAGACACCACTCCGTAAAATAATGAGTGTTGCATCGAGGTGTTAAGATGCCACTCAGGGTGATGTGCCGAGGTGTTAAGGTGCCACCCTAGGGGTTAGTGGTGCGAGGTGTTAAGTGCCCTAACGGATGTTATGAACACCAATGGCGTTTTCGCGAGCGCTGTTCCCTTGTCTATTGGTTAACCATGGTTATTTGTGTTGTAAGCATATTATATTATTCGAGTTATATTTATATGCGGATGTTATGCTAGCTTGGGGGTATTGGTGAATTATAGCTTGTTATTGCGACGATAAGCTAATGTTGTTTGCTAGCATTTTGCGGTTGAGTAAGGGTATGCAAGTAGGTATAATTATATATGTATTCGTATAATTATTGCATTCACTAAGCTTTGCTTACCCTCTCGTTGTTTACTTTTTTTATAGGCTCGGGCGTTGACAAGGGTAAGAGCGTTCAATTGGATTAGTGATCTCCCGCTTGTTTTGTTAGGGGATGCTTTTGGGTGTTAACTTAACAAAAATGCTTACAATTACATCCTCGTTCAGTTTCATCAACAATTCTACTCGTATGCACCCGTATTCGTACTCGTACAATACACAGCTTTTAGATGTATGTACTATTGGTATATACACTCCAATGATCAGCTCTTAGCAGCCCATTTGAGTCACCTAACACATGTGGGAACCATCATTTGGAAACTAGCATGAAATATCTCATAAAATTACAAAAATATGAGTAATCATTCATGACTTATTTACATGAAAACAAAATTACATATCCTTTATATCTAATCCATACACCAACGACTAAAAACACCTACAAACACTTTAATTCTTCAATTTTATTCATCTAATTGATCTCTCTCAAGTTCTATCTTCAAGTTCTAAGTGTTCTTCATAAATTCTACAAGTTCTAGTTACATAAAATCAAGAATACTTTCAAGTTTGCTAGCTCACTTCCAATCTTGTAAGGTGATCCTCCAACCTCAAGAAATCTTTGTTTCTTACAGTAGGTTATCATTCTAATACAAGGTAATAATCATATTCAAACTTTGGTTCAATTTCTATAACTATAACAATCTTATTTCAAGTGATGATCTTTGAACTTGTTTTCGTGTCATGATTCTGCTTCAAGAACTTCGAGCCATCCAAGGATCCGTTGAAGCTAGATCCATTTTTCTCTTTTCCAGTAGGTTTATCCCAGGAACTTAAGGTAGTAATGATGTTCATAACATCATTCGATTCATACATATAAAGCTATCTTATTCGAAGGTTTAAACTTGTAATCACTAGAACATAGTTTAGTTAATTCTAAACTTGTTCGCAAACAAAAGTTAATCCTTCTAACTTGACTTTTAAAATCAACTAAACACATGTTCTATATCTATATGATATGCTAACTTAATGATTTAAAACCTGAAAACACGAAAAACACCGTAAAACCGGATTTACGCCGTCGTAGTAACACCGCGGGCTGTTTTGGGTTAGTTAATTAAAAACTATGATAAACTTTGATTTAAAAGTTGTTATTCTGAGAAAATTATTTTTATTATGAACATGAAACTATATACAAAAATTATGGTTAAACTCAAAGTGGAAGTATGTTTTCTAAAATGGTCATCCAGACGTCGTTCTTTCGACTGAAATGACTACCTTTACAAAAACGACTTGTAACTTATTTTTCCGACTATAAACCTATACTTTTTCTGTTTAGATTCATAAAATAGAGTTCAATATGAAACCATAGCAATTTGATTCACTCAAAACGGATTTAAAATGAAGAAGTTATGGGTAAAACAAGATTGGATAATTTTTCTCATTTTAGCTACGTGAAAATTGGTAACAAATCTATTCCAACCATAACTTAATCAACTTGTATTGTATATTATGTAATCTTGAGATACCATCGACACGTATACAATGTTTCGACCTATCATGTCGACACATCTATATATATTTCGGAACAACCATAGACACTCTATATGTGAATGTTGGAGTTAGCTATACAGGGTTGAGGTTGATTCCAAAATATATATAGTTTGAGTTGTGATCAATACTGAGATACGTATACACTGGGTTGTGGATTGATTCAAGATAATATTTATCGATTTATTTCTGTACATCTAACTGTGGACAACTAGTTGTAGGTTACTAACGAGGACAGCTGACTTAATAAACTTAAAACATCAAAATATATTAAAAGTGTTGTAAATATATTTTGAACATACTTTGATATATATGTATATATTGTTATAGGTTCGTGAATCAACTAGTGGCCAAGTCTTACTTCCCGACGAAGTAAAAATCTGTGAAAGTGAGTTATAGTCCCACTTTTAAAATCTAATATTTTTGGGATGAGAATACATGCAGGTTTTATAAATGATTTACAAAATAGACACAAGTACGTGAAACTACATTCTATGGTTGAATTATCGAAATCGAATATGCTTTTTATTAAGTCTGGTAATATAAGAATTAGGGAACAGACACCCTAATTGACGCGAATCCTAAAGATAGATCTATTGGGCTTAACAAACCCCATCCAAAGTACCGGATGCTTTAGTACTTCGAAATTTATATCATATCCGAAGGGTGTCCCGGAATGATGGGGATATTCTTATATATGCATCTTGTTAATGTCGGTTACCAGGTGTTCACCATATGAATGATTTTTATCTCTATGTATGGGATGTGTATTGAAATATGAAATCTTGTGGTCTATTATTATGATTTGATATATATAGGTTAAACCTATAACTCACCAACATTTTTGTTGACGTTTTAAGCATGTTTATTCTCAGGTGATTATTAAGAGCTTCCGCTGTCTCATACTTAAATAAGGACGAGATTTGGAGTCCATGCTTGTATGATATTGTGTAAAAACTGCATTCAAGAAACTTATTTTGTTGTAACATATTTGTATTGTAAACCATTATGTAATGGTCGTGTGTAAACAGGATATTTTAGATTATCATTATTTGATAATCTACGTAAAGCTTTTTAAACCTTTATTGATGAAATAAAGGTTATGGTTTGTTTTAAAATGAATGCAGTCTTTGAAAAACGTCTCATATAGAGGTCAAAACCTCTCAACGAAATCAATTAATATGGAACGTTTTTAATCAATAAGAACGGGACATTTCAGGGATGCCGCCATATGAGATGCTTTATGGGCGTAGGTGTCGAACCCTAATTTGTTGGGGTGAAGTGGGACAAAAGGAAATCGGGAGTACCGATTTGGTTTTGGAGACGAACAACAAGATTGATATTATTCGGGATCACTTGAAGAAGGCTCAAGATAGACAAAAGTCGTATGCCGATAAACGTAGACGAACGATCGAATTTCAAGAAGGTGACATGGTGATGCTTAAGGTTTCGCCATGGAAAGGTATTATTCGATTTCGAAAATGGAAAAAGTTAGCTCCTCGGTTTATTGGGCCATTCAAAGTTTTAGCTCGTGTTGGCGAAGTTGCTTATCGTTTGGAATTACCCGAAGAATTGCGGGGATCCATAATACATTTCATGTTTCCCATCTCCGTAAGTGTCTTGCGGATGATTCTTCGTGGGTGTCGTTAGACGAGATTGAGCTAAATAATAAGTTAGAGCATGTTGAGGAGCCGGTTGCTATACTTGATGAAAAGGTTAAGAAATTGAGAAATAAGGAGGTGAGGACTTTTAAAGTCCAATGGCATCGAAGTATAGGCTCCGAGTTTACTTGGGAGCCCGAAGAGTTTGTCTTGGTTTATCTTCCTGCTTGTCATGCTGCGTGGATTGCGGGGTCGCAATCCGGTTCAAGTGGGGGAGAGTTGTAAGATCCTGTTTTCTTTTTTTGGGTTTGGATGCCGTCCAAACATTTGGGACGCCATCCCAGTTTGAAGACCTGGACGCCGTCCAACATTTTGGACGTCGTCCAGAATGGCTGGCAGGCATGTCTTTTTGCTATTAATTATTTTAGATGGTTATTTCGGTAATTTTACTTCTTGGACGAATTTTAAAGCCCTAGATCAGTTTTGGGAGTCTCATTACTCCATTCACAACCACCAAACATCATCTACTTTAATTCTAGAGAGAGAGTGCTCTTAAGTGTGAGAAAGCTCAAATAGGAGAGGAAGAAGCTTGTTTCGGGTTCTAGCTCGAGCATTGATGTTGTTCATCTCCTTGTTAGCTTCGTTTTGATTGTGGTGGTAAGCCCTAAAATTGATTTCTCTAGTAAATATGTTTAAGGGTTAGGGTTTAGGTTAATGTTGTACATAAAACCCATGTATGAGTGATTTGGGGGTTTTGGGTAAGTTTGGGTCATGAAGACCCAAATGGTGACTAACCTAGGGTTTTGAAAGGGTAAATGGTGTAAATGGGTCTTAAAGACCTAAGTAAATACTAATACACTTATAGTTAATGTTAGTGGGTGTGATTTGGGTTGTGGGTGACCCAAATGGGTGTGTTGACCTAGAAATGGGTCAAATGGGTCTTTGATGACCTAGGTTGTCTTGCATGTATGAAAATGAGTTAACTTTGTGGTTAAAAGTGTGTTAATACCTTAATTGGCTAAAGTTAGGGTTTTTGGTGAAGTTAACCCATTATTAGGGTTAAAGGTGCAAAATGGGTCGGGATTGCACTTAGGGTCAAAAGACTCTAGATTGTTAAGTGAGTTGCTTGACCGACTTGAGTTGTGAATTGATTATGTGCTAAAATGTAATAGGTACGTTACATTGACGTTGCAAGTTCGGTTATCTTACACGAAGACTTTGAGGTGAGTGGAATAATTATATGCGTATGTATATAATGTATCTATTTGTTGTAGCGTGAAAGGTGTAGTGTCGAGGTGTTAAGACACCACGTTTCACGTGAAGAGTGTAGCATCGAGGTGTTAAGATGCCACTCGGGTGTAGCATCGAGGTGTTAAGATGCCACCTAGGAGTGTAGTGTCGAGGTGTTAAGACACCACTCCGTAAAATAATGAGTGTTGCATCGAGGTGTTAAGATGCCACTCAGGGTGATGTGCCGAGGTGTTAAGGTGCCACCCTAGGGGTTAGTGGTGCGAGGTGTTAAGTGCCCTAACGGATGTTATGAACACCAATGGCGTTTTCGCGAGCGCTGTTCCCTTGTCTATTGGTTAACCATGGTTATTTGTGTTGTAAGCATATTATATTATTCGAGTTATATTTATATGCGGATGTTATGCTAGCTTGGGGGTATTGGTGAATTATAGCTTGTTATTGCGACGATAAGCTAATGTTGTTTGCTAGCATTTTGCGGTTGAGTAAGGGTATGCAAGTAGGTATAATTATATATGTATTCGTATAATTATTGCATTCACTAAGCTTTGCTTACCCTCTCGTTGTTTACTTTTTTTATAGGCTCGGGCGTTGACAAGGGTAAGAGCGTTCAATTGGATTAGTGATCTCCCGCTTGTTTTGTTAGGGGATGCTTTTGGGTGTTAGCTTTTGGAGTTCAACCGAGATTGGGTAGTTTAACCCCAAACACCATGCTCTAGTGTCGTTTGGAACTTAAACTTATATTTGGTCGAAACTTTTATTTTTGAACGAAACTCGCAAAATGGGCGATGTGGGCCCGTTGATGTAAAACTTGATTTGATGATGAAAATCTCTTAGTTTCACTTATATTGACTTGTGGTAAAAAGGTTTTCATTTGAAAGTGTCGGGAAGCGGGTTTTTCGCTCGTGTGAGTTGGACCCGTGATCAGTAGCTGGAAGGCCATTGGGACGCCGTCCCAATTGATTGGACGCCGTCCCAGTTGTGTTGAGCTGGACGCCGTCCCAAAACTTTGGACGCCGTCCCATAATTCTGAGCTGGACGCCGTCCAGGATTCTGGACGCCGTCCAGATGTACTGCCTTAAAATTTTTTTTTGGTACGCATTTTGAGTTTATGAAGTCGGGTTGTTACATCAATTGAATTGACAAAGTACTGTAGATTTGATGGATCGTACAGACACTTTGGGTCCAAAAGTCCTCACTTTTTGGGAGTAGGGGTCGTGCTTGGTCATGCGTAGCCTTTTATATATTTTATCGAAAGAAATCTTTTGACATAAACCATGAGTTTTAGCTTAGTCGTTCCGTTCTAGTAAATGTTTCGAAAACTGATTTCTAGCAATTTTATAGAATCTTTTGGGTAAAACGAGGTAAGAATTTTTCGAATTTACCGAAATATTCCTTGCTAGTCACTTTTAGACAAAAGAATTTTTTTCAAAACTTTAGCGTTTTCACGGTTACTTGTCCTTAAACCTTTACCCAATACCCCACACTTATAGGAACATTGTCCCTAATGTTATCTGAAATAGAATATTTAATATTTAATAAATTAAGGACAGTGCCTCTAGAATCTCTAAGTTTGGTGCGGGGATGACCCCACACTTAAGGATTTTAGTGCGTGATAATTTGAAAGAGATTTGAGGAAAGATTACTTCCCTACGGTTCAGTTATTCTCCAATTGTTGTGCTTTCTACAGTCAGGGTCTCCTAATGCTGGAAAGAACCAGTCTCTCTGATAAAATTTTGCATGAAGAACAAAAAGAGAAAGGCAGCATTTCCACTATACAATGCTTTTAAAAAGATAAAATTAAAATTAAATAAAGTAAAGTAGTCTACGGAATACTATCCTGGCCAATGTGCTGAGCGGTGTCTGTAAAGTATCCAAAGAGATCATCATCATCCTTAAGGGTAGGCAAATACTCTAATGGTTGCCTTACATCCAGTTCGGGGCTCAGAAGTGTGTCTAGACAAAGGTCCGATGGCAACTCCAGATGTGATAAGCTCAGAAATGGCTCTTCCTCAGGAATGTTCCCGGTAATCTCAAAAACCTGAGCCATGGGTGGCTCTACTGAGATGGGTACTGTCACTAAGTGGCAGCCCTATGGTAGCTCATGAACAGGGACCGTCTCCGCGACTGGGGGAGATGAAATGGCTAGCACATGTGGCTTAATGGGAGCAGCGTGAGTCAGAACGGCGGCTGGGACGACTGAATGGACCGAGACTGGAGTGGAGTGCCTGGGGTAGCTTGTTGTGTCGGAGGGACACGGCGTGCTAGCCTGAATGACGAAGGGCCCAGAGTACTCTTGGGCATTCCTTCATGATGAAGGTACGCTCTGAAAGCTCGGTAAAGTCTCTGCTGGTCTCTTAATACTGCCCAAGTGACATCTGGATCGTTCAAGGTGGCTCCATAATGAATCACAGTCTGTGTCTCACGTGTCTCTGGTAACTCTGGAAACTCAGCTGGTCTCAATGCTAAACGTCGGGAGTGTCGCACTGGAGGGGCTGGTGGTGCCGTACTAGCGTCCTCCTCAACACTCACAAGGATCATACGTCTTGGACCTAACTGTCCTATGGATGGCCTAAACTGATCAGCACTTCTTCCTGAGGAGTAAACTCAGGGAGTTCTTCTCCTGTGAACTGGACTGCAATAAGAAGCTCCTGAACTTGGCATTTTACCTGAATACATTCAACAAACTTGTAAGTACTAAGCGTAAGTATGACGCTTAGGGTTAGTGCACAGAGATAGTATATTTGTAGACTGAAAATAATTTGAAAATAAAATAAATAAATAAAAAGGATAAGCAAGGGGTGCCTCCCAAGAGCGCTTTGTTTATCAAGTCGTTACAGCTCGACTTTTCCTGCCAGATCTTCAGAATGGGTCGAAGGAGAAGATATGCTCCTCCTTGTCGTGGTCTTCTAGATAAGCCTTTAACCAGTGGCCGTTGACTTTGAAATTGCAAGTGAGTCCTTCTAATTCCACGGCTCCGTGTGGAAAAGTATGAACAACTTTGTATGGGCCACTCCATCTTGATCTTAATTTTCCAGCGAACTTCTTGAATCGGGAATTAAAGAGTAGAACTTTATCTCCTGGAGCGAACTTTGTAGGAATCAATTTTGCATCATGCGTCAGCTTCGTTCGTTCCTTATAGATGTATGACGTCTCGTAAGCTTGGTCTCTTAATTCAGTGAGTTCATTATTTTGCATTTTCTGATGCCTAGCGGTTACTGAAGGATCTAGGTTACAGGTTTTCAGTGCCTAGAGAGCTTTATACTCTAGTTCTAACGGAAGATGACAAGCTTTTCCATATATCATTCAGTAGGGTGTAGTTCCTAGGAGATTCTTGTAGGCAGTCCGGAATGCCCACAGAGCATCATCTAGTTTCTCGGCCCATTTATTTCCATGATGGCCGACGGTGCATTCTAGAATTCTCTTGAGTGCTCTGTTAGTGACCTATGCTTGTCCATTTGTCTGCGGGTGATAGGCAGTGGACATTTTGTGGGTAACTCCGTATTGTTGCATCACTTTCATAAACTGGGTGTTACAAAAGTGTGTGCCTCTATGACTTATTATAGCGCGGGGAGCTCCGAATCGGCAGAAGAGTCTCTTCAGGAAGTTGGTGATGACCTTGGCATCATTAGTTGGAAATGCTTGGGCTTCGACCCATCTGGAGACGTAATCCCTATATATCGAGGATATCGCAAGCTTGGATATTAGTCCGAGGCATCTCATTCTTCATAGAGATAATACCTTGCCTTTGGCATGCGTCGCAATACTTTACAAGATCTTGTCCATCTCGGAATATAGACGGCCAATAAAATCCTGATTCGTAGACTTTTCTTGCGGTTAAGTTTGCTCCATGATGACCTCCTGTTGGTCCATGGTGACATTGGTGAAGAATCCCTGCTGCTTGTTTCTCATCTACGCACCTCCTGATTATTTGATCAAGGCAAATTCTAAACAGATAAGGGTCTTCCTAGTAGTAGTACTTGGCATCCCTGAAGAACTTCCTTCTTCGGGATGTGCTCATTCCCTTATGTACTACTCCAACAACTAGGTAGTTGGCTATGTCAGCATACCAAGGGGTATCAGTAAATTGCGATCCTATGTTAGCTTCTCCTAAGCTCATAAGCTATATTTCCCCTTAGTCTTGACATGGTGTTTTGATGGTTGAAACTTGGTCAAATTGATGCTAAAACATCAAAGAGTTGTACATTTGAGGCTTATACGCATCAAGGATGAGAACCGTGATAAGCATCAAGCACCAAGAAACCCACCGGAGCACTTATTTACTGTTTTTAGGGGTCTGATCAGACTCCTGGGATTCTGGAAAAGTTTATTTTCAGATAGTTCGGTTCTAGTAGATGACTTTTCATTTAAGACTCGCCTAAATCCGATATACGGTTTAGGATTTATAGTCTTCCGAAAAGCACTACGCCTTTGTAACGACGTGCTAAAAATTCTGACCTACTCGCGCTTGAACCATCACCACGGTCAAATGACATCGAGTTAGGATCTGAAAATTGGACAGCACTACGAGGACTCACATACGGAGCCTTGGCCACTGACCACATATCTTTTCAGTTTGTATAGAGGTCGTAGCAGCTGTCCGAAGTGAGCCTTTTGTTTGGATCTCTATTCTTGTTGAAAACTTACTTTATCTTTTACGAATGATGATGACGATAATGATACTTAAGACTTAATTTATTTACTTTTAAAATTTTGGGGACAATATACTGACTTAGTAACCTTCGGCTTAGGTCGAGGACCTTTTGGATCGACCAACTTACTTGTTTGGACCGACTTACTACTTGCTTACGTTTTCGTATCGATTTTACCGCACATTCACTGTGAGTTATAGCTCCCTTTTATACTTTACTATTTTTGGGACTGAGAATACATGTGTTTTTTATGTTTTACATACTAGAAACGAGTACTTAAACTTTATATATGTGTGGGTGACATAACGGCACAAAGATTCCCCTTAGCACGGTAACGTTTAGTCATTGGTTTATGAACCGGTGAACGCGAATCTTAGATATGGATCCATAGGGTTTGACATCCCCACTCGGGCTAGTCGTGTTAGCATTCAACGGGTGTTTAATACTTCGTAAACTTACGCACTCGCCAAGTGTACTTTTAGGGGGTAATATTACTTGTTAAGTTAGTTACCGGGTGCCCACGGATAAGCATATACTTTAGCATACGGATTTGAGATACTGTTTTAAATACGAAATCTCGTGGTCTACATTACATTGCTGATTACAAATAAACTATAGCTCACTAACATTCGTGTTGACATTTTAAAGCATGTATTTCTCAGGTGCTTAGACGTTGTTGCCTTCGCTGTTAGACTTGCTGTTATAGTCTTGGTGTTATAGACTTGCTGTTACAGACTCGCTGTGTTAGACTTTCACTGTATTGTTTAGAGATGTCTCAATCATGGAACTTTTACTTTGCATTCACAACTTTTGTTACATTTGAACAATGGCTTTGTAACGACCTTTGTGTCACGTACTTATGTTAATGCTTTCTATTCTTAGAAGCACGTTATCTTTTGTAAAACATTTGATGTTGGTAAAGGTGTTATATTTTCATGAATGAAAAACTTGTTTTTAAACAGCATATAGAGTTATAACCGTGTAATGATCCTGTTGTTGATGATCCGTACACGTTGATTTTGTACGGGGCGTCACAAATGTCCGGAGTGTGCAGATCAAGGAAATGTTGACCAAGATATTAGTTTGGGTTAGGGAAAGGTAATTATGTTGATATTTTAAGCTTATGATTGAAATGGTGTAGATCTGGTTGGATGATCCAATTACACATATCTACTTATCTTTAGACTCCCAGAGTTCTCGTTGAGTAGTGAAAAGTATGTCACGAGGTTGTATAATTGAAACGCGACTATACCTTGGAGGTTATCCTTAGTAAAGCATTGTTTAATAGTGAGTTGAGTTCTAATCCTAACCCTCGTTATCAGTTTGGTTAACTGAATAACAACATGCCGTGTTGATTGAACACTGATCACAAACGGAAGGAGTCCGTCGGTTTAAGTTGACAAAACCTTAAATGAAAACTAACAACCATTTCATCATACTGATGAGATCAAACCAAGACAAACATTATACATCATTAAAGTTGGTATACTGAAAGTAAAGTAGATAGAAACCTAACAGGTACCTAGACAGTTGGTATGACTTAATCCTAGGGCAACAATCAAACAAGAACATGCAATAGGTTTGGATCATACAGTCAGGGCACTAGCTAGATCTTAAC
Organism: Rutidosis leptorrhynchoides; assembly: GCF_046630445.1. Classification (NCBI taxonomy): domain Eukaryota; kingdom Viridiplantae; phylum Streptophyta; class Magnoliopsida; order Asterales; family Asteraceae; genus Rutidosis; species Rutidosis leptorrhynchoides. The sequence continues at coordinate 553,933,696 of NC_092335.1, read as the reverse complement.
AGCTCCTAAGAAGTCTCTTTGGAACAGTCAATAGGCATACTAGGTCATTCATGTCTCAATTCCTAAGTTTCGTGTCCTAAAAGCGCATTAAATGCCTCTCGGGAACTCCGGCCATACCGAGTTCATAGAATCTTCAGATACAGTATAACCAGGGGTCTTAGTCCTATGAAGTAGCTAAGTTCATATAGGTGGATAAGTCCTGATCACAACCTAGGTTGGTCAATCCTTAAGATGCTAGCATACAAATCTATCAGACTTCCTAGTTCAGCATAATAACGATAACCGTACTAATTTAACATAATTACGCTAACCCAAACTTCTATCATGGCAACATACAGATTAATTAAGCTATCATGGTAATATCGGAATGCATTATTAAACATAAAAAGTAAGAATACATGTTTAATACAAAAGATAAGCGTTTCGGATAAAAACCTGAAAAGGCCGAAGAAATCTGCCCGAGATCGCAGGGACTCGCCGGGATATCCTCCGGAAAATAAAAGCTAAGCTAGCTACTACTAAAAACTAACCTAAAACTTGAAAATATAAAATGAATTGTAAATTGAGTGTATGTTGAAATGGATGGAGAAGGCCCTATAAATAGACTTGGGTTTCTGCCTGCAAACGGCTGGCAGGCCGTTTGCACAGACCGTTTGCCAAGCTAGCCCGTTTGCTGGGGCCATTTGCTGAACTCGTTTGGCAGGTCATTTCTGAGCCAGGCAGGCCGTTTGGCTAGCCTGGTCAGCCTGATTTCCTGGATCGTAACTTGTTTTCTTGTCTTTCACCGTTTTCGCTCTAGATTCTTCGTTTTAGCTCCGTTTTACTTGATTCTTTTTGCATCGCCTTTGTAATTACTTAATCTACAAAATCAACCGACAAAGCGATTATTTTTGCGATAAAGTTTGGAACTTTATGGGTTTTAGGGCCCAGTATGGAGGGTAAAAACGTGACTTTTTGGCCGATATCAAATACCCCACACTTAGCTTTGCTTGTCCTTAAGCAAATAGCGGGAATATAAGGATCTTTCTAATAGATTCTCACTCGCCTATCCTCAGATCTTTTATTATGCCTTCATTAGAAGTCGTCACATCTTTCGAAAGTATTATAAAAAGTTTCGAACTTCGATGGTTTTAGTCACTAGATTCCAGTCATGTATATAGTGAAAAAGGCGTACTTTCCAACTCTCAGATGTAGAGTATACATGACCAGGCTTATCACTAGCGGATCACTCATATCAATCAAGTGTTTAGGGTGCCCTAATCTAGTTGTATTGTCGCTCAGAAGCCAGTCGTGTAACAATTCTCATCATAGGCTTAGTAAAGCATCGATATCTCCACCGGTGAAGTAAGGACGACATTGATCTTCTTTCTAGGCATTCTTTCAAGAGGAAGACGGGTTATAGGGTTATGCAATCAAACAAGCATAGTTAACAAATGACATATTAAACAATTGTGAGCAACTTCATATCATAATTTCATGTTATAAGCTTTCTAAAAAGACCAAGCATGCTATCATACGATTCCTAGAACTCACGTAGCATGCAAAACATTCAAGTTCAGTTTTTGTTTGCGCATCAGTTTCATTTTAATTCTCATATAATCTAGAAAAAAGCAATTAACAAACGGTCATTTGGAGATGACTCTAAACACCTCAAATTATCAGTGGTAAAATAAACAAAGAAAACCATGTAGCCAATTTGTACAGTTTTAACCAACTTGTCAAATTTTCTGATTTAGACAGAATCCGGACCTTTGGTTTCGGCGCGCATATAACACATAGAAAATAAGACTTTCAGAGCTAGAAATGTAAACAAGATATGCTAAGAAATATACATACAACAACATACCAGAAGCACAAAGTCCAATTCAACTTCTACTTCATGCTAGACGATTATTTGCGCAAAATAAACAGATTCGATCCCATTCAGGTAGTCATTTTCGGGGTCGAATATACAAGCATCTAGAAATATTTAGCATGTGAAGTCTACATGAAATGTCAAGTACTAATCATGAAATTTACATAATACAAAACCTTGGTTATAAAAAATCATGTTAAATGGTCGTTTGGTCCATGAACAAATAACTAGTCAACACGTTTTATCGCAAACATTCAAGTAGTTATAAAATGACTTTCACAAATCCAATTACTATGATATCCTAGTCCATTTTATGTGTTTTTAAATTCTATATCCATCTAGCATCATTTCATAAGCCAATTCAATTCACACAAATTGCAGTTTTCATATTATAGCATAATTACGTACCAAAACTTCAAATGATCATAACTTAGGCTATACAAAACAAAATCATGCGATTCTTGCGAGCAGAGTTATTAATTTTTCGATAGCTTTTCATCTAAATAATTTTAATTTACAAAAAAATTGATTACAATATCAGTAGCATGCCTTTTAAATTCGGGATTCAATCAAAACACTCAAACCGAGCAAATTAACGACTAATATCATGCATACACACATAGGATTGAGTAATAGACCAACCAACACTATGTAATCTAAAAAAAAATCAGATTTATAAAACTAGGTTTTGGCTAATTTCAACTATTTGATGGTGAATTTGGGTGATGATGATGATGATGATGATGATGAACGACTTTGAGGGATGGGGAAGGGTTTTTGATCGACTAAAATTAGGTTAGGAAAGTTTAGAGTATTTTGATTTAATACCCTAATTAGCTTTAGGGCCTAATTAAGTAGTTAATGGACCAATTAAGCAAAAATACCCAAATTAAAAGTCATGGGTGAATAATTTCGGCCCTTAGATCATAAAGGGAAGTTTTTGGGCTGATTTAAACTAGTTGGTACATTTATAGTGTAGCCCGTTAGGTGTCTATAGGTTATGTGGCCCGAAAACGCGAACCGAGTCGCTAAACGTTGATTTCTCGTGTTTCTAATAAATCAAAAGTAATTTTAAAACATGATAATTAGATAAAATAATTATTAAAAGTGAATTACATTATGTTTTGGCTTGCTTGTACACTAAGTGTGGTTCGTTTCTAGTTGCCGTTAACCAAAACCGAATTCCCGACTGGTCATTAAAACGCATCCCACCAAGTTTAATTAATTAAATATATAATAAATTAAATGTGTTTTTCTCAAAGTTAATAATTATTTAAAATAATAATTTTATTAAAAATTTAACCGTTTCGCAGTCTCGTGAGACCTCTGTTGCAGTTTTTAAAACCATATCGTTTTCTCGGTATTTCAAAACATGAATGTAACAACCCAACCTCATTATACCAAAAACACGCCTTAAAAAAAATTATTTTCTGAACCAATACATCTGGACGGCGCCCAGCAGAGAAGACCAGGACGGTGTCCAGAGGATCTGGACGGCGTCCAACCAGATTCTGATCCCGGGGTCCAACTTATATGAGCGAAAAACCCGCTTCCCGACACTTTTAAACGAAGCCCTTTTCACAACATGTCATAATAAGTAAGACTAAGAGATTTCCACAATAAAAACAAGTTTTACAACACCGGGCCCACAACGGCCCGTCTTACGAAATTCGTTCAAAAATATAAGTTTCGACCATAAGAGTTTAAATTCCAAACGACACCTAGAGCATGGTGTTTGGGGTTAAACTACCCACATCTTGGCCAAACTTCAAAAGCTAAACTTTCCAAAAGCGTCCCCTATCAAAACAAAGCGGGAGGCTACTAATCTAACCGAAAATCTTTGCCTTTATCCAAGCCCGAGCCTAAAAAGGTAAACAACGAGAAGGTAAGCAAAACGCTTTGTGAATGCAATAATTATACGTATACATATATAATCTACTTACTTGCAAACACTTACACAATTACCGTATATGAGCTAGCAACTAGCAACTATGCAATCACAAGGCAAAACAAGGTATCCGCAATTCTCAATAAGCTAGCATTTTAATTAGCATACCTTCGTAAAGTATAACGCTAAATCTTCGTTAATACAAGCTAGCACAACAATAGCATATAACGCAAGTAATACAATATGCTACACTACAACACGAAAAATGTTGATGTTCTCAACATCCATTAATATTCAAGCTAGCCCAACGAATGGTATCGTCAACATCGAACTTAGACCCATCCACCCCTATTAATGTGGTATCATCAACATCGAACTTAAACCCACATATGAGGTATCGTCAACATCGAACTTAAACCCTCATCTAATGAATTAATGTGGTATCGTCAACATCGAACTTAAACCCACATATGAGGTATCGTCAACATCGAACTTAAACCCTCATCAAATGTCACTACAATAGAGGTATGGCTTCATCAACATCGAATTTTAAATCCATACATAAGGTATCGTCCACATCAAACTTTAACCCTCATCAAAACAAACAAACAATATACTCTAGGATATGGTATCGTCAACATCGAACTTTAACCCATACCCCACAAGTAAATAAATCATATACATACATATATAATTATTCCACTCACCTTAAAATCTTTTGTGAAAGATAACCGAGCTTGCAACCTTCAATGTAACGTACCTATTGAGACGACCCGTCCTAATCTATAAGGACGAATACAATAACATATGATTACATTGCGAGGTATTTGACCTCTATATGATACATTTTACAAACATTGCATTCGTTTTTAAAAGACAAACTTTCATTACAATGAAAGTTGGCAGGCATGCATACCATCTCATAATATATCCAAACTATGAATGACTAATTATTAATCTTGATGAACTCAACGACTCGAATGCAACATCTTTTGAAATATGCCATGAATGACTCCAAGTAATATCTTTAAAATGAGCAAATGCACAGCGGAAGATTTCTTTCATACCTGAGAATAAACATGCTTAAAAGTGTCAACCAAAAAGTTGGTGAGTTCATTAGTTTACTGTAATCAATCATTTTCATAATTTTAATAGACTACAAGATTTCATTTATTCATTACACATAACATGTGTATAAAAATTATTCGAATGAATTGAACACCTTGTAACCGACATTAACAAGATGCATATAGAATATTCCAAAAAAATACAGGCCCCATACCATTTTCCAGCATGAGGGTTGTATAAGCATACATGCCACATTCCAATTTCCAGAATGCAGGTTGTATACTAAAATTTGAAGTACTAAAGCATTCCATTTTCCAGAATAGGGGGTGTTAGTGCCCGTAGATCTACCTTTAGGATTCACATCAATTAGGGTGTCTGTTCCCTAATTCTTAGGCTACCAAGCTAAAAGGAGTGATATTCGATTTCGATAATCCAACCATAGAATGTAATTTTGAGTACTTGTGTCTATTTCGTCAAATATTTATAAAACAGTACATGTATTCTCAGTCCCAAAAATGTATATTGTAAAAGCATTTAAAAAGGGAGTAATGAAAACTCACTATACTGTATTTTGTAGTAAAAATACATATGACGGCATTGAACAAGTGTAGGGTTAGCCTCGGATTCACGAACCTATATTAAGTATATATATTTATATGTTGGTCAATATCTGTCTAACAATTTAAGTCAAGTCGTAGTGTATCACAATCCTAATGCTCAAGATTATCATGCAAAAGTTAACGCAAGTCATCTAATCCAAAAATGACTTTCAAAATCTATACATGTTTATTATATAATTATATTACCAGAGTATAAGTCTTGATAGTTGAATGAATCGATAATTTACAAATCTCAACTTATCACATAACTGACTAAATTGTTATATTCGGAAATTTTTAGATAAATCAATGTAACTAGTTTATGTATATCTATTTGTAATATATATGTTATTTTAATAATTAAATAACTTATATTTATTCTACATATTTTAAGTAATTTAATATTTATATAGTAATATTCTTAAATTATTTCATCATCTATTATAATGTATTAATGGTAAAGAGATATAAATATATATTTTTAAATATTAAGTATTATAATTTGTATAACGTTTCCATAATATCATTTTAATGGTAAAAATGTAGTGATATGTATTATTAATATAATTGCATTACATGCAATAAATATATATTTGCATCAAATATTTATTCGATTAAATAATATAATATTGATAATAATAATAATAGTGAACCAAAAGCTGTATTATTTTTTTAATAATAATAATAATAATTATTTTAATAGTAATAAAAATAATATTATTATTAATGATGATGATAATAATAACTATAAAATTTATAACAATAATATTAATAATAATAATAATAATATTATAATAATACTCATTTTATTAATGATAATTATAATATTAGTAATAATAATTCAATAACAATTTATATATATCAACTTTACATCTATATGTTATATATTGAAAATAATAATATTAATAATACTGATTTTAAATTTTAATATTAATATTGATAATAATAATTTTGATAATAAATAATAATCTTTTGTATTAATACTAATGTCATAATAATAATAATATTACTAATAATGATAAAAATAATGAAAACGATATTTTTATCTAAATCATAATCTTAACAATATTTTACCTGAATCATGATACTTATACTCATTATTTTCTAATCAACTTGCTTAATAGTTTTTAGTCCTCTTTTATATCGCATTCATAATATTGATAATAATAGTAATCATAATAATTAGATGATACTAATATTAGTTTTAATGATAATGATACTAATAATAATAAATATTATAATAATGATAATACTAATAATAATAATAATAATAATAATAACAACTTTAATGCTAATAACGATAGCAATAATAAAAATAACAATTTTTAATGATAATACTTGTATTACTAACGATAATGATAATAATAAAAATAATAATTATTAGATAGTAATAATAACGACGATAATAACGACGGTAGTAATAATAATAATCATTTTAATAATAATACTTAAAATTAATGATAATTTAGTTGACTATATCTTTTAATCTGTTTATCGAAACCATACGCTTTCTAAAATAAAAGTTATTAATTTTTCATCAGCTTTCCAACGACATACATATCATATACCTTATCTCAGTAGCATATGTATTAATTTCATGATTTATCATAAACTATTTAACGACAAAATTAAACACACAAGCATGCATAATCATATATACTCGACCACTAGTCAGGGATACACTATTAATATATAAAAGATAAGATATGAATGCTCACGTATCAATATTGTGATTCAATATTGCAGGAAAGTACGTAGACGCAACGAAAATGATAAACACTAGTTTGACCTCACGAGCAATACCCTCGAACCATACCCATAACCTCCATAGCTATAACCCATAATTTCCTTAGCTCTATCCCGCTCGAGAAAATTCGTTTGAAATAACTCGCTCATGACCTCGTCCTAGTATTTTATGTAAAATACTACTAATAATACCTCTAATAATAATACGATTAATAATAATATTAATCTTAATAATAATAATAATAATAATAATAATAATAATAATAATAATAATATAAATAATAATAATAATAATAATAATAATAATAATAATAATAATAATAATAATAATACTACAGAGGATGTTAAGTGAATGAATCAGAAACACACACTCGAATGCGATCGCATGGAATTTGAGGGTGATGCCTATGCGATCGCATGGCACCCTGGTACAGCTCATGATCGACTAAACTCCTTGCCGATACTCGTTTTATATATTATAATTATATGTATATTAAATCTTTATAATTAATTAAATATTATATTATATTTACATACTTAGTTAACTTGTAATTTTAACACCGATGATTTGTACATTGTCACTCGACTTATGTCCCGGTTCTGGTTTCTAGTACGCATTTTCGTACGCTTAGAAAACTTGCACTTTACGTGTACCTTTATCAATAATTAGACTTAATCATCGATAGACTATGTTACCCAAAGTATAACCTTTACATTTGAGTGTTGTGGTCATTTGATTCTATAAATCAATGTCTCGTTGTTTACCAATATATATTATTTTAAATCAAACGTTTTATGACTAAGTTAATATTATATTTTATCACTTTGTAAAATATAAATATATTTTCATTTAGAAATAAATTTGTACATATTATATATAATTGAAATATTTATTTAATAATATTTAGTTTTTCAAAATCAATTATATTTCAAAGTTTATTTTAAAATCGTTTAAATAATAAAAATTATTATAACACGTCACGTTTACACTTTAAAGCTTAAATTGATAAAATTCCTTTATGCGCCAATGTTCATTTTAATTTCTCAAACGTTCTAATTAATATATTTAATTATCAGTCGAATCAATAAACAAGTGTTACTATCATTTACTTACTAATTTGAAATCATATATATATTCAATATAATACTTGTTGTGAGTTATTTAAATATCTAATTCTAATAGTTAATATTATAACTTATTGTATATATTCAAATTAAGTTATTCAAACAAAAACATTTTAATATTCAATTCCTATTGTATTGAAAAACATTTTCGGACGATTGAAAATAGATTAATCGAATATTATGAAATTCAATTCTCCACTAACGTTTGTCTAGCTTTCATTATTTGACACTTTTGTTCTTGCATGTAAATCACTTTACCATTTTTCGAATATTGTTAAAAAGAACAGATTTCTTAAATCATAGTGGACCTTACTACAGAGATCCGTAATCATATCACAATGTATCTGATAATTCAATCATTTGGTATTATCTTTTAATTCTGTCGATAAATATATTAAACATGTACATGTAAAGTATTATACATCCACTACTTTGTTAACGTTTTCAAGTCATAAAATAGATTTCATAACTTATTTTCATATCATCCAAACCGTGTAATGTTTTATTAATATTTCTTAATTTAATATACACACACACACACACACACACACACATATATATATATATATATATATATATATATATATATATATATATATATATATATATATATATATATATATACATATCAATTTACACTTAATTGTTCGTGAATCGTCAAGAGTAGTCTAAGGGTAATTGAATATATGAACATAGTTCCAAAATTTTCTAGACTCAACATTACAGACTTTGCTTATCGTGTCGGAAACATTAAATTAGTTAAAGATAAAGTTTAAATTTAGTCGAAAAATTGCCGGGTCGTCACACCTATTACATTAGGCACATAATCAATCATACAATCAAGTTGGCAACCAACTCACTCACCATCCTAGTGTCATTTTGACTCATAGTGCAATTTCACCCCTTTTGCACTCTGTATCAATAATATTAGGTCAACTTCGCCAAATCCCTAAAACTAGCCCAAATATGTTCTTAATACACTTTTAACACAAGGTTATCTCATTTTTACACTCATTAAACAACTTAGGTCATCAAAGACTCATTTGACCCAATTCAAGGTTAACACACCCATTTGGGTCACCAACATACCCAAATAACACTCATTTGCTTAACATCTAGGTGTGCTAGTAATCAACTAACCAAATTAGACTCATAAGCTCATCAGCCATTTCAAAACCCTAGGTTAGTCTTCTTTGAGTTTTCATGACCCAATCTTACCCAAAATCCCCAAATCACTAACAAATGGGTTTTATGTTCATCACTAACCCAAACCCTAACCCTTAAACACTTAAAATAAGAAACTCAAGGTTAAGACTTACCACTACAATCAAAATGTAGCTAGAGACTAGATGAACAACTTTAAAACATGCGCTTTGACCCGAGTCAACCTTCTTCCTCCTTGATTTGAGCTTTCTCACACAAGAAATGTCACGACCGGAAAATTTTGACTGATTTTAAAGCAAACTCTCGATACGATTTAATATTTTTAACACGATAAGCAAAGTCTGTTAGGTTGAGTCTCAAAAATTTTGAACTGTTTCATATAATCATTTAACCTTTGACTGTGTCCAACGATTCACGAACAGCTATATATATATATATATATATATATATATATATATATATATATATATATATATATATATATATATATATATATATATATATATACTAATTTGGAATTGTAATTTAAAATAAAATAAAATATAATAAAAGTTATCAGGAATATATATATATATATATATATATATATAAAAAGTATATTAAATATAATTATTAAATAATAATAATACTCGTTTATTGATTCGTTGGTATTTAAATAAGTGATTCAAACTTATGTGATTTTAAAATAAATGAAAACTCATTAATAGACTACGTAAACTTCCGACTAGTTGAAAATACATTTACTATCTTATTTTGAATTTTAATTAATTTGTATATTTTATTTGGGATTGAGCTCAAATGACATGTCAACTTTTATGATCGATATTAAACAAGTTTAAACTCGAATTTATGAGAAGTTGAAATTAAACGTTGGTCCATAATTAAGTTTTATCAAATCTAAGTTTGCTAAAAATATATTTAAATACCTCGATCTAAGTCTTAGTACTCCGTACTTATTAATTAGAACAGAAAATATATAATTAATGAACCTTTTTGATCAGGTTTCAAACATTTAATGATCAGAATAACTAAAGTTATTTAAGCTAAAAATTGAGGATTTTTAGGAACACTTTTATACGTTAACTGATTAGCAATAAAACACAAATTTCAGTCCATAAATGAAATATAAACCTAAAAGTAAACGACGGCTAACATTACCACACATTTATATCTTAAATTATATTATAATTGGTAACACTGTGCTTAATTGAAAGATTGGATCACTTTTTCATTTCTATCCGTGATATTTTGTATTATCAATCAATTACTGTGTTTAGTGTGCTTATATTATATATATATATATATATATATATATATATATATATATATATATATATATATATATATATATATATATATATATATATATATATATATATATATATATATATATATATATATATATATATATTTTGTTTTGTTTGTTGGAAAGGAATCAGTGAAAACAAGAAATAATAATGTGCGTGCTTTTTACTTTTCTTCATCAATTTGTTATACATTATATTTATTTATGTGTGTGTTATTTGAGGGGAGGACTATAACCATCACCACCTGTGAATTACTTGAACAAACTTAACCCATAATCAACTTCCTTATTCTAGCTTCTTCATAATCACCATATTCTCAATCTTAAAACTTAAATATCGGCAAACAACGATCACCATCATATGAACAAATCCATGTTGCTCGACAATACCACACCCGAACCACCATAATCGATTTTCTGTTTCTTTCTTCTTTTGATGAGCACAAACACCATCCTTGTAAACCGTATCTGTAACGACCCTGGATTTCCCAATGTTTATTTATTAATAATTATTACTATTAATACGTATGATAAAACGAATGTATGTTATTACATTTACATGTTTCCATGATTGCCCGTACTTGACTTTTAAGTGCCCGAAACGTCTTTGTGACACACGAAACTTCACGAATAATATTTTCAAGTATTATTTGCATTCATGATTAAGTTTTATTAATCATTTTAATTAACTAAAGTTATTAGTTAGTTACTTGGGCTTTTAATTGGATTAACTTGTTAATTACATGCATACTTGGGCTTTTAATTGAACTTGGGCCATTATTAGTATTAGTGGACTTTAGAAGCCCATCCTACATTTTAAGTGGACTAACTAGCCACTCTTTCACTTGTAAGTATTAATTAGATCATGAACTAGTTAGTTAAAAAAGACTTGGAATCTAGTTGCACACCTTCCCCATGCATGCACCCTTAATATCCATCTTTTGTAAGCTTTTCATCCAAGTATCCAACAAACAAACTTCTCCCTCCATTTTGCTGCAGCAAAACCGTGAGGTTAAGGGCACCATATGGGGAGTTTTGATTTCATTATTCATCTCTTCATTCATTTGCATTTCTCTCTCAAAAACACACACACATACTTGCTTCATTTCTCTCTCAATTCTTTCTACATACTTGTAAGAACATGAAGCTTTTCTTCCTTTCTTTTCTCTTGTAAAACCGTAGCATATGCTACCTATATCATCATCATCATCATTTGTTGTTGTTTGATTACTTGTTGTTGTTAGTTTATTACATATAATTGTTAGTTGTTCTTTACTAGTTACAAGATCAAACTTACTAGTTTAATTCTTCATAATATCTTGTATTTATCAAGAACATAAGTACATAAACTCACTAGTTTATGATTCTACTTTTATTGTTTCAAAAGTTTGTAAGTTCTTGTGTTGTAACTCATACTTGTAGTTCTTGAAGTAAACTTAAAGTTTACTTTACTTAAAGATCAAACCTTGGTTGAATCTTTAAAAGTATGAACAAACCATGAACTTTTACTTGATTACTTAGTTTACTTTATCATTTTGACACTTTAATTTCATGTTTTTTGTTGTTGTTGGTCAAGTACTACAAGTTAGTCTTGATCTCATACTTTCTTGAAACTTAAAATTAACTTAGAAGTTCAAGAACATGTAAATAAGTTTTCTTTAAATATAACTTTGTATACTTATGCTTGATCTAGACTTTTGAATCTTGGATCTTCAAGATCTAACTAAGAACTATGTTCTACATCTTAAGATCTTGATTAGTTAGTTTACTTTCAAGTTTGTAACTTGTTATTAGCTTTAAAGTTCATGTATGTGTTAAATCTAAGACTTTGATGTAACTTTGGTTCATCAAACTTCTTGCAACACTTAAGTGAGTTGTGCTTCATGTATTAGACTTGCACTTGGGTTATGATGGTCAAATCTTGGTCAAGATGATGCAAACACATCAACGAGTTGTACACTTGAAGCTATATGCATCAAGGATGAGAACCGTGATAAGCATCGAGCACCGGAACCCATATTTTACTGCTTTCTGTCTTATACCTAGTGTTTTGGTGATTCTGTAACAGACCAGTAGACCTGGGCTGTTGTGGTTATGATTTTCAAATAGCTCTGTTCGAGTAGATAACTTTTCATATAGGACTCGTCTTAATCCGAGGTATGGTTTAGGATTTATGGCCTTCCGATCGTCACTATGTCCTTTAACGTTGTATAGAAATTTCTGACCTACTCGCACTTAGACCGTCGCCACGGTCAAACGAAGATGAGTTTGCTTCTGTAAATTTTACCACACTTAAGGGACTCATAGACGGATCCATGGCCACTGGTCTCACCTTAATTTAGTAAGGGTAGAGGCCGTGGTGACTGACTGAAGTCAGCCTTTGTTTTAAAACTACTTTCATAAATGAAACTTACTTTACGCCTTTTTGATGATGAATGATGATTACCCTTAAGACCTTATTTACATAATTTTAAACCTATTAAGATGATTTACTGACTTAGTACTATTTGACTTAGGTTGAGGACCTTCGAACCGATTACTTGCACACCTTTTCTGAACCGACTTTACGACTACATTATCATTGTGAGTTATAGCATTCCCTTTTTACTTTAACTTATTTTGGGAACTGAGAATACATGCGGATTTTATGTTTTACATACTAGGCACGAGTACTTAAACTTATATATATGTGTGGGTTATACAACGGCATAAACATTCCCTTTAGCTCGGTAACGTTTAATCATTGGTTTTTGAACCGTGAACGCGAATCTTAGATATGGATCCATAGGGTTTGACATCCCCACTCGGGCTAGTAGCGCTAGCATTCAAAGAGTGTTTAATACTTCGTAGACATATGCACTTGACAAGTGTACTTTCAGGGGATATAAACGTTAAGTTAGTTACCAAGTGCCCACGGTTAACATATACTTTATCATACTGTTTTGAAACGCTCTTTGTAGCACTGAAATCTCGTGGCCTACCTTACATACTGTTATACTTAAACTATAGCTCACCAACCTTTGTGTTGAAGTTTTTAAGCATGTTTTTCTCAGGTGCTTGAGGTTAGCTTCCGCTGTGTACTAGTCGTGCTGTAGACACCCGCTGCTTAGAGTTGCTATCGCATGAACTACTTTATTTGCATTCAAACATTCGTACTTTTGAACTATGACTTGTAATGACCATTGTGGTCACATACACTTATTATTTGCTTCTACTTAGTGAAGCATGCTTGTGATTGTAAAACATTCGATGTTGGTTTAGACATCACTTTATTAATGAATGCAAACTCTTTTGAAAACGTATATAGTACTTAACCTTGTAATGATCCTGTTGTTGATGATTCGTACACGATGGTTTTGTACTGGGCATCACATTTGGTATCAGAGCATTGGTTGTAGGGAATTAGGTTGCATTAGTGAGTCTAAGACCGACTCGAGTAGGATTCACTAATAGGACTAATCTACAACTTGCTAGTTTACGTGTTTCCGCTGAACTTACTGCATGCTGCTGCTTACTGTTACTGCTGTGAAAACCTGTATGGACGAAGTCCATATCGATTATAAACCATTCACAATAGTTGATTACATCGCGAGGTACTTGACTTCTATATGATTCATTTTACAAACATTGCATTCGTTTTTGAAAAGACAATCTTTCATTACATCGAAAGTTGACGTCATGCATACCAATTCATAATACATCTACTATATTTGACTTAATAATAATCTTGACGAACTCAACGACTCGAATGCAACGTCTTTTGAAATATGCCATGAATGACTCCAAATAATATCTTTAAAATGAGCAATTGCACAGCGGAAGATTTCTTTCGTACCTGAGAATAAACATGCTTTAAAGTGTCAACCAAAAGGTTGGTGAGTTCATTAGTTTAACATAAATAATCATTTCATAATTTTAATAGACCACAAGATTTCATATTTCCATTTCTCATAAACATACGTCCCATGCATAGAGACAAAAATATCATTCATATGGATTGAACACCTGGTAACCGACATTCACAATTTGTATATAAGAATATCCCCATCATTCCAGGATCCTCCTTCGAACATGATATAAATTTCGAAGTACTAAAGCATCCGGTACTTTGGATGGGGCTTGTTGGGCCCGATAGATCTATCTTTAGAGTTCGCGTCAATTAGGGTGTCTGTTCCCTAATTCTTAGATTACCAGACTTAATAAAAAGGGGCATATTCGGTTTAATAATCCAGCCATAGAATGTAGTTTTAAGTACTTGTGTCTATTTCGTAAAACAGTGATAAAAGCAGCGCTTGTATTCTCAGTCCCAAAAATATATATTGCAAAAGCATTTAAAAAGGGAGCAAATGAAACTCACGCAAATATAAATATTGTAAAACAGTTAATAAAGCATTTGCATGTATTCTCAACCCAAAATGTATATAAAAAGGGAATAATGAAACTCACCTAATGTATTTTGTAGTAAAAATACATACGACGACATTGAACAAGTGTAGGGTTGGCCTCGGATTCACGAACCTATATTAATTGTATATTTGTTAAAACATATAAGGAAATTCACATAATTTCCTTTATTAATATATTTTATTTATATGTTTTTAGTTATATATAGTTTATACCAAATTCCATTAACTACTTATATTATATCGTAAATTATATTATATATATATTTGTGTTGTATATGGAATTAGAATGATCAATATCTATATAATTAGTTATCTTAATATATATATATATATATATATATATATATATATATATATATATATATATATATATATATATATATATATATATATATATATATATATATATATATATGATTAGTTTAAAAAACATTTCATAGTTTGATACATATAAGTATATATATCAATAAGGTTAATATGTTTGATATATAGGTATATAAACTACTACTATAATTATAGTATATATAATAAGTATGTTTTAGGTACAAATATTTATCTCAAAAAAATATGTTAGTTTGGATAACAAAGATTTACCAATAATATTAACATCCTTGATGATGATAATACTAATAATAATAATGATTTTGTTTTTTAAAAAAAATGGTACTTTTGTTAAAATGATATTAATAATAATAAACTTGGGATTCATCATACTTAATAATAATAATATTCAATTTTTGTAACTATGTTCATACAGATAATACTACTTTTAAAATTACAAATGATAATAATTCTTCTAATACCCATAATTCTAAACTTGATAATAATAATAATAATAATAATACCATTAATATCAATATCAATAATAATAATAATAATGATAATAATATATTTTTATTTCTTTCCTAATAATAATAGTGATAAACATAATCATAATCATAATCATAATTAATACTAACATTATTTATTAATAATAGTAATAATAATTTCAATAATAATAATAATGAATATATTACCTTTAAAGAGATTGTAAAGGTTTTCTAAAAAGAATAGCCACTGCCAAGTCTCGAACCCACGACCCTTCGCTACCCACTAACACCTCAAACCGTTGGGCTGTTGCCCATATTTCGAAATTAAACAGAACCCAAAAGTATTTAACTCGATTAAAACTGTTTTCCTTTCTCATCTTCTTCTTTAACCCTAGACTAGTCGACCCATTTAAGCTCAAACCAATTTAACGAATTTGTTGCTTCATTTAGAGACTTGTAAACAACTAATAAATTAGCAACAGATGTGTTACATAAATAAAATAAAGAAAAAAAAAATGAAAACTGCATATGCAGTTCGCGACTGAAAATAATAAAAAAAAATTGGTTCTTTGATTTTTAAAACATTTTGTACAAAACTTATAATACGAATTGTGTTTCAAAACACACCGGGAAACTTTCCAAACCATCAATTTTAACAAAAACAACATAGTGAAATCAAATTTCTTAATGAACACCTCAGTTGACTTTTAAAACCGAAACCTTTGACTCCTAAATTAGATCTTGATATCAAAAATTGAAGATTGATAATTTGCAGAAAGTTTATAAGTCTGATTTCCAATAGAACTACATTTACACAATTTAAAATACATATCGAATTTGAGCTTTTGGTATATTGACTCAAGAACAGGGAAGTTAGCAGGTTTTTTTAAAGTTTAATTAATTTTGACAATTTTTTTAAAACTGATAAACGTGAGATATAGTTGATAATAAGTGAATGAAGTCTTTCACAGCTTATAGTAACCGAATTATTTGATGGATTAGTGTAGACAGAATCCAATCACAGTCACGAATGGAATAACAGAAAAGGGAAAAAAAATAAAAATAAAATAGAAGTTGATAAGGATCCCTAACAGATTTTGGATTTAGCTGATGTCTGATCTCTGATTCGTACGATATGGTGATTTGAAGAATCCACTAAACAGACATAAACAAAAAATAAAAAAAAGTTTGAAAGTGATCTTAAATAGAATTTGTTGTGCTTTGTTTTATCTGATATCCTTAATCAATAAATATAATATAGATATTAATAATAATAAAAATAATAATAGTAATAGAATTTATATTAATATTAATAATACTAATATCATAATACTACTACTAATAAAAATAATGATAAAAGTAATAAAAGTAATGATAATAAAATTTTAAATGTATAAATGATAACTTTCATTAGTAATAATGATAATAATAATAATAACTAATATTAACAATAATATTAACAATAATAATAATACTTAATATAATAAAAAAATGTTATTACTAATAAATTCTAAATAATAATGCTAATAATAATAATAATAATAACAATAATACTGGAATTACTAACAGTAATTAATAATACATAATAACAACAATAACAATCATAATAATAATAATACTAGTTATAAATAAGAATTATGATAAAGTAATAATAATAATGTTATATAAGAATGATAATTATATTGTTATTAATGATAAATATTTTGATAGAGATAATAATAATATTTAATAATAATACAAGTATTAATTAAGATACAACAAGTCACATGTATCGAATTTCATATTGGAAATAATAATATTAATAATACTGATGTTAATATAAATATTAATACTCATGTTGATAATACTAATTAATGTAGTAATATCAATAACAATTTATATTATAACTTGTAACATATTATGAATTATGTATCATAATTATATCTATAATACATATAATATTTATATCTTTTATATATAATCCAGAATATATATCATAAAAGTTATTTATAGAATTCATACATTTTTATGTGTAACTTTATTTTAATAACCATTTATTATTTTGTATATTATTTTTCATAATAAATCTTACGGATCTATTGTACTTTATATACATATATATATTTTTATATTTAATCTACATACTTTTATTTATTTAATTATATATATATATTTATTTACAAACATTTGTTCGTGAACCGTCGGGCATAGTCAAAGTCAAATGCATTCATGGAAATAGTTCAAATATTATGAGACTCAGTTTAATACACTTTTCTTATCGTATCGAAATCATATAAGATTAAGTTTAAATTTGGTCGGAAATTCCCGGGTCATCACAGAACCTACCCGTTAAAGAAATTTCGTCCCGAAATTTGAGTGAGGTGGTCATGGCTAACAATAAAAATGTTTGCATGACGAATATGAGTTGATAAATTGAGTTTTATCATCATTGAGTAATAAGGATAAAAATAATTCAATTATTCGAAGAGTACGAATGAAGCTATCACCAAAGAGTGAAATAGGAAACTAAAAATTTATCTTAACTTTTGACAGAGTTAGGGTTGAATTCCGGAATTCAAGGGATTTAAAGAAAATCTTCGAAATCTAAAAGGTTTGATTCTTCGGCGAGTAAGGAAATTAAGATCTCTATAATTAAATACGGTGATCTGTCTTGATTACTCTGTCTGATATTTCCACTATAAGTTAAACTCTTCCGTTCCATTATTCCTACCATTCCTATACTTTCCTTCTTAGTTCATATATCCAAAAGATTGTAAAAATGCTTAATCCAGTTCTAATCCTTGTTCTTATTCTGACTATCCCAATGATCGTTCTTCTTTTCCAACTCCCACCGGAAGAATCTATTTATTTCTACTATGCTCTAGGGATTATTGTATTTATAATCCTCCCGTGTCTTTATATTGCTATACGCACTGACCTCCACAGTTTGTAATTTCAGTGTTGTCATTGGGCTTTATATTTTCTCTTATACTTCGAAGTCCTTGCATCTGTCTTTCTATAATCATTGTCATTCCCAGTTAATACTCCCCCTATTTGCTGCGATTTATACTCCAATTTCTATTTTGGAGTTTTGTCCCTTCGTTTCTTCTTCTTGCGGTTGGGCATCTCTTGTAATGGTCCAGAATTCGCAGATATAAGTTTCAGAATGAACATCGTTAATGTTTTAAGAAAGAAACGGTAATAGCACAATTTGACTTGTCAAACTACCAGAATTCAAGGAAAGATAGGACTATCAAGAAAAATATATTCTTGATATGTTTATAGATTAGACAGAAGGTAAGAGTCGAGTAACATAGCACATGATGACGTTATGATCTGTGAATCATCACATTCCATTTAGAAACTCAACATGACGTACTGTAATATAATCACATTGATCAAGTGTCATTTTATTATACTAACTCATGCATCAGTTCCCAACATTACTTCAATAACATTCATATTTTAAGCTCGAAAGTTTACAAAATATAGAAACTAACAGTTTTTATATGATGTAATACTGATAGCACGAAGAGAATAATGATTTCAGATAAGAATAGTTATAAAATATCTCCAGAAATATGGAGGATATTTATAAATAAAAAAATACGATAATATCTCGAAATATCTAAGATCAGAGGATAATAGAAACTATTATCTGTAAGGGTCTAGAGTAAGGATCAAGATATTCACTAAAGACTTTAGCAGACATTGAATCATTTGGATTCTTTGAAGTCAAACTTATTCTTTGTGATTTGTCCACTGCTTTCTTCATAGTTTCGTATAATCTGCTTTTTGGTACTAAATTTTCTATTGAATGTTTCCAACATAATGATACAAAGGAAGCACGAAGAGTTATTTAATTTCGGACGAGAATATTTATGAAAATATCCTCTGAAATATCGAAGATATTGATGATGATATTTTGGAATTTCTAAGTTCGACGGTTGATGAGGAAGATTTTCCGCAAGATTTTAACATGAGTACGGAGCAAGATATTCGTTGAAGGTTTCATCGGATCCAGAATTACCTGGATTCTTTGAATATATGGTATGGTACTTGTATTTGTCCTTGGTCTCCATCGTGGTTAGCTCAATCCATTTTCCAGTTCCAACTTTTCTGAGCTTTTCCGACATACTATTCTTTATCATCAAACTTTCAATGATTAAGGTCGTTTACGGTTTTCCATGGTTTCTGTTGCTTCATTCAATTTTTTCAACATTCAGAGTATTGATTTGTGACTGAGTGCTTTTCAGAATTTCAGAACGAGAGATCATAATTCTAAGAGATAAATGTCATACATATAACTGTTGATGTAGATATGCCGTGAGTTTTCAAAGTACTGATTGCTGATTCCTGGTAATTGTTATGGCAGTTCTTGTTACAAGATGCAGATGAGTATATGATAGGGTTTCAATGGATAAATATAGTGATTTATCGGAGAGGTTTAAGCCAAGGAGCAATGAGGTTGCTGGTAAGTTTACTGCTAATGTGGTGGAATATAAACGGTTCCCCGATAACGATGATGAAAGGTAAACTTATATATCAATGTTATAATAAGACTTATTCGAATGAAAGGTCGGTGTACTAGCTGGAGCTGTGATAAAATTTGCTACTTTGAAAAGGAATCGCAAAGTTATTTTTCCTAATAAATGCCAAAGGATCTGACGCGGCTACGTGTTAAACTTTTACTCAGTTGCTGAGAGTTTCTCAGGTGCATAACTAGATGCATAAATCTTTTCTTCCGTAGATGAAGTGTGGTTGATTCATCCTATCGTCTGAGGTGTTTTCAAGAATCATGAGAAGTTTGAACGCAGATTGTAATCGTCAAGATACAAATGAGGTTTAAGATGAAATCAAGTGGAAAACTTGAAGAGATGTTTAGTTTCATATGTTATAATCAATATTTTAATCCATTTTTTTATTGTCCCATGTTTGTAGTCCACAGTTGATAGTCCACAGTTAGCAGTTCAATAATTCATATATAGTTTATAATATTTGAATTAATTAATACGTATCGTGACCCGTGTACCGGTCTCAGACTCGATCACAACTCAAACAATATATATATATATTTTGGAATCAACCTCAACCCTGTATAGCTAACTCTAACATTTACATATAGAGTGCCTATGGTTATTCCGAAATATATATATAGATGGGTCGATATGATATGTCAAAACCTTGTATACGTATCCCGATATTTAAAGTGCGTAACATAAATAACAGAAATTAAATGACGATAAATAAAGTGCGTAAAGTAAATAACAGAAATTAAATGACGATAAATAAAATTGCGAGAAATAAAATTGCGATAATTAAATTGCGATAAATAAATTGCGATAATTAAAATGTAATACGGAATTAACAGTTAGCTAGGAACAGTTAGCTAGGATTTGGTTAGCGTGGATCCTTAATAGAATTTCTTATAGTTAATTTGTTTGTTTCTAACAAATTTTATTTTGTCAAGTGTTTTCTTCATTATGCCACTTGTTGGATTTTGATAGGTCAAAATCCGAATGTGGAATTGAATGAATATGGTTATTCTGTGGTGAACGGATTTGTATATCAGTGGATGTAAGTAGGATACTAAACGACTGTTGAATCAGCTTCGAAGAATGTACAGTGTAATTTATTAATGTGAAATTTAAATATTCTTCGGGTATTACCTACCCGTTAAAATATTTTCACCATTAACAGCTTGTACAATAAAAAATTTTAATTACAATCTTTATGAAAACATATATACATATTTATTTTCTTCAGACGTAATTATGGATTTAATGAGTCAATGTGATTTTAAACTCATCAGATTTACGGCTAGAACTAGAGTACATAATCTCTAAAATATTAGAGATTACATAATCACCATGAAGGATGAAGATAGTTTATGTAGAACGATTAGTAAAACGATGATTATGCTTGAGGTATAGATTGCGAGGTTGAGACGTGTGATGATGTTGTTGTTGTTGGTACTCCTTGGTATCCATGGTGCGTATGATATTGGTGTTCGAGATATAGATTAAGATGTTGAGATGTGGGATGCGGATGTTGATGTTGGTGGTGGTGATGGTACTGTTGACATTGGTGGTGGTACTGGTTATGCTGCTGGTGCTGCTGTTGGTGTTTGTAACCTTCGCACTATATTCTCTAAAGCCACTACCCGAGCGCGAAGCTCGTTGACTTCTTCTATTACACCGGGGTGATTTTCGGTTCGGACTAGCGGATAAATATAATCTAAAATTTAGTATAGTATATAATCGTGGCGAGATACTCTGGAAATGAGAGAAAAGATGGTGTTTCGAACAGGTTCACCGGTAAGTGCTTCAGGTTCTTCGCCAATAGGACAATGTGACGGATGGAAAGGATCACCTTCTTCTTGTCTCCAATGATTGAGAAGGCTTCGAACCCATCCCCAATTCATCCAGAATAGATGATCTGATTGGTTGATCCATTCCGGTCACACTGCTTTCGGAGCTTGAGTGGGATTCCATTTCGGAATCCGAGTGACTTGAACTAATGACGAATTCCATTTTGTACGATTGAATAAAGAATTTTTAGATATGAAATGATTTTTCTGGCTAACGTATGGTATTCTTAATTACATAGAATACCCATATATATAGAATAAAAGGTTTCGTAGATTACGGAGGAATTTACGGGATACGCCAGGTAAGGTTTATAGTAGTAGATACGCTAAGATATGAATCTTGTCTATACACTATTCATGCAATCAATGCAGCAAGACGTGTCTAGACTAAGAATGATAAGCAGATAATTTTCGACACAAAATGATAAGCAAAACTTTTTGACATGCAGACCAGGTCGAAGTCCAGACTCACTAATGCATCCTAACGACTACTAGTTAGACATACTAATGCAAGACCTGGTTCGCTACGACCACCGCTCTGATACCAACTGTGAAAACCCGTCCGGACGAAGTCCATATCGATTATAAACGATTCACAACAGTTGATTACATCGCGAGGTACTTGACTTCTATATGATTCATTTTACAAGCATTGCATTCGTTTTTAAAAAGACAATCTTTCATTACATCGAAAGTTGACGGCATGCATACCAATTCATAATACATCTACTATATTTGACTTAATATTAATCTTGATGAACTCAATGACTCGAATGCAACGTCTTTTGAAATATGCCATGAATGACTCCAAATAATATCTTTAAAATGAGCAATTGCACAGCGGAAGATTTCTTTCGTACCTGAGAATAAACATGCTTTAAAGTGTCAACCAAAAGGTTGGTGAGTTCATTAGTTTAACATAAATAATCATTTCATAATTTTAATAGACCACAAGATTTCATATTTCCATTTCTCATAAACATACGTCCCATGCATAGAGACAAAAATATCATTCATATGGATTGAACACCTGGTAACCGACATTCACAATTTGTATATAAGAATATCCCCATCATTCCAGGATCCTCCTTCGAACATGATATAAATTTCGAAGTACTAAAGCATCCGGTACTTTGGATGGGGCTTGTTGGGCCCGATAGATCTATCTTTAGAGTTCGCGTCAATTAGGGTGTCTGTTCCCTAATTCTTAGATTACCAGACTTAATAAAAATGGGCATATTTGGTTTAATAATCCAGCCATAGAATGTAGTTTTAAGTACTTGTGTCTATTTCGTAAAACAGTTATAAAAGCAGCGCTTGTATTCTCAGTCCCAAAAATATATATTGCAAAAGCATTTAAAAAGGGAGCAAATGAAACTCACGCATATAAATATTGTAAAACAGTTAATAAAGCATTTGCATGTATTCTCAACCCAAAATGTATATAAAAAGGGAATAATGAAACTCACCTAATGTATTTTGTAGTAAAAATACATACGACGACATTGAACAAGTGTAGGGTTGGCCTCGGATTCACGAACCTATATTAATTGTATATTTGTTAAAACATATAAGGAAATTCACATAATTTCCTTTATTAATATATTTTATTTATATGTTTTTAGTTATATATAGTTTATACCAAATTCCATTAACTACTTATATTATATCGTAAATTATATTATATATATATTTGTGTTGTATATGGAATTAGAATGATCAATATCTATATAATTAGTTATCTTAATATATCTATATATATATATATATATATATATGATTAGTTTAAAAAACATTTCATAGTTTGATACATATAAGTATATATATCAATAAGGTTAATATGTTTGATATATAGGTATATAAACTACTACTATGATTATAGTATATATAATAAGTATGTTTTAGGTACAAATATTTATCTCAAAAAAATATGTTAGTTTGGATAACAAAGATTTACCAATAATATTAACATCCTTGATGATGATAATACTAATAATAATAATGATTTTGTTTTTAAAAAAAAATGGTACTTTTGTTAAAATGATATTAATAATAATAAACTTGGGATTCATCATACTTAATAATAATAATATTCAATTTTTGTAACTATGTTCATACAGATAATACTACTTTTAAAATTACAAATGATAATAATTCTTCTAATACCCATAATTCTAAACTTGATAATAATAATAATTATAATACCATTAATATCAATATCAATAATAATAATAATAATGATAATAATATATTTTTATTTCTTTCCTAATAATAATAGTGATAAACATAATCATAATCATAATCATAATTAATACTAACATTATTTATTAATAATAGTAATAATAATTGCAATAATAATAATAATAATGAATATATTACCTTTAAAGAGATTGCAAAGGTTTTCTAAAAAGAATAGCCACTGCCAAGTCTCGAACCCACGACCCTTCGCTACCCGCTAACACCTCAAACCGTTGGGCTGTTGCCCATATTTCGAAATTAAACAGAACCCAAAAGTATTTAACTCGATTAAAACTGTTTTCCTTTCTCATCTTCTTCTTCAACCCTAGACTAGTCGACCCATTTAAGCTCAAACCAATTTAACGAATTTGTTGCTTCATTTAGAGACTTGTAAACAACTAATAAATTAGCAACAGATGTGTTACATAAATAAAATAAAGAAAAAAAAATGAAAACTGCATATGCAGTTCGCGACTGAAAATAATAAAAAAAATTGGTTCTTTGATTTTTAAAACGTTTTGTACAAAACTTATAATACGAATTGTGTTTCAAAACACACCGGGAAACTTTCCAAACCATCAATTTTAACAAAAACAACATAGTGAAATCAAATTTCTTAATGAACACCTCAGTTGACTTTTAAAACCGAAACCTTTGACTCCTAAATTAGATCTTGATATCAAAAATTGAAGATTGATAATTTGCAGAAAGTTTATACGACTGATTTCCAATAGAACTACATTTACACAATTTAAAATACATATCGAATTTGAGCTTTTGGTATATTGACTCAAGAACAGGGAAGTTAGCAGGTTTTTTTAAAGTTTAATTAATTTTGACAATTTTTTTAAAACTGATAAACGTGAGATATAGTTGATAATAAGTGAATGAAGTCTTTCACAGCTTATAGTAACCGAATTATTTGATGGATTAGTGTAGACAGAATCCAATCACAGTCACGAATGGAATAACAGAAAAGGAAAAAAATAAATAAATAAAATAGCAAGTTGATAAGGATCCCTAACAGATTTTGGATTTAGCTGATGTCTGATCTCTGATTCGTACGATATGGTGATTTGAAGAATCCACTAAACAGACATAAACAAAAAATAAAAAAAAGTTTGAAAGTGATCTAAAATAGAATTTGCTGTGCTTTGTTTTATCTGATATCCTTAATCAATAAATATAATATAAATATTAATAATAATAAAAATAATAATAGTAATAGAATTTATATTAATATTAATAATACTAATACCATAATACTACTACTAATAAAAATAATGATAAAAGTAATAAAAGTTATGATAATAAAATTTTAAATGTATAAATGATAACTTTCATTAGTAATAATGATAATAATAATAATAACTAATATTAACAATAATATTAACAATAATAATAATACTTAATATAATAAAAAAATGTTATTACTAATAAATTCTAAATAATAATGCTAATAATAATAATAACAATAATACTTGAATTACTAACAGTAATTAATAATACATAATAACAACAATAACAATCATAATAATAATAATAATACTAGTTATAAATAAGAATTATGATAAAGTAATAATAATAATGTTATATAAGAATGATAATTATATTGTTATTAATGATAAATATTTTGATAGAGATAATAATAATATTTAATAATAATACAAGTATTAATTAAGATACAACAAGTCACATGTATCGAATTTCATATTGGAAATAATAATATTAATAATACTGATGTTAATATAAATATTAATACTCATGTTGATAATACTAATTAATGTAGTAATATCAATAACAATTTATATTATAACTTGTAACATATTATGAATTATGTATCATAATTATATCTATAATACATATAATATTTATATCTTTTATATATAATCCAGAATATATATCATAAAAGTTATTTATAGAATTCATACATTTTTATGTGTAACTTTATTTTAATAACCATTTATTATTTTGTATATTATTTTTCATAATAAATCTTACTGATCTATTGTACTTTATATATATATATTTTTTTATATATTTAATCTACATACTTTTATTTATTTAATTATATATATATATTTATTTACAAACATTTGTTCGTGAACCGTCGGGCATAGTCAAAGTCAAATGCATTCATGGAAATAGTTCAAATATTATGAGACTCAGTTTAATACACTTTGCTTATCGTGTCAAAATCATATAAGATTAAGTTTAAATTTGGTCGGAAATTCCCGGGTCATCACAACTGCTATATGCCGTATGCTACTACATGATTTCACTACTGTATGATATTACTTGCTTTCGATTGCATGCTACTTCTGTACGATTTGCTGTTATTGCCATGCTACTTATTGTTATACATGATTTAAACTGTTGGCCTAATACGTGCTTGCTTTATGACTTACTGACATGAAAAATTTATTTTCCTTGTTCAGATGTTGGATGTACCACATGCTAGCGTTTTGGGCAGTTTAGACTCTTCAGCTACTCCACCTACCACCGTTGCTGATCCACCGGTCCCGCTACCCATTAGTGATCCCGGCACTTCTACTTCCGGAGCCAGTAGTAGTACACCTGCCCCAGTGGCTTCTTCCGATAGACACGTAGGCCCTACGGAGATTCCAGCTCCATCTGCTCCGGACCCTCGGGGTCACAGCCCCGCATCGGTGGGATTGAGATTCCTGCGGAGTTAGGGGAAGGGCCATTTCGTAACCATATGCGCACGCCTTGCCGACGCACTCCCGACGGACGTTTAGTGCCGATTCCGCCAGACAGACACAGACAGATGTTGGCCGCCTTCAGACTGCCAGTTGAGCCACCCGTGTCGCCACCACATGATTCAGACGACGGGTCTTCCACTGATGCTCCATCAGACGACACCTCTTCGGATGACTCAAGTGACGACGAGGACCCTGCTGATATACCTATACAGGCACCCTCCACCCCGCTGAAGAAGCGGTACCGTCCTGATGGCACCGTTATTCCAGGGGTGAATGGAGGCCGTGCTTTCACTGACGCCTTTGGTCGGCGTCGGAGGGTTACTGCCCGTAAGCGGCTTGTGCCGTACCCTTCCGACCCACAGATACGTAAGGCACCTCGTTACGTACTGACTATTTCTGGAGCCGTGACATCTGATCCTCGTTTCGTGAGGGCTTCACCATCTGCACCACCGGCACCATCTGCACCACCGGCACCATCTGCACTACCGGCACCACCTGCACTGCTGGTACCGCCTGCCCCACCAGCTCCCACTGTCGAGGAATTGACAAGGGAGGTGGGAATCCTCCGAGCTCGGGTTGCTGAGCTTGAGGGACAGTTGGCTCAGGTTTTAGACATCCTACACCCACCTCCACCGTAGGACTTTTGTATTAGATTTCATGATGTAATCTAGTTGTAGCTTCTTGTATTATTTATGTATTGTACGGACTTATTCAGATGTATGGAACTTATTATTATTAATGGAACTTTGCGTTATTTAATTCTTGCACGATGTTCTATTTACATTACTGTACGATGGTTCTGTGGTATTTGTACCTAGATGCGTTATTTAATAACATGTGACGTTTTGATTCCATGTTGGTCACTATATACTGTATTATTACTACTTGCATGCTGGATTTTGACTTGAGTCAAAATTTTTGTTTAGAACATCATGGCTAACGGTCGATCCACACCTACTGCTACTCAAATTAAAGAGATGATCCAAGAACGGGTAGCCGCAGCCCTAGCAAAAAGAAACCTCCAAGCTCCACCGCCACCACCACCAGTTATCCCACCCGTTCGAAATGGGTGTACTTACAAGGAATTCCAGAGCTGCAAACCGCATAACTTCAGTGGAACCGAGGGACCGGTTGGTCTCACCAGATGGTTCGAGAAACTTGAATCAGTATTCCGAGTTAGCAACTGTTCGGAGGACAGCAAAACCAAGTTTGCATCTTGCACGCTATCTGACGGCGCACTAACGTGGTGGAACACGTTAGCTCAAGCAAAAGGTATCGATGAGGCGTATGCTACACCATGGGAGGAATTCAAGGCTGCTATGATTGATGAGTATTGTCCGAGAACCGAAATCCAGAAGATGGAAATTGAATTTATGCAGTTAAAGGCCGTTGGGAACGACCTTGATGGTTACAACAGGAGATTTTTGGAACTAGCTCTTATGTGTCTGACAATGGTCACCCCGGAATTCAAACGAATGGAAAGGTACTTCTGGGGACTCCCTAAGAGCATCAAGGGTAACGTCACCTCGTCCAAACCACCGAATGTTCCGAAGCAATGCGCATGGCGCATACACTCATGAATCAGATTCTTATTGATGAGCCAGAGAAGGCTAAGTTTGAGGCTGGTAGTAGCGAAAAGAGGAAATGGGACAACAACCACAACAACCACAACAACCACAACAACAACAACAACAACAACAACAGGGGGAGAAACTACGATTAAACCCCCGCCAAGAGGCACAACAATGGTGGAAACCCTAATCCCAACAACAACACCAACACCAACCCGAACTACAAAGGAACCTTACCACAATGCAAGCGATGCTACAAACACCACACTGGGTATTGCAATGTTGTCTGTGAGAAATGCCAACGGGCTGGGCATATCGAGAAAGACTGCAAGGTCACCACTTTGAATGGGAAGCCAAACACCAATGGACCTAAGAAGTGCTACGAATGCGGGCAGATGGGCCATTTCAGAAATGTGTGCCCAAACAAGCGAAAAGACGGAGGATCACCCCGTGGTAGAGCTTTTAATGTTAATGCAAGGGATGCACGCGATAACCCCGACTTGGTGATAGGTATATTCAAAATCAACAATCTTTTAGCTTCTGTCTTGTTTGATACTGGTGCGGATAGAAGTTATGTATGTAGACATTTTTGCGATAAGATTAATTGGTCATTAGTCCCGTTAAAAGAGAGTATGCTTGTCGAGGTCGCCAACGATAAGCTTGAAAAAGTTGACCACATTAGTCGAGGAGCTATTATCAATATAGCTGGTGCAGATTTCGAAATTGATTTGATACCAATCAAACTGGGAAGTTTTGACGTGATCGTCGGTATGGATTGGTTGAGCAAGATAAAGGCCGATATTATCTGCGAAGATAAAGCACTTCGCATACCACAAGGAGATGGCGAACCACTGGTTATCTATGGAGAGAGATGTACCTCGAAGTTGAACCTCATTAGTTGCGTGAAAGCGCAAAAGATTTTATGAAGAAGGGACGTTTTGCTGTCCTAGCACATGTGAAAGCGGTAGAAACTGAGGTGAGAAGCGTGAACGACATTCGAATTGTGAACGAATTTTCCGATGTCTTCCCTAAAGAATTGCTTGGATTACCGCCGCCTAGAGCCGTAGAGTTTCAGATTGATTTAATGCCAGGAGCTGCACCTGTAGCTCGTGCACCTTATAGACTCGCACCTTCCGAGATGCAAGAATTACAGAGTCAACTACAAGAGCTGTTAGATCGAGGGTTTATCCAACCAAGTTTTTCGCCCTGGGGCGCACCTGTTCTGTTTGTGAAGAAGTAGGATGGATCCTTCCGTATGTGTATCGACTACCGTGAACTCAACAAATTGACTATCAAGAATCGGTATCCTCTCCCGCGAATTGATGATCTTTTTGATCAACTACAAGGATCGAGCGTTTACTCAAAGATTGATTTGCGATCCGGTTATCACCAGTTGAGGGTGAAGGAAAGTGACGTGATGAAAACTGCATTTAGAACCCGTTATGGTCATTATGAGTTTCTCGTGATGCCATTCGGTTTGACAAATGCACCTGCCGTGTTCATGGACCTCATGAATCGTGTCTGCAAGCCTTACTTGGACAAGTTTGTCATCGTCTTCATAGATGATATCCTCATCTACTCTAAGAGCGAAGAAGAGCATGAGCAACACCTCCGGTTAGTACTTGAACTCTTGAGACAAGAGCAACTTTATGCCAAATTCTCCAAGTGTGAATTTTGGCTGAAGGAAGTCCTGTTTCTGGGTCATGTTGTGAGCGACCAAGGTATCAAAGTTGATCCCGCCAAGATTGAAGCCATCAGCAAGTGGGAGACCCCCACTACTCCGACGCATATTCGCCAATTCCTAGGTCTCGCCGGTTACTACCGAAGATTCATCGAAGGATTTTCTCTGATTGCGCGTCCTTTGACCGCGCTGACTCACAAGGGCAAGAAGTTCATTTGGGAACCCGCACATGAATCAGCATTCCAAACTTTGAAGAAGAAGTTAACCTCCGCACCTATTCTATCGCTTCCTGAGGGTAGTGACGACTTTGTTGTTTATTGTGATGCATCGAAGAGTGGTTTTGGTTGTGTACTGATGCAACGATCAAAGGTTATCGCTTATGCCTCCCGACAACTGAAGATCCACGAGCGGAACTACACTACTCACGATCTTGAACTTGGAGCCGTTGTCTTTGTGCTCAAATTGTGGAGACACTATTTGTATGGAACTAAGAGCACTATCTTCACCGACCACAAGAGCCTCCAGCACATCTTTGATCAGAAGCAACTGAATATGAGACAGTGTCGATGGATCGAGACGCTCAACGACTACGACTGTGAACTTCGCTATCACCCTGGCAAGGCCAATGTTGTAGCTGACGCTTTAAGCCGAAAGGAGAGGATGACACCTCTTCATGTTAGGGCTCTGAACATCACCATCCATTCGAACCTCAACAGCCAGATCAGAGTAGCCCAAGATGAGGCTCTCAAAGAGGAGAATGTATCTCATGAACATTTGAACATACTTGTCTCTCGATTCGAGGTTAGGGAGTCTGGACTCCGATGTTATGCTGGAAGAATATGGGTACCTCTTTATGGAGATCTACGGAACCTTATACTTGATGAAGCACACAAATCAAGATATTTGATTCATCCTGGAGCAGGCAAAATGTACCACGACCTTAAAGAACAATATTGGTGGCCGAATCTTAAGAAGGACGTTGCGACTTATGTTGGTAAGTGTTTGACTTGCTCGAAGGTTAAAGCTGAGCATCAGAGACCTTCTGGGTTGCTTCAACAACCAGAAATCCCACAATGGAAGTGGGAAAGGAAAACGATGGATTTCATCACCAAGCTACCAAAGACGGTGGGCGGATACGATACTATTTGGGTTATTGTTGACCGCCTTACCAAATCTGCACACTTCCTAGCGATGAAGGAAACTGATACAATGGAAAGACTTGCTCAGCTATACATCAAAGAGGTTGTATCTCGTCATGGTGTACCTTTATCGATCATCTCTGATCGCGATCCCCGTTTTTCTTCTAGATTTTGGCGTTCTTTGCAAGAAGCCATGGGAACTCGTCTTGATATGAGTACTGCTTATCACCCTCATACTGACGGACAAAGTGAACGAACGATTCAGACCTTGGAGGACATGTTGCGTGCATGCGTCATTGATTTCGTAAAGGCCTGGGAAAGACATTTGCCACTCGCCGAATTCTCGTACAACAACAGTTATCACTCTAGCATTAATGCTGCACCTTTTGAAGCATTGTATGGCCGCAAGTGCCGATCTCCTATTTGTTGGGCCGAAGTAGGCGAAAAGCAAATCACCGGACCTGAGGTAGTCCATGAAACAACGGAGAAGATTGCTCAGATTCAAGCTAGACTTAAGACTGCCCGTGATCGCCAAAAGAGTTATGCTGATCTTAAACGTAAGGACTTTGAATTCAACGTTGGTGTTCGTGTAATGTTGAAGGTTGCACCTTGGAAAGGTGTGATCCGTTTTGGAAAACGTGGAAAGTTAAACCCACGATACATTGGTCCTTTTGAAATCTTGGAACGTGTTGGACCCGTTGCATACCATTTGGATCTACCAGCACAATTGAGCTCAGTTCATCCTACCTTCCACGTGTCGAACTTGAAGAAGTGTCTTGCTGCACCAGAACTTATCATACCACTTGAGGAACTTACGATTGATGACAAACTTAACTTTGTGGAAGAACCAGTTGAGATTATGGATCGTGAGATCAAAACTTTGAAACGCAACAAGATTACGATCGTTCGAGTACGATGGAATGCCAAACGAGGACCTGAGTTTACTTGGGAGCGAGAGGATCAAATGATGCGGAAGTATCCTCACCTTTTCCCGACTCCTCCATCTACCTCAGCTTAAATTTCGGGACGAAATTTTCTTTAACAGGTGGGTAATGTAACGACCCTGGATTTCCCAACGTTTATTTATTAATAATTATTATTATTAATACGTATGATAAAACGAATTTATGTTATTACATTTACATGTTACCATGATTGCCCGTACTTGACTTTTAAGTGCCCGAAACGTCTTTGTGACACACAAAACTTCACGAATAATATTTTCAAGTATTATTTGCATTCATGATTAAGTTTTATTAATCATTTTAATTAACTAAAGTTATTAGTTAGTTACTTGGGCTTTTAATTGGATTAACTTGTTAATTACATGCATACTTGGGCTTTTAATTGGATTAACTTGTTAATTACATGCATACTTAGGCTTTTAATTGAACTTGGGCCATTATTAGTATTAGTGGACTTTAGAAGCTCACCCTACATTTTAAGTGGACTAACTAGCCACTCTTTCACTTGTAAGTATCAATTAGATCATGAACTAGTTAGTTAAAAAGGACTTGGAATCTAGTTGCACACCTTCCCCATGCATGCACCCTTAATATCCATCTTTTGTAAGCTTTTCATCCAAGTATCCAACAAACAAACTTCTCTCTCCATTTTGCTGCAGCAAAACCGTGAGGTTGAGGGCACCATATGGGGAGTTTTGATTTCATTATTCATCACTTCATTCATTTGCATTTCTCTCTCAAAAACACACACACATACTTTCTTCATTTCTCTCTCAATTCTTTCTACATACTTGTAAGAACATGAAGCTTTTCTTCCTTTCTTTTCTCTTGTAAAACCGTAGCATATGCTACCTATATCATCATCATCATTTGTTGTTGTTTGATTACTTGTTGTTGTTAGTTTATTACATATAATTGTTAGTTGTTCTTTACTAGTTACAAGATCAAACTAACTAGTTTGATTCTTCATAATATCTTGTATTTATCAAGAACATAAGAACATAAGAACATAAACTCACTAGTTTATGATTCTACTTTTATTGTTTCAAAAGTTTGTAAGTTCTTGTGTTGTAACTCATACTTGTAGTTCTTGAAGTAAACTTAAAGTTTACTTTACTTAAAGATCAAACCTTGGTTGAATCTTTAAAAGTATGAACAAACCATGAACTTTTACTTGATTACTTAGTTTACTTTATCATTTTGACACTTTAATTTCATGTTTGTTGTTGTTGTTGTTGGTCAAGTACTACAAGTTAGTCTTGATCTCATACTTTCTTGAAACTTAAAATTAACTTAGAAGTTCAAGAACATGTAAATAAGTTTTCTTTAAATATAACTTTGTATACTTATGCTTGATCTAGACTTTTGAGTCTTGGATCTTCAAGATCTAACTAAGAACTATGTTCTACATCTTAAGATCTTGATTAGTTAGTTTACTTTCAAGTTTGTAACTTGTTATTAGCTTTAAAGTTCATGTATGTGTTAGATCTAAGACTTTGATGTAACTTTGGTTCATCAAACTTCTTGCAACACTTAAGTGAGTTGTGCTTCATGTCTTAGACTTGCACTTGGGTTATGATGGTCAAATCTTGTTCAATATGATGCAAACACATCAATGAGTTGTACACTTGAAGCTATATGCATCAAGGATGAGAACCGTGATAAGCATCGAGCACCGGAACCCATATTTTACTGCTTTCTGTCTTATACCTACTGTTTTGGTGATTCTGTAACAGACCAGTAGACCTGGGCTGTTGTGGTTATGATTTTAAAATATCTCTGTTCGAGTAGATAACTTTTCACATAGGACTCGTCTTAATCCGAGTTACGGTTTAGGATTTATGGCCCTCCGATCGTCACTATGTCCTTTAACGTTGTGCAGAAATTTCTGACCTACTCGCACTTAGACCGTCGCCACGGTCAAACGAAGACGAGTTTGCTTCTGTAAATTTTACCACACTTAAGGGACTCATAGATGGAGCCATGGCCACTGGTCTCACCTTAATTCAGTAAAGGTAGAGGCCGTGGTGACTGACTGAAGTCAGCCTTTGTTTTAAAACTACTTTCATAAACGAAACTTACTTTACGCCTTTTTGATGATGAATGATGATGACCTTTAAGACCTTATTTACATACTTTTAAACCTATTAAGACAATTTACTGACTTAGTACTATTTGACTTAGGTTGAGGACCTTCGGACTGATTACTTGCACACCTTTTCCGAACCGACTTTACGACTACATTATCATTGTGAGTTATAGCATTCCCTTTTTACTTTAACTTATTTTGGGAACTGAGAATACATGCGGATTTTATGTTTTACATACTAGGCATGAGTACTTAAACTTATATATATGTGTGGGTTATACAACGGCATAAACATTCCCTTTAGCTCGGTAACGTTTAATCATTGGTTTTTGAACCGTGAACGCGAATCTTAGATATGGATCCATAGGGTTTGACATCCCCACTCGGGCTAGTAGCGCTAGCATTTAACGAGTGTTTAATACTTCGTAGACATACGCACTTGCCAAGTGTACTTTCAGGGGGTATAAACGTTAAGTTAGTTACCAAGTGCCCACGGTTAACATATACTTTATCATACTGTTTTGAAACGCTCTTTGTAGCACTGAAATCTCGTGGCCTACCTTACATACTGTTATACTTAAACTATAGCTCACCAACCTTTGTGTTGACGTTTTTAAGCATGTTTTTCTCAGGTGCTTGAGGTTAGCTTCCGCTGTGTACTAGTCGTGCTGTAGACACCCGCTTCTTAGAGTTGCTATCGCATGACCTACTTTATTTGCATTCAAACATTCGTACTTTTGAACTATGACTTGTGACGACCATTGTGGTCACATACACTTATTATTTGCTTCTACTTAGTGAAGCATGCTTGTGGATTGTAAAACATTCGATGTTGGTTTAGACATCACTTTATTAATGAATGCAAACTCTTTTGAAAACGCATATAGTACTTAACCTTGTAATGATCCTGTTGTTGATGATTCGTACGCGATGGTTTTGTACGGGGCATCACAGTATCAACTCACCATCCTTTTACTCTTCAAACAACCACGACAACCACCCTAGTCACTAACGGCCAACGGGTAATATATTTTTTCTCTTTCTCTTCTTTTCGTGAAATCTAAACAAAAACAAATGATCAACCATCGTTTACTTCTATTCTACTGTCTATTAAATGGAAGGCCAAACCACACAAGAACACCCACACAACACCACCTTGTTTCCTTCTTCTTCGTTAATGCGTAAACCACCATATAACCACCCCTTCGTTCTTTCCTATTTCTGTAATGATCACGAACCTGCAACTATTTATATTCGAAAACAAATTATAATTACTCGATCACTGTTGCAGTTTCTCTTCGTAAACACCCCAACAACCAACACAACCCATTTGTATACTATTGCTACACTTCTGTTTAAGTATTCCATCATGTTCTTATTTATGATCAAAACCAATTTATTATACTATTACTACGCTTCTAGTTAACTGTCTCTATTTCCTGTTTCCAATCAACCCGCCATCATCAAACGCCTCATGTTCCTGCTACAACCATCGTGAAACACATGCTACTATTTTCTTCTGATAACCGGACATACCACACCACTCGTCACCAAAACCAAACCCAATTACCACCTTCTTTGTTTTCCATCACCATCCCTAAACCACCGCAACGCACCTTCAAAACCCTCGCCATAATCATCGCAAATACCTTCGAATTATCTGTTGTAAGCTCCTGTTACTGCGAGTCAAGGTTTGGAACACTACTGCGAGAGGGACGCAGTAGAGTATAACCATTTAAAGGATGATGCAGTAATCGAGCATAACCATTTGAAGGATGATGCAGTAACGTTATTGAATAAAGGTGAGACTACAATGTTAATCGAAAAAGCTGTTGATTATGATGGAGAGTTGGTGAGTGGAAATCTAACTAGATAACCCACTTGATTATATTTTATAGTATAAAACATATAGAAGGGATTTTTGGCCGACAAAAAGGAATCACATAACTTGATATTTTGTTATTTTATGAAATGATTATAATAATGTTTCTGTTTCGGTGGAATAACTCGACTTAAAACCCTTACAATATCATAATCGAATGGTTACAGGATGTGTTGTTGGACTGATTAATTAGAATTGTTGTTGGGCTGATTATTTAGTTAGTTATTTGGGCTGAATAATTTTAATTGAGGTTGGGCCATTACGTTATGCTTGTTGGGCCGAGAATCCAGCTAGATTGTTTTGATGGGCTGTCTTGGCGTATAAAGCACATATGGAACGTATTTTAATCTAAATGATAATCATGATAATACATGATCATGATAAAGATGATATACGATTATGACGTACGATGGGTGATGATGATAATGAAGATCGTATGATGATGATCGATTAATTTTTGAGAAGATAAAGATATTAAACGAAACCGAATGTCGGGTTAAATAGAATTAAAATAGGAATTTAGATAGAAAGACATGAAGTAGAGTAATGATTAGGACTGTTATCGGGTTAGCGAGAGGTCGCGGGTTCAAACCTGGGCTTGTGCATTTTTTTTAAGGGCTACTTCTTTGAGGTAGTATTACTATTACCATTATTATTATTATTATTATTATTATTATTATTATTATTATTATTATTATTATTATTATTATTATTAATATTATTATTATTATTATTATTATTACTATTATTATTATTATTAATATTATATTATTATTATTATTATTATTATTATTATTATTATTATTATTATTATTATTAATATAAGTATTATTATTAATATTATCATTATTATTATTAATATAATTATCATTATTAGTATCATTATTATTATTATCATTATCATTTTTATCATTACTAATATCATTATTAATAAAAAACCATATTATTATTATTATCAATATTACTATTAATATTATTATTATTACAATAAAAGTTAGTTATATAAAATTATACTTAATAAAACTATATTAATACTTTATAAATTTTTATATAAAATAAATATATTTAAGTTAATAATGAAAGATATAAATATAACAATTATATCACTAATAATAATATATATAAATTTGTACAATTACATGTGTTAATATATATACTTGATATAGGTTCGTGAATCCGAGGCCAACCCTGCAATTGTTCAGTTCAGTCGTATGCATATTTTTACTACAAAATATCGAATCATGAGTTCATTTGATTCTCTTTTACTCTTTACATTTTTGAGACTGAGAATACATGCGCTGTTTTTATAGCTGTTTTATTAAATGCTTTTGCAATCTATATTTTTGGACTGCGAATACATTAAATGCTTTTATAAATGTTTGACGAGATAGACACAAGCAAAACATTCCTCGAATGAATTATTATACAAACAGAAGTTCTGTTGATTATTATTGAATTAGTTGGACGTTATTATCGCCACTAATTGATGTGAATATTTCCCCTTGATTATTATAGCTTGGTAACCTAAGAATTAGGAAACGGGTATGGCCCCTAATTCACGCGAATCCTAAAGGTAGCTATCGGGTTTAACACCCCCACCCAGAATGTTCACTAGACGAAAGAGCTAGTTGGCATGGTGTTTAGTACTTCGAGGTTTATAAATTTATTAGAGACTGGAAGTTCTGTTTATTTTGGGGATATTATTGATGCACATTATATGTGAAGGTCGATTACCAAGCCAAGCAAAGAAAGCAAAGTGAATGTTATATATCGAGAGAATGATTTTTATACACGGGTTATGTGTATGATATTTTGTACACGAGATATGTGTACGGTTATTAAGCATTTGGAAAAATAATTTCGTACACGAGATATGTGTACTGTATTTAAAGGAAATCGCATGTACATTACAGGTGGGTGTATGATTCGGGTCCATTTGTACCATGCACATTTAAATCTTATGGGCTATCAAAATTATGAATTTTATCGTTTATGATAAACCTATGAACTCACCAACCTTTTGGTTGACACTTTTAAAACATGTTTATTCTCAGGTCTGAAAGAAATCTTCTGCTGTGCATTTACTCAATTTAAAGATATTACATGGAGTCGTTCATGGCATATTTAGGTCAGTACCTCGCAATGGGACCAAATGTTGAAGACTTCGTCCAGGAGGATTAGGACGGGTCGCTTCAAGAAATCTCTCTCTCTCTCTCTCTCTCTCTAAACTTGAAGTGGAAGAGGATAAGGTAGATAAAAGTGGTGTAATGACACCCACCAACTGGTCTTGGGGCCTTTATGTCGTCCCCATGTGAAATTACCAAGATACCCCTTTAAAATATCTAAAATAGAACAGCTAGCCCGCCAGTTCATCTGGACGGCGTCCAACATACTGGACGGCGTCCAGTCTTTACAATTGGACGGCGTCCCACCTCTTTGGACGGTGTCCCACTTAACTGGAAAACAGGATCTTACAAATAAGTTTTTCCTGATTAATATATTCATATATTAATTATAGTAGTTCTCCAAGAACCAAGTATGCACTTAATTAGATTAAATACACAAAATTCAAGTAAGTTCCGTTAAATAACTTAACGAATAGTTAACGAAGCTTAACGGGAATAGCAGGGTTGTTACATTATTCCCCCCGTTAATAAAATTTCATCCCGAAATTTAGTGCACGTCGGTTAGAGTTGTTTCTTCATGAATCAGTTACGGATACTTTTGTTTCATCTGGCCTTCACTTTCCCACGTGAATTCTGGTCCTCTACGTGTGTTCCATCGAACTTTCACAATTGGTATGTTGCTCTGCTTTAAACGTTTGACCTCACGGTCCATGATTTCAACAGGTTCCTCCATGAAATGTAGTCTACTATTTGACTTCCTTCTTCTTTATTTCTGTTCTTTTATCTTGCTACCATGGCCAAATCAACCAGTACGTCATCCCAGAAGGACAATCGTAACATGAATACTATTCAATCGAGCATGACATAATCATAATTAGACGAACTTTGCATAGCATATAAAAACCTTAGTCGTTTGAACCTGATGGTCCCTTCCTCTGATGTTAGAGCCAATAAACCTCCGGCTAATATGATAACCCTGTACAAATTACAATTAACTATAGGAAATCTTTGCATTCCCCCTTCTGTGTTTTTACAGAGAGTTCTTTCCCACTATGGGATTGGTCTTAGCCAAATTTATCCTTTTGGCCTCAAAGAATTATTTTGTTTGAAATGTACTGTAATTGTTTAAATAGGAAACTTAGAGTACGTATTTTTCACGAGTTGTTTAGGACTCGATTAGTTAGTCAGTGCTGGTACACGTTTAACTGTAAACCAGGAAAAGCCTTTGTGGGTGAGAAAGAATCATCCTTAAAAAACTGGAAAGAACCATTTTTCTTTGTTGATGAGAAAGTTATTCAAGAACCATGGGCTGGCATTCGCAAATGGGCCAAAACGAAGATTGGCACCAGCAAAGCTATTACTTTGACAGATAGGGATAAAGAAACAGTTGAATCATGGAAATCATTAAGTCTTCCGCAAAGATCATCCGTCGATTATGAAGCTATTTTAGTCCTCTGTGGCATGAGTAGTGATTGGCGTACTCGGTTTATGCTAAAACTGCGGTTGACAGGCCATGGTAGGCTCCCTTATTAATTATGCTATGTCTTTAATGATTAACTTATGATATATACGTTCGTATGTATACTTTTGTTACTTGTATTTGTATTGTGTTTTGTAGAAGAAGAGATGAAGGTATACAACACATTCAACAGAGACACTTTGGATGATGTTATCGTTGAGGAACGGCCAAAAACAGTTAAGGAGCTTGAGGCTAAAAAAGAAAATTCTGTCGAATTTGAGCAGCAATTGAAGAGTCCTGAACGGACGACGGAGGCCGGGGGTGATGGCGCTGAACAACCATCTCCGGAGCTTGAAATTTTAGATGTCACCCCCTCTCCTTCTGGTTCAAAAAAAGCTGCGAAATGCTCTAAGCATGCAGGAAAACGTCCAGTGGTTGCCTCTTCTCCACCCAAGAAGCAAAGAAGTATGCATTCTGTGTATTTATTGATATAACATGTGTATTTTGCTATTATACTTATTTGTTGTTTTATTGACCAGGGTTGATTCTTCCAGTTGATGACAATGATGATGAAGAAGCTACTGTTGATGGCAATAATGATGATGATAATGATGATGATGATGATAATGATGCGGATGATGATAATCCGATTGAGAGAACCCCTTTCTCCACCCCTCTGTTCTCAAAGGTTCATGGCACAACACAATCTCCTTCTTCTTCTCTTCCTCCGCTCTGTGCCTCTGACCGGATTGAGAACATTCCTTGAAGATCCCATCAACAAGTCTGACAGCTTTGTTGATTTTTTAAAGGTAAATCCTTTGTTTTTTAGAAAAAAATTTAATTTGTTGCCATTACTGAATTGTTAATTATTTGTATGCTTGTTAACCATATATTGTTGTGCAGACAAACTTTATTGTTGACCTTTCTTCATCGCTCTCCGCCATGACTTTGAAACAAAGTTGTCAATCTACTGCTGCTTCTCTTGTGTTGCACACTCAACATGTGCTTCATAACCTCAAGATGCAAGAGGCACAAGAACTTGTTGGTGCCAATGTTGTACGTAATGCAGCCAAATTGAAAAAATTGGAGGTAGAAGTGTAGGATGTGCACAAGAAGTGGGCAACTACTACTGATCTTGCACAAAAGAATGAGGAGGCGCTGAACGTGGTGGATGGTACTTGTGTTGAAGTGAAATCTGAAAGAGATAAACTTTTCACCATTATCTTGAGACCTCAGTAGTGAAAGATGTGTCTGAGGTCGTGGAGAAAGTGATCAACCTTATCCCCAATAAGCCTGATCCCCTGCGAGCTGAAATTTCAAAATTTATTAAACCTTATGTTGTATCAGATTTTGAAGCTGCTAGGGATGTCGTTGCTGCTCTGAAGATTGAATCGTTGGAGGAAACTTGTAACAGGGATGGGGCTTCTATCAAGGAAATACTGGACGTGCCAGTATGATTTGAAACAATTTGAATGGCTTTGTAATAATTACATTGATACTCTATTTTTTGATGAAAATATATATATTTGACAGTAGTAATTATAATTGTGCATGCCATCTTTCTTAGCATATAAGATTGCCTATATTATGTGTTCATTATGCTTGTTTTATGCTAATCTAGATAGCAAAGTACATTTGCCTCATGACGGATATATTTTAAATGTTATCCGTCTTCCATGTTGCTCGAGATATTTTACTTGATGTAACATTTTGCTATCTTTTTTGAAGTCAAAATTTTGAAATAAATATTTGATTTGTCAACATTAATGTGCACAATACGCTTTTACATTAGTCAACCCTTCGCGTTAAGAAAGTGTTCAGTAACCCGTATTAGGTTCGGCGTATAGTGTGTTGCGCTTAGGCGTTGTGCGGATTTTTCAAAAATACATTTGTATTTTGATGCTTAAACAAAGTTTTTCTTTCTTTCGTAAGAATGGATTTATGCAATTGAGATAAACCATTGTATATATGTCATGACATGTAAGAGATATTGAATTTTTTCCTCGGTGTTTTCTAGTGAAGTCGATGCTTACACTAGCCGATCCCTTATGTCTGAAATGTAGACACAAAAGACTCTGCCATCGGGTGCATAAAAATAATTTACCTTTTGTGGGCAGGATTATGAATGCACTGTTCTACATTTATAACGTGTAGCGCTTTGCATAAGCAAAAACATAAAATTTTATTGATATTAAGTTGCTGCACGTACAAAGATTTGTGTAAGATTTTCGTACGGATAGGGTGATCAAGTATATCCAGAAAACTGCAAAAAATTGCATTGTGCTTATTTGAAATGACAATAAGGAAACATGTTCACCTAATGTGTTGCACTAGATATATAATCATTATGCCTTCTCTACAACGGTATCCATCGTGCTTCTAATGCTCCATCATTTTGGATACCTTAAAGTATCCGTTCACCTCATTTCTGTTAAACAAATGCCTTGAAGTTCCACTTCTGACTGTTTCCCTTTCTGCTTCATAAACAACAGACCACTCCCTTGCTAGTTCCACATACTCTGAATGCACCACTACTATGTCTTTAGGGGTAGGGAAACGCAACTCCGCATGTGGTGTTGAAGAGATTGCACCAAACTTACGCAGAGTCGGTCTTCCAAACAAAGCATTGAACCTTGACTTGTCGTCCAGCACTGTGAAATCCACAATTTCTATGTGGACTAAAGGATATGTTCCCATCATGACATCCAATTTGATCTTTCCAACCGCCCTCACTGATGCTCCCGTTATGTCAGCAATTTTCAAATCTTTACTGCGGAGCCTATCTTTAACGCTGAACAGAAATATCTAAAATTGTCGAAGTACAAGAGATCCGCTTCGCTACCAGTGTCGGTGTAGATTTTAGATATGAACTTGTTTG
Source organism: Rutidosis leptorrhynchoides (assembly GCF_046630445.1). NCBI lineage: Eukaryota > Viridiplantae > Streptophyta > Magnoliopsida > Asterales > Asteraceae > Rutidosis > Rutidosis leptorrhynchoides. The sequence goes on along the minus strand of NC_092335.1, from coordinate 553,890,630 downwards.
CTATTACAGCAGAGATTATAACAGGGTCCTCCGACAGTCGCCAGTTTGGAATTGTGTGGAAAATGATAGGAGCATACATCCATGCTTTCGTATTGCGCTCTCCGCTCACCTCATGCTCTTCTCCTTCATTCCAGATGACTTTTATGTGTCATTCAGGAGTTGGATCCCTCTCATCCTTTCTTTTTTATCTTCAATTCCAATCTCTCCGCCCACCATGTCGCAACTTTTCCTACCAAGCAAAACGTTTGTTTGGGTCATTCCTTCTATACTTCTTTCTAGGTAGCAAATGGTTCAATTCACCAGCCTTGATCTTAGAAATGATCTCTCTCATTAATAACTTGTAGTTGTCTGTATCATGCCCACACACCTCATGAAAATCACACCACCTATCACTCTTTGGGCCCTCTCTTTCTTCTATAGGCACTGGAGGATTGAAATTTCTTTGATAGATTCAGTGAACAAGATTTCCTTTGGTGTTTTTTTAAAGCCATGATTAGTGGATGCCTTTCTAATGGTCTACGGTGATAATAGTTATCATTCAGGTGATTATTTCCCCTCCAGCCATGTTGTTGCCATTGATAACCATTGCCATACCCACGCTGTCTTTGGTAGTTTTCATTCGGGTACCGTCCTCCATTCTGCTGCCTGCAATTCCATTGTCAAATGTTTCTGTGCTACTATCAACGCTTGATGCAAAGTTTTTGGAACATCATACCATAACACATGAACCAAACTTGAAAATCGGCAATGGTCAAGACTAGAAAATGAAACCAGATACAATTTGAGACTCTGGCATATCAGGTATGTTCTGATACTCAACAGTATAACGCTTCATAAAGTTGCTTAGAGACTCATTCTGATGCATAGTGATTTCATGTGCATCCATATGTGACGATGTACAACTCCTCAAACTTTGGTATTACATAACAAACTTGGCTTTTAAGTCAAGAAAACTGGTAATGCTCCCAGGCGGAAGACTTGCAAACCACTCTCTTCCCATCTTCTGCAACACCATAGGAAACATATGACACACAACCTCATCCTCCCAGTGCTGCAACCTCATAACTCCTTCAAACATAGTAAGGAAATCCTCTGGATCAGTCGTTCCATCATAAACACCTATAGATGGTATCCCTAAGTTTCTTGGAAGTGGATACTCTGCAATTCAAGTGATGAAACACTGAGTTGATTCTGCCATTGATGGAGGCTTAATAGCTTCATCTCCTGTGATTAAAGAAAACAAGTTATCCACCGCTGGTGCACGGATGGCGGGTTCCACTAACTTCTTTTTGTATTTCAATGGCGCCCTTTTTATCAAGATCTCATCCAACAACTTTCCTGCCATTTCCTCAGACATGAATGGTAGTTCTTCTTCTTCTGCGTATTCCCATGTATTCTCCAGAAAACCTTCATCATTATGATCATGCCCAGAATCTTCCACCAAAGTGTTTAAATGATTGAATAGTTTGGACAATTGTTGTTTGGAAATTGTGTTCCCTTTACTTGTATGCTTGGTGTTCACATCAGATGTTCGTTTAAAAGAAATGGTGTGTGTTCCCCGTCGTGCTTGACACATTCGCCCTTGGATTCATCCAACATTGTTTTCTTTACTCGTGCTGATATTTCATTCACATGCTCTTCTGTTGCATCAACATTCACATGTTCTTCTTCTTTAATTGAAGTCTCTGCTAAAGTTAGTTGAGTAACTTGTATGTTCTCGATGAGGTTTTCAGTAATTGGATCAAGTGGTGTTCGTGTTAAAGTCATATTAGTTGCTTTTGCGTTCTTGGTGTTCTTGTTGTTCTTCGAAACGGATTGCGCCATATGTTGGTACTATTTTTTGTCTAGCGGGTAAAAGGTACCAGTGCAATACTATAACTGCCTAGCGTTGAGTAATTTGTTGTCGACTGATGTTTGCCCTTGGGAAAGAATCCCTGCAGACCCGGAACACTTATGAGATATCCGAGGGGTGGCCTTATCAGTCTTTGGACCAAGTTGAAGTTGATCCGTGTAGCCTTCTGTTGCTAAGCGGTTAAAGTTTTAGAGTGATAAAGTACCGTGTGAGAGAGAAAGTGTATTCTCTGCCCCCAAAATCCATATGTTAAATGTGGTGAGCCAAGGGATCTATTTATAGGCGTAGAATGTCCGAAATTCTCGGAAACACGTGTCAAACACTGATTAACTCAGATATGCGAAATTTTTGGAACTGCCTTTGGCATGGGTTGACGTGGCTACGTGACGCTTACGCCTAATTAAGGGCTTAAGCATAGAAGCTGTCTACAGGGCTTACGCACGACGCTGGGCGGCCTAGCTAAACGTTGGATGGATATTAATAAAAACTACCATAATTGCTATCTTTTATGCTTATCGATCGTTACTTTTGTATAAAAATGATGCGTTTATGCGTGTATTCCCTAGGATACACCATTAATATCCATACCTGGCTGAGATAATATTTTCTTGAGCAGTTGTCTCAGTAGTAAAGGAACTGGCGTTTTGGGATGTTCTTGGATCTAATATTTATCGGGATTACGAGATTTGTAGACTTCGCTTATGAAATGTCCCGTTCATATTGATTATAAACGTTCCATATTAATTGATTTCGTTGCGAGGTTTTGACTTCTATATGAGACGTTTTTCAACGACTGCATTCATTTTTAAAACAACCATAACCTTTATTTTATCTATAAAGGTTTAAAAAGCATTACGTAGATTATCAAATAATGATAATCTAAAATATACCGTTTACACACGACCATTACATAATGGTTTACAATAAAAATATATTACATCAAAAATAAGTTTCTTGAATGCAGTTTTTATATAATATCATACAAGCATGGACTCCAAATCTTGTCCTTATTTTAGTATGCAACAGCGGAAGCTCTTAATAATCACCTGAGAATAAACATGCTTAAAACGTCAACAAAAATGTTGGTGATTTATAGGTTTAACCTATATATTATCAAATCATAATAATAGACCACAAGATTTCATATTTCAATACATCCCATACATAGAAATAAAAATCATTCATACGGTGAACACCTGGTAACCGACATTAACAAGATGCATATAGAATATTCCCATCATTCCGGGACACCCATCGGACAAGATAATTTCGAAGTACTAAAGCATTCCAAATTCTAGAATGGGGCTTGTTGGGCCCGATAGATCTATCTTTAGGATTCGCGTCAATTTGGGGGTCTGTTCCCAAATTCTTAGGCTACCAAGCTAAAAAGGGGCATATTCGGCTTCGATCATTTACCCATATAAAGTAGTTTCGTTTACTTGTGTCTATTTCATAAAATATTTATAAAATTGCATGTATTCTCATCCCAAAATATTAGATTTTAAAAGTGAGACTATAACTCACTTTCACAGACTTTTACTTCGTTGGGAAGTAAGACTTGGCCACTGGTCGATTCACGAACCTATAACAAATATGTACATATATATCAAAGTATGTTCAAAATATATTTACAACATTTTTAATACATTTTAATGTTTTAAGTTTATTAAGTCAGCTGTCCTCGTTAGTAACCTAAAACTAGTTGTCCATAGTTAGATGTACAGAAAATAAATTGATATATATTATCTTAACCCAATCCACGACCCAGTGTATACACGTCTCAGGTTAGATCACAATTCAAAGTATATATATTTTTGGAATCAACCTCAACCCTGTATAGCTAACTCCAACATTACTGCATATAGAGTGTCTATGGTTGTTTCAAATAATATATATACATGGGTTGATATGATATGTCAAAACATTTACATACGTGTCTATGGTATCCCAAGATTACATAATATATTAGAATACATGTATAATACAATATAAGTTAGCTAGGATATGATTTGTATAGAATTGTTACAATATTTCCCGTAGCTACAACAATCAAAAAAATATCTAATCTTGTTTTACCAATAACTTCTTCGTTTTAAATCCGTTTTGAGTGAATCGAATTGCTATGATTTCATAATGAACTTAAGTTTATGAATCTATATAGAAAAAGTATAATTTTATAGTCAGAAATATAGGTTACAAGTCGTTTTTTAAAGGTAGTCATTTCAGTCGAAAGAACGACGTCTAGATGACCATTTTGGAAAACATACTTCCACTTTGAGTTTAACCATGATTTTTGGATATAGTTTCGTGTTCATAAGAAAAATCATTTTCCCAGAAGAACAACTTTTAAATCAAATTTTATCATAGTTTTTAATTATCAAACCCAAAACAGCCCGCGGTGTTACTACGACGACGTATGTCCGGTTTTACGGTGTTATTCGTGTTTCCAGGTTTTAAATCATTAAGTTAACATATCATATAGATATAGAATATGTGTTTAGTTGATTTTAAAAGTCAAGTTAGAAGGATTAACTTTTGTTTGCGAACAAGTTTAGAATTAACTAAACTATGTTCTAGTGATTTCAAGTTTAAACCTTCGAATAAGGTAGTTTTACATATATGAATTGAATGATGTTATGAACATCATTACTACCTCAGGTTTTGTGGATAAACCTACTGGAAATGAGAAAAAAAGATCTAGCTTCAAAGGATCCTTGTATGGCTTGAAAGTTCTTGAAGCAGAATCATGACACGAAAACAAGTTCAAGTAAGATTTCCACTCGAAAAAGATTGTTATAGTTATAGAAATTGAATCAAAGTTTGAATATGAGTATTACCTTGTATTAGAAAGATATATTACTGTAAATAAGAAAGATTTCTTGAGGTTGAATGATCACTTTACAAGATTGGAAGTAAGCTAGCAAACTTGGAAGTATTCTTGATTTTATGAAACTAGAACTTATAGAATTTATAAAGAACACTTAGAACTTGAAGATAGAACTTGAGAGAGATCAATTAGATGAAGAAAATTGAAGAATGAAAGTATTTTTAGGTGTTTTTGGTCGTTGGTATATGGATTAGATATAAAGGATGTGTAATTTTGTTTACATGTAAATAAGTCATGAATTATTACTAATATTTTTGTAATTTTATGAGATATTTCATGCTAGTTGCCAAATGATGGTTCCCACATGTGTTAGGTGACTCATATGGGCTGCTAAGAGCTGATCATTGGAGTGCATCTACTAATAGTACATACATCTAAAAGCTGTGTATTGTACTAGTACGAATACGGGTGCATACGAGTAGAATTGTTGATGAAACTGAACGAGGATGTAATTGTAAGCATTTTTGTTAAGTAGAAGTATTTTGATAAGTGTCTTGAAGTCTTTCAAAAGTGTATGAATACATATTAAAACACTACATGTATATACATTTTAACTGAGTCGTTAAGTCATCGTTAGTCGTTACATGTAAATGTTGTTTTGAAACCTTTAGGTTAACGATCTTGTTAAATGTTGTTAACCCATTGTTTATTATATATAAAGAGATGTTAAATTATTACATTATCATGATATTATGATATATTAATATATCTTAGTATGATATATATACATTTAAATGTTGTTACAACGATAATCGTTACATATATGTCTCGTTTCGAAATCATTAAGTTAGTAGTCTTATTTTTACATATGTAGTTCATTGTTAATACACTTAATGACATGTTTACTTATCATTTATCATGATTAAACATAGTGTATCAATATCTTAATATGATTCATATGTATTTAGTAAGACGTTGTTATAACGATAATCATTATATATATCGTTTCGAGTTTCTTAATTCAATAAACTCAATTTTATGTATATAACTCATTGTTAAAATACCTAATGAGATACTTACTTATCATAATATCATGTTAACTATATATGTAACCATATATATGTCATCATATAGTTTTTACAAGTTTTAACGTTCGTGAATCACCGGTCAACTTGGGTGGTCAATTGTCTATATGAAACCTATTTCAATTAATCACGTCTTGACAAGTTTGATTGCTTAACATGTTGGAAACACTTAATCATGTAAATAACAATTTCATTTAATATATATAAACATGGAAAAGTTCGGGTCACTACAGCTTAATGATAAGTTGATTATAGTTTATCTATAACAGGTCAAACTAAAATATCAATTTAAAGAAAATGGGTTAAAGTTCAAAATAATGTAGGTACATGTTGTTTAGTTGATTTGCTCATTGTCAAATATTATTCTTGTCATGCTTAAACCTAAGAAAATAAAATGCCCATTTTCCTCTAAATTTGTTTTAGAGGAATTTAGAAAGTTACTTGCAGTTTTCAGCTGCTGGGTTTTGTAACATCGATATCGCTCCAAATATACACATTTTATGTCGTGATATCAGTTCCTTATTGTTATTATTTCATGACGACTTGAAGACTTTTGTTGGTAATTTAGAGAAAATGATGATTTGTGCTAAAGAAGTCTTTGGTTTAACATTTTAGATTATTTCAGTAAGGTATTAGCTTAAAGTAAACTCAAGACAAGGTAAAACGAGAAAAAAAATGAAGAGTTGTTGAAGCAGGTTCAATCGCGGCCGTGATAGGAGTGATTGCGGTCGCGATACATTAACAGAACTTTGGAAATTTTTGAAAAGGCTCGGTCGCGGTCAGTATAGAGGAATCGTGATTGTGATGCTGTTCAGGGATCAAGGTCGCGATGGCCATATCGCGGCCATGATTCGGAGTCGGTTTGCTGTTTTTTGCTGATTACTATAAATATATGGGTTTTACCCCAAATTAGGTTATGCAACTTTTCACTTACGAATTCTGGAGGGTTTTGAAGACTTCCACTTATTCTTTGAAGATTAGTTCATTAATTTAATTGTTTCCATCATTATTTACATTCGGTACTTAATTTCTTCATTAATTTCTGTTTTGTAGTCATGATTCTCCTAGTTTTCATTATTTATTTTCTTGCACTTTTAATATGCTAGGTTAAATTCTTAGTGTGTTTACTTGATTGTGAATCTTGAGATATTGGATTGTTCTATCTATTGGCTTGTATGTCTTGTTGATTTAAATTACTTGTGCTTGATTAAAGAACCATTGTTATGCATGATCTATACTCTTAATTCAATGCAATTTATGCTTCAACACTTAGGTGATCTAGACAATTAAATAAGTGATTTCAAGTGATTGTGTCATAAGTTTAATTGGTAATTGAAAGAGTTGTGAACAACATAATCGTGTAACTATTTCAAGTGATTGTTATAGTTATGATTTTACGTGAGTTTAGTCCAAATCAAGTCTCATTAATTTTATCAAATATAGTTTAATCTTTTGGAGAAGGTTTATGTGAGTTTATTGAGTTCAATTGATTTAGACTTTGTGAGAAGTCATAAGACTATATCATAGGCATAATAATCAGTAATAATTGCAAAGAACAATTCGTATCAATAGTGAATCATTCAAGTAGGCACCGCTTTCTCTTTATTGATTAATTTGTTTTCTTTACTTCCCCCCCCCCCTTTATTAAACTCTTAGGATAATTACTAGTTTTAGAATCTTAATTAAACTGCTCTCTGTAGAACAAACTGGTCAAATTACTTATTAGTTACTGCATGATCGGGTTCTAGTTGCCTGAATTTGTGTGATAATTGTTAAGTTTTTAGCTATTTATTTAAGGTACGATTTCACATATCAACTTTTTGGCGCCGCTGCCGGGCAGCGGTTCTACATTAGGATTTTAAGCATACTTGTGGATATTCGATCCTTGCGTGAGAATCTAATTCTTGCAAAAGTAACTTTTCTGTTATTTTTATTTGGATTTACGTGTGGGTTTTGTTGTGTTGTGATCGCAGATTAGGTACTAATAACTCTGGAACCGTCTAGAGTTTATCATACATGCAGCAAATCTAAAGAAGAGCAAGAAATTGCCGAAGGTTTCTCAGCATTACCTTTTTATATTCCGGATTTTGAATATATCAAGAAGGAAGAAGTTAAGATGGGTGAACCAGCTCAAGTGAAATGTCCCGTTCATATTGATTATAAACGTTTCATATTAATTGTTTCGTTGCGAGGTTTTGACCTCTATATGAGACGTTTTTCAAATACTGCATTCGATTTTTAAAACAAACCATAACCTTTATTTTATCGATAAAGGTTTAAAAAGCATTACATAGATTATCAAATAATGATAATCAAAAATATAGCGTTTACACACGACCATTACATAATGGTTCACAATAATATTTTACAACAATTTATTTTCCGAATGCAGTTTTCAAACAATATCATACAAGAATGTTGACTCCAAATCTTGTCCTTAATTAGCATGCAACAGCGGAAGCTCTTAATAATCACCTGAGAATAAACATGCTTAAAAACGTCAACAAAAATGTTGGTGAGTTATAGGTTTAACCTATATATATCAAATTGTAATAATAGACCACAAGATTTCATTTAATAAATAATCATACACTCGCAAGCATATAAAAATCATTCGTATGATGAACACCTGGTAACCGACATTAACTTTAATGCATATATAATATCCCCCAGTATACTCGCAAGTATACCATATACTGGCAATCGCAATCACCATTTAATCGAAGTACTAAAGCATTCCAAATTCCAGAATGGGGTTTGTTAGGCCCATAGATCTATCTTTAAGATTCGCGTCAATTAGGGGCCATTTCCCTAATTCTTAGGTTACCAGAATTGGAGGGGTGATATTCGGTTTAATAATCCAACCATAGAATGTAGTTTCGCATACTTGTGTCTATTTTGTAAAATATTTATAAAACTGCATGTATTCTCATCCCAAAAATATTAGATTTTAAAAGTGGGACTATAACTCACTTTCACAGATTTTTAATTCGCCGAGAATAAGACTTAGTCACGGGTCGATTCACGAACCTATAACAAATATATACATATATATCAACATATGATCGAAATATATTCACAACATTTTTATTACGTTTTGACGTTTTAAGTTGTTAAGTTAGCAGTCCATCGTTAGTAGTCCACAATTAGTAGTCCACAGTTAGTAGTACATAAATAAATATATTTTCTCGAATCAATCCACGACCCAGTGTATAAAAGTCTCAGACTCGATCACAACTCAAAGTATATATATTATTTTGGAATCAACCTCAACTCTGTATAGCTAACTCGAGCATTACCGCATATAGAGTATCTATGATTATTCCAAATAATATATATAGATGACGTCGATATGATATGTCAAAACATTGTATACGTGTCTATGGTCTATCAAGATTACATAATATATATTAGACTACATGTATAATACAATATAAGTTAGTTAAGTTATGGTTAGTATAGATTTGTTATAAAATTTTCGTAGCTAAACTAGTAAATCTAACCAATTTTGTTTTACCCATAATTTCTTCGTTATAAATCCGGTTTGAGTGAATCAAGTTGCTATGGTTTCATAATGAACTGAAATTTATGAAATTAAACAGAAAAAGTATAAGTCTATAGTCAGAAATACAGGTTACAAGTCATTTTTGAAAGAGGTAGTCATTTCCGTCGAAAGAACGACATCTTGATGACCATTTTGGAAAACATACTTCAACTTTGTGTTTAACTATGATTTTTGGATATAGTAACATATTCATATGAAATATCATTTTTCCAGAATACAAACTTCAAATTCAAAGATTAAGATAGTTTTTATTTTTCCAACCCAAAACAGCCCCCGATTTTACTACGACGGCGTATGTCCGGTTTTACGGTGTTTTTCGCGTTTCCAAGTTTTATATCATTAAGTTAGCATATCATATAGATATAAAACATGTTTTTAGTTGATTTTAAAAGTTAAGTTAGAAGGATTAACTTTTTTGCAAACAAGTTTAGAATCAACTAAACTATGTTCTAGTGATTACAAGTTTAAATCTTCGAATAAGATAATTTTGTAAATATGAATCGAATGATGTTATGAATATCATCACCACCTCAAGTATAGTAGGTAAACCTACTGTAGTGACCCAAACTTTTCCATATTTATATATATTAATTGAGATTGATATTTACATGATTAAATGTTTCCAACATGTTAAGCAATCAAACTTGTTAAGACTTGATTAATTGAAATAGGTTTCATATAGACAATTGACCACCCAAGTTGACCGGTGATTCACGAACGTTAAAACTTGTAAAAACTATATGATGACATATATATGGTTATATATATAGTTAACATGATATTATGATAAGTAAACATATCATTAAGTATATTAACAATGAACTACATATGTAAAAATAAGACTACTAACTTAATGATTTTGAAACGAGACATATATGTAACGATTATCGTTGTAATGACATTTAATGTATATATATCATATTAAGAGATATTCGTACATCATAATATCATGATAATATAATAATTTAAAATCTCTTTTGATATTATAAACATTGGGTTAACAACATTTAACAAGATCGTTAACCTAAAGGTTTCAAAACAACATTTACATGTAACGACTAACGATGACTTAACGACTCAGTTAAAATGTATATACATGTAATGTTTTAATATGTATTCATACACTTTTGAAAGACTTCAAGACACTTATTAAAATACTTCTACTTAACAAAAATGCTTACAATTACATCCTCGTTCAGTTTCATCAACAATTCTACTCGTATGCACCCGTATTCGTACTCGTACAATACACAGCTTTTAGATGTATGTACTATTGGTATATACACTCCAATGATTAGCTCTTAGCAGCCCATGTGAGTCACCTAACACATGTGGGAACCATCATTTGGCAACTAGCATGAAATATCTCATAAAATTACAAAAATATGAGTAATCATTCATGACTTATTTACATGAAAACAAAATTACATATCCTTTATATCTAATCCATACACCAACGACCAAAAACACCTACAAACACTTTCATTCTTCAATTTTCTTCATCTAATTGATCTCTCTCAAGTTCTATCTTCAAGTTCTAAGTGTTCTTCATAAATTCCAAAAGTTCTAGTTTCATAAAATCAAGAATACTTTCAAGTTTGCTAGCTCACTTCCAATCTTGTAATGTGATCATCCAACCTCAAAAAATCTTTGTTTCTTACAGTAGGTTATCATTCTAATACAAGGTAATAATCATATTCAAACTTTGGTTCAATTTCTATAACTATAACAATCTTATTTCAAGTGATGATCTTACTTGAACTTGTTTTCGTGTCATGATTTTGCTTCAAGAACTTCGAGCCATCCAAGGATCCATTGAAGCTAGATCCATTTTTCTCTTTTCCAGTAGGTTTATCCAAGGAACTTAAGGTAGTAATGATGTTCATAACATCATTCGATTCATACATATAAAGCTATCTTATTCGAAGGTTTAAACTTGTAATCACTAGAACATAGTTTAGTTAATTCTAAACTTGTTCGCAAACAAAAGTTAATCCTTCTAGCTTGACTTTTAAAATCAACTAAACACATGTTCTATATCTATATGATATGCTAACTTAATGATTTAAAACCTGGAAACACGAAAAACACCGTAAAACCGGATTTACGCCGTCGTAGTAACACCGCGGGCTGTTTTGGGTTAGTTAATTAAAAACTATGATAAACTTTGATTTAAAAGTTGTTATTCTGAGAAAATGATTTTTATTATGAACATGAAACTATATCCAAAAATTATGGTTAAACTCAAAGTGGAAGTATGTTTTCTAAAATGGTCATCTAGACGTCGTTCTTTCGACTGAAATGACTACCTTTACAAAAACGACTTGTAACTTATTTTTCCGACTATAAACCTATACTTTTCTGTTTAGATTCATAAAATAGAGTTCAATATGAAACCATAGCAATTTGATTCACTCAAAACGGATTTAAAATGAAGAAGTTATGGGTAAAACAAGATTGGATAATTTTTCTCATTTTAGCTACGTGAAAATTGATAACAAATCTATTCCAACCATAACTTAATTAACTTGTATTGTATATTATGTAATCTTGAGATACCATAGACATGTATACAATGTTTCGACCTATCATGTCGACACATCTATATATATTTCGGAACAACCATAGACACTCTATATGTGAATGTTGGAGTTAGCTATACAGGGTTGAGGTTGATTCCAAAATATATATAGTTTGAGTTGTGATCAATACTGAGATACGTATACACTGGGTCGTGGATTGATTCAAGATAATATTTATCGATTTATTTCTGTACATCTAACTGTGGACAACTAGTTGTAGGTTACTAACGAGGACAGCTGACTTAATAAACTTAAAACATCAAAATATATTAAAAGTGTTGTAAATATATTTTGAACATACTTTGATATATATGTATATATTGTTATAGGTTCGTGAATCAACCAGTGGCCAAGTCTTACTTCCCGACGAAGTAAAAATCTGTGAAAGTGAGTTATAGTCCCACTTTTAAAATCTAATATTTTTGGGATGAGAATACATGCAGGTTTTATAAATGATTTACAAAATAGACACAAGTACGTGAAACTACATTCTATGGTTGAATTATCGAAATCGAATATGCCCCTTTTTATTAAGTCTGGTAATCTAAGAATTAGGGAACAGACACCCTAATTGACGTGAATCCTAAAGATAGATCTATCGGGCCCAACAAGCCCCATCCAAAGTACCGGATGCTTTAGTACTTCGAAATTTATATCATATCCGAAGGGTGTCCCGGAATGATGGGGATATTCTTATATATGCATCTTGTTAATGTCGGTTACCAGGTGTTCACCATATGAATGATTTTTATCTCTATGTATGGGATGTGTATTGAAATATGAAATCTTGTGGTCTATTATTATGATTTGATATATATAGGTTAAACCTATAACTCACCAACATTTTTGTTGACGTTTTAAGCATGTTTATTCTCAGGTGATTATTAAGAGCTTCCGCTGTCGCATACTTAAATAAGGACGAGATTTGGAGTCCATGCTTGTATGATATTGTGTAAAAACTGCATTCAAGAAACTTATTTTGTTGTAACATATTTGTATTGTAAACCATTATGTAATGGTCGTGTGTAAATAGGATATTTTAGATTATCATTATTTGATAATCTACGTAAAGCTTTTTAAAACCTTTATCTATGAAATAAAGGTTATGGTTTGTTTTAAAAATGAATGCAGTCTTTGAAAAATGTCTCATATAGAGGTCAAAACCTCGCAACGAAATCAATTAATATGGAACGTTTTTAATCAATAAGAACGGGACATTTCAGTTGGTATCCGAGCGTTGGTCTTAGAGAACCAGAATTTTGCATTAGTGTGTCTTATCGAGTTTGTTAGGATGCATTAGTGAGTCTGGACTTCGACCGTGTTTACTTGAAAAATGATTGCTTAACAAATTTTGTTGGAAACTATATATTTTTAACATGTGAATATTATGTGATATATTAATCTCTTAACGCGTTTGATATTATGTGATAGATGTCTACCTCTAGAACAAGTCCCATTGACTCACCTAATAATAATGAAGAGTCAAATATAAATTGGAATGATTCGTGGACTGATTCACAAGTTCCCGAAGAGGAACCGGAAGAAGAGTCGGAACCGGAAGAAGAATCGGAACCGGATGAAGAAATAGAACCGGTGGGGGAAATAATAAAACGGTTAAGTAAAAGAAAATCCTCAACCAACCGACCAAGGTTAATTATGGTCAATGGTGTTTCCGCCAAGGAAGCAAAATATTGGGAGGATTACCAATTCTCCGATGAATCGGATTCCGACGAGAAATCCGATGATGTTATAGAAATTACCCCAACTGAATTTAAAAAGGCAAAAGAAAATAATAAGGGAAAGGGCATAAAAATAGAGAAATCTAATTCCAACCCCGATGAACTTTATATGTATCGTCAACCCCCGAAGTCCTTAAGTTGTAACAATGACCCGGGAACCTCTAAACCACCAGGTTTTTCTAAACCAATGTGGATCACGATGGCTCGTATTAGGGGAACATCATATATCCCTAGAAACTTGGCAAAACGAACCAAAACCGAAGAAGAAGAAACAAGCGAGTCGGAATTAGATAGTTGTATTCGTGTGGTGTAATATATGTAATATAGTGTGCTTATGCTTTATGATATATGTAAAAATTGCTTGTATTAATAAGTATTTTTTTTTATGAATCTAACTCTTGTCTATTTTACAGTATAAAAACACAAAATGGATAGACAACCCAATATTTTAAGAGACCTACCCGGAGACATGATTGATGAAATCTTGTCTAGAGTCGGTCAGAATTCTTCGGCATAACTATTTAAGGCGAGATCAGTTTGTAAGACATTCGAAGAACGTTCCAAGAATGCCTTGGTTTATAAAAGGCTTTCGTTCGAAAGATGGGGGATATCACATTGGGAAATCCATAAGTTACGATGTGTTTACTTTGACGCATATATTGCGGGGAACCCAAATGCTATTTTATGCAATGGGTTAAGAAATTATTTTGACTCAATATATCCAAATATTGGACTTCGTGATTTAGAAAAAGCGGCTAACATGCAACATAAAGAAGCATGTTATGCTTACGGATTAGTAATGTTCGCTTCTCACCAAAGTGAGAACAAGAACATCGGGCTACAACTATTAAACAAAATGTTCCCCCAAGTGACGGAGTCGGTAATTGGGGTAAGAAATGAGGTTTTTAGATTGTTACGGGACTGTTGGACATTACGTAACCCTCGTCCCTTTGACGACGTTACAACACACTGTCTTATCAACGGCCATAACGGTTATGTTCCACAAGACCAAGGATGGGAAGTAATCCTAGTAAAACCAGAATGCATGACTTGTTTCTGGACGTATGAATTACGTGTCTTTATTGCCTTTGCTGAACGACTTGTGTACTAGCTAGAATTATCTTCACAACCATCTTGTATCAAATTTATTGTGTGCTATATTTCATGCTATATGTAAAATAAGCGGTATTGTAAGTTTGTAAAATATTGTGTAAAAGTTTGAACGCGAAATATTATTATAATCAGTTTTTCATATAGAATTGTAGTAGTTGAATTGTATATTAGCTACTAAGTATGAACTTAACAGGTAGGTACTACCCGAATTTAAACTTATAAAACGCTAATATGAAGAAAAAGCTTTTATAAATGAGTTCATATTATGCTACGAAATACTATTAACTACTCTTAATATTCTGTATGATTAACTTGTTCCATTTAACTATTTTGAAGGAAATGGCACCGACTACTCGACACACCGTGAATATGAATGAAGAGGAATTCCGTACTTTTCTAGCTTCAAACATAGCCGCAGTACGGGCTGCGCTACATACCAACAATAACCTTGGATCTAGCAGTACAGGAAATCGTGTAGGATGCACCTACAAAGAATTCACTGCCTGCAAACCTTTGGAATTTGATGGAACCGAAGGACCGATCGGATTGAAACGGTGGACCGAGAAGGTTGAATCGGTGTTTGCCATAAGTAAGTGTACTGAAGAGGACAAAGTGAAGTACGCTACGCATACCTTCACAGGTTCTACGTTAACATGGTGGAATACCTATCTAGAGCAAGTGGGACAAGACGATGCGTACGCACTACCGTGGTCAGCATTCAAGCACTTGATGAACGAGAAGTACCGTCCCAGAACCGAGGTCAATAAGCTCAAGACAGAACTTAGAGGGTTACGAACCCAAGGATTTGATATTACCACGTACGAAAGACGATTCACAGAATTGTGCCTATTGTGTCCGGGAGAATTCGAAGATGAGGAAGAGAAGATCGACGCGTTTGTGAAAGGATTACCAGAAAGAATCCAAGAAGATATAAGTTCACACGAGCCCGCCTCCATACAACAGGCATGTAGAATGGCTCACAAACTAGTGAACCAGATTGAAGAAAGAATTAAAGAACAGACTGCTGAAGAGGCCAATGTGAAGCAAGTCAAAAGAAAGTGGGAGGAAAACGGTGATAAGAATCACCAATACAACAACAACAGCAATTATAACAATAATCGCAACAACTATCCTAACAATCGCAACATCAATCGTAACTACAACAAACGGCCCAACAACAACAACAACAACAACAACAACAGCAACCACAACAATCATCTTAACAACAATAATAACCGCAACAACAACAACAATCAGAAGCAGCTATGCCAAAGGTGTGAAAAGTATCACTCGGGGTTCTGCACCAAATTTTGCAACAAGTGTAAAAGAAATGGTCATAGCGCAGCGAAGTGTGATGTCTACGGACCAGGGGTTAACAGAACGAAAGGAACAAATGGTGTCGGAACGAGTAATGGCGGAGCAAGTAGTGTCGGAGCAAGTTATGCCAATGTAGTTTGTTATAAATGTGGAAAACCGGGCCACATTATTAGAAATTGCCCGAACCAGGAGAACATGAATGGACAAGGCCGCAGAAGAGTTTTCAATATTAATGCGGCAGAGGCATAGGAAGACCCGGAGCTTGTTACGGGTACGTTTCTTATTGACAATAAATCTGCTTACGTTTTATTTGATTCGGGTGCGGATAGAAGCTATATGAGTAGAGATTTTTGTACTAAATTAAGTTGTCCATTGACGCCTTTGGATAGTAAATTTTTACTCGAATTAGCAAATGGTAAATTAATTTCAGCAGATAATATATGTCGGAATCGAGAAATTAAACTGGTTAGCGAAACATTTAAGATTGATTTGATACCAGTAGAGTTAGGGAGTTTTGATGTGATAATCGGTATGGACTGGTTGAAAGAAGTGAAAGCAGAGATCGTTTGTTACAAAAATGCAATTCGCATTATACGAGAAAAAGGAAAACCCTTAATGGTGTACGGAGAAAAGGGCAACACGAAGCTACATCTTATTAGTAATTTGAAGGCACAAAAACTAATAAGAAAAGGTTGCTATGCTGTTCTAGCACAAGTCGAGAAAGTACAAACTGAAGAAAAGAGCATCAATGATGTTCCCATTGCAAAAGAATTTCCCGATGTATTTCCGAAAGAATTACCGGGATTACCCCCACATCGATCCGTTGAATTTCAAATAGATCTTGTACCAGGAGCTGCACCAATAGCTCGTGCTCCTTACAGACTCGCACCCAGCGAGATGAAAGAACTACAAAGCCAATTACAAGAAATTTTAGAGCGTGGTTTCATTCGACCAAGCACATCACCGTGGGGAGCTCCTATTTTGTTTGTCAAGAAGAAAGATGGTACATTCAGGTTGTGTATCGACTACCGAGAGTTGAACAAACTTACCATCAAGAACCGCTACCCACTACCGAGAATCGATGACTTATTTGATCAACTACAAGGCTCGTCTGTTTATTCAAAGATTGACTTACGTTCCGGGTATCATCAAATGCGGGTGAAAGAAGATGATATTCCAAAGACTGCTTTCAGAACATGTTACGGTCATTACGAGTTTATGGTCGTGCCGTTTGGTTTAACTAATGCACCAGCTGTGTTCATGGACTTTTTGAACCGAGTGTGTGGACCATACCTTGACAAGTTTGTCATTGTTTTCATTGATGACATACTTATTTACTCAAAGAATGACCAAGAACACGGTGAACATTTGAGAAAGGTGTTAGAAGTATTGAGGAAGGAAGAATTGTACGCTAAGTTTTCAAAGTGTGCATTTTGGTTGGAAGAAGTTCAATTCCTCGGTCACATAGTGAACAAAGAAGGTATTAAGGTGGATCCAGCAAAGATAGAAACTGTTGAAAAGTGGGAAACCCCGAAAACTCCGAAACACATACGCCAGTTTTTAGGACTAGCTGGTTACTACAGAAGGTTCATCCAAGACTTTTCCAGAATAGCAAAACCCTTGACTGCATTAACGCATAAAGGGAAGAAATTTGAATGGAATGATGAACAAGAGAAAGCGTTTCAGTTATTGAAGAAAAAGCTAACTACGGCACCTATATTGTCATTGCCTGAAGGGAATGATGATTTTGTGATTTATTGTGATGCATCAAAGCAAGGTCTCGGTTGTGTATTAATGCAACGAATGAAGGTGATTGCTTATGCGTCTAGACAATTGAAGATTCACGAACAAAATTATATGACGCATGATTTGGAATTAGGCGCGGTTGTTTTTGCATTAAAGACTTGGAGGCACTACTTATATGGGGTCAAAAGTATTATATATACCGACCACAAAAGTCTTCAACACATATTTAATCAGAAACAACTGAATATGAGGCAGCGTAGGTGGATTGAATTATTGAATGATTACGACTTTGAGATTCGTTACCACCCGGGGAAGGCAAATGTGGTAGCCAATGCCTTGAGCAGGAAGGATAGAGAACCCATTCGAGTAAAATCTATGAATATAATGATTCATAATAACATTACTACTCAAATAAAGGAGGCGCAACAAGGAGTTTTAAAAGAGAGAAATTTAAAGGATGAAATACCCAAAGGATCGGAGAAGCATCTTAATATTCGGGAAGACGGAACCCGGTATAGGGCTGAAAGGATTTGGGTACCAAAATTTGGAGATATGAGAGAAATGGTACTTAGAGAAGCTCATAAAACCAGATACTCAATACATCCTGGAACGGGGAAGATGTACAAGGATCTCAAGAAACATTTTTGGTGGCCGGGTATGAAAGCCGATGTTGCTAAATACATAGGAGAATGTTTGACGTGTTCTAAGGTCAAAGCTGAGCATCAGAAACCATCAGGTCTACTTCAACAACCCGAAATCCCGGAATGGAAATGGGAAAACATTACCATGGATTTCATCACTAAATTGCCAAGGACTGCAAGTGGTTTTGATACTATTTGGGTAATAGTTATTCGTCTCACCAAATCAGCACACTTCTTGCCAATAAGAGAAGATGACAAGATGGAGAAGTTAGCACGACTGTATTTGAAGGAAGTCATCTCCAGACATGGAATACCAATCTCTATTATCTCTGATAGGGATGGCAGATTTATTTCAAGATTCTGGCAGACATTACAGCAAGCATTAGGAACTCGTCTAGACATGAGTACTGCCTATCATCCACAAACTGATGGGCAGAGCGAAAGGATGATACAAACGCTTGAAGACATGCTACGAGCATGTGTTATTGATTTCGGAAACAGTTGGGATCGACATCAACCATTAGCAGAATTTTCCTACAACAACAGCTACCATTCAAGCATTGAGATGGCGCCGTTTGAAGCAATTTATGGTAGAAAGTGCAGGTCTCCGATTTATTGGAGTGAAGTGGGGGATAGACAGATTACGGGTCCTGAGATTATACAAGAAACTACTGAGAAGATCATCCAAATTCAACAATGATTGAAAACCGCCCAAAGTCGACAAAAGAGCTACGCTGACATTAAAAGAAAAGATATAGAATTTGAAATTGGAGAGATGGTCATGCTTAAAGTTGCACCTTGGAAAGGCGTTGTTCGATTTGGTAAACGAGGGAAATTAAATCCAAGGTATATTGGACCATTCAAGATTATTGATCGTGTCGGACCAGTAGCTTACCGACTTGAGTTACCTCAACAACTCGCGGCTGTACATAACACTTTCCACGTCTCGAATTTGAAGAAATGTTTTGCTAAAGAAGATCTCACTATTCCGTTAGATGAAATCCAAATCAACGAAAAACTTCAATTCATCGAAGAACCCGTCGAAATAATGGATCGTGAGGTTAAAAGACTTAAGCAAAACAAGATACCAATTGTTAAGGTTCGATGGAATGCTCGTAGAGGACCCGAGTTCACCTGGGAGCGTGAAAATCAGATGAAGAAGAAATACCCGCATCTATTTCCAGAAGATTCGTCAACACCTTCAACAGCTTAAAATTTCGGGACGAAATTTATTTAACGGGTAGGTACTGTAGTGACCCGAACTTTTCCATGTTTATATATATTAATTGAGATTGATATTTACATGATTAAATGTTTCCAACATGTTAAGCAATCAAACTTGTTAAGATTTGATTAATTGAAATAGGTTTCATATAGACAATTGACCACCCAAGTTGACCGGTGATTCACGAACGTTAAAACTTGTAAAAACTATATGATGACATATATATGGTTATATATATAGTTAACATGATATTATGATAAGTAAACATATCATTAAGTATATTAACAATGAACTACATATGTAAAAACAAGACTACTAACTTAATGATTTTGAAACGAGACATATATGTAACGATTATCGTTGTAACGACATTTAATGTATATATATATCATATTAAGAGATATTCGTACATCATAATATCATGATAATATAATAATTTAAAATCTCTTTTGATATTATAAACATTGGGTTAACAACATTTAACAAGATCGTTAACCTAAAGGTTTCAAAACAACATTTACATGTAACGACTAACGATGACTTAACGACTCAGTTAAAATGTATATACATGTAGTGTTTTAATATGTATTCATACACTTTTGAAAGACTTCAAGACACTTATCAAAATACTTCTACTTAACAAAAATGCTTACAATTACATCCTCGTTCAGTTTCATCAACAATTCTACTCGTATGCACCCGTATTCGTACTCGTACAATACACAGCTTTTAGATGTATGTACTATTGGTATATACACTCCAATGATCAGCTCTTAGCAGCCCATGTGAGTCACCTAACACATGTGGGAACCATCATTTGGCAACTATCATGAAATATCTCATAAAATTACAAAAATATGAGTAATCATTCATGACTTATTTACATGAAAACAAAATTACATATCCTTTATATCTAATCCATACACCAACGACCAAAAACACCTACAAACACTTTAATTCTTCAATTTTCTTCATCTAATTGATCTCTCTCAAGTTCTATCTTCAAGTTCTAAGTGTTCTTCATAAATTCCAAAAGTTCTAGTTTCATAAAATCAAGAATACTTTCAAGTTTGCTAGCTCACTTCCAATCTTGTAAGGTGATCATCCAACCTCAAGAAATCTTTGTTTCTTACAGTAGGTTATCATTCTAATACAAGGTAATAATCATATTCAAACTTTGGTTCAATTTCTATAACTATAACAATCTTATTTCAAGTGATGATCTTACTTGAACTTGTTTTCGTGTCATGATTTTGCTTCAAGAACTTCGAGCCATCCAAGGATCCATTGAAGCTAGATCCATTTTTCTCTTTTCCAGTAGGTTTATCCAAGGAACTTAAGGTAGTAATGATGTTCATAACATCATTCGATTCATACATATAAAGCTATCTTATTCGAAGGTTTAAACTTGTAATCACTAGAACATAGTTTAGTTAATTCTAAACTTGTTCGCAAACAAAAGTTAATCCTTATAGCTTGACTTTTAAAATCAACTAAACACATGTTCTATATCTATATGATATGCTAACTTAATGATTTAAAACCTGGAAACACGAAAAACACCGTAAAACCGGATTTACGCCGTCGTAGTAACACCGCGGGCTGTTTTGGGTTAGTTAATTAAAAACTATGATAAACTTTGATTTAAAAGTTGTTATTCTGAGAAAATGATTTTTATTATGAACATGAAACTATATCCAAAAATTATGGTTAAACTCAAAGTGGAAGTATGTTTTCTAAAATGGTCATCTAGACGTCGTTCTTTCGACTGAAATGACTACCTTTACAAAAACGACTTGTAACTTATTTTTCCGACTATAAACCTATACTTTTCTGTTTAGATTCATAAAATAGAGTTCAATATGAAACCATAGCAATTTGATTCACTCAAAACGGATTTAAAATGAAGAAGTTATGGGTAAAACAAGATTGGATAATTTTTCTCATTTTAGCTACGTGAAAATTGATAACAAATATATTCCAACCATAACTTAATCAACTTGTATTGTATATTATGTAATCTTGAGATACCATAGACACGTATACAATGTTTCGACCTATCATGTCGACACATCTATATATATTTCGGAACAACCATAGACACTCTATATGTGAATGTTGGAGTTAGCTATACAGGGTTGAGGTTGATTCCAAAATATATATAGTTTGAGTTGTGATCAATACTGAGATACGTATACACTGGGTCGTGGATTGATTCAAGATAATATTTATCGATTTATTTCTGTACATCTAACTGTGGACAACTAGTTGTAGGTTACTAACGAGGACAGCTGACTTAATAAACTTAAAACATCAAAATATATTAAAAGTGTTGTAAATATATTTTGAACATACTTTGATATATATGTATATATTGTTATAGGTTCGTGAATCAACCAGTGGCCAAGTCTTACTTCCCGACGAAGTAAAAATCTGTGAAAGTGAGTTATAGTCCCACTTTTAAAATCTAATATTTTTGGGATGAGAATACATGCAGGTTTTATAAATGATTTACAAAATAGACACAAGTACGTGAAACTACATTCTATGGTTGAATTATCGAAATCGAATATGCCCCTTTTTATTAAGTCTGGTAATCTAAGAATTAGGGAACAGACACCCTAATTGACGTGAATCCTAAAGATAGATCTATCGGGCCCAACAAGCCCCATCCAAAGTACCGGATGCTTTAGTACTTCGAAATTTATATCATATCCGAAGGGTGTCCCGGAATGATGGGGATATTCTTATATATGCATCTTGTTAATGTCGGTTACCAGGTGTTCACCATATGAATGATTTTTATCTCTATGTATGGGATGTGTATTGAAATATGAAATCTTGTGGTCTATTATTATGATTTGATATATATAGGTTAAACCTATAACTCACCAACATTTTTGTTGACGTTTTAAGCATGTTTATTCTCAGGTGATTATTAAGAGCTTCCGCTGTCGCATACTTAAATAAGGACAAGATTTGGAGTCCATGCTTGTATGATATTGTGTAAAAACTGCATTCAAGAAACTTATTTTGTTGTAACATATTTGTATTGTAAACCATTATGTAATGGTCGTGTGTAAACAGGATACTTTAGATTATCATTATTTGATAATCTACGTAAAGCTTTTTAAAACCTTTATCTATGAAATAAAGGTTATGGTTTGTTTTAAAAATGAATGCAGTCTTTGAAAAATGTCTCATATAGAGGTCAAAACCTCGCAACGAAATCAATTAATATGGAACGTTTTTAATCAATAAGAACGGGACATTTCAGTTGGTATCCGAGCGTTGGTCTTAGAGAACCAGAATTTTGCATTAGTGTGTCTTATCGAGTTTGTTAGGATGCATTAGTGAGTCTGGACTTCGACCGTGTTTACTTGAATTCACTTAAACCGAATCATTGGCCCAACATAACATTCGACCCAACTGCTTCATCATATACGGCCCAACTTCCTCACAAGCCCAAATCAAAAGTTCATTTAAGTCCACTAGACCCATTACATGATTTAATTAAACAATTCGGTGGTTGTGGAGCTGTAGGGTTTTGACAAAAAGAGGAAACATATCTGTATCATTTTTCATCATCGTATGTACACCATCCTGTTCATCACCTTTTTCAATCCTAACCATAAACATCGCCATCTTAAAACCCGTTACCATAATCACATCATCACCAACCATCATCATTAGTATCACGATCATAATCAATAAATCTTTATCATTCTTTATTATTCATGAATCATCATAATCTTCATCCTAATATTACAATTTTATGATCATCCGTTCGTGATCTCGTTAACCATCCGGGTTATATCTATCCTAGATTCGCCACCTCAATCATAAACGTTCGATATTCCTAACTACCATCAATACCATCATTATCTATTATCATACCAAATCATTTTTTTCCTAATCTGATAATAATTATAATCGCTTAATATATTTATCATCATAATTGACCATTTATCTAAATAAGGAGTCGAGGTTCAAAATAACAAGTTCAAAATTGCACAATCCTCTCAATAATACTTGACCCAGCATTACAACCCATATCTCCTTTTCATGTGACACATAGGGATTTAATCATCAAAAAAACGAATAGCAGCCCATGTATTAAACGTTCGGCTCAAATAGAAATTAAACATGGTTGTCCAAAATATATCGGCCCAACCATACAAGTAAAATACATGGAACGATTTAAAAGATTTTATAGAAATTTAGCTGCCGTATTATTTAATCACAAGTAGGTTTTCTGTTGGCCAACAGGGGAAAAAGAAAGACAATGAAATAGCTGTAACTGGTCGACTTTTTGTGGGTCTAGTTTAAACATAAAAACAGAAACAGGAAAATAAACGAATATAAGTGGTGTTTTTGCAGTCCGTTTAAACAAAAAACAGATGTAACAGATGCGAGAAGCATTAAATAGATGATGGTGATTATTTGTTCGTGACTAGGGATGGCAATGGATTGGATATGGATCGGGTGAGGCCGTATCCATATCCATATCCATTTATTTTTTTTACTTTTCATCCATCCATATCCATATCCGTCGGGGGAAGCGGGTTAATGGATAATTATCCATATCCGTTTAAATTTATTTTATTTTTAAAAATTATAAGCGGTGGTTCACTAAATATACGATCAAAAATAATATTTTTAATAGTTTATGCGACCGAAAGTCACATTTTACTAATCTATATAACAAATATTCAATAGATAACCTATTAAATGTGTAAAGATATCGACATCTAAGTTGCTTACTTTTAGTTACATGGAATCACATTTGAACCACCAAAGTACGATAAATACATTTGATTATTTAAACAAAATAAAATATAAGAAGAAAGTTTATTTTTAGAGAAAATATAAAGAAAGATGAATATGAATATAATTAATGAAATATCACTACATAAATGATACTAATTTGAGTGATAAATTTATATATTTAGTTATTTCGGGTGAAAGCGGGTTCATCCATGGACGAAATTTTTTCATCCACATCCATATCCATATCCATTTAGATCGTCCATATCCACGAATAATCAGGTAGATCGGATGGATATCCATTGAATCGGGTATCCATTGCCATTCCTATTCATGACAAACAAAACAGAAAACGAAAGGAAGCAGGTTGAGTGTTCGGTTTGTGGTGGATCGAAGTGGTTGTTTTATTCATCAACAAGAAATGGGAAACAATACGTAAGAGAAAGTGAAGATGAGAAAGAAATGGAGGTGGTGGTCATTGTACTCGAACAACAGAAAAATAAAACGACAGGTTGATGATTGAAAGGTGGTTCATCGGTGGTGAAGGAGATGGTGAAAAATCTCGAAGAAAAAGAAGGGTGATACCGGGTGGTGATGACAGAAACAATAAAAGTGATCGGTTATTGATTTGGTTATGGGTTCAGCCAATAGTGGTAACCGAAAGGTGGTAGTGGTGTTTGTCAATGGTGGGTTGTGCTCGGTTCTAGTTACAACAGAAAAGATTAGTGAACCATGGTGGTGATTAGGATGTTATGGTGGTGGCGGCAGTGACTTGTTGAAGATGAAGGAGAAGATTAAATATGGTGACTCATTGGGTGGTTATATGAATGTCACTTATGTATATGTGTATCTAATATATAAGATGAGATTTGATAATTGTAAGGAAGTCAAAAATATGGTGACTCATTGGGTGGTTATAATTTAAGTCTCGTGACATTTGGTTAATTCTATACTGCCGGCACTTTTAGCACACGGAGTGTATCGTACTCTGTTGCTAATCAGTGACGGATAAAAGTCTTCGGAAAAATTCCAAATTTTTAAATTAACTATATTTATTTATTTTGGTCATTATGGTATAAAATTTGATCATTAATTATTAAATAAAAATTACATTAATTATTCACCCCCAATCCCAAGTAAAATATAAAAAGTTTTAAAATTCAACGAATAATTCCTAAATACATTTTTAATAAGCCTAAAATTTATATTACTCATTTTCGTATCACTGTTTATTTTAAAATTACATAAGTTTGAATTTAACTTGCTTAATATCAATCGGAACATTAAACGAGTATTACAATTATTTAATATTTATTTTTAATATACTTTATTTGTATATAGATATGTTTTAAATAATATTTATTATTTTTACATAATTAATTTCTAACAATTACATCATAAATTATATTTCAAATCATATATATATATTTATTTAAATATATACATATCTATTTACAAATAGTTATTCGTGAAACGTCGAAAATAGTCAAAGGGTAATTTAAATATATGAACATAGTTTCCAAAATTTTCGAGACTCAACATTACAGACTTTGCTTATCGTGTCGGAAACATATAAAGATTAAGTTTAAATTTGGTCGGAAATTTTCGGGTTGTCACAGTACCTACCCGTTAAAGAAATTTCGTCCCGAAATTTGATTGGGATGGTCATGGATGACAATAAGTATGTTTTCATTACGCATACGAGCTGAAAATTAACATTTTATCATCAGAGAGTAATATGGATAAAACAATTCGATTATTCGAAGAGTACTAATGAAGCTATCATAAAAGAGTGAAAAGTTTCGTCTTAACTTTTGACGTAGTCATGGTTGAATTCTGGAATTCAAAGGATTTAAAGAAAATCTTTGTAATAAGATTTGGTTCTTCGGTAATTAAGGAAATTAGAATCCTCTTTGGTTAAATACGAATATCTGTCTCGATTGCTCTAACTGATATTTTACTATAAATCCACCCTCTTAATTTCCTTTATATTTTGGAGTTCCATACTTTTGTTTTCTCTTCCCGACTTTAAGTTAAGCGAATAATGGTCCAGAATTCGTAGGTATGAAGTTTCAAATGAATAGGACTAATGTTCTAAGAGAGATATTGTAATAGCACGATATTGATTGGTTAAATTATCAGAATTCAAGAGAAAAGATAGGACTATCAAGATAATATGTTCTTGATATGTTTATAGATTAGATAGAATGTAAGAGTCGTGTAACATGGCACATGATGACGTTGAGGTCTGTGAATTATCAAGTTCCATTCATCACGTTCCATTAGAAACTCAGCATGACTTACTGTAATATAATCACGTTGATCAAGTGTCATTATATTATACTAACTCATGTTTCAGTTCCCAACATTACTTTAAAAATATTCATAATTTAAATTCGAATTTTTCAGAATTTAGAAACTAAAACAGTTTCCTTTCTGATGTAACACAGATATCGCGAAGAGATAAATGATTTTAGATAAGAACAGTTATTAAAATATCTTCAGAAATATCGAGGATATTTATAATGAAAGATACGAAAATATTCAAGATCAGAAGATGATGAAGAAGTTTGTTCGCAAGAATTTAGAATAAGTAAGAAGTAAGGTATTCGCTAGAGATTTCATCGGAAACATAATCATCTCGATTCTTTAAGTACAGGGTTAGTCCTTGTGATTTCTTCACAGTCTCCTTCATGGTTTTCTCAATCCAATTTCCAGTACTAATTTTATATCGGGTGTTTCCAACACTCCATTCTTTATTATCAAGCTTTTGGCCATTAAGACCATCTATAGCTTTTGCTAAGACCATCTATAGCTTTTGCTGCTTCATCAGCATTCTTAAGGTTATAACAAGGTTGTTTCGAACGAAAAGTCGAAGTTGACTTGTTGGAGTCGTGATAAAATTGGCTAATTTGGAAAGGGATTGCAAAGTTATTTTCGGTAATGACAATGCCAAAGAAGCTAGCACAGATACGTGTTAAACGTTTTACTTAGGTTCCGAGTTTTCAGGTGCATAACTATACGCATCAATCTCTTCTTCCATAGATGGAGTACGGTTGGTTCATCCTCTCGATTGAGGTGTTTTAAAGAATCATGAAAGGTTTGAACGCAGATTGTAATCGTCAAGATACAAATGAGGTTTAAGATGAAATCAAGTGGCAAACTTGAAGAAATGTTTAGTTTCATATGTTATAATCAATATTTTAATTTATTTTAATTGTTCAATGACATTAGTCCATAGTTAGGAGTCCACAATTAGTAGTTCAATAATTCATATATAGTTTAATATATAATATTCTAATTAATTATTACGTATCGTGACCCGTTATATACATGTCTCAGACTCGATCACAACTCAAAGTATATATATTATTTAGAATCAACCTCAACCCTGTATAGCTAACTCAAGCATTACTGCATATAGAGTGTCTATGGTTATTCCAAATAATATATATAGATGCGTCGATATGATATGTCAAAACCTTGTATACGTGTCCCGATATTTAAAGTGCGTAAAGTAAATAACAGAAATTAAATGACGATAAATAAAATTGCGAGAATTTAAATTGCCATAAATAAATTGCGATATGTAATTGCGATAAATAAATTGCAATAAATAAAATATAATACGGAATTAATCAGTTAGCTAAGAACAGTTAGCTAGGAACAGTTAGCGTGGATTCTTATCAAAGTTCTTCTCATAGTTAAATTGTTTGTTTCTAACAATTTTTTTTTCCCAATGTTTTCTTAATTATGCCACTTGTTGGATTCTGATAGGTCAAAATCCAAATATGAAATTGAATGAAAATGGTTATTCTGCGGTGAACGGATACGTATATCGGTGGTTGTAAG
This sequence comes from Rutidosis leptorrhynchoides, assembly GCF_046630445.1. NCBI lineage: Eukaryota > Viridiplantae > Streptophyta > Magnoliopsida > Asterales > Asteraceae > Rutidosis > Rutidosis leptorrhynchoides. Next base: position 553,862,319 of record NC_092335.1, on the reverse strand, counting down.
TAGAATAGTAAATGACTGTTGAATCAGCTTCTACGAATGTACAGTGTAACTTATTAAGGTGAAATCTAAATATTCCTTGGGTATTATCGACCCGTTAAAATATTTTCACCATTAACAGTTTGTACAAAAGAATTTTTAACTACAATCTTTATGAAAACATATATACATATATATTTTCTTCAGATGTAATCATGGATTTAATGAGTTAATATGATATTAAACTCATTTAGTTTACGGTTAGAACTAGAGTACATAATCTATAAAACATTAGAGGTTACATAACCATCATGTCGAACGAAGATGAATGATGTAGACGTCATGTAGAACGATGATTATACTCGAGGTACAGAATGAGATGTTGAGGCATGTGATGTTAAAACTTGGGTTGTTGGTGGTACTGTTGGTGCCAGTGATGTTGCTGAAGCTGATAAGTTTTGTACCATATTTTTCAAGGCTACAACTCGGGAATGAATTTCTTTAACTTCTTCTATTACTCCGGGGTGATTGTCGGTTCGGACGAGTGGATAAATAAGATCTAGAATTTGGTATAGTATATAGTCGTCACGAGATACTCTGAAAATGAGAGAGAAAATGGTGTTTCGGACAGGTTCGCCGGTAAGTGCTTCAGGTTCTTTGCCAAGAGGGCAATGTGGTAGATGAAAAGGATCGCCTTCTTCTTGTCTCCAATGATTAAGTAGACTACGAAACCATCCCCAATTCATCCAGAATAGATGATGGCTAATTGGTTGATCCATTCCAGTCACACTGCTTTCGGAGCTTGAGTGGGATTCCATATCGGAATAGCTGTCGGAATTCAAGGAACTTGAACTAGTGGCGAGTTCCATTTCATACGAGCGAATTAAGGATTTTTCAATATGAAATGATTTCCGATTATCGGATGGTATTCTAATTACATAGAATATCCATATATATATATATATATATATATATATATATATATATATATATATATATATATATATATATATATATATATAGCATAAAGATTTCGCAGATTACGGAGAAAATTTCGAAAGCTGTCAGGCAAAGGTAACAGTAACAGATACTCTAAGATATGGATTAGCAGATAAGCTAAGATATGAATTTGTCTATACACTATTCATGAAATCAATGCAGTAATATGTGTCTAGACTAAGAATGATAAGCAGGTAATTTTCGACACGAAATGATAAGCAAAACTTTTGACATGCAGACACGGTCGAAGTTCAGACTCACTAATGCATCTAATCAACTATCAGTTAGACACACTAATGCAAGACCTGGTTCGCTAAGACAACGGCTCTGATACCACCTATAATGATTCGTCCTAATCCATCTGGATGAATACATTACATTTGGTAACATCGCGAGGTATTTGACCTCTATATGATACATGTTACGAACATTGCATTCATTTTTAAAAGACAAACTTTCATTACAACGAAAGTTGACGGCATGCATACCATTTCATAATATGTCCAACAATAATTGACTTAATAATAATCTTGATGAACTCAACGACTCGAATGCAACGTCTTTTGAAATATGCCATGAATGACTCTAAGTAATATCTTTAAAATGAGCAAATGCACAGCGGAAGATTTCTTTAATACCTGAGAATAAACATGCTTTCAAGTGTCAACCAAAAGGTTGGTGAGTTCATTAGTTTATCATAAACATTCATTTCCATCATTTTAATAGACCACAAGATTTTGTATATTTAATTGTACACGTAACCCGAGTACAAAAATAACACGCGTAACCTGCGAATTAAAAATCATTCATATGGTGAACGCTTGATAACCGACTTAACTTTAATGCATAGAATATCCCCAAACAGAACCTCTCGTCTGTATAATAATAATAATCTCGAAGTACTAAAGCATCCGTACCCCGGATGGGACTTGTCGAGGTTCATAGATCTATCTTTAGAATTCACGTCAATTAGGGGTCATACCCGATTCCTAATTATTAGGTTACCAAGCTAAAAAGGGGTGATATTCAATATTCATAATCCAGCCATATAATGTAGTTTTTGATCACTTGTGTCTATTTCGTAAAACATTAATAAAATTAGCGCATGTATTCTCAGTCCCAAAAATATATATAAAAAGGGAGTAATGAAACTCACCATACTGTATTTTGTAGTAAAAATACATATGAAGATATTGAACAAGTGTAGGGTTGGCCTTGGATTCACGAACCTCAAAGAAGTAGCCCTTAAAAAAAATGTTCAAGTCCGGGTTTGAACTCCCGACGTCCCGCTAACCCAACTACACTCTTATACCACTCCTCTATTCTAGTTTTTTCTGATCTATGATGCAACTTAAATTCACTTAAACCGAATCATTGGCCCAACATAACATTCGGCCCAACTGCTTCATCATATACGGCCCAACTTCCTCACAAGCCCAAATCAAAAGTTCATTTAAGTCCACTAGACCCATTACATGATTTAATTAAACAATTCGGTGGTTGTGGAGCTGTAGGGTTTTGACAAAAAGAGGAAACATATCTGTATCATTTTTCATCATCGTATGTACACCATCCTGTTCATTACCTTTTTCAATCCTAACCGTAAACATCACTATCTTTAAACCCGTTACCATAATCACATCATCACCAATCATCATCGTTAGTATCACGATCATAATCAATGAATCTTTATCATTCTTTATTATTCATGAATCATCATAATCTTCATCCTAATATTACAATTTTATGATCATCCGTTCGTGATCTCGTTAACCATCCGGGTTATATCTATCCTAGATTCGCCACCTCGATCATAAACGTTCGATATTCCTAACTACCATCAATACCATCATTATCTATTATCATACCAAATCATTTTTTCCCTAATCTGATAATAATTATAATCACTTATTATATTTATCATCATAATCGACCATTTATCTAAATAAGGAGTCGAGGTTCGAAATAAAAAGTTCAAAATTGCACAATCCTTTCAATAATACTTGACCCAGAATTACAACCCATATCTCCCTTTCATGTGACACATAGGGATTTAATCATCAAAAAAATGAATAGCAGCCCATGTATTAAACGTCCGGCCCAAATAGAAATTAAACATGGTTGTCCAAAACATATCGGCCCAACCATACAAGTAAAATACATGGAACGGTTTAAAAGATTTGATAGAAATTTAGCTGCCGTATTATTTAATCACAAGTGGGTTTTCTGTCGGCCAACAGGGGAAAAAGAAAGACAATGAAATAGCTGTAACTAGTCAACTTTTTGTGGGTCTAGTTTAAACATAAAAACAGAAACAGGAAAACAAACGAATATAAGTGGTGTTTTTGCAGTCCGTTTAAACAGAAAACAGATGTAATAGATGCGAGAAGCATTAAATAGATGATGGTGATTGTTTGTTCGTGAAAAACAAAACAGAAAATGGAAGGAAGCAGGTTGAGTGTTCGGATTGTGGTGGATCGAAGTGGTTGTTTTATTCATCAACTAGAAACGGGAAACAATACGTGGGAGAAAGTGAAGATGAGAAAGAGATGGAGGTGGTGGTCATTGTTCTCGAACAACAGAAAAATAAAATGACAGGTTGATGATTGAAAGGTGGTTCATCGATGGTGAAGGTGATGGTGAAAAATCTAAAAGAAAAAGAAGGGTGATACTGGGTGGTGATGACAGAAACAATAGAAGTGATCGGTTATTGATTTGGTTATGGGTTCGGCCAATAGTGGTAACCGAAAGGTGGTAGTGGTGTTTGTCAATGGTGGGTTGTGCTCGGTTCTAGTTGCAACAGAAGAGATTAGTGAACCATGGTGGTGATTAGGATGTTATGGTGGTGGCGGCAGTGACTTCTTAATGATGAAGGAGAAGATTAAATATGGTGACTCATTGGGTGGTTATATGAATGTCACTTACGTATATGTGTATCTAATATATAAGATGAGATTTGATAATTGTAAGGAAATCAAAAGCAAACAGTGAAGCATAGTTATAATTTAAGTCTCATGACATTTGGTTAATTCGATACTGCTGACACTTTTAACACACTGTGTGTATCATACTCCGTTGCTAATCAGTGACGGATAAAAGTCTTCGAAAAACTTCCAAATTTTTAAATTAACTCTATTTATTTATTTTGGTCATTATGGTATAAAATTTGATCATTAATTATTAAATAAAAATTACATTAATTATTCACCCCAAATCCCAAGTAAAATATAAAAAGTTTTAAAATTCAACGAATAGTTCCTAAATACATTTTTAATAAGCCTAAAATTTATATTACTCATTTTCGTATCACCGTTTATTTTAAAATTACATAAGTTTGAATTTAACTTGCTTAATATCAATCGGAACATTAAACGAGTATTACAATTATTTAATATTTATTTTTAATATACTTTATTTGTATATAGATATGTTTTAAATAATATTTATTATTTTTACATAATTAATTTCTAACAATTACATCATAAATTATATTTCAAATCATATATATATTTATTTAAATATATACATATCTATTTACAAATAGTTGTTCGTATATAGTCAAAGGGTAATTTGAATATATGAACATAGTTTCCAAAATTTTCGAGACTCAACATTACAGACTTTGCTTATCGTGTCGGAAACATATAAAGATTAAGTTTAAATTTGGTCAGAAATTTACGAGTTGTCACAATCAAAGGTTGGATTTATGAGCTAGATTGATGTAGATTTTGTTGAATATGATGAAGAACACTTAGAACATCATCATAGAACAAGAGAGAGATCAAATGGATGAAATAAAATTTCAAAATGAAAGTGTGTGGAATGGTGATCAAAAACGTGAATGGAGATGTCCATTTAAGCAAGTTGTAGTTTGATTTTTAGTGTAATAATACATGCTAGTTGCCAAATGATGGTTCCACATGTTTATTGACTAAATGAGGGATACTAAGAGCTAATCATTTAAGTGTATATACCAATAGTATATACATCTAGGAGCTGTGTATTGTACGAGTACGAATACGGGTGCATACGAGTAGAATTGTTGATGAAAATGAATGAGAATGTAATTGTAAGTATTTTTGTTAAGTAGAAGTACTTTGATATGTGTCATGAAGTCTTCCAAAAGTGTATCAATACATCTTAATACATTACATGTATATACATTTTAATTGAGTCGTTACATGTAAGTGTTGTTTCAAAACCTTTAAGTTAACGATCTAGTTAAATGTAATTAATCCATTGTTATTATACTTAAATGAGATGTTAAATTGTTATGTTAACATGATAACATGGTGTATAAATATATCTTAATACCATAAATAAATATTAGGACGTTATTACAATGATAATCGTTACATATAGATATCGTTTTGAATTTCTTAAGTTAGTAGTCTTGTTTTATGTAAAAAGTTCATTGTTAATATACATAATGAGATACTTACTTATCATTTCATCATGTTAAACATATATATGTGTTCATATATATAATATCATGTCATATACAAGTTATAACGTTCGTTAATCATCGGACAAACTGGGTGGTCAAACGTTAACACAAAATCCATTTCAATTAATCAAGTCTTAACAAGTTTGATTGCTTAACATGTTGGAAACATTTATTCATGTAAATATTAATCTCATATAATATATAATCATGGAAAAGTTCGGGTCACTACAGTACCTACCCGTTAAATAAATTTCGTCCCGAAATTTTAAGCAGTTGGAGGTGTTGTCTCACCTTCTGGAAATAAGTGCGGGTATTTCTTCTTCATCTGATCTTCACATTCCCAGTGAACTTGGGTCCTCTATGAACATTTCATCAAACCTTAACAATTGGTATTTTGTTTTGCTTGAGTCCTTTAACCTTACGATCCATTATCTCGACGGGTTCTTCAACGAATTGTAGTTTTTTGTTGATTTTAATTTCATCTAAAGTAATAGTGAGATCTTTTTTAGCTAAGCATTTCTTTAGATTCGAGACGTGAAAGGTATTATGTACGCTAGCTAATTGTTGCGGTAATTCAAGTTGATAAGCTACCGGTCTGACACGATCAATAATCTTGAATGGCCCAATGTATCTCGGGTTTAGTTTTTCACTTTTCCAAAACAAACAGCACTTTTCCAAGGTGATACTTTAAGCATGACCATGTCACCAATTTCAAATTCTATATCTTTTCTTTTACTGTCAGCGTAGCTCTTTTGTCTACTCTGGGCAGTTTTCAACCGTTGTTGAATTTGAATTATTTTCTCGGTAGTTTCTTGGATAATCTTCGGACCCGTAATTTGTCGATCCCCTACTTCGCTCTAAACAAATCGAAGACCTGCACTTTCTGCCATAAAGTGCCTCAAACGGTGCCATCTCAATACTCGAGTGGTAACTGTTGTTGTAAGAAAATTCTGCTAATGGTAAATGTCGATCCCAACTGTTTCCAAAATCAATAACATATGCTCGTAGCATGTCTTCAAGGGTCTGTATCGTCCTTTCACTCTGCCCATCAGTTTGTGGATGATAGGTAGTACTCATGTCTAGACGAGTTCCCAATGCTTGTTGTAACGTCTGCCAAAATCTTGAAACAAATCTACCATCCCTATCAGAGATAACAGAGATTGGTATTCCGTGTCTGGAGACGACATTCTTCATGTATAGTCGTGCTAACTTTTCCATTTTATCATCTTCTCGCATTGGTAGAAAGTGTGCTGATTTGGTGAGACGATCGACTATTACCCAAATAGTATCATAACCACTTGCAGTCCTTGGCAATTTAGTAATGAAATCCATGGTAATGTTTTCCCATTTCCATTTCGGGATTTCAGGTTGTTGAAGTAGACCTGATGGTTTCTGATGTTCAGCTTTTACCTTAGAACACGTCAAACATTCTCCTACGTATTTAGCAATATCGGCTTTCATACCCGGCCACCAAAAATGTTTCTTGAGATCTTTGTACATCTTTCCCGCTCCGGGATGTATTGAATATCTGGTTTTATGTGCTTCCCTAAGTACCATTTCTCTCACACCTCCAAACTTTGGTTCCCAAATTCTTTCAGCCCTATACCGGGTTCCGTCTTCCTGAACATTAAGATGTTTCTCTGATCCTTTGGGTATTTCCTTCTTCAAATTCCCTTCTTTCAAAACTCCTTGTTGCGCCTCTTTTATTCGAGTAGTAAGGTTAGTATGAATAATTATATTCATAGCTTTTACTCGAATAGGTTCTCTGTCCTTTCTACTTAAGGCGTCGGCTACCACATTTACTTTCCCCGAGTGGTAACGAATCTCAAAATCATAATCATTTAACAGCTCAATCCACCTACGTTGCCTCATGTTCAGTTGTTTTTGATCAAATATATGTTGGAGACTTTTGTGGTCGGTATATATGGTACATTTGACCCCCATATAAGTAATGCCTCCATATTTTTAATGCAAAAACAACAGCGCCCAATTCCAAATTATGAGTCGTATAATTTTGCTCATGAATCTTCAATTGTCTAGATGCATAAGCAATTACCTTATTTCGTTGCATTAAAACACAACCGAGGCCTTGCTTTGAAGCGTCACAATAAATCACAAAATCATCATTCTCTTCAGGAAATGAAAATATAGGTGTTGTAGTTAACTTTTTCTTTAACAACCGAAACGCTTTCTCTTGCTCATCCTTCCATTCAAATTTCTTCCCTTTATGCGTTAATGCAGTCAAGGGTTTTGCTATTTTGGAAAAATCTTGGATGAATCTTCTGTAGTAACCAGCCAATCCTAAAAATTGGCGTATCTGCGTCGGAGTTTTCGGGGTTTCCCATTTCTCAACGGTTTCAATCTTTGCTGGATCAACCTGAATACCTTCTTTGCTCACTATGTGACCGAAAAGTTGAACTTCTTTCAACTAAAATGCACACTTTGAAAACTTAGCGTACAGTTTTTCTTTTCTTAACAATTCTAGCACTTTTCTCAAATGTTCTCCGTGCTCTTGATCATTCTTTGAGTAAATAAGTATGTCATCGATGAAGACAATGACAAACTTGTCAAGATATGGTCCACATACTCGGTTCATGAGGTCCATGAACACAGCTGGTGCGTTAGTTAATCCAAACGGCATAACCATAAACTCATAATGACCGTAACGTGTTCTAATAGCAGTCTTCAGAATATCATCCTCCTTCACCCACATTTGATGATATCCGGATCGTAAATCGATCTTCGAATAAACCAACAAGCCTTGTAGTTGATCAAATAAGTCGTCGATTCTCGGTAGTGGATAACGGTTCTTGATGGTAAGTTTGTTCAACTCTCTGTAGTCGATACACAACTAGAATGTACCATCCTTCTTTTTGACAAACAAAACAGGAGCTCCCCACGGTGATGTGTTTGGTCGAATGAAACCACGCTCCAAAAGTTCTTGTAATTGGATTTGTAACTCTTTCATTTCGCTGGGTGTGAGTCTATATGGGGCACGAGCTATTGGTACAGCTCTGGGTACAAGATCTATTTGAAATTTAACGGATCGATGTGGAGGTAGTCCCGGTAATTCTTTCGAAAATACATCTGGAAATTCTTTTGCGACGGGAACATCATGGATGTTCTTCTCTTCGGTTTGTACTTTCTCGACATGTGCTAGAACAGCATAGCAACCTTTTCTTATTAGCTTTTGCGCCTTCAAATTACTAATAAGATATAGCTTCGCGTTGCTCTTTTCTCCGTACACCATTAAGGGTTTTCCTTTTTCACGTACGATGTGAATTGCGTTGTTGTAACATATGACCTCTGCTCTCTCCTTTTTCAACCAGTCCATACCAATTATCACGTCAAAACTCCCTAACTCTACTGGTATCAAATTAATCTTAAATGTTTCGCCAACCAGTTTAATTTCTCAATTCCGACATATTTTATCTGCTGTAATTAATTTACCGTTTGCTAATTCGAGTAAAAATTTATTATCCAAATGCGTTAATGGGCAACTTAATTTTGCACAAAAATCTTTACTCATATAGCTTCTATCCGCACCCGAATCAAATAAAACATAAGCAGATTTATTGTCAATAAGAAACGTACCCGTAACAAGCTCCGGGTCTTCCTGCGCTTCTACCGCATTAATATTAAAAACTCTTCCGCGGCCTTGTCCTTTATTATTTCCTTGATTTGGGCATTCGTTTCTGATATGACCCGGCTTTCCGCATCCATAACAAATAATGGCGGCATTATTTGTTCCGACATTATTTGTCCCTTTATTCTTTTTAGCCATTGGTCCGTAAACTTCACACTTCGTCGCACTATGACCCTTTCTATTACACTTAGCACATAATGCCGTACAGTACCCATTCGGATGGTATCCTTCACACCTCTGGCATGGCTTCTGCCTCTTGTTGTTATTGTTGGGATTGTTGTTGCTGCGGTTGTTATTGTTATTGGTACGGTTGTTGTAGTTGTTGTAGTTGTTGTAGTTGTTATTGGGATTGCTATTCTTGTTGCGGTAAATGTTGCGGTTGTGGTTGCGATGGTGATGGTGGTTGTGATTGTTGTTGTTGTTGTATTGGTGACCCTTGTCACTGTTTTCTTACCACTTTCTCTTGACTTGCTTCATTTTGGCCTCCTCGGCCGCCTGCTCTTTAATTCTTCCTTCAATCTGGTTTATGAGTTTGTGAGCAATTCGACTTGCCTTTTGCATTGAGGTGGGCGCGCTCGAACTCACATCCTCCTGAATCCTTTCTGGTAACCCTTTTACAAATGCATCGATCTGCTCTTCTTCATCTTCGTACACTCTTGGACACAATAGGCACAATTCTGTGAATCGTCGTTCGTATGTGGTAATATCGAATCCTTAAATTCGTAATTCTCTAAGCTCTGCCTTGAGCTTATTGACCTCGTTTCTGGGACAGTACTTGAAATGTCCCGTTCTTATTGATTAAAAACGTTCCATATTAATTGATTTCGTTGCGAGGTTTTGACCTCTATATGAGACGTTTTTCAAAGACTGCATTCATTTTTAAAACAAACCATAACCTTTATTTCATAAATAAAGGTTTAAAAAGCTTTACGTAGATTATCAAATAATGATAATCTAAAATATCATGTTTACACACGACCATTACATAATGGTTTACAATACAAATATGTTACATCGAAATCAGTTTCTTGAATGCAGTTTTTACACAATATCATACAAACATGGACTCCAAATCTTGTCCTTATTTTAGTATGCAACAGCGAAAGCTCTTAGTATTCACCTGAGAATAAACATGCTTTAAACGTCAACAAAAATGTTGGTGAGTTATAGGTTTAACCTATATATATCAAATCGTAACAATAGACCACAAGATTTCATATTTCAATACACATCCCATACATAGAGATAAAAATCATTCATATGGTGAACACCTGGTAATCGACATTAACAAGATGCATATATAAGAATATCCCCATCATTCCGGGACACCCTTCGGATATGATATAAATTTCGAAGTACTAAAGCATCCGGTACTTTGGATGGGGTTTGTTAGGCCCAATAGATCTATCTTTAGGATTCGCGTCAATTAGGGTGTCTGTTCCCTAATTCTTAGATTACCAGACTTAATAAAAAGGGGCATATTCGATTTTGATAATTCAACCATAGAATGTAGTTTCACGTACTTGTGTCTATTTTGTAAATTATTTATAAAACCTGCATGTATTCTCATCCCAAAAATATTAGATTTTAAAAGTGGGACTATAACTCACTTTCACAGATTTTTACTTCGTCGGGAAGTAAGACTTGGCCACTGGTTGATTCACGAACCTATAACAATATATACATATATATAATAGTATGTTCAAAATATATTTACGACACTTTTAATTTATTTTGATATTTTAAGTTTATTAAGTCAGTTGTCCTCGTTAGTAACCTACAACTAGTTGTCCACAGTTAGATGTACAGAAATAAATCGATAAATATTATCTTGAATCAATCCACGACCCAGTGTATACGTATCTCAGTATTGATCACAACTCAAACTATATATATTTGGGAATCAACCTCAACCCTGTATAGCTAACTCCAACATTCACATATAGAGTGTCTATGGTTGTTCCGAAATATATATAGATGTGTCGACATGATAGGTCGAAACATTGTATACGTGTCTATGGTATCTCAAGATTATATAATATACAATACAAGTTGATTAAGTTATGGTTGGAATAGATTTGTTACCAATTTTCACGTAGCTAAAATGAGAAAAATTATCCAATCTTGTTTTACCCATAACTTCTTCATTTTAAATCCGTTTTGAGTGAATCAAATTGCTATGGTTTCATATTGAAATCTATTTTATGAATCTAAACAGAAAAACTATAGGTTTATAGTCGGAAAAATAAGTTACAAGTCATTTTTGTAAAGGTAGTCATTTCAGTCGAAAGAACGACGTCTAGATGACCATTTTAGAAAACATACTTCCACTTTGAGTTTAACCATAATTTTTGGATATAGTTTCATGTTCATAATAAAAATCATTTTCCCAGAATAAAAACTTTTAAATCAAAGTTTATCATAGTTTTTAATTAACTAACCCAAAACAGCCCGCGGTGTTACTACGACAGCGTAAATCCGGTTTTACGGTGTTTTTCGTGTTTCCAGGTTTTATGTAACGACCCTGGTTTTTTCCAACGTTATTTATTAATAATTATTATTATTAATACGCTTGATTAAACGAATGTATGTTATTACATTTACATGTTGCTTTAATTGCCCGTACTTGAACTTTAAATGCCCGAAACGTCTTTGTGACACCCGGAACTTGCACGAATAATATTTTAAGATATTATTTACATTCATGATTAATTTTATTAATCATTTTAATTAACTAAAGCTATTAGTTAGTTACTTGGGCTTAAGTTGGACTTTTATTGGATTACTTGCTAACTACTTGCAAACTTGGGCCTTTTAGTGTTAATGGACTTGTGTAAGCCCACCCTACTTATATTATGGATTAGTTAGCCCACTCTTGCAACTTGTAAGTATCATTTAACTTGGAACTAGATGGTTAGCTTAGAATTGGAATCTTGTTGCACTTAATCCCCATGTAAACACACTTATTATCCACCTTTTGTAAGCCTTACACACTAGTGACCAAGGAACTAAAGCCACCCCCCTTTGAATGGGCTGCTGGCCGTTGCCCTTGGTGTAGGCCAAGGGTGTGATTTCCTTTCCATTTTGCTTACTTACTCTTCACTAGTCTTCATTCCAAAATACACACACACTAGCATTTCAAATTTTCTCTCAAACTTTCTCTAGTTCTTGTAAGTGTATGAACTTTATTTCTCTTCTTTTTCTTCAACCAAAACCGATTTCCAATCCATATTCATCATCATTCTTTGTTGTTAAATTGTTACTTGTTCTTGTTTAAGGTTGATTACCTGTAAGTTACTAGTTATTATTTACTTACTTACTTGTCTTTATTTACTAAGTTACAAGATCAAACTTTCTAGTTTTGATTCTTCATCTTTATCTTGTTATAACAAGAACATCAAGAACATAATCTATCTAGTTATGTTCTACATATTTTGTTTCAAAAGATTAAAGTTCATAGTTGTATAAACTCATTACTTGTAGTTCTTGAAGTAACTTTAAAGTTACTTCACTTAAAGATCAACTTGGGTTGAATCTTTAAAAGTATGAGCAACTATGAACCATTTTCTTATTTAGTTAGTTTTCTACTTTATTTTGTTTCAAAAGATTTAAAGTTTATAATCTTTATAATTGTTACTTGTGTTCTTGTTTGTTGTATGTTACTAGAATACCACCTTCATGGTTGGTTTAGGCTTATCATTCATTTTCTTTATTTCTTATTGTTAGTTGCTTACTACACATTTGAACAAGGACATGAAACCAACAAGAGCTTACACTTTGGTGCAAGTATCATGGATCCAACACTTGGTTGTGATCTTTCTTAGTGTTCATGAACTTGTTCATAAACTTACATGTAACCTTGGTTCATCAAACACTTACAACACTTGCACTTGAGTTATGATGGACAAACCTTGGTCAAAATGATGTTAACACATCAACGAGTTGTACACTTGAAGCTATACGCATCAAGGATGAGAACCGTGATGAACATCAAGCACCGAGACAACCGGAACTCTCCAAAACCCACTGTTCTGTCCAAAACCTACTGACCTGATGCTTCTGGAACAGACCAGTAGACCTGGGCTGTTCTAACCTTTATTTTTAGATAGAACTTTTCGAGTAGATAACTTTTCATATAGGACTCGTCTTAATCCGAGTTACGGTTTAGGATTTATGGCCCTCCGATCGTTACCATGTCCTTTAACGTTGTGCAGAAATTTCTGACCTACTCGCACTTAGACCGTCGCCACGGTCAAACCAAGACGAGTTTGCTTCTGTAAATTTTACCACACTTAAGGGACTCATAGACGGAGCCATGACCACTGGTCTCACCTTAATTCAGTAAGGGTAGAGGCTGTGGTGACTGACTGAAGTCAGCCTTTGTTTTAAACGACTTTCATAAACGAGTCTTACTTGTTACCTTTTGTTTAATGATGATTGATGATGACCCTTATGACCTTAATTACGTACTTGTAAACCTTTTGAGATGACTTATTGACTTAGTGCTATTTGACTTAGGTTGAGGACGTTTGGACCGTTACTTGCACACCACTTTCCGACTACTACCTTACCATTACTACTAATCATTGTGAGTTATAGCATTCCCTTTTTACTGTAACTTATTTTGGGAACTGAGAATACATGCGGATTTTATGTTTTACATACTAGGCACGAGTACTTAAACTTTATATATGTGTGGGTTATATAACGGCAGAAACATTCCCTTTAGCTCGGTAACGTTTAATCATTGGTTTTTGAACCGTGAACGCGAATCTTAGATATGGATCCATAGGGTTTGACATCCCCACTCGGGCTAGTAGCGCTAGCATTTAACGAGTGTTTAATACTTCGAGGTTATACGCACTTGCCAAGTGCACTTTAAGGGGGTACATTAAACGTTAAGTTAGTTACCGGGTGCCCACGGTTAAGCATATACTTTTACATACTTTTGAAACGCTCGTTGTAGCACTGAAATCTCGTGGCCTACTTACATTACTGTTATACTTAAACTATAGCTCACCAACCTTTGTGTTGACCTTTTTAAGCATGTATTTTCTCAGGTGCTTGAAGTCGCTTCCGCTATCTTACTAGTCGTGCTGTAGAACCCGCTGCCTAGAGTTGTTATCGCATGACTACTTATCTTGCATTCAAACTTTTTACTTATGAACTTATGTTATGTAACGACCATTATGGTCACGTACACTTATTTAATGCTTCTACTTAGTGAAGCATACTTTGATTTGTAAAACAATTGACGTATGTTATGACGTCACTTTTATTAATGAATGCAAACTCTGTTTTGAAAACGCATATAGTACTTAACCTTGTAATGATCCTGTTGATGATGGTCCGTACATGATGATTTAGTACGGGGCGTCACATTTGGTATCAGAGCATTGGTTGTAGGGAATTAGGATGCATTAGTGAGTCTAAGACCGACCCGAGTAGGATTCACTAATAGGGCTAATCTACAACTTGTTAGTTTACTTGTTTCCGCTGAACTTACTGCATGCTGCTGCTTACTGTTACTGCTATATGCCGTATGCTACTACGTGATTTCACTACTGCATGCTAATACTTACTTTCGATTGCATGATAGTTTCGTACGATTACTGATATTGCCATGCTACTTATTGTTATACATGATTTAAACTGTTGGCCTATTATTTGCTTGCTTTATGACATACTGACATGGAAAATTTATTTTTCCTTGTTCAGATGTCGGACGTTCCACCTACTGACATCCCGAGCGGCTCAGGCCCCGTTGTTCCACCCACTGCTGCACCTGTTGCTGCTGCTGCTGCTGCCGACATTCCGGCCCCGACACCCACTGGCGACCCCGGCGCCTCTAGTTCTGGAGCTAGCTCTAGTGTGCCTATCCCGGCGTCTTCTTCCAGACCCCTGAGGCAACTGGCTCGCATTGGTGGCATGGAGATCCCCGCGGAGTTCGGGGAAGGACCCTTCCGTAATCACTGGCGCACACCTTGCCGACGCACTGCCGACGACCGCTTAGCCGTGATTACGCCAGGCCGACACCGACAGATGTTGGCCGCTTTCGGATACGTTGAGCCACCCGCGCCACCACCGCATGATTCAGACGACGGTTCTTCCACCGATGCTTCTTCAGACGACACCTCATCTGACGACTCCAGTGATGAGGAGGATCCCGCTGACCGACCGATTCAGGCACCTTCTACCCCGCCGAAGAAGCGGTATCGCTTCGCTGGCATAATTCCTGGTCGTACTGTCACTGACGCTTATGGTCGGCGTCGTAGGATCACTGCTCGTAAACGGCTGGTGCCGTACCCCGCCGACCCACAGATATTACCGTCTCCACCCAGAGCCGGACCATCCACTTCAGCACTACCGGCTCCACCTGCACCGCCAGCACCACCTGCCCCACCATCTTCCTCTAATGAGGAAATGAGGCGGGAGATTGAGATTCTCCAGACTCGAGTTACTGAGCTCGAGGAGCAGTTGACTCATGTTTTGGACATCTTGTACCCACCATCACCGTAGGACTTTGTACTAGATTCTGTATTGTAATTTCTTTTGTAATTTCATATTTCACTTATGTAATGTACGAACTTATTGTAATGTATGAACCTATTATCATTAATGAATGGAATTTGTGTTGCTTACTTCTTGCGCAAGTGTTCTATTTACGTTATCATCTCATGGTTTTGTGGTACTTATATCTGCTTGCGTTTTTTAATCAACATGTGTTGTGCTGTTTTCATGTTGGTTGTTATATAATGTACTATTATTATTTGCATAATGGATTTTGACTTGAGTCAAAATGTTTGTATAGAACATCATGGCCAACGGGAGATCTATCCCCACCGCGGCACAAATTGAGGAAATGATTAACGAGCGAGTCGCTGCTGCACTAGCTGAAAGACAACCCCAAGTTCCACCACCACCGCCTGTCAATCCACCTGTCATCCGAGATGGGTGTACTTACAAGGAATTCCAAAACTGCAAGCCACACTACTTCAGTGGCACTGAGGGACCCGTCGGTCTCACCAGATGGTTCGAAAAGTTGGAATCGGTATTCAGGGTTAGCAATTGTTCTGAGGCTAACAAAACGAAATTTGCATCTTGCACGCTGTCTGATGGCGCGCTCACATGGTGGAATACCATGGCCCAAGCGAAAGGAATTGATGAGGCGTATGCTACGCCTTGGGAAGAATTTAAATGTGCTATGATCGAGGAATACTGTCCGAGAACCGAGATTCAAAAGATGGAAATCGAATTTATGCAATTGAAAACCGTAGGGAACGACCTTAACAACTACAACCGTAGGTTTTTGGAATTGGCTCTTATGTGTCCAACCATGGTCACCCCCGAATTTAAGCGTTTGGAGAAATACTTCTCGGGACTTCCTAAGTCCATCAAGGGTAATGTTACCTCATCCAAGCCACCAAGCGTTCCCGAAGCAATGCGCATGGCGCATACTCTCTTGAATCAAATCATCCTGGACGAGCCGGAGAAGGCTAAGTTTGAAACTGTTAGTGGTGAAAAGAGGAAATGGGACAACAACCACAACAACAACAGGGGTAGGAACTATGATCAAAACCCGGCAAAACGACATGAAGGGTTCAGGCAAAACAACAACATGCACAACAACAACACCAACCCCAACAACAACAACCGCACCAATCCGAACTACAAAGGAACCTTACCACAATGCAATAGGTGCTACAAGCACCACACTGGGTATTGCAATGTTATCTGTGAGAAGTGCCAACGATCTGGACATGTTGGCAAGGATTGCAAGGTTACCACTTTGAATGTGAAGCCAAACCACAACAACAATGGGCCTAAGAAGTGTTATGAATGTGGAAAGACGGGCCATTTCAGAAACGAGTGTCCTAACAAGCGTAAGGATGGCGGACCACCACGTGCTAGAGCCTTCAATGTTAATGCAAGGGACGCTCGCGACAACCCCGACTTGGTGACAGGTATATTCAAGATCAACAATCTTTTAGCTTCTGTCCTATTTGATACTGGTGCCGATAGGAGCTATGTGTGTAGACATTTTTGTGATAAGTTAGATTGGTCGTTAGTTCCTTTGAAGGAAAGTATGCTTGTCGAGGTCGCCAATGGAAAACTTGAAAAGGTTGACCATATTAGTCGTGGAGCTATTATCAACATAGCTGGTGCAGATTTCGAAATTGATTTGATACCTATCAAACTGGGAAGTTTTGACGTGATCGTCGGTATGGATTGGTTGAGCAAGATAAAGGCCGATGTTATCTGTGGAGATAAAGCACTTCGCATACCACAAGGATATGGCGAACCACTGGTTATCTATGGAGAGAGATGTACCTCGAAGTTGAACCTCATTAGTTGCGTGAAAGCGCAAAAGATTATGAAGAAGGGACGCTTTGCTGTCCTAGCACATGTGAAAGCGGTAGAAACTGAGATGAAGAACGTGAACGACGTTCGAATTGTGAACGAATTTTCTGATGTCTTCCCAGAGGAATTGCCTGGATTACCGCCGCAGAGAGCAGTAGAGTTTCAGATTGACTTAGTGCCAGGAGCTGCACCTGTAGCTCGCGCACCTTATAGACTCGCACCTTCCGAGATGCAAGAATTACAGAGTCAACTACAAGAGCTATTAGATCGAGGGTTTATCCAACCAAGCTTCTCACCTTGGGGCGCACCTGTGTTGTTTGTAAAGAAGAAGGATGGATCCTTCCGTATGTGTATCGACTACCGTGAACTCAACAAATTGACTATCAAGAATCGATATCCTCTTCCACGAATTGATGACCTTTTTGATCAACTACAAGGATCGAGCGTTTATTCAAAGATCGATTTGCGATCCGGATACCACCAGCTGAGGGTGAAGGAAAGTGACGTGATGAAAACTGCATTCAGGACCCGTTATGGTCATTATGAGTTCCTCGTGATGCCATTCGGTTTGACAAATGCCCCTGCCGTGTTCATGGATCTCATGAATCGTGTCTGCAAGCCTTACTTGGATAAGTTTGTTATCGTCTTCATAGATGATATCCTCATCTACTCTAAGAGCGAAGAAGAACATGAGCAACACCTTCGGCTAGTGCTTGAACTCTTAAGGCAAGAGCAACTTTACGCCAAATTCTCCAAGTGCGAATTTTGGTTGAAGGAAGTACAGTTTTTGGGTCATGTTGTGAGCGACCAGGGTATCAAAGTTGATCCCGCCAAGATTGAAGCCATCAGCAAGTGGGAGACCCCCACTACTCCAACGCATATTCGCCAATTTCTAGGTCTCGCCGGTTATTATCGAAGGTTTATCGAAGGATTTTCTCTGATTGCGCGTCCTTTGACCGCACTGACTCACAAGGGCAAGAAGTTCATTTGGGAACCCACACAAGAATCAGCATTCCAAACTTTGAAGAAGAAGTTAACCTCCGCACCTATCCTATCACTTCCTGAAGGCAGTGACGACTTTGTTGTTTATTGCGATGCATCGAAGAGTGGTTTTGGTTGTGTACTGATGCAACGATCAAAGGTTATTGCCTATGCCTCCCGCCAATTGAAGATTCACGAGCGGAACTACACTACACATGATCTTCAACTTGGAGCCGTTGTCTTTGCACTCAAATTATGGAGACATTATCTGTATGGAACTAAGAGCACTATCTTCACCGACCACAAGAGTCTCCAGCACATCTTTGATCAGAAGCAACTAAATATGAGACAGCGTCGATGGATTGAGACGCTCAACGACTACGATTGTGAACTCCGTTATCACCCTGGCAAGGCCAATGTTGTAGCTGACGCTTTAAGCCGAAAGGAGAGGACGGCACCTCTCCGTGTTAGGGCTCTGAACATCACCATCCATTCGAACCTCAACAACCAGATCAGAGTAGCCCAAGTTGAGGCTCTCAAGGAGGAGAACATATCTCACGAGCATTTGAACATACTTGTCTCTCGATTCGAGGTTAGAGAGTCTGGACTCCGATGTTATGCCGGAAGAATTTGGGTACCTTACTATGGAGATCTACGAAGCCTGATACTTGATGAAGCACACAAATCGAGATATTCGATTCACCCCGGTGCAGGTAAGATGTACCACGACCTTAAAGAACAGTATTGGTGGCCGAATCTTAAGAAGGACGTTGCGACTTATGTTGGTAAGTGTTTGACTTGCTCGAAGGTTAAAGCCGAGCATCAGAGACCTTCTGGGTTACTTCAACAGCCGGAAATCCCACAATGGAAGTGGGAAAGGATCACAATGGATTTCATTACTAAGCTGCCGAAGACGGTGGGCGGATGCGATACTATTTGGGTTATTGTTGACCGCCTCACCAAATCTGCACACTTCCTAGCGATGAAGGAAACTGATACAATGGAAAGACTTGCTCAGCTGTACATCAAAGAGGTTGTATCTCGTCATGGTGTACCTTTATCAATCATCTCCGATCGCGATCCCCGTTTTGCTTCCAGATTTTGGCGTTCTTTGCAAGAAGCCATGGGAACTCGTCTTGACATGAGTACTGCTTATCATCCTCAGACTGACGGTCAAAGTGAACGAACGATTCAGACCTTGGAGGACATGCTGCGTGCATGTGTCATTGATTTTGGAAAGGCCTGGGAAAGGCATTTGCCACTCGCCGAATTCTCGTACAACAACAGTTATCACTCAAGCATTAATGCTGCACCTTTTGAAGCATTGTATGGTCGTAAGTGCCGATCTCCTATTTGTTGGGCCGAAGTAGGCGAAAAGCAAATCACCGGACCCGAGGTAGTTCACGAAACCACGGAGAAGATTGCTCAGATCCAAGCTAGACTTAAGACTGCCCGTGATCGCCAAAAGAGCTATGCCGATCTTAAACGGAAAGACTTTGAATTTAATGTTGGTGATCGTGTAATGTTGAAGGTTGCACCTTGGAAAGGTGTGATCCGTTTTGGAAAACGTGGAAAGTTGAACCCACGATACATTGGTCCATTCGAGATCTTGGAACGTGTTGGACCAGTTGCATACCGTTTGGATCTACCAGCACAATTGAGCTCAGTTCATCCTACCTTCCATGTGTCAAACTTGAAGAAGTGTCTTGCTGCACCCGAACTCATCATACCTTTGGAAGAACTTACTATTGATGACAAACTCCACTTTGTGGAGGAACCTGTTGAGATTATGGATCGTGAGATCAAAACTTCGAAATGCAACAAGATTCCGATTGTACGAGTACGATGGAATGCCAAACGAGGACCTGAGTTTACTTGGGAACGAGAGGATCAAATGATGCGGAAATATCCTCATCTTTTCCCGACTCCTCCATCTACTTCAGCTTAAATTTCGGGACGAAATTTTCTTTAACAGGTGGGTAATGTAACGACCCTGGTTTTTTCCAACGTTATTTATTAATAATTATTATTATTAATACGCTTGATTAAACGAATGTATGTTATTACATTTACATGTTGCTTTAATTGCCCGTACTTGAACTTTAAATGCCCGAAACGTCTTTGTGACACCCGGAACTTGCACGAATAATATTTTAAGATATTATTTACATTCATGATTAATTTTATTAATCATTTTAATTAACTAAAGCTATTAGTTAGTTACTTGGGCTTAAGTTGGACTTTTATTGGATTACTTGCTAACTACTTGCAAACTTGGGCCTTTTAGTGTTAATGGACTTGTGTAAGCCCACCCTACTTATATTATGGATTAGTTTGCCCACTCTTGCAACTTGTAAGTATCATTTAACTTGGAACTAGATGGTTAGCTTAGAATTGGAATCTTGTTGCACTTAATCCCCATGTAAACACACTTATTATCCACCTTTTGTAAGCCTTACACGCTAGTGACCAAGGAACTAAAGCCACCCCCCTTTGAATGGGCTGCTGGCCGTTGCCCTTGGTGTAGGCCAAGGGTGTGATTTCCTTTCCATTTTGCTTACTTACTCTTCACTAGTCTTCATTCCAAAATACACACACACTAGCATTTCAAATTTTCTCTCAAACTTTCTCTAGTTCTTGTAAGTGTATGAACTTTATTTCTCTTCTTTTTCTTCAACCAAAACCGATTTCCAATCCATATTCATCATCATTCTTTGTTGTTAAATTGTTACTTGTTCTTGTTTAAGGTTGATTACCTATAAGTTACTAGTTATTATTTACTTACTTACTTGTCTTTATTTACTAAGTTACAAGATCAAACTTTCTAGTTTTGATTCTTCATCTTTATCTTGTTATAACAAGAACATCAAGAACATAATCTATCTAGTTATGTTCTACATATTTTGTTTCAAAAGATTAAAGTTCATAGTTGTATAAACTCATTACTTGTAGTTCTTGAAGTAACTTTAAAGTTACTTCACTTAAAGATCAACTTGGGTTGAATCTTTAAAAGTATGAGCAACTATGAACCATTTTCTTATTTAGTTAGTTTTCTACTTTATTTTGTTTCAAAAGATTTAAAGTTTATAATCTTTATAATTGTTACTTGTGTTCTTGTTTGTTGTATGTTACTAGAATACCACCTTCATGGTTGGTTTAGGCTTATCATTCATTTTCTTTATTTCTTATTGTTAGTTGCTTACTACACATTTGAACAAGGACATGAAACCAACAAGAGCTTACACTTTGGTGCAAGTATCATGGATCCAACACTTGGTTGTGATCTTTCTTAGTGTTCATGAACTTGTTCATAAACTTACATGTAACCTTGGTTCATCAAACACTTACAACACTTGCACTTGAGTTATGATGGACAAACCTTGGTCAAAATGATGCTAACACATCAACGAGTTGTACACTTGAAGCTATACGCATCAAGGATGAGAACCGTGATGAACATCAAGCACCGAGACAACCGGAACTCTCCAAAACCCACTGTTCTGTCCAAAACCTACTGACCTGATGCTTCTGGAACATACCAGTAGACCTGGGCTGTTCTAACCTTGATTTTTAGATAGAACTTTTCGAGTAGATAACTTTTCATATAGGACTCGTCTTAATCCGAGTTACGGTTTAGGATTTATGGCCCTCCGATCGTTACCATGTCCTTTAACGTTGTGCAGAAATTTCTGACCTACTCGCACTTAGACCGTCGCCACGGTCAAACCAAGACGAGTTTGCTTCTGTAAATTTTACCACACTTAAGGGACTCGTAGACGGAGCCATGACCACTGGTCTCACCTTAATTCAGTAAGGGTAGAGGCTGTGGTGACTGACTGAAGTCAGCCTTTGTTTTAAACGACTTTCATAAACGAGTCTTACTTGTTACCTTTTGTTTAATGATGATTGATGATGACCCTTATGACCTTAATTACGTACTTGTAAACCTTTTGAGACGACTTATTGACTTAGTGCTATTTGACTTAGGTTGAGGACGTTTGGACCGTTACTTGCACACCACTTTCCGACTACTACCTTACCATTACTACTAATCATTGTGAGTTATAGCATTCCCTTTTTACTGTAACTTATTTTGGGAACTGAGAATACATGCGGATTTTATGTTTTATATACTAGGCACGAGTACTTAAACTTTATATATGTGTGGGTTATATAACGGCAGAAACATTCCCTTTAGCTCGGTAACGTTTAATCATTGGTTTTTGAACCGTGAACGCGAATCTTAGATATGGATCCATAGGGTTTGACATCCCCACTCGGGCTAGTAGCGCTAGCATTTAACGAGTGTTTAATACTTCGAGGTTATACGCACTTGCCAAGTGCACTTTAAGGGGGTACATTAAACGTTAAGTTAGTTACCGGGTGCCCACGGTTAAGCATATACTTTTACATACTTTTGAAACGCTCGTTGTAGCACTGAAATCTCGTGGCCTACTTACATTACTGTTATACTTAAACTATAGCTCACCAACCTTTGTGTTGACCTTTTTAAGCATGTATTTTCTCAGGTGCTTGAAGTCGCTTCCGCTATCTTACTAGTCGTGCTGTAGAACCCGCTGCCTAGAGTTGTTATCGCATGACTACTTATCTTGCATTCAAACTTTTTACTTATGAACTTATGTTATGTAACGACCATTATGGTCACGTACACTTATTTAATGCTTCTACTTAGTGAAGCATACTTTGATTTGTAAAACAATTGACGTATGTTATGACGTCACTTTTATTAATGAATGCAAACTCTGTTTTGAAAACGCATATAGTACTTAACCTTGTAATGATCCTGTTGATGATGGTCCGTACATGATGATTTAGTACGGGGCGTCACATTTTAAATCATTAAGTTAGCATATCATATAGATATAGAACATGTATTTAGTTGATTTTAAAAGTCAAGTTAGAAGGATTAACTTTTATTTGCGAACAAGTTTAGAATTAACTAAACTATGTTCTAGTGATTACAAGTTTAAACCTTCGAATAAGATAGCTTTATATGTATGAATAGAATGATGTTATGAACATCATTACTACCTCAAGTTCCTTGGATAAACCTACTAGAAATGAGAAAAATAGATCTAGCTTCAAAGGATCCTTGGATGGCTTGAAAGTTCTTGAAGCAGAATCATGACACGAAAACAATTTCAAGTAAGATTTCCACTCGAAATAAGATTGTTATAGTTATAGAAATTGAATTAAAGTTTGAAAATGATTATTACCTTGTATTAGAAAGATAACCTACTGTAAGTAACAAAGGTTTCTTGATCTTGGATGATTACTTGGAATGGATTTAGAAAACTTGGAAGTAAACTTGCAATCTTGGAAGTATTCTTGATTTTATGAAACTAGAACTTTTGGAATTTATGAAGAACACTTAGAACTTGAAGATAGAACTTTAGAGAGATCAATTAGATGAAGAAAATTGAAGAATGAAAGTGTTTGTAGGTGTTTTTGGTCGTTGGTGTATGGATTAGATATAAAGGATATGTAATTTTGTTTTCATGTAAATAAGTCATGAATGATTACTCATATTTTTGTAATTTTATGAGATTTTTATGCTAGTTGCCAAATGATGGTTCCCACATGTGTTAGGTGACTCACATGGGCTGCTAAGATCTGATCATTGGAGTGTATATACCAATAGTACATACATCTAAAAGCTGTGTATTGTACGAGTACGAATACGGGTGCATACGAGTAGAATTGTTGATGAAACTGAACGAGGATGTAATTGTAAGCATTTTTGTTAAGTAGAAGTATTTTGATAAGTGTCTTGAAGTCTTTCAAAAGTGTATGAATACATATTAAAACACTACATGTATATACATTTTAACTGAGTCGTTAAGTCATCGTTAGTCGTTACATGTAAATGTTGTTTTGAAACCTTTAGGTTAACGATCTTGTTGAATGTTGTTAACCCATTGTTTATTATAACAAATGAGATGTTAAATTGTTATATTATCATGATATTATGATATATAATATATCTTAGTATGATATATATACAGTTAAATGTCGTTACAACGATAATCGTTACATATATGTCTCGTTTCGAAATCATTAAGTTAGTAGTCTTATTTTTACATATGTATTTCATTGTTAATACACTTAATAATATATTTACTTATCATTTAACATAATTAACCAAGTGTATCAATATCTTAATATGATTCATATGTACCTAGTAAGACGTTGTTATAACGATAATCGTTATATATATCATTTTCGAGTTTCTTAAATTAATAGTCTCATTTTTATGTATATAACTCATTGTTAAAATACCTAATGAGATACATACTTATAATAAAATCATGTTAACTATATATATAACCATATATATGTCATCGTATAGTTTTTACAAGTTTTAACGTTCGTGAATCACCGGTCAACTTGGGTGGTCAATTGTCTATATGAAACCTATTTCAATTAATCAAGTCTTAACAAGTTTGATTGCTTAACATGTTGGAAACACTTAATCATGTAAATAACAATTTTATTTAATATATATATAAACATGGAAAAGTTCGGGTCACTACAGTACCTACCCGTTAAATAAATTTCGTCCCGAAATTTTAAGCAGTTAGAGGTGTTGACGTATCTTCTGGAAATAAATGCGGGTATTTCTTCTTCATTTGATCTTCATGCTCCCAGGTGAACTCGGGTCCTCTACGAGCATTCCATCGAACCTTAATAATCGGTATCTTGTTTTGTTTAAGTCTCTTAACCTCATGATCCATTATTTCGACGGGTTCTTCAATGAATTGAAGTTTTTCATTGATTTGGATTTCGTCCAACGGAATAGTGAGATCTTCTTTAGCAAAACATTTCTTTAAATTTGAGACGTGGAAAGTGTTATGTACAGCCGCGAGTTGTTGAGGTAGCTCCAATTGGTAAGCTACTGGTCCGACACGATCTATAATCTTGAATGGTCCAATGTACCTTGGATTTAGTTTCCCCCGTTTACCAAATCGAACAACGCCTTTCCAAGGTGAAACCTTAAGCATGACCATTTCTCCAATTTCAAACTCTATATCTTTTCTTTTACTGTCCGCGTAGCTCTTTTGTCGACTCTGGGCGGTTTTCAATCTTTGTTGAATTTGGATGATTTTCTCGGTAGTTTCTTGTATTATCTCCGGACCCGAAATCTGTCTATCCCCCACTTCACTCCAACAAATTGGAGAGCTGCACTTTCTACCATAAAGTACTTCAAACGGCGCCATCTCAATGCTTGAATGGTAGCTGTTGTTGTAGGAAAATTCTGCTAATGGTAGATGTCGATCCCAACTGTTTCCGAAATCAATAACACATGCTCGTAGCATGTCTTCAAGCATTTGTATCGTCCTTTCGCTCTGCCCATCAATTTGTGGATGATAGGCAGTACTCATGTCTAGACGAGTTCCCAATGCTTGCTGTAATGTCTGCCAGAATCTTGAAATAAATCTGCCATCCCTATCAGAGATAATAGAGATTGGTATTCCATGTCTGGAGACGACTTCCTTCAAATACAGTCGTGCTAACTTCTCCATCTTGTCATCTTCTCTTATTGGCAGGAAGTGTGCTGACTTGGTGAGACGATCAACTATTACCCAAATAGTATCATAACCACTTGCAGTCCTTGGCAATTTAGTAATGAAATCCATGGTAATGTTTTCCCATTTCCATTCCGGGATTTCAGGTTGTTGTAGTAGACCTGATGGTTTCTGATGTTCAGCTTTGACCTTAGAACACGTCAAACATTCTCCTACATATTTAGCAATATCGGCTTTCATACCTGGCCACCAAAAATGTTTCTTAAGATCCTTGTACATCTTCCCCGTTCCAGGATGTATTGAGTATCTGGTTTTATGAGCTTCTCTAAGTACCATTTGTCTCATATCTCCAAATTTTGGTACCCAAATTCTTTCAGCCCTATACTGGGTTCCGTCTTCCCGAATATTAAGGTGCTTCTCCGATCCTTTGGGTATTTCATCCTTTAAATTTCCCTCTTTTAAAACTCCTTGTTGCGCCTCCTTTATTTGAGTAGTAAGGTTAGTGTGAATCATTATATTCATAGATTTTACTCTAATGGGTTCTCTGTCCTTTCTGCTCAAGGCGTCGGCTACCACATTTGCCTTCCCCGGGTGGTAACGAATCTCAAAGTCGTAATCATTCAATAATTCAATCCACCTACGCTGCCTCATATTCAGATGTTTCTGATTAAATATGTGTTGAAGACTTTTGTGGTCGGTATATATAATACTTTTGACCCCATATAAGTAGTGCCTCCAAGTCTTTAATGCAAAAACAACCGCGCCTAATTCCAAATCATGCGTCGTATAATTTTTCTCGTGAATCTTCAATTGTCTAGACGCATAAGCAATCACCTTCGTCCGTTGCATTAATACACAACCGAGACCTTGCTTTGATGCGTCACAATAAATCACAAAATCATCATTCCCTTCAGGCAATGACAATATAGGTGCCGTAGTTAGCTTTTTCTTCAATAATTGAAACGCCTTCTCTTGTTCATCCTTCCATTCAAATTTCTTCCCTTTATGCATTAATGCAGTCAAGGGTTTTGCTATTTTGGAGAAATCTTGGATGAATCTTCTGTAGTAACCAGCCAATCCTAAAAATTGACGTATATGCTTCGGAGTTTTTGGGGTTTCCCACTTTTCAACGGTTTCGATCTTTGCCGGGTCCACCTGGATACCTTCTTTGTTCACTATGTTACCGAGGAATTGAACTTCTTCCAACCAAAATGCACACTTTGAAAACTTAGCGTACAGTTTTTCTTTCCTCAATACTTCTAGAACTTTTCTCAAATGTTCTTCGTGCTCTTGATCATTCTTTGAGTAAATAAGTATGTCATCGATGAAAACAATGACAAACTTGTCAAGATATGGCCCACACACTCGGTTCATAAGGTCCATGAACACAGCTGGTGCGTTAGTCAATCCAAACGGCATAACCATAAACTCGTAATGACCATAACGCGTCCTAAAAGCAGTTTTTGGAATATCATCCTCCTTTACTCGCATTTGATGATATCCAGAACGTAAATCGATCTTCGAATAAACCGACGAGCCTTGTAGTTGATCAAATAAGTCGTCAATTCTCGGCAGTGGATAACGGTTTTTGATGGTAAGTTTGTTCAACTCTCTGTAGTCAATACACAACCTAAATGTACCATCCTTCTTCTTGACAAACAAAACAGGAGCTCCCCATGGTGATGTGCTTGGTCGAATGAAACCACGTTCTAATAGTTCTTGCAGTTGGCTTTACAGTTCTTTCATCTCGCTGGGTGCGAGTCTATAAGGAGCACGAGCTATTGGTGCAGCTCCTGGTACAAGATCTATTTGAAATTCAACAGATCGATGTGGAGGTAGTCCCGATAATTCTTTCGAAAATACATCGGGAAATGCTTTTGCGATGGGAACATCATTGATGCTCTTTTCTTCAGTTTGTACTTTCTCGACGTGTGCTAGAACAGCATAGCAACCTTTTCTTATTAGTTTTTGTGCCTTCAAATTACTAATAAGATGTAGCTTCATGTTGCCCTTTTCTCCGTACACCATTAAGGGTTCTCCTTCTTCTCGTACAATGCGAATTGCATTTTTATAACATACGATCTCTGCTTTCACCTTCTTCAGCCAGTCCATGCCAACTATTACATCAAAACTCCCTAACTCTACTGGTATCAAATCAATCTTAAATATTTCGCTACCTAGTTTAATTTCTCGATTCCGGCATATATTATCTGCTGAAATTAATTTACCGTTTGCTAATTCGAGTAAAAATTTACTATCCAACGGCGTCAATGGACAACTTAATTTAGCACAAAAATCTCTAATCATATAGCTTCTATCCGCACCCGAATCAAATAAAATGTAAGAAGATTTATTGTCAATAAGAAACATACCCGTAACAAGCTCCGGGTCTTCCTGTGCCTCTGCCGCATTAATATTGAAAACTCTTCCGCGGCCTTTTCCATTCGTGTTCTCCTGGTTCAGGCAATTTCTAATAATGTGGCCCGGTTTTCCACATTTATAACAAACTACATTGGCATAACTTGCTCCGACACTACTTGCTCCGCCATTACTCGTTCTGACACCATTTGTTCCTTTCGTTCTGTTAACCCCTGGTCCGTAGACCTCACACTTCGCCGCGCTATGACTATTTCTTTTACACTTGTTGCAAAATTTGGTGCAGAACCCCGAGTGATACTTTTCACACCTTTGGCATAGCTGCTTCTGATTGTTGTTGTTGTTGCGGTTGATGTTGCGATTGTTGGGATAATAGTTGCGATTATTATTGTAATTGCTGTTGTTGTTGTATTGGTGATTCTTATCACCGTTTTCCTCCCACTTTCTTTTGACTTGCTTCACATTGGCCTCTTCAGCCGTCTGTTCTTTAATTCTTTCCTCAATCTGGTTCACTAGTTTGTGAGCCATTCTACATGCCTGTTGTATGGAGGCGGGCTCGTGTGAACTTATATCTTCTTGGATTCTTTCCGGTAATCCTTTCACAAACGCGTCGATATTCTCTTCCTCATTTCGAACGCTCCCGGACACAATAGGCACAATTCTATGAATCGTCTTTCGTATGTGGTAATATCAAATCCTTGGGTTCGTAACCCTCTAAGTTCTGTCTTGAGATTATTGACCTCGGTTCTGGGACGGTACTTCCCGTTCATCAAGTGCTTGAATGCTGACCACGGTAGTGCGTACGCATCATCTTGTCCCACTTGCTCTAGATAGGTATTCCACCATGTTAACGCAGAACCTGTGAAGGTATGCGTAGTGTACTTCACTTTGTCCTCTTCAGTACACTTACTTATGGCAAACACCGATTCGACCTTCTCGGTCTACCGTTTCAATCCGATCGGTCCTTCGGTTCCATCAAATTCCAAAGGTTTGCAGGCAGTGAATTCTTTGTAGGTGCATCCTACACGATTTCCTGTACTGCTAGATCCAAGGTTATTGTTGGTATGTAGCGCAGCCTGTACTGCGGCTATGTTTGAAGCTAGAAAAGTACGGAATTCCTCTTCATTCATATTCACGGTGTGTCGAGTAGTCGGTGCCATTTCCTTTAAAATAGTCAAATGGAACAAGTTAATCATACAGAATATTAAGAGTAGTTAATAGTATTTCGTAGCATAATATGAACTCATTTATAAAAGCTTTTTCTTCATATTAGCGTTTTATAAGTTTAAATTTGGGTAGTACCTACCCGTTAAGTTCATACTTAGTAGCTAATATACAATTCAACTACTACAATTCTATATGAAAAACTGATTATAATAATATTTCGCGTTCAAACTTTTATACAACATTTTACAAACTTACAATACCGCTTATTTTACATAAAGCATGAAATATAGCACACAATAACTTTGATACAAGATAGTTGTGAAGATAATTCTAGCTAGTACACAAGTCGTTCAGCAAAGGCAATAAAGACACATAATTCATACGTCCAGAAACAAGTCATGCATTCTGGTTTTACTAGGACTACTTCCCATCCTTGGTCTTGTGGAACATAACCGTTATGGCCATTGATAAGACAGCGTGTTGTAACGTCGTCAAAGGGACGAGGGTTACGTAATGACCAACAGTCTCGTAATAACCTAAAAACCTCATTTCTTACCCCAATTACCGACTCCGTCACTTGTGGGAATGTTTTGTTTAATAGTTGTAGCCCGATGTTCTTTTTCTCACTTTGGTGAGAAGCGAACAGTACTAACCCGTAAGCATAGCATGCTTCTTTATGTTGCATGTTAGCCACTTTTTCTAAATCATGAAGTCCTATATTCGGATACATTGAGTCAAAATAATTTCTTAACCCGTTGCGTAAAATAGCATTTGGGTTCCCCGCAATATATGCGTCAAAGTAAACACATCGTAACTTATGGGTTTCCCAATGTGATATCCCCCATCTTTCAAACGAAAGTCTCTTATAAACCAAGACATTCTTGGAACGTTCTTCGAATGTCTTACAAACTGATCTCGCCTTAAATAGTTGTGCCGAGGAATTCTGACCGACTCTAGACAAGATTTCATCAATCATGTCTCCGGGTAGGTCTCTTAAAATATTAGGTTGTCTATCCATTTTGTGTTTTTAAACTGTAAAATAGACAAAAGTTAGATTCATAAAAAAATACTTATTAATACAAGCAATTTTTACATATATCATAAAGCATAAGCACACTATATTACATATATTACACCACACGAATACAACTATCTTATTCCGACTCGCTCGTTTCTTCTTCTTCGATTTTGGTTCGTTTTACCAAGTTTCTAGGGATATATGATGTTCCCCTAATACTAGCTGTCGTTTTCCACAACAGTTTAGAAAAACCTGGTGGTTTAGAGGTTCCCGGGTTATTGTTACAACTTAAGGACTTCGGGGGTTGACGATACATATAAAGTTCATCGGGGTTGGAATTAGATTTCTCTAGTTTTATGCCCTTTTCCTTATTATTTTCTTTTGCTTTTTTAAATTCAGTTGGGGTAATTTCTATAACATCATCGGAATTCTCGTCGAAATCTGATTCATCGGAGAATTGGTAATCCTCCCAATATTTTGCTTCCTTGGCGGAAACACCATTGACCATAATTAACCTTGGTCGGTTGGTTGAAGATTTTATTTTACTTAACCGTTTTATTATTTCCCCCACCGGTTCTATTTCCTCCTCCGGTTCCTCCTCTTCCGGTTCTGATTCTTCTTCCGGTTCTGATTCTTCTTCCGGTTCCTCTTCGGGAACTTGTGAATCAGTCCAATATATATTCGACTCTTCGTTATTATTAGGTGATTCAATGGGATTTGTGCTAGAGGTAGACATCTATCACGCAATATCAAACATGTTAAGAGATTAATATATCACATAATATATACATGTTAATAATATATAGTTTCCAACAAAAATGTTAAGCAATCGTTTTTTAAAGAAAACACGGTCGAAGTCCAGACTCACTAATGCATCCTAACAAACTCGATAAGACACAATAATGAAAATTTTCTGGTTCTCTAAGACCAACGCTCGGATACCAACTGAAATGTCCCGTTCTTATTGATTAAAAACGTTCCATATTAATTGATTTCGTTGCGAGGTTTTGACCTCTATATGAGACGTTTTTCAAAGACTGCATTCATTTTTAAAACAAACCATAACCTTTATTTCATAAATAAAGGTTTAAAAAGCTTTACGTAGATTATCAAATAATGATAATCTAAAATATCCTGTTTACACACGACCATTACATAATGGTTTACAATACAAATATGTTACATCGAAATTAGTTTCTTGAATGCAGTTTTTACAAAATATCATACAAACATGGACTCCAAATCTTGTCCTTATTTTAGTATGCAACAGCGGAAGCTCTTAGTATTCACCTGAGAATAAACATGCTTTAAACGTCAACAAAAATGTTGGTGAGTTATAGGTTTAACCTATATATATCAAATCGTAACAATAGACCACAAGATTTCATATTTCAATACACATGCCATACATAGAGATAAAAATCATTCATATGGTGAACACCTGGTAATCGACATTAACAAGATGCATATATAAGAATATCCCCATCATTTCGGGACACCCTTCGGATATGATATAAATTTCGAAGTACTAAAGCATACGGTACTTTGGATGGGGTTTGTTAGGCCCAATAGATCTATCTTTAGGATTCGCGTCAATTAGGTTGTCTGTTCCCTAATTCTTAGATTACCAGACTTAATAAAAAGGGGCATATTCGATTTTGATAATTCAACCATAGAATGTAGTTTCACGTACTTGTGTCTATTTTGTAAATCATTTATAAAACCTGCATGTATTCTCATCCCAAAAATATTAGATTTTAAAAGTGGGACTATAACTCACTTTCACAGATTTTTACTTCGTCGGGAAGTAAGACTTGGCCACTGGTTGATTCACGAACCTATAACAATATATACATATATATAATAGTATGTTCAAAATATATTTACGACACTTTTAATTTATTTTGATATTTTAAGTTTATTAAGTCAGTTGTCCTCGTTAGTAACCTACAACTAGTTGTCCACAGTTAGATGTACAGAAATAAATCGATAAATATTATCTTGAATCAATCCACGACCCTGTGTATACGTATCTCAGTATTGATCACAACTCAAACTATATATATTTGGGAATCAACCTCAACCCTGTATAGCTAACTCCAACATTCACATATAGAGTGTCTATGGTTGTTCCGAAATATATATAGATGTGTCGACATGATAGGTCGAAACATTGTATACGTGTCTATGGTATCTCAAGATTATATAATATACAATACAAGTTGATTAAGTTATGGTTGGAATAGATTTGTTACCAATTTTCACGTAGCTAAAATGAGAAAAATTATCCAATCTTGTTTTACCCATAACTTCTTCATTTTAAATCCGTTTTGAGTGAATGAAATTGCTATGGTTTCATATTGAAATCTATTTTATGAATCTAAACAGAAAAACTATAGGTTTATAGTCGGAAAAATAAGTTACAAGTCATTTTTGTAAAGGTAGTCATTTCAGTCGAAAGAACGACGTCTAGATGACCATTTTAGAAAACATACTTCCACTTTGAGTTTAACCATAATTTTTGGATATAGTTTCATGTTCATAATAAAAATCATTTTCCCAGAATAAAAACTTTTAAATCAAAGTTTATCATAGTTTTTAATTAACTAACCCAAAACAGCCCGCGGTGTTACTACGACAGCGTAAATCCGGTTTTACGGTGTTTTTCGTGTTTCCAGGTTTTAAATCATTAACTTAGCATATCATATAGATATATAACATGTGTTTAGTTGATTTTAAAAGTCAAGTTAGAAGGATTAACTTTTATTTGCGAACAAGTTTAGAATTAACTAAACTATGTTCTAGTGATTACAAGTTTAAACCTTCGAATAAGATAGCTTTATATGTATGAATAGAATGATGTTATGAACATCATTACTATCTCAAGTTCCTTGGATAAACCTACTGGAAATGAGAAAAATAGATCTAGCTTCAAAGGATCCTTGGATGGCTTGAAAGTTCTTGAAGCAGAATCATGACACGAAAACAATTTCAAGTAAGATTTCCACTCGAAATAAGATTGTTATAGTTATAGAAATTGAATTAAAGTTTGAAAATGATTATTACCTTGTATTAGAAAGATAACCTACTGTAAGTAACAAAGATTTCTTGATCTTGGATGATTACTTGGAATAGATTTAGAAAACTTGGAAGTAAACTTGCAATCTTGGAAGTATTCTTGATTTTATGAAACTAGAACTTTTGGAATTTATGAAGAACACTTAGAACTTACAGATAGAACTTGAGAGAGATCAATTAGATGAAGAAAATTGAAGAATGAAAGTGTTTGTAGGTATTTTTGGTCGTTGGTGTATGGATTAGATATAAAGGATATGTAATTTTGTTTTCATGTAAATAAGTCATGAATGATTACTCATATTTTTGTAATTTTATGAGATATTTTATGCTAGTTGCCAAATGATGGTTCCCACATGTGTTAGGTGACTCACATGGGCTACTAAGATCTGATCATTGGAGTATATATACCAATAGTACATACATCTAAAAGTTGTGTATTGTACGAGTATATCGTTATATATATCATTTTCGAGTTTCTTAAATTAATAGTCTCATTTTTATGTATATAACTCATTGTTAAAATACCTAATGAGATACATACTTATAATAAAATCATGTTAACTATATATATAACCATATATATGTCATCGTATAGTTTTTACAAGTTTTAACGTTCGTGAATCACCGGTCAACTTGGGTGGTCAATTGTCTATATGAAACCTATTTCAATTAATCAAGTCTTAACAAGTTTGATTTCTTAACATGTTGGAAACACTTAATCATGTAAATAACAATTTCATTTAATATATATATAAACATGGAATAGTTCGGGTCACTACAGTACTGCTCATTCATCAAGTATTTAAATGTTGACCACGGTAGTGTGTAAGCAGCATCTTGTCCCACCTGTTCGAGATAGGTGTTCCACCAGGTTAACGCAGTACCTGTGAAGGTATGCGTGGCGTACTTTACCTTGTCTTCTTCAGCACATTTTCTTATAGCAAACACAGATTCGACCTTCTCTGTCCAACGTTTCAGTCCGACTGGTCCTTCAGTCCCATCGAATACCAGAGGCTTACAGGTAGTGAAAGCCTTGTAGGAGCATCCTACACAGTTTCCTGTAGAGTTAACTCCACTGCTAGACCCTGAGTTATTGTTGTTGTTTTACATTGTAGCATGTACTGCAGCTATGTTTGCAGCAAGGAATTCACGGAAATTTTCTTCGCTCATATTCAAGTTCTGTCGAGTAGTCGGTGCCATTTTCTTTAAAAATAGCCAAAAGAGTTAAGTTAATCATATAGAATATTAGGAGTAGTCAATTATATTTCGTAGCATAATATGAACTTATTTATAAAAGCCTTTTCTTCATATTAGCGTTTTATAATTTTAGTTCGGGTAGTACCTACCCGTTAAAGTTCATACTTAATAGCTAGCGCAAAAATTAACTACTACTATCGAAATAATATTCTATCATGAAAAACTTAATTCCTTAATATTTCACGCTTAAACTTTCGATACAATATCATACAATCATACAATACCGTTATTTTACATATAGCATGAAATAAGGCACACGATGACCATAATACCAGGCAGTTGTTAGGACAATTCTAGTGAAACTCAAACTGTTAAGTGAAGGCAATAAAGACACGTAATTCATAAGACCAGAAACAAGTCATGCATTCGGGTTTCACTAGTACTATTTCCCATCCTTGATCAAGTGGGAAATAACCGTTGTGACCATTGGCAAGGCAGCACGTTGTAACGTCGTCAAAAGGACGAGGGTTACGTAATATCCAACAGCGCCGTAACAAGTTAAAAACCTTATCTCTTACCCCAACTACTGAATCTGTCACTTGTGGGAATGTTTCATTAAGAAGTTGCAAACCGATGTTCTTTTTCTCAATTTGATGAGAGGCGAACATCACTAATCCGTAAACGTAACATGCTTCCTTAAGTTGCATGTTTGAAGCCCTTTTTAATGAATGAAATCCTATATTAGGATATTCGGAGTCAAAATAGGCCCTCAACCCGTGGCGGAAAATTGCATTAGGGTTTCCCGCACACATAGCCTTATAGAAAATATGTCGTAACTTAAGGTTTCCCCAATGCGATATACACCACCTATCGAAAGAAAGCCTTCTATAAATCAAGGCATGCCTGTAACGTCTTTCAAACGTCTTACAAACTAATTTTTCCATAAACAATTGAGCCGAGGAATCCTGACCAACTCTAAACAAGATTTCATCAATCATATCCTGTGGTAGGTCTTCTAAAATATTCGGTTGTCTATCCTTAACGTCCATTTTGTATTTTTATACTGTAAAAGAGATGAAAAATTAGATCTTGTAAAGGATGAGAGAATACAAACATTACAAGCAATTTTTACATACAACATAAAAGTACAAGCACACTAAAGTACATATATTACAAAGCATGGTTACAATTCTTTATTCCGACCCACTTGTTTCCTCCTCCTCGGACTTGGTTTGTTTTGCTAATTTCCTAGGGATACATAGTGCTCCTCTAATACGAGCCGTCATTTTCATAAATGGTTTAGAAAAACCTGGTGGCTTAGATGTTCCCGGGTTATAGTTAAAATTTAAGAAATACGGGTGTTTACGGTATATCCCATCGGGATATTTCATGTTAACATAAAGTTCATCGGTTTTGGACTCGGGTTTCTCTATTTTGATAGATTTTCCCTTATTGTTTTCTTTTGCTATTTTAAATTGGGCCGGGGTAATTTCTATAATATTATCGGAATCTTCATCGGAATTCGGTTCATCAGAAAATTGGTAATTTTCCCAATATTTTGCTTCCTCGGCGGAAACACCATTGACCATTTTTAAATTTGGTCCATTGGTTGAGGATTTTCTTTTATTTATCTGTTTTTCTGTGGTTCTTAATATTTCCTCCTCCGGAACTTCTTCTTCCGGTCCCTCTTCTTCCGGATCTTCTTCTTCTTCCGGAATTTGTGAATCTTCCCAAAATACATTAGACTCTTCATTATTATTAGGTGAGTCGATGGGATTTGTACTAGAGGTAGACATCTATCACAAAATAGCAAGCACGTTAAGAGATTAATATATCACATATTATTTATATGTTAACAATATATAGTTTCCAACAAACGTGTTAAGCAATCGTTTTTAAAGAAAAACACGGTCGAAGTCCAGACTGACTAATGCATCCTAACAAACTCAATAAGACACACTAATGCAAATTTCTGGTTCTCTAAGACCAACGCTCGGATGCCAACTGAAATGTCCCGTTCATATTGATTATAAACGTTTCATATTAATTAGTTTTGTTGCGAGGTTTTGACCTCTATATGAGACGTTTTTCAAAGACTGCATTCGATTTTTAAAACAAACCATAACCTTTATATTATCGATAAAGGTTTAAAAAGCATTACATAGATTATCAAGTAATGATAATCAAAAATATAGCGTTTACACACGACCATTACATAATGGTTCACAATAATATTTTACAACAATTTATTTTCCGAATGCAGTTTTCAAACAATATTATACAAGCATGCTGACTCTAAATCTTGTCCTTAATTAGCATTCAACAGCGGAAGCTCTTAATAATCACCTGAGAATAAACATGCTTAAAAATGTCAACAAAAATGTTGGTGAGTTATAGGTTTAACCTATATATATCAAATTGTAATAATAGACCACAAGATTTCATTTAATAAATAATCATACACTCGCAAGCATATAAAAATCATTCGTATGATGAACACCTGGTAACCGACATTAACTTTAAAGCATATAGAATATCCCCCACATACTCGCAAGTATGCCATATACTGGCAATCGCAAACACCATTTAATCGAAGTACTAAAGCACTCCAAATTCCAGAATGGGGTTTGTTAGGCCCATAGATCTATCTTTAGGATTCGCGTCAATTAGGGGTCATTTCCTTAATTCTTAGGTTACCAGACTTGAAGGGGCGATATTCGGTTTAATAATCCAACCATAGAATGTAGTTTCGCATAATTGTGTCTATTTTGTAAAACATTTATAAAACTGCATGTATTCTCATCCCAAAAATATTAGATTTTAAAAGTGGGACTATAACTCACTTTCATAAATTTTTAATTCGCCGAGAATAAGACTTGGCCACGGGTCGATTCACGAACCTATAACAAATATATACATATATATCAACATATGATCGAAATATATTCGCAACATTTTATATTACGTTTTGACGTTTTAAGTTGTTAAGTTAGCAGTCCATCGTTAGTAGTCCACAATTAGTAGTCCACGGTTAGTAGTACATAAATACATATATTTTCTCGAATCAATCCACGACCCAGTGTATACAAGTCTCAGACTCGATCACAACTCAAAGTATATATATTATTTTGGAATCAACCTCAACCCTGTATAGCTAACTCGAGCATTACCGCATATAGAGTGTCTATGGTTATTCCAAATAATATATATAGATGACGTCGATATGATATGTCAAAACAATGTATACGTG
The DNA here is from genome assembly GCF_046630445.1 of Rutidosis leptorrhynchoides. Lineage (NCBI taxonomy): Eukaryota > Viridiplantae > Streptophyta > Magnoliopsida > Asterales > Asteraceae > Rutidosis > Rutidosis leptorrhynchoides. The sequence continues at coordinate 553,824,276 of NC_092335.1, read as the reverse complement.
TCTATGGTCTATCAAGATTACATAATATATATATTATACTACATGTATAATACAATAAAAGTTAGTTAAGTTATGGTTAGTATAGATTTGTTATAAAATTTTCGTAGCTAAACTAGTAAATCTAACCAATTTTGTTTTACCCATAATTTCTTCGTTATAAATCCGTTTTGAGTGAATCAAGTTGCTATGGTTTCATAATGAACTGAAATTTATGAAATTAAACAGAAAAATTATAAGTTTATAGTCAGAAATACAGGTTACAAGTCATTTTTGAAAGAGGTAGTCATTTCCGTCGAAAGAACGACATCTTGGTGACCATTTTGGAAAACATACTTCAACTTTGTGTTTAACCATGATTTTTGGATATAGTAACATGTTCATATGAAATATAATTTTTCCAGAAAACAAACTTCAAATTCAAAGATTAAGATAGTTTTTATTTTTCCAACCCAAAACAGCCCTCGGTTTTACTACGACGGCGTATGTCCGGTTTTACGGTGTTTTTCGCGTTTCCAAGTTTTATATCATTAAGTTAGCATATCATATAGATATAAAACATGTGTTTAGTTGATTTTAAAAGTTAATTTAGAAGGATTAACTTTGTTTGCGAACAAGTTTAGAATCAACTAAACTATGTTCTAGTGATTACAAGTTTAAATCTTCGAATAAGATAGTTTTGTAAATATGAATCGAATGATGTTATGAACATCATAACTACCTCAAGTATAGTAGGTAAACCTACTGGAAATGACAAGAAATGATCTAGAGCTTCAAAGGATCTTGGATGGCTTGAAAGTTCTTGAAGTAGAATCATGACACAAAAACAAGTTCAAGTAAGATTTCTACTTAAATTAAGATAGTTATAGTTATAGAAATCGAATCAAAGTTTGAATATGAATATTACCTTGAATTAGAAAGATAACCTACTGTAAATAATAAAGGTTTCTTGATCTTGGATGATTACTTGGAATGGATTAGAAAGCTTGGAAATAAACTAGTAAATTTGAAAGTGTTATTGAAGTGTTCTTGAGTAGTTATTTTGTAGGTTGATCAAAGGTTGGATTTATGAGCTAGATTGATGTAGATTTTGTTGAATATGATGAAGAACACTTAGAACATCATCATAGAAAAAGAGAAAGATCAAATGGATGAAAGAAAATTGCAAAATGAAAGTGTGTGGAATGGTGAACAAAAACATGAATGGAGATGTCCATTTAAGCAAGTTGTAGTTTGATTTTTAGTGTAATAATTTATGCTAGTTGCCAAATGATGGTTCCACATGTTTATTGACTAAATGAGGGCTGCTAAGAGCTGATCATTTAAGTATATATACCAATAGTATATACATCTAGGAGCTGTGTATTGTACGAGTACGAATACGGGTGCATACGAGTAGAATTGTTGGTGAAAATGAATGAGAATGTAATTGTAAGTATTTTTGTTAAGTAGAAGTACTTTGATATGTGTCATGAAGTCTTTCAAAAGTGTATCAATACATATTAATACATTACATGTATATACATTTTAACTGAGTCGTTAAGTCATCGTTAGTCGTTACATGTAAGTGTTGTTTCGAAACCTTTAAGTTAACGATCTCGTTAAATGTAATTAATCCATTGTTATTATACTTAAATGAGATGTTAAATTGTTATGTTAACATGATAACATGGTGTATGAATATATCTTAATACCATAAATAAATATTAGGACGTTATTACAACGATAATCGTTACATATAGATATCGTTTTGAATTTCTTAACTTATTAGTCTTGTTTTATGTAAAAAGTTCATTGTTAATATACATAATGAGATACTTACTTATCATTTCATCATGTTAAACATATATATATGTGTTCATATATATAATATCATGTCATATACAAGTTATAACATTCGTGAATCATCGGACAAACTGGGTGGTCAAACGTTAACACAAAATCTGTTTCAATTAATCAAGTCTTAACAAGTTTGATTGCTTAATATGTTGGAAACATTTATTCATGTAAATATTGTGATGACTCAGAAATTTCCAACCAAATTTAAACTTAATCTTTATATATTTTCGACACAATAAGCAAGGTCTGTAATGTTGAGTCTCAAAAATTTTGGAACTGTTTATATGAATTCAATTAACCTTTGACTATTCCCGACGATTCACGAACAATTGTGTGTAATAAATAAGAAAATAAATACCTATATGTAAATATAAATAACTGTATAAAACTTTGACTAAACTATAACCAATTAGAGTTAATAATGGGAAATACTAAATAGAATAATTAAGTACTATTAAAATGAATATATATAAATATATACATGATATTGTGAATCTATATGTATATATGATTGCTATTAATAATTATTGTTATATTGTAAAATATAAATATTAAATATTCAATAAATGTAATCATATAATATTATCTAATTAATAAATTGTAATAATTATATATTAAATGAAATTACAGGTTTAATTATAATTGTTACATTATTATTACATTCATTACTATCATTAATATTACTTGTACTATTAAAAATTATAATATGAAATTGTTATATGAAATTGGCTATATTGTTGTTACTATTGGTATTATATATATAGTATATTGATAAAATATTAAATATATGATGTATATTATAAAAATATGAAATATTACATAACTAATAATATATATGTAATTACAAGTTAAAATATAGCAGTTATAGTAATATAATTATTACTTTCAATATTTATATCAATATTAGTATTATTATTAGTATCATTAATAAAATTATTATTATTATTTTATTATCCTTAATATTATTATTATTTCTATTATTATTATTATTATAAACTTTATGTTATTTAAAAATTATGACTACTATTATTTTTATCATTATTCTTATCATTAGTAAGATTTTTATTATCATACTTATTATTATTATCATTATCATTATTATTGATTATTATTACTATTAATATTATTAGTATTATTATTATTAGTATGTTTATTAAATAATAATATAAATTATATAAATCTGATAAAGAACAGATTGCGTTTTACATCTCCATCAAACTTCATTTACATTTTGTATCTATCTGTAAATAATCTAGTCGAATTTAACCCATATTTGTTACATATATCAACGTCAATGGCTGTTTTTATTTCTTTTCTTCTCCATTTTTTATCCTGTCTGATTCTTGTCCATAATCTGTTAAAACGTCGACCTCAAATTCACTACACAACAACTATGAATCGATTATTAGTAATACAATTCGTTTAGTTACTTGGACAAACCCCATTTTCACAAAAATTCTAAATTTAATCCGAAAAAGTTAATGAAACCCAGTTCATCCCTCTGTTTGTGTCAAATTCCTCCAAAGGCTCGAATTCGTTTTAATTTTTAAAATCCATAAATGCAGATATGTTAGAATACCTTCGTTTAAACTATCTGCAAGGTTTCAAAGCCTAATTTTATCTATCGAATTTCAATTTTGAAGTCAAAGTTCTTATTTAAAAAGTCAACCTTTTTGTTCTTGGTGAAATTCGTAATCAAACTGATGTTTCTAGTTAAATTAACAATTCAGAAAGTTTTTAATGACCATTTAGAAGCTTTTTCATTTGGGAGTCATGATCTAAAACCCTCTTAAAAACAAGATTGTTGTTTGAGTGCTTGAAAAGTATAAACGAGTGATATATGGTCTGTTCTTCAAATTTTTGTTTGTTTCAATTGATTTAAAAACTAAACTAAATCATTCCTGCTTGATAATAAATCCTAAAACGTATTTGTTTATTCAATTGTTATGATTAAAGAGCTGGTTAGTCGATTTGTGTATGAGATGATGAAGAAGATTAAGGAAAACAGTTTAATTACGGGTCATATAGTTATGGAGTAAGGAATTAAAACAGAAAGATGCATTAGCTCGACTGGTTGGCGTGGTTGAGTGGGAACGGGAGGTCTCGGGTTCGAGCCCGGCTTTGGGCATTTTTTTCGTAAAGCTTATCTAAAGGTAGTTCTATTTTTAAAAATTATTATTATTATTATTATTATTATCATTATTATTATTAATGTTATTAAGAATATTGTTATTGTTAAATATTGTTACTAGTACTAATTATTATAGTTATTATTATTATTATTACTAATATGTATTAATTATCATTCATCATTATTATTATTATAATTATGATTATAACTAGGAATATTGTTATTACTATTATTATTAATATTATTATTATTATTATTATTATTATTATTATTATTATTATTATTATTATTATTATTATTATTATTATTATTATCATATTTATTAACTACCGCTAGATGTACTATCATTATTATTATTACGTTAACATAAATACTATGATTAATATTATTATCATTTTGTTATTAAGTAACGTTATTAAGTGTTATTAGCGTTATTATTAGTATTACTAATATTAATATAAGTATTACTATGATTAGAATTATTATTATTGTTATTATGAAAATAATACGAACAATCATTATTTTCATTAATATTAGTATTAGTATCACTTTTGTAATTACTAGTATTATTATTATTATTATTATTATTATTATTATTATTATTATTATTAAACAAATGTATCATTATTAACAATATCATTATTTTTATTAATATTATCATTCTTAATTAAGTTATTATTATTATTATTAATAAATCATTAATATCATAACTATCATAAACAGTAAAATTAATATTTTACAAGTACTATTATTAATATCATTATTACTATCACTAATAGGGTTGTTATTAACATATGTGTATTATTAATGTTATTATCATTATTTTACTAATATTAACTTAGTATAATAAAACTACTGCTTTGATAAACAAATGAAATATATACATAAATATATATATTAAACACATATAACATAACAAAATTTAATATTTTTATATACAAAATGAACATATAAGACATATATATTTATTATTAACATAAAAATGATATAACTAATACAATTATATATATGTGTTCAATTACAACTATGAATATTAATAAATATACAAATGATATAGGTTCGTGAATCCAAGGCCAACCTTACATTGTTCAATATAGTCATATGTATTTTTACTACAAAATACATTAGGTGAGTTTCATTTACTCCCTTTTGAAATGCTTTTGCAATATATATTTTTAGGACTGAGAATACATGCGCTGTTTTTATAACTGTTTTACGAAATAGACACAAGTAATCGAAACTACATTATATGGTTGAATGATCGAAGCCGAATATGCCCCTTTTACTTGGTAACCTAAGAATTAGTAAACCAATCTACTAATTGACGCGAATCCTAAAGATAGATCTATTGGGCCCAACAAACCCCATTCGTTGTAGCGGATGCTTTAGCACTTCGATGTTGTTTTATCATGTCCGATGGATGTCTCGGAATGATAGGGGATATTCTTATATGCATCTTGTTAATGTCGGTTACCAGGTGTTCAATCCATATGAATGATTTTTGTCTCTATGCATGGGACGTATTTTTATGAGAAATGGAAATGAAAATCTTGTGGTCTATTAAAATGATGGAAATGATTATTTATGTTAAACTAATGAACTCACCAACCTTTTGGTTGACACTTGAAAGTATGTTTATTCTCAGGTATGAAAGAAATCTCCCGCTGTGCATTTGCTCATATTAGGGATATTACTTGGAGTCATCCATGAAATATTTCAAAAGACGTTGCATTCGAGTCGTCGAGTTCATCAAGATTATTATTAAGTCAATTATAGTTGGAGGTATTAAGAAATAGTATGCTTTCCGTCAACTTTCAATGTAAAGAAAGTTTATCTTTTAAAAACGAATGCAATGTTTGTAAAATGTATCATATAGAGGTCAATTACCTCGCGATGTAATCAACTATTGTGAATCGTTTATATTTTATATGAACGGGGCATTTCAGTTGGTATCAGAGCGGTGGTCTTAGCGAACCCGATCTTGTATTAGTGTGTCTAACTGATAGTTATTTAGATGCATTAGTGAGTCTGGACTTCGACCGTGTCTGCATGTCAAAAGTTTTGCTTATCATTTCGTGTCAAAAATTTCCTGCTTATCATTCTTAGGGAATCACCTGCTTATCATTCTTAGGGAATCACCTGCTTATCATTCTTAGTCTAGACACGTCTTACTGCCTCTATTGCATAGACATGTATAGATAAATTCATATCTTAGCGTATCTGTTACTATAGACTTTACCTAACAGCTTCCGTAGATTCATCTGTAACTTATGGGATTTTAGTATTATATATGCATATGTAAATTATGTACTGCAGGGTACTAATCTACATCCTATAATCTATTTCTCATCGAAAATCCTTCATCTGATCGTACGAGATGAATCCCTCAACCAGTTCGAATTTCTCGGATTCCGACAGCTATTCCGATATGGAGTTTCACCTAAGCTCCGAAAGCAGTGTCACCAGAATGAATCAACCAATCATCCATCCCCAATTCATCTGATGAGTTCGTAGTCGACTTAATCAATGGAGACGCGAAGAAGGCATTCCTTTTCACCAACCGAATTTACCTCTTGGCGATGAATCTGAAGCACTTATCAGCGAACCAGTCCGAAACACCATTTTCACCCTCATTTCCCGAATATCTCACCACGATTATATTCTATCTAAAATTCTAAACCTTATTCATCTGCTCGTTTCAACCGACAATCATCCCGGAGTAATAAAGTCAATGAGTTTCGCGCACGAGTTGTAGCTTTGGAAAATATGGTGCAAAACGTACCAGCTTCAGCAACATCAACAGCATCAACTGTACCACCAGCCACAACACAAACCACAACAACACACGCCTCAACATCACAATCTGTATCTCGAGCATAATCATCGTTCTACATGACGTTCTACATTATTTATCTTCGTTCGACATGACGATTATGTAATCTCTAATATTTTAGAGATTATATATTCTTATTCTAACGGTAAATCAAATGAGTCTAACATCATATTGACTCATTAAATTCCTGACTACATCTGAAGAAAATATATATGTTTTCATAAGGATTGTAATTAAAAATTCTTTTGTACAAACTATTAATGGTGAAAACATTTTAATGGGTAGGTAATACCCGAGGAATATTTAGATTTCACATTAATAATTTACACTGTACATTCTTCGAATCTGATTCAACAGTCATTTACTATCCTACTTACATCTACCGTTATACGAATCCGTTCACCACAGAATAACCATTTTCATTCAATTTCATATTTGGATTTTGATTTATCAGAATCCAACAAGTGGCATAATGAAGAAAAACATTGGACAAAATAAAAATTTGTTAGAAACAAATAAATTAACTATAAGAAATTCTGTTAAGAAACCACGCTAACAAAATCCTAGCTAACTGTTAATTCCTTATTACATTTTATTTATCGCAGTTTATTTATTTATCGCAATTTAATTATCGCAATTTTATTTATCGTCATTTAATTTATGTTATTTACTTTACGTACTTTATTTATCGTTATTTAATTTTTGTTATTTATTTTACGCACTTTAAATATCGGGACACGTATACAAGGTTTTGACATATCATATCGACGAACCTATATATATTATTTGGAATAACCATATACACTCTATATGCAGTAATGATCGAGTTAGCTATATAGGGTTGAGGTTGATTCTACAATAATATATATACTTTGAGTTGTGATCGAGTCTGAGACATGTACACGGGTCATGATACGTATTAATTAATTCGAATATTATATATTAAACTATATATGAATTATTAGACTGTTAACTATGGACTATCGACTGTGGACTACAAATATTGAACAATTAAAATGAATTAAAATATTGATTATAACATATGAAACTAAACAAATCTTCAAGTCAGCCACTTGATTTCATTTTAAACCTCATTTGTAACTTGATGATTACAATCTGCATTCCAACCATTCATGATTCGTGAAAACACCTCAATCGGGAAAATAAATCAACCGCACTTCATCTACAGAAGGAAAGATTTATGCATACAGTTATGCACCTGAAAACACTCGGAACCTGAGTAAACGTTTAACACATGTCTGTGCTAGCTCCTTTGGCATTGTTATTACCGAAAATAACATTGCAACTCTTTTCAAATTAGCCAAATTTGTCACAGCTCCAGAAAGTCAACTTCGAATTTTCAGTCGGACTAGCCTTACTATAACCTTGATATATATGCGTGCTCTTTTATTGTTACCGGGGAACCTTTTATACTCCACCATATTACCAGCAGAAGTACCAGCAACCTCGTCGCTCCTTGGTTTAAATCCCTCCGATAATTCACTATACTTATCTATTGAAATCTCATCATGTACTCATCCGCATCTTGTAACAAGAATTGCTATACCAATTAACGGGAATCAACAAATCTGTATTGTGAGTCTCGCAACGTTTCCACATCAACAGTTATATGTATCCATATAACATTTATCTCTTTGAACTATGATCTTCCATTCTAAAATTCTGAAAAGCACCCAGTCTGCGAATTAATACTCTGAATTTTGAAAAGTTGAATGAAGCAACAAAAACTGTAAACAACCTCAACAGCCAAAAAGTTGATGATAAAGAATTGTATGTTGGCAAAGCTCAGAAAAAGTTTGAAACTGAAAAACTGATTGAGCAAACTACGAAGAAGTCTCTGAACAAATCACAAGGATTAAACTTGTACATTAAGAATCCTGATGATTCTATTTCTGATGAAATCTTTAGCGAATACCTTGCTTCTGACTCCAAACTCTTGCGGACAAATTTTCTTCACCATCCTTCGATATTAGAAATTCCAAGATATCATCGTATCTTTCATTATAAATATCCTCCATATTTCTGAAGATATTTTCATAACTATTCTTATCTGAAATCATTAATTTCTTCGTGCTGTCAGTGTTACATCATATAGAAACTATTAGTTTCTATATTCTGTAAACTTTCGAGCTTTAAATATGAATGTTATTGAAGTAATGTTGGGAACTGATGCATGAGTTAGTATAATATAATGACACTTGATCAACGTGATTATATTACAGTAAGTCATGCTGAGTTTCTAATGGGACGTGATGATTCACAGATCATAACGTCATCATGTGCCATGTTACATAACTCTTTCATTCTGCTTAACTTCTGAACATATCAAGAAAGTATATTCTTGATAGTTCTATTCTCAGTGATTCTGGTAATTTGACAAATCAAATCGTGCGATTTCATTCTTTCTTGTTTAGAACATTAAGTTCATTCGAAATTCCACACCTGCGGATTCTGGACCATTACTTGCAAAAAGAAAACAAAAGCACGGAGCTCCGAAATAGAAAGGAGGTATAAATCGCAGCAAATAAGAGAGAACATTAACTGTGAATGACAATATTATAGAAGACGAAAGTAGGGACTCCAAAAATATAAGAGAAAATATAAAGCCTGATAACAACAAATAAATTACAAACCGTGGATATTAATATGAATAGCAATATAAAGACACGGTATAATTAAGAATAGTATCACCCCAAGGTAATAGTAGAAGTAAACAGATTTTTTCTGGAGGAAGATTGAAAAGAAGGATGACAGAAATGATAATTAGGAAAATATCAAGGATTAGAATTGGATTAAGCATTTCCACAATCTTTTGGATGTATGAACTAAGAAAGAGAGTATAGGAATGGTGAGAATAATGGAACGGAAGAGCTTAATTCATAATGGAAATATCAGACAGAGAAATCGAGGCAGATCACCGTATTTAATTATAGAGATCTTAATTTCCTTATTCGTCGAAGAATCAAATCTTTTAGATTTCGAAGATTTTCTTTAAATCCCTTGAATTCCGGAATTCAACCAAGACAACGTCAAAAATTAAGACGCATCCTATTTTCTAAATTCGAACGTAACTACGCCAAAAGTTAAGAAGAAAATTTACTTATTCATTTCACTCTTTTTGTGATAGCTTCATTCATGCTCTTCAAATAATCGAATTGTTTTATCCATATTACTCAATGTTGATAAAACTCTATTTATCAACTCATATTCGTCATGAAAACATTTTTAGTGTTAGCCATGATGACCTCGATCAAATTTAGGGACGAAATTTCTTTAACGGGTAGGTACTGTGATGACCCGGAAATTTCCAACCAAATTTAAACTTAATCTTTATATGTTTCTGACACGATAAGCAAGGTCTGTAATGTTGAGTCTCAAAAATTTTGGAACTGTTTATATGAATTCAATTAACCTTTGACTATTCCCGACGATTCACGAACAATTGTGTGTAATAAATAAGTAAATAAATACCTATATGTAAATATAAATAAGTGTATAAAACTTTGACTAAACTATAACCAATTAGAATTAATAATGGGAAATACTAAATAGAATAATTAAGTACTATTAAAATGAATATATATAAATATATACATGATATTGTGAATCTATATGTATATATGATTGCTATTAATAATTATTGTTATATTGTAAAATATAAATATTCAATATTCAATAAATGTCATCATATAATATTATCTAATTAATAAATTGTAATAATTATATATTAAATGAAATTACAGGTTTAATTATAATTGTTAAATTATTATTACATTCATTACTATCATTAATATTACTTGTATTATTAAAAATTATAATATGAAATTGGCTATATTGTTGTTACTATTGGTATTAAATATATAGTATATTGATAAAATATTAAATATATGATGTATATTATAAAAATATGAAATATTACATAACTAATAATATATATGTAATTACAAGTTAAAATATAGCAGCTATAGTAATATAATTATTACTTTCAATATTTATATCAATATTAGTATTATTATTAGTATCATTAATAAAATTATTATTATTATTTTATTATCATTAATATTATTATTATTTCTATTATTATTATTATTATAAACTTTATGTTATTTAAAAATTATGACTACTATTATTTTTATCATTATTCTTATCATTAGTAAGATTTTTATTATCATTCTTATTATTATTATTATCATTATCATTATTATTGATTATTATTACTATTAATATTATTAGTATTATTATTATTAATATGTTTATTAAATAATAATATAAATTATATAAATCTGATAAAGAACAGATTGCGTTTTACATCTCCATCAAACTTCATTTACATTTTGTATCTATCTGTAAATAATCTAGTCGAATTTAACCCATAAATGTTACATATATCACGATCAACAACTGTTTTTATTTCTTTTCTTCTCCAATTTTTATCCTGTCTGATTCTTGTCCATAATCTGTTAAAACGTCGACCTCAAATTCACTACACAACAACTATGAATCGATTATTAGTAATACAATTCGTTTAGTTACTTAGACAAACCCCATTTTCACAAAAAATCTAAATTTAATCTGAAAAAGTTAATGAAACCCAGTTCATCCCTCTGTTCGTGTCAAATTCCTCCAAAGGCTCGAATTCGTTTTAATTTTTAAAATCCATAAATGCAGATATGTTAGAATACCTTCGTTTAAACTATCTGCAAGGTTTCAAAGCCTAATTTTATCTATCAAATTTCAATTTTGGAGTCAAAGTTCTTATTTAAAAAGTCAACCTTTTTGTTCTTGGTAAAATTCGTAATCAAACTGATGTTTCCAGTTAAATTAACAATTCAGAAAGTTTTTAATGACCATTTAGAAGCTTTTTCATTTGGGAGTCATGATCTAAAACCCACTTAAAAAAAAGATTGTTGTTTGAGTGCTTGAAAAGTATAAACGAGTGATATATGGTCTGTTCTTCAAATTTTTGTTTGTTTCAATTTATTTAAAAACTAAACTAAATCATTCCTGCTTGATAATAAATCCTAAAACGTATTTGTTTATTCAATTGTTATGATTAAAGAGCTGGTTAGTCGATTTGTGTATGAGATGATGAAGAAGAAAAAGGAAAACAGTTTAATTACGGGTTATATAGTTATGGTGTAAGGAATTAAAATAGAAAGATGCATTAGCTCGACTGGTTGGCGTGGTTGAGTGGGAACGGGAGGTCTCGGGTTCGAGCCCGGCTTTGGGCATTTTTTTCGTAAAGCTTATCTAAAGGTAGTTCTATTTTTAAAAATTATTATTATTATTATTATTATTAATATCATTATTACTATTAATGTTATTAAGAATATTGTTATTGTTAAATATTGTTACTAGTACTAATTATTATAGTTATTATTATTATTATTATTACTAATATGTATTAATTATCATTCATCATTATTATTATTATAATTATGATTATAACTAGGAATATTGTTATTACTATTATTATTAATATTATTATTATTATTATTATTATTATTATTATTAGTATTATTATTATTATTATTATTATCATATTTATTAACTACCGCTAGATGTACTATCATTATTATTATTACGTTAACATAAATAATATGATTAATATTATTATCATTTTGTTATTAAATAACGTTATTAAGTGTTATTAGCGTTATTATTAGTATTACTAATATTAATATAAGTATTACTATGATTAGAATTATTATTATTGTTATTATGAAAATAATACGAACAATCATTATTTTCATTAATATTAGTATTAGTATCACTTTTGTAATTACTAGTATTATTATTATTATTATTATTATTATTATTATTATTATTATTATTATTATTATTATTATTATTATTATTATTATTTAAAAAATGTATCATTATTAACAATATCATTATTTTTATTAATATTATCATTCTTAATTAAGTTATTATTATTATTATTATTATTAAATCATTAATATCATAACTATCATAAACAGTAAAATTAATATTTTTACAAGTACTATTATTAATATCATTATTACTATCACTAATAGGGTTGTTATTAACATATGTATATTATTAATGTTATTATCATTATTTTACTAATATTAACTTAGTATAATAAAACTACTTCTTTGATAAACAAATGAAATATATACATATATATACATATATATATATATATATATATATATATATATATATATATATATATATATATATATTAAACACATATAACATAACAAAATTTAATATTTTTATATACAAAATGAACATATAAGACATATATATATTATTAACATAAAAATGATATAACTAATACAATTATATATGTGTGTTCAATTACAACTATGAATATTAATAAATATACAAATGATATAGGTTCGTGAATCCAAGGCCAACCCTGCATTGTTCAATATAGTCATATGTATTTTTACTACAAAATACATTAGGTGAGTTTCATTTACTCCCTTTTTAAATGCTTTTGCAATATATATTTTTGGGACTGAGAATACATGCGCTGTTTTTATAACTGTTTTACGAAATAGACACAAGTAATCGAAACTACATTATATGGTTGAATGATCGAAGCCGAATATGCCCCTTTTACTTGGTAACCTAAGAATTAGTAAACCAGTCTACTAATTGACGCGAATCCTAAAGATAGATCTATTGGGCCCAACAAACCCCATTAGTTGTAGCGGATGCTTTAGTACTTCGATGTTGTTTTATCATGTCCGATGGATGTCCCGGAATGATAGGGGATATTCTTATATGCATCTTGTTAATGTCGGTTACCAGGTGTTCAATCCATATGAATGATTTTTGTCTCTATGCATGGGACGTATTTTTATGAGAAATGGAAATGAAAATCTTGTTGTCTATTAAAATGATGGAAATGATTATTTATGTTAAACTAATGAACTCACCAACCTTTTGGTTGACACTTGAAAGCATGTTTATTCTCAGGTATCAAAGAAATCTTCCGATGTGCATTTGCTCATATTAGGGATATTACTTGGAGTCATCCATGACATATTTCAAAAGATGTTGCATTCGAGTCGTCGAGTTCATCAAGATTATTATTAAGTCAATTATAGTTTGAGGTATTATGAAATAGCATGCTTGCCGTCAACTTTCGATGTAAAGAAAGTTTATCTTTTAAAAACGAATGCAATGTTTGCAAAATGTATCATATAGAGGTCAATTACCTCGTGATGTAATCAACTATTGTGAATCGTTTGTATTGTATATGAACGGGGCATTTCAAATATTAATCTCATATAATATGTAATCATGGAAAAGTTCGGGTCACTACATCAAGGTCAATCTATGGAGGCTATGATAAAAGCCACGAGGGCTGGTAATGGGCATGCTATTATACAACTAGTTGTTACGACGGATTTTGAAGTCACGGGGCAGATTCTTAACATGATTACTCATCAGTTCCAGTTCAGGGGTACACCAAAGGAATATGCATACGAGCATCTCCGAACTTTTATGGGTATTTGTAACTTGTTTAAAATCAGAGAAGTTGCGGATACTGTCATTTATTTGAGGGTTTTTCCTTGGTTCTTGAAGGATGATGCAAAAGACTGGTTGGAGTCGTTGCCCGAGGGTGAGATTGATAGTTGGACTACTATGGAGGATAGGTTTTTACAGCGGTTCTTTGCTTCAAAGGCTGCAAAGTTACAGAGTGACATTAATCACTTTGTTCAAAGGTCAAACGAGACACTTTTTGATGCTTGGACACGATTCGGTAAAATGTTAAGAAATTGTCCTCAACACGGGTTAAACAATTTCCATAAGGTCCAAATCTTCTACAAGGGTGTTAATGTGCCTACGAGGAAAGAATTGATATTGCTGCAGGTGGTTCTCTAATGAAAAAGACATCAGATGATGCCCTTAACATTATATCCGAAACTGCTACACATTCGTATAAATGGCATCAAGAGATGGATATTTTTAGATCATCTCATGTCGCTAGTACTGAAACTAGTAACGAACTCGCATCGGTTAAGGCATAACTTGCAACCTTCAAGAGGCAAATGGAGTCAATAACTAAAGAGATGCATGCTATAAGGGTTGGTTGTGAATTATGTCAAGGACCACACCTCACGAATGATTGTGATCAGTCAACAATAGAATAGCATGTGAACTACTTGGGAAATCAATATAATAATCAGTATCAAGGAGGTAGTTCAAGTTATCAAAGGAATTGACCACCGGGGTTCGTTAATCGAAATCAGAATCAGCATCAAGTTGACAAAGTTCCTTCATTAGAGGAGTTATTACGAGGTTTCATAATTGATATTACTCAAAATAAACATATCATTAGTGTAGTGACCCGAACTTTTCCATGTTTATATATATTAATTGAGATTGATATTTACATGATTAAATGTTTCCAACATGTTAAACAATCAAACTTGTTAAGACTTGATTAATTGAAATATGTTTCATATAGACAATTGACCACCCAAGTTGATCGGTGATTCACGAACGTTAAAACTTGTAAAAACTATATGATGACATATATATGGATATATATATATATAGTTAACATGATACTATGATAAGAAAATATATCATAAAGTATATTAACAATGAACTACATATGTAAAAACAAGACTACTAACTTAATGATTTTTAAACGAGACATATATGTAACGATTATCGTTGTAAAGACATTTAATGTATATATTGTAACGACCCGACCAAAACCGTTATTGACGGCGCCGTTAACTTAGGTCCCGTTGCGTGGTCGTAGTCCCTATATGAGACTCGTTTGACCAAAATTATGTCGCATTCATTTGAAAGGTACAAGACTTGCAAGTTTAGTTTAACAAACGGATCGACAAGTTTAAGTTTACAAAGTTATAAAGTATGAATGAAATAACTTGCGACATAATTAGTTTGAAACCACAGTTACTATAAATAGCGTAAGTATGTAAACAACATGTTTAAATCCAAAGGTGCTATCACTAGCGTATGTATGTATGTATGTATCTTGACTCCAAGCAAATAATCAGAGTGTATGCATGTATGCTTGACCCCAAGCAAGTATGAGTATACGCGGAAGCATGTATCAAATAGCCAAGTATGAACCTGAGAAACATATAGAAAACTGTCAACGAAAAACGTTGGTGAAATCATACATGTATTTGTAAATGTTGTTTTTGAACCACAAGATTTAGTATTCCCATAGTTGATTATCAAAATCGTTTGCATTCCAAAAGTATTGTTCGCGAGCACCCAATTATCAAGACTTAACGTTTCCTTCCATAGAACCCCATCACAATAGTGTTAGAACATACACTATTTCTCAAAAATATATTTCATCCGCATAACGGTAGCGAACCGTCCGAATGAGGGTTTGTCAAACCCGTATGGCCACACAATATAAGTTCTCGCTTACACCCTGCAAGTGTAACTAATGATAATCGAATTGAGGATTTTTGTTCTAACTCGCTGTGGAATGTTTGTTTTCCTTGTACTTGTGTTCAAAGTATAAAAGCAAGTAGTACAAAATGTAACAAAGTATATGTTTCTCAGCCCACAATTTAAAAGTATAAAAAGTTGTTGAAAAGGTGGGACTATGATCTCACCTCGAGTGCACGAGTATAAATGTACTTCACAAAGTAAACGTGTGCATGAATGTTGCTTAGCCTTGACCTAAACAAGTAAGTTGTATCAATTAACCGGTTACGACACAAAGTCGGGTGAAATGTGTTCAATTAGTCCTATGGCTCGTTACGACTCGATTAAGTATAGCATGTGAATCACGTTGTCAAGTTTCATACAAGAAACAAGTATAAAAGCATGTTAGAATGATTGTATAAAAGTTTGGTTAAGTTTGACTAAAAGTCAAACTTGGTCAAAGTCAACGAAAAAGTCAACGCGTTCGGGTCGGGTCCCAAACTATTTTTCTAAGCTTAGAAGTCATATATGAGCATGTTGGCCAAGTTACATGTTAATCGGAGGTGCGTAGCATAGCAAACATTTTTCGAAATTTGACAAAGTAGGTCAGAACCCAAACACGGCTATTGCCGCGCCGCGGCCAGAGGTGTCGCGCCGCGACATTAGGCGTGGCCTGGTACCTGGTCAGTTTCAAAAGTTCAAGTCTTGATCCAAAATTCAATTTAGCACAAAACGCAAACCGTAAACACTTAGAATACGCATCTTATATCATTGGAAAGCTCTTTTGACAAGGAATACAATTAACTACCTTTCACAAGCAAAAACATCAATTACAATAACCGAAAACTCGTGAATTGATCAAGAAGGGTTTATTTTCAAAGTTTCAAGTTCGTAAAACGTATTTTATGATTCGGGAATCCAATTTACACATACGATATGCCGTTCCGAAGGTAATTAAGCATACAATGCATCTAAACACTTACTAACAACATTAACAAGCATTCAACGCATCAAAAGTTCATTTCAAAGTCTATCAAACCCTAACCAAAATTCACAAAAATCAATAATCATGTGTTTGAAGTTTTCTTAATCAACCTACGCATCAAAACGAAGCTAGTGATACTAGTAACACAATTAAAACATGAACTTTAACAATCAAACAACATTTAATCTTCCAAAATGCAAGATTAAGCAAACCCATTTCAAATGTTCAAACTAGTTACTCAAAACAACAAATCGAGCAAGTAAATCATATATTCATGCTAGACACGAGCCATAGACACCAACTAACACAATTTCAAGTATATAAAACGAATTTAGAGAAATTTAGTGTTTTAGAAATGTTACCCAAAATGGATGAAATTGGTACCAAATCGAAGAAGATGATGAGAGGATCACGAATATGTAATTTGTTTTGAAGTTTGCTTCCCGATCCGAATTTAGATGATGAATTATGTTTGTGTTCTTGAGAGAAAAAAAGAAAGAAAGAGAGAGAGATGGAGGGATTGAATGGTGGTGATTGGGGTGGACTAGTTGACCTAGTCAACTAGTTTGCCCCGTGTCAATTTTAGTCCCTCGAGTTTAGAAGCGGGTGCGGGATTTAACCAAACGAATATTTTAAAAACGCTCGAGTAGACGAGTGATGTTATAATTAAATAACGAGAATATTATAAACGTTAGTCAACGGAAATTGGGAATTTAAATAGCGAAAGATATTATTTAAAAAAAAAAAAGACGGTGTTAAAAATAAATTTAACGGAAAAACGCGGGATGTTACATTATCCACACCTCAAAAGAAATTTCGTCCCGAAATTTAGTTGGAAGTAGTAGTTGTTGAATCTTCCTCGAGATTTTGTGTTGCCAATTCTACGAATAAGTGAAGGTACGTCCTTGAGTATTTCCACGAATTTTGACGGTCGGAATCATATGTTGTTTTAAGGTTTGGCTTCCATGATTCATGGTTTCAACCGGTCCTCCTAGGAAGTGAGGGTTATCGTCGATAGTGAGTTCATCAAAGGAGATAACAAGTTCTCGTTTCGCAAAACACGTCTGTGAGTTGATACATCGAATGTAGGATAAACGGAGACTCAAAATGGGTCGGAAAATCTAAACGGCTAGTAACGGGTCCAAAACGCCCCAAGAATTTAAAGGATCAAAATATCGCGGATTTAGCTTCCTACGTTTCCCGAAACGGATTAAACCTTTCCAAGGTGCGACTCTTAACGTGACGCGGTTTCCCACGTGGAATTTGAAATGTTTACGTCTAACATCGGCGTAGCTCTTGGTGATTACGAGTCGCGTAGGGTTTTACCTGAATATGAATAACTTTTCTCGGTTGCTCATGAATAACCTCGGCCCCGGTGAATTGATCATCGTTTACTTGGTTCGACAAAGGAGAATGACATTTCCGGTCACATGTGGTTTCATAAGGAGTGACGTTAAAACTCGAATGAAAATCATTGTAGTACGAGGATTCGGTTTAAGGAAAATACTTTTCTCAAGTAAATTTGAAGTTGGTAATACAAACTTGTATTATGGTTTCCAAGGTTTAAATCGCATGTTTGTTCGGTCCGTCGGGTTGTGGATGGTACGCGGTACTCATGTCTAAATGCGGCCCCGAGGCTTTTGTAAGGTACTCCAAAATCTAGAAATGAAACGAGGATCTCGATCCGAAACGGGGTATATTTCCCTAAGGCATATTGAACAAGTTTGCTAGGAATTGAAAACGTTAGCTAGGACAAGTTTCTCAAGAAAATTCGCGTCGCGGAAGATTTATCGGTTTCCAAAACGTTCGTCGGGGCAAGTTCTTATCGGGTTTTGAAAACGATTGTTAGGACTATCCACCCTCGCGGCGAATACTTGTATGACGTGAAGAGTCGCTCTCCATTGGGAATTTAGAATAAGGACCTCCTGAACCGGAAGTACGAGGGTGATGCAAAAGAAGTTTCCGCCCCGATGTGAGCATAACGAGTAAGTTGTAGTTAGTCAATAAGACTGTGCGAGGACGAGCTAGTATACCCGTGTGACATACGGTTGAAGTCGAGAGGAATCGGTAATTCATTCGGAAGCATAAATATAATTTGACAATAATTGAAGGTGTGTCCCCGGTATGGTTGTTATAAATATTCTCGGAGTTTTCGGATGTCCAAACCTGAAAAGATGAAGTCATGTACATGGCACATGGTGGTGTTTAGGTTGATCGAGTCTAACCACCATCACGCGTCACTAGAACTTTGGTATGTCTTACCGTAATATAACCACGTTGATCGAGTGTCGTTATATTACGCTAACTCATACCTCCATTCCCACATCACTCTATAGATTCAAGTTCGTGTAATCGTGAAGTTTAAAATAAACAAAGTGTAACGACGTCTCAAACATGATTCGTATTGAATCGAAAGAATTAGTGCAACTCTAAAGATGCGTTCCCCGAGGGAAGTGTATAAGTGATTGTTCACGTCAATGCGGTTCGAATCAGACAATAACGTAGTTAGGTATGAAAAGAGTAACGAGTCATGATAGCGAGTAGTACGCAACCGTAGCGATAAATAGTGATGACGATACTCATCTAGAGTGGTGACAGTGACTTTACAATACTCATGGATAGTAAGATGAGACGGGGTGAATAACAACCAAGGAGTCAGAGTTCCCGAACCAAAGTGGCAGAATACGAGTTCGTATGATGAAGGTTGGGTACCATTAAAAAGTTTTCCTAAGAATGATTCAAGTATAATGCACAAGTAGTCAAGTAAGTGCTATCTATAGCAATTGTATGTCAGAATGCAATGGCTAACTATCCGGTTGTAGTCTAGACTCACTAATGCGTCCTAACGACTCTGTTAGACACACTAATGCACGTCCTAGTTCCCTACAACCAACGCTCTGATACCACTTGTAACGACCCGACCAAAACCGTTATTGACGGTGCCGTTAACTTAGGTCCCGTTGCGTGGTCGTAGTCCCTATATGAGACTCGTTTGACCAAAATTATGTCGCATTCATTTGAAAGGTACAAGACTTGCAAGTTTAGTTTAACAAACGGATTGACAAGTTTAAGTTTACAAAGTTATAAAGTATGAATGAAATAACTTGCGACATAATTAGTTTGAAACCACAGTTACTATAAATAGCGTAAGTATGTAAACAACATGTTTAAATCCAAAGGTGCTATCACTAGCGTATGTATGTATGTATGTATCTTGACTCCAAGCAAATAATCAGAGTGTATGCATGTATGCTTGACCCCAAGCAAGTATGAGTGTACGCAGAAGCATGTATCAAATAGCCAAGTATGAACCTGAGAAACATATAGAAAACTGTCAACGAAAAACGCTGGTGAAATCATAGATGTATTTGTAAATGTTGTTTTTGAACCACAAGATTTAGTATTCCCATAGTTGATTATCAAAATCGTTTGCATTCCAAAAGTATTGTTCACGAGCACCCAATTATCAAGACTTAACGTTTCCTTCCATAGAACCCCATCACAATAGTGTTAGAACATACACTGTTTCTCAAAAATATATTTCATCCGCATAACGGTAGCGAACCGTCCGAATGAGGGTTTGTCAAACCCGTATGGCCACACAATATAAGTTCTCGCTTACACCCTGCAAGTGTAACTAATGATAATCGAATTGAGGATTTTTGTTCTAACTCGCTGTGGAATGTTTGTTTTCCTTGTACTTGTGTTCAAAGTATAAAAGCAAGTAGTACAAAATGTAACAAAGTATATGTTTCTCAGCCCACAATTTAAAAGTATAAAAAGTTGTTGAAAAGGTGGGACTATGATCTCACCTCGAGTGCACGAGTATAAATGTACTTCACAAAGTAAACGTGTGCATGAATGTTGCTTAGCCTTGACCTAAACAAGTAAGTTGTATCAATTAACCGGTTACGACACAAAGTCGGGTGAAATGTGTTCAATTAGTCCTATGGCTCGTTACGACTCGATTAAGTATAGCATGTGAATCACGTTGTCAAGTTTCATACAAGAAACAAGTATAAAAGCATGTTAGAATGATTGTATAAAAGTTTGGTTAAGTTTGACTAAAAGTCAAACTTGGTCAAAGTCAACGTAAAAGTCAACGCGTTCGGGTCGGGTCCCAAACTATTTTTCTAAGCTTAGAAGTCATATATGAGCATGTTGGCCAAGTTACATGTTAATCGGAGGTGCGTAGCATAGCAAACATTTTTCGAAATTTGACAAAGTAGGTCAGAACCCAAACACGGCTATTGCCGCGCCACGGCCAGAGGTGTCGCGCCGCGACATTAGGCGTGGCCTGGTACCTGGTCAGTTTCAAAAGTTCAAGTCTTGATCCAAAATTCAATTTAGCACAAAACGCAAACCGTAAACACTTAGAATACGCATCTTATATCATTGGAAAGCTCTTTTGACAAGGAATACAATTAACTACCTTTCACAAGCAAAAACATCAATTACAATAACCGAAAACTCGTGAATTGATCAAGAAGGGTTTATTTTCAAAGTTTCAAGTTCGTAAAACGTATTTTATGATTCGGGAATCCAATTTACACATACGATATGCCGTTCCGAAGGTAATTAAGCATACAATGCATCTAAACACTTACTAACAACATTAACAAGCATTCAACGCATCAAAAGTTCATTTCAAAGTCTATCAAACCCTAACCAAAATTCACAAAAATCAATAATCATGTGTTTGAAGTTTTCTTAATCAACCTACGCATCAAAACGAAGCTAGTGATACTAGTAACACAATTAAAACATGAACTTTAACAATCAAACAACATTTAATCTTCCAAAATGCAAGATTAAGCAAACCCATTTCAAATGTTCAAACTAGTTACTCAAAACAACAAATCGAGCAAGTAAATCATATATTCATGCTAGACACGAGCCATAGACACCAACTAACACAATTTCAAGTATATAAAACGAATTTAGAGAAATTTAGTGTTTTAGAAATGTTACCCAAAATGGATGAAATTGGTACCAAATCGAAGAAGATGATGAGAGGATCACGAATATGTAATTTGTTTTGAAGTTTGCTTCCCGATCCGAATTTAGATGATGAATTATGTTTGTGTTCTTGAGAGAAAAAAAGAAAGAAAGAGAGAGAGATGGAGGGATTGAATGGTGGTGATTGGGGTGGACTAGTTGACCTAGTCAACTAGTTTGCCCCGTGTCAATTTTAGTCCCTCGAGTTTAGAAGCGGGTGCGGGATTTAACCAAACGAATATTTTAAAAACGCTCGAGTAGACGAGTGATGTTATAATTAAATAACGAGAATATTATAAACGTTAGTCAACGGAAATTGGGAATTTAAATAGCGAAAGATATTATTTAAAAAAAAAAAAGACGGTGTTAAAAATAAATTTAACGGAAAAACGCGGGATGTTACATTATCCACACCTCAAAAGAAATTTCGTCCCGAAATTTAGTTGGAAGTAGTAGTTGTTGAATCTTCCTCGAGATTTTGTGTTGCCAATTCTACGAATAAGTGAAGGTACGTCCTTGAGTATTTCCACGAATTTTGACGGTCGGAATCATATGTTGTTTTAAGGTTTGGCTTCCATGATTCATGGTTTCAACCGGTCCTCCTAGGAAGTGAGGGTTATCGTCGATAGTGAGTTCATCAAAGGAGATAACAAGTTCTCGTTTCGCAAAACACGTCTGTGAGTTGATACATCGAATGTAGGATAAACGGAGACTCAAAATGGGTCGGAAAATCTAAACGGCTAGTAACGGGTCCAAAACGCCCCAAGAATTTAAAGGATCAAAATATCGCGGATTTAGCTTCCTACGTTTCCCGAAACGGATTAAACCTTTCCAAGGTGCGACTCTTAACGTGACGCGGTTTCCCACGTGGAATTTGAAATGTTTACGTCTAACATCGGCGTAGCTCTTGGTGATTACGAGTCGCGTAGGGTTTTACCTGAATATGAATAACTTTTCTCGGTTGCTCATGAATAACCTCGGCCCCGGTGAATTGATCATCGTTTACTTGGTTCGACAAAGGAGAATGACATTTCCGGTCACATGTGGTTTCATAAGGAGTGACGTTAAAACTCGAATGAAAATCATTGTAGTACGAGGATTCGGTTTAAGGAAAATACTTTTCTCAAGTAAATTTGAAGTTGGTAATACAAACTTGTATTATGGTTTCCAAGGTTTAAATCGCATGTTTGTTCGGTCCGTCGGGTTGTGGATGGTACGCGGTACTCATGTCTAAATGCGGCCCCGAGGCTTTTGTAAGGTACTCCAAAATCTAGAAATGAAACGAGGATCTCGATCCGAAACGGGGTATATTTCCCTAAGGCATATTGAACAAGTTTGCTAGGAATTGAAAACGTTAGCTAGGACAAGTTTCTCAAGAAAATTCGCGTCGCGGAAGATTTATCGGTTTCCAAAACGTTCGTCGGGGCAAGTTCTTATCGGGTTTTGAAAACGATTGTTAGGACTATCCACCCTCGCGGCGAATACTTGTATGACGTGAAGAGTCGCTCTCCATTGGGAATTTAGAATAAGGACCTCCTGAACCGGAAGTACGAGGGTGATGCAAAAGAAGTTTCCGCCCCGATGTGAGCATAACGAGTAAGTTGTAGTTAGTCAATAAGACTGTGCGAGGACGAGCTAGTATACCCGTGTGACATACGGTTGAAGTCGAGAGGAATCGGTAATTCATTCGGAAGCATAAATATAATTTGACAATAATTGAAGGTGTGTCCCCGGTATGGTTGTTATAAATATTCTCGGAGTTTTCGGATGTCCAAACCTGAAAAGATGAAGTCATGTACATGGCACATGGTGGTGTTTAGGTTGATCGAGTCTAACCACCATCACGCGTCACTAGAACTTTGGTATGTCTTACCGTAATATAACCACGTTGATCGAGTGTCGTTATATTACGCTAACTCATACCTCCATTCCCACATCACTCTATAGATTCAAGTTCGTGTAATCGTGAAGTTTAAAATAAACAAAGTGTAACGACGTCTCAAACATGATTCGTATTGAATCGAAAGAATTAGTGCAACTCTAAAGATGCGTTCCCCGAGGGAAGTGTATAAGTGATTGTTCACGTCAATGCGGTTCGAATCAGACAATAACGTAGTTAGGTATGAAAAGAGTAACGAGTCATGATAGCGAGTAGTACGCAACTGTAGCGATAAATAGTGATGACGATACTCATCTAGAGTGGTGACAGTGACTTTACAATACTCATGGATAGTAAGATGAGACGGGGTGAATAACAACCAAGGAGTCAGAGTTCCCGAACCAAAGTGGCAGAATACGAGTTCGTATGATGAAGGTTGGGTACCATTAAAAAGTTTTCCTAAGAATGATTCAAGTATAATGCACAAGTAGTCAAGTAAGTGCTATCTATAGCAATTGTATGTCAGAATGCAATGGCTAACTATCCAGTTGTAGTCTAGACTCACTAATGCGTCCTAACGACTCTGTTAGACACACTAATGCACGTCCTAGTTCCCTACAACCAACGCTCTGATACCACTTGTAACGACCCGACCAAAACCGTTATTGACGGTGCCGTTAACTTAGGTCCCGTTGCGTGGTCGTAGTCCCTATATGAGACTCGTTTGACCAAAATTATGTCGCATTCATTTGAAAGGTACAAGACTTGCAAGTTTAGTTTAACAAACGGATTGACAAGTTTAAGTTTACAAAGTTATAAAGTATGAATGAAATAACTTGCGACATAATTAGTTTGAAGCCACAGTTACTATAAATAGCGTAAGTATGTAAACAACATGTTTAAATCCAAAGGTGCTATCACTAGCGTATGTATGTATGTATGTATCTTGACTCCAAGCAAATAATCAGAGTGTATGCATGTATGCTTGACCCCAAGCAAGTATGAGTGTACGCAGAAGCATGTATCAAATAGCCAAGTATGAACCTGAGAAACATATAGAAAACTGTCAACGAAAAACGTTGGTGAAATCATAGATGTATTTGTAAATGTTGTTTTTGAACCACAAGATTTAGTATTCCCATAGTTGATTATCAAAATCGTTTGCATTCCAAAAGTATTGTTCACGAGCACCCAATTATCAAGACTTAACGTTTCCTTCCATAGAACCCCATCACAATAGTGTTAGAACATACACTGTTTCTCAAAAATATATTTCATCCGCATAACGGTAGCGAACCGTCCGAATGAGGGTTTGTCAAACCCGTATGGCCACACAATATAAGTTCTCGCTTACACCCTGCAAGTGTAACTAATGATAATCGAATTGAGGATTTTTGTTCTAACTCGCTGTGGAATGTTTGTTTTCCTTGTACTTGTGTTCAAAGTATAAAAGCAAGTAGTACAAAATGTAACAAAGTATATGTTTCTCAGCCCACAATTTAAAAGTATAAAAAGTTGTTGAAAAGGTGGGACTATGATCTCACCTCGAGTGCACGAGTATAAATGTACTTCACAAAGTAAACGTGTGCATGAATGTTGCTTAGCCTTGACCTAAACAAGTAAGTTGTATCAATTAACCGGTTACGACACAAAGTCGGGTGAAATGTGTTCAATTAGTCCTATGGCTCGTTACGACTCGATTAAGTATAGCATGTGAATCACGTTGTCAAGTTTCATACAAGAAACAAGTATAAAAGCATGTTAGAATGATTGTATAAAAGTTTGGTTAAGTTTGACTAAAAGTCAAACTTGGTCAAAGTCAACGAAAAAGTCAACGCGTTCGGGTCGGGTCCCAAACTATTTTTCTAAGCTTAGAAGTCATATATGAGCATGTTGGCCAAGTTACATGTTAATCGGAGGTGCGTAGCATAGCAAACATTTTTCGAAATTTGACAAAGTAGGTCAGAACCCAAACACGGCTATTGCCGCGCCACGGCCAGAGGTGTCGCGCCGCGACATTAGGCGTGGCCTGGTACCTGGTCAGTTTCAAAAGTTCAAGTCTTGATCCAAAATTCAATTTAGCACAAAACGCAAACCGTAAACACTTAGAATACGCATCTTATATCATTGGAAAGCTCTTTTGACAAGGAATACAATTAACTACCTTTCACAAGCAAAAACATCAATTACAATAACCGAAAACTCGTGAATTGATCAAGAAGGGTTTATTTTCAAAGTTTCAAGTTCGTAAAACGTATTTTATGATTCGGGAATCCAATTTACACATACGATATGCCGTTCCGAAGGTAATTAAGCATACAATGCATCTAAACACTTACTAACAACATTAACAAGCATTCAACGCATCAAAAGTTCATTTCAAAGTCTATCAAACCCTAACCAAAATTCACAAAAATCAATAATCATGTGTTTGAAGTTTTCTTAATCAACCTACGCATCAAAACGAAGCTAGTGATACTAGTAACACAATTAAAACATGAACTTTAACAATCAAACAACATTTAATCTTCCAAAATGCAAGATTAAGCAAACCCATTTCAAATGTTCAAACTAGTTACTCAAAACAACAAATCGAGCAAGTAAATC
Source organism: Rutidosis leptorrhynchoides (assembly GCF_046630445.1). NCBI lineage: Eukaryota > Viridiplantae > Streptophyta > Magnoliopsida > Asterales > Asteraceae > Rutidosis > Rutidosis leptorrhynchoides. The sequence continues at coordinate 553,797,581 of NC_092335.1, read as the reverse complement.
ATATATTCATGCTAGACACGAGCCATAGACACCAACTAACACAATTTCAAGTATATAAAACGAATTTAGAGAAATTTAGTGTTTTAGAAATGTTACCCAAAATGGATGAAATTGGTACCAAATCGAAGAAGATGATGAGAGGATCACGAATATGTAATTTGTTTTGAAGTTTGCTTCCCGATCCGAATTTAGATGATGAATTATGTTTGTGTTCTTGAGAGAAAAAAAGAAAGAAAGAGAGAGAGATGGAGGGATTGAATGGTGGTGATTGGGGTGGACTAGTTGACCTAGTCAACTAGTTTGCCCCGTGTCAATTTTAGTCCCTCGAGTTTAGAAGCGGGTGCGGGATTTAACCAAACGAATATTTTAAAAACGCTCGAGTAGACGAGTGATGTTATAATTAAATAACGAGAATATTATAAACGTTAGTCAACGGAAATTGGGAATTTAAATAGCGAAAGATATTATTTAAAAAAAAAAAGACGGTGTTAAAAATAAATTTAACGGAAAAACGCGGGATGTTACATATATATCATATTAAGAGATATTCATACATGATAATATCATGATAATATAATAATTTAAAATCTCATTTGATATTATAAACATTGGGTTAACAACATTTAACAAGATCGTTAACCTAAAGGTTTCAAAACAACACTTACATGTAACGACTAACGATGACGTAACGACTCAGTTAAAATGTATATACATGTAGTGTTTTAATATGTATTTATACACTTTTGAAAGACTTCAATACACTTATCAAAATACTTCTACTTAACAAAAATGCTTACAATTACATCCTCGTTCAGTTTCATCAACAATTCTACTCGTATGCACCCGTATTCGTACTCGTACAATACACAGCTTTTAGATGTATGTACTATTGGTATATACACTCCAATGATTAGCTCTTAGCAGCCCATGTGAGTCACCTAACACATGTGGGAACCATCATTTGGCAACTAGCATGAAATATCTCATAAAATTACAAAAATATGAGTAATCATTCATGACTTATTTACATGAAAACAAAATTACATATCCTTTATATCTAATCCATACACCAACGACCAAAAACACCTACAAACACTTTCATTCTTCAATTTTCTTCATCTAATTGATCTCTCTCAAGTTCTATCTTCAAGTTCTAAGTGTTCTTCATAAATTCCAAAAGTTCTAGTTTCATAAAATCAAGAATACTTTCAAGTTTGCTAGCTCACTTCCAATCTTGTAAGGTGATCATCCAACCTCAAGAAATCTTTGTTTCTTACAGTAGGTTATCATTCTAATATAAGGTAATAATCATATTCAAACTTTGGTTCAATTTCTATAACTATAACAATCTTATTTCAAGTGATGATCTTACTTGAACTTGTTTTCGTGTCATGATTCTGCTTCAAGAACTTCGAGCCATCCAAGGATCCGTTGAAGCTAGATCCATTTTTCTCTTTTCCAGTAGGTTTATCCAAGGAACTTAAGGTAGTAATGATGTTCATAACATCATTCGATTCATACATATAAAGCTATCTTATTCGAAGGTTTAAACTTGTAATCACTAGAACATAGTTTAGTTAATTCTAAACTTGTTCACAAACAAAAGTTAATCCTTCTAACTTGACTTTTAAAATCAACTAAACACATATTCTATATCTATATGATATGCTAACTTAATGATTTAAAACCTGAAAACACGAAAAACACCGTAAAACCGGATTTACGCCGTCGTAGTAACACCGCGGGCTGTTTTGGGTTAGTTAATTAAAAACTACGATAAACTTTGATTTAAAAGTTGTTATTCTGAGAAAATGATTTTTATTATGAACATGAAACTATATCCAAAAATTATGGTTAAACTCAAAGTGGAAGTATGTTTTCTAAAATGGTCATCTAGACGTCGTTCTTTCGACTGAAATGACTACCTTTACAAAAACGACTTGTAACTTATTTCTCCGACTATAAACCTATACTTTTCTGTTTAGATTCATAAAATAGAGTTCAATATGAAACCATAGCAATTTGATTCACTCAAAACGGATTTAAAATGAAGAAGTTATGGGTAAAACAAGATTGGATAATTTTTCTCATTTTAGCTACGTGAAAATTGCTAACAAATCTATTCCAACCATAACTTAATCAACTTGTATTGTATATTATGTAATCTTGAGATACCATAGACACGTATACAATGTTTCGACCTATCATGTCGACACATCTATATATATTTCGGAACAACCATAGACACTCTATATGTGAATGTTGGAGTTAGCTATACAGGGTTGAGGTTGATTCCAAAATATATATAGTTTGAGTTGTGATCAATACTGAGATACGTATACACTGGGTCGTGGATTGATTCAAGATAATATTTATCGATTTATTTCTGTACATCTAACTGTGGACAACTAGTTATAGGTTACTAACGAGGACAGCTGACTTAATAAACTTAAAACATCAAAATATATTAAAAGTGTTGTAAATATATTTTGAACATACTTTAATATATATGTATATATTGTTATAGGTTCGTGAATCAACAGTGGCCAAGTCTTACTTCCCGACGAAGTAAAAATCTGTGAAAGTGAGTTATAGTCCCACTTTTAAAATCTAATATTTTTGGGATGAGAATACATGCAGGTTTTATAAATGATTTACAAAATAGACACAAGTACGTGAAACTACATTCTATGGTTGAATTATCGAAATCGAATATGCCCCTTTTTATTAAGTCTGGTAATCTAAGAATTAGGGAACAGACACCCTAATTGACGCGAATCCTAAAGATAGATCTATTGGGCCTAACAAACCCCATCCAAAGTACCGGATGCTTTAGTACTTCGAAATTTATATCATATCCGAAGGGTGTCCCGGAATGATGGGGATATTCTTATATATGCATCTTGTTATTGTCGGTTACCAGGTGTTCACCATATGAATGATTTTTATCTCTATGTATGGGATGTGTATTGAAATATGAAATCTTGTGGTCTATTGTTACGATTTGATATATATAGGTTAAACCTATAACTCACCAACATTTTTGTTGACGTTTAAAGCATGTTTATTCTCAGGTGAATATTAAGAGCTTCCGCTGTTGCATACTAAAATAAGGACAAGATTTGGAGTCCATGTTTGTATGATATTGTGTAAAAACTGCATTCAAGAAACTGATTTCGATGTAACATATTTGTATTGTAAACCATTATGTAATGGTCGTGTGTAAACAGGATATTTTAGATTATCATTATTTGATAATCTACGTAAAGCTTTTTAAACCTTTATTTATGAAATAAAGGTTATGGTATGTTTTAAAAATGAATGCAGTCTTTGAAAAACGTCTCATATAGAGGTCAAAACCTCGCAACGAAATCAATTAATATGGAACGTTTTTAATCAATAAGAACGGGACATTTCAATTAGTCACAATATCAAGTCCTATCGTCGGTTATTTCATACGAATTTGTAATATTTCCATTATTATTCTGTTGTATTGTAATTAAGCATAGAATCATTGAATACTTGAAGAAATGTTGAAGATAATGAATGAAACAACTCAAAGATCAAAACCAGAACAAGAAACGAAGAAACGGAAAAATGAGAGCTACAGTGCGCGCCGCGCACTATCCGCGCACACCACCGCGCACTCAAGACTTTGATCAGAACATTTGATTAAAATGGAAACCAGAGAGCGCCCCGCGCAAGTTCAACAGAGCGCGCCGCGCACTTCGCCGCGCACAAGTACCTGAAACGTCCAAATTGAAGTGCGATCGTGAACTGGAAAGTAAAAGTGTGGTAGGTGAGTAGTGCGCTCCGCGCACCCCTTATGTGCGCGCCGCGCACAGTGCTTTCCAGCTACTTTTCAGCCTTTTTAAACCTCTTTCCAGCTTCATTCCAAGGGTGCCAGTTTTCTTTCTGTTCAGAGACGAAAACATATCATTCAAAACAGTTCTTGAGCTTATCAAAGTGCATCTAAACACTAAAATCATTGAAGATTCAAGGATCATTCAAGGGCTTCATCCAAGATTACTCTAAAAAGGTCAATCTTGTATTTACAATGAATTCTATCTTTGTTACTGTTATGTTTAAGTTTTCTAGCATGATTGTTGGCTAGTTCCTTTTATGTTCATCTAGATAAATAACCGAGATGTTGAATGTTTACTTTTGATTGATAGTTACCATGCACGATAGTTTGATGTTTGAATACAAGAACCATTCTTGTTAAGTTTAATCTTTTCGATTCAACTAGTTAGTATACTTGTTCAACTAAGAAACACCATCTTGCTGATTTAGTATATTGATTTACACCTAGTGGCAAGTGTTTGCCCATCTTTTACCAAAAGGGGTAATTTGCGTTCAAACGGTTAATCTATATAGGAATGTAAGAACGACTCTTGTAGATACTCTCAGATAGCTTAATTGATATGTGTAGTTGTCTAGGTGAACGATCAATTCCCTAGAATCTGTTATACATATTTTCACTACTCAATTCCATATAACTAATAGGTGTTAGTAATTTGCCTTATCTAGTGACGTTTATAGGGATCTTATTACCACACTTAATTGTTTACTTGGGTTGGGTTAATTGAACATTTAACCAGACCAAGGGAATGAACTAAGCTAAACCATTAGTTGACATAGGAGTGGATCATGATCAACACACCATTGACTTGATCATTCTTCAAGTCTTTAGACTAGTTGAATTAGTTGATTACAAATAGGAGGTCTTAGATGACAAGAACATCACTTGCGTCGTGTAATCCCGTTTGAGTGTTTATTCAAGACAACTCTTGGTAAACCGATCAATTAGTTCTCGTGCATAACCAATCAATCCGATCTTAATCCTAAATAAACATTCACATCGAGGGTAAAAAGTCTAGATGAGCATATTTCATCTCTTTGATATCAAAACTATCTTAATTGCTTTCCTTGCACTTATAAATTTAAAAGACCAAAAATATTGTTTTTACTTTTACTCTTCTCTGATTTGGCTAATCGTTAAATAAGCCACAAAACATAAAACTTGTACCTTTAAGCTTCATTTACTTAGTTAATCATAATATAGTTTATAATTCTAGTTTGACTAATACAACTGTCCTTGGAACGATACACGAAACTAAACCAGTTACTATACTACTACACGATCGGGTACACTGCCCGTTAGTGTGTAGCAATCTCTAATCGGTATTTTTCCATATTATTTTATACGACAATTCATATACCACTTTACGACCATCAAGTTTTTGGCGCCGCTGCCGGGGACAGTTTTGTGTCAAAATAGAATTATTAACTAATTTGTGATTAAGTAGTTTCTTAATTATTTTAAATTATTAATAGTCTTCGATTTTTAAACTTATAGAATCGGTATGTTTAATAGTTTTTGTTAGTTGTGTGATTGACAGTTTATAGGTCGCATATGCCACATACCCGAAGTTCAGAATCTCCATTACTTACACCGTTTACAGAACCTGATAGAAAGCTTGGTAGGATTTCAAAAGAAGTACTTGAAATTTTTGAATCTTCATCAAAGCAAGAAACCTTTGATTCAGAATCAAGTACGACCAAGCCTCGATATTCAGACTTTGGTAAACCCGTTCAACCCCCAAATTTTGAAATGGAAGGAGAAAGACCGTTGGTACCACGACAATCAATGGCAGCAAAGATGAAAGCAACCCGGACCGGACAAGGTAGTGCTATTACTCCACCTACTGGTGAGGTAACTTTTGAAATAAAAGGACCTATTCTTCAAATGATTAATAACAGGTGTCAATTTGGTGGTGGTCCGAATGAAGATGCAAACGAACATATTCGTCTCTTTCAAGAGATATGTCTTCTTTTTAAACTTAAACCAGAAACTGACCAGGCCATATTATTAAGACTTTTCCCTTGGACACTCCAAGGGGAAGCACGAAGTTGGTTAGATTCATTGGCCGAGGCTACTATAGAAACGTGGGATGGTATGTTGGAAAAATTTCTTAAGAAATATTTTCCAGCATCCAAGTCCGCGAGACTCCAACACGAAATTACCCAATTCTGTCAAAAGCCGATGGAAACCCTGTACGAAGCATGGAATCGATTTTCCAAAATGCTAAGAGGTTGTCCAAACCATGGTTTGGATACCTTTCAAAAGGTCCAAATCTTTTACAAAGGTTGTGATGTAGCAACCCGAATTTCAATTGACCAAGCGGCCGGTGGTTCTCTTATGGACAAAACCGAGCAAGAGGCTTATGAAATAATCGAGAAGCTAGCCGATTATTCTCATGAGTGGCATCAAGAACACCCAATTACTCGTAATGCTCAAGTCCAAAGCGCCGGCGCCTATGATGACCTTAGTTCCCTAAGTGTTAAAATAGACGGTGTTGCTCGAACCATGGATAAAATCACCAAGGAAATTCATAGTATGAAAGTAGGTTGTAAATACTGTGGTGGTCTTCATTTAGGAAAAGATTGTGATGCCGGTTTAACAATGGCTCAAAAAGAAGAAGTGGCTTTCATAAGCCAAAAAAATAACAATCAATTTCAAGGAAGAGCCCAATTTAACCGGAACTTTAACAACCCCTACAACCCTCAAGGTCAAAATTCCAATTACCAACAAGGGTCAAGTAGTGGGTTCCAACAACAAACTCCGGGTTTTTATCAAAAACCCCAACAGGAAGAAAAAAAGTCAAATTTGGAGAGTATGTTGGAAAAGTTGATTTCATCACAAACTCAGCTTGTCACAAATATAAACCAAACCAACGAGAAAAACAAACACCAGTTTCGAAATCAACAAGCCTCAATTCAGAATTTGGAGAAACAAATGAGTGGTTTAGCTAATTTACTTAGTGAGAGAAAACCAGGTAGTTTACCGGGCGATACAAATAAGAACCCTCGAAATGAGCACGCCAATGTTATCACCACACGGAGTGGTTTAGCATACGATGCTCCAAAAATGCCCGAAAATTCTGATTTTAGTGTTCCGTTGAACCGAAATGATGAACCGGTTAAGGAGCCAGAAAAAGTGGTTGAAAAGGAAGAACGGAAAAAACCCGTAGTGAAACCATATCAACCACTGCTCCCATACCCAAGAAAACAACAACAAGAAAGGCTAGAGGGCGAAAGGTCAAAATTCCTAGATATGTTTAAACAAATTAACATAAATATGCCTTTCATTGATGTAATCTCAGGTATGCCCAAGTATGCTAAGTTCTTAAAAGACTTACTTACTAATCGGAAAAAAATGGAGGAACTTTCATCCGTCACCATGAATGCTAATTGTTCAGCAATTTTGATGAACAAAATACCAAAGAAATTAGCAGATCCTGGAAGTTTTACCATACCATGTCTCCTGGGAGATGTGGAATGCATTAAAGCATTAGCGGATTTAGGAGCTAGCATAAATTTAATGCCTTATTCATTTATGTTAAGCTAAACCCCGGGGTACTAAAACCAACCAGAATGGCAATTCAACTAGCGGACCGCTCTGTTAAATTCTCTCGTGGAATTTTAGAGAATATGTTGGTAAAAGTAGGTACCCTAGTATTTCCGGCTGACTTTGTAATTTTGGACATGGAGGAGGACACACGTGTGCCTCTTATATTAGGTCGACCTTTCCTCAATACCGCTAGAGCTATGATAGATGTTCATGGGCAGAAATTGACCCTTAGTATTGAGGATATGAAGGTTACCTTTTCCGTTGACCATGCCCTACAATACCCCGAGTCTACTGATGATCAATGTTATTATGTGCAAACCATAGACACATATTCGGAGTTGTTGCAGGAATTTCCAGAATTGCAAGGTACGGGAGAATGCATTTTTGCGGAAGGTGATGAAGAGAATATGTTGGAAGAAGTGGAGATGTTGACCACCTTGATGGCTAACGGTTATGAGCCAAATGATGAAGAATACAGAAAGTTGGATTTAGGAAATGAGTACCGATGTAAAACATCGATTGAAGAACCTCCCGTTTTAGAACTCAAGCCACTTCCAAAACACTTGGAATATGCTTACCTACAAGAAGGTTCTACTCTCCCGGTTATCATTTCATCCGAACTCTCTGTAAGTGAGAAGTCTAAACTTGTTTCCATGTTAAAAGCCCATAAAACGGCTCTAGCATGGAAAATTCATGACATCAAGGGTATAAGTCCCTCTTATTGTACGCATAAGATATTGATGGAAGATAACTATAAGCCATGTGTACAAAGACAAAGGCGACTCAACCCTAATATGCAAGAAGTTGTTAAAAAGGAGATTGTCAAACTCCTAGATGCAGGTCTCATTTATCCAATTTCGGATAGCCCTTGGGTGAGTCCGGTCCAATGCGTGCCCAAAAAGGGTGGCATGACCGTTGTCACAAATGAAGACGACCAATTAATTTCTACCAGGACTATCACGGGTTGGAGGGTATGTATTGATTACAGAAAATTAAATGATGCTACCCGAAAAGACCATTTTCCTCTTCCTTACATTGATCAAATGTTGGAAAGGTTGGCAGGAAAGAACTTTTATTGTTTTCTTGACGGTTTCTCGGGATATTTCCAAATCCCTATAGCACCAGAGGACCAAGAGAAAACGACCTTTACATGCCCTTATGGTACTTTCTCCTATCGACGTATGCCCTTTGGCTTATGCAATGCTCCTGCTACCTTTCAAAGGTGTATGGTAGCTATTTTTCATGATATGATTGAAGACTTTATGGAAGTATTCATGGATGACTTTTCAGTCTTCGGTGATTCTTTTGACTCATGTCTTCATAATCTTGAGCGTATGTTGATTAGGTGTGAAGAATCAAATCTTGTGCTAAACTGGGAAAAATGCCATTTTATGGTAAAAGAGGGCATTGTATTGGGTCATAAAATTTCTTGTGCAGGTCTGGAGGTGGATAGAGCTAAAGTGGAAGTCATAGCCAAATTACCACCACCGTCAAATGTAAAAGGCGTAAGAAGTTTTATGGGGCACGCCGGTTTTTACCGGCGGTTCATTAAAGATTTTTCCAAAATTGCAACCCCCGTGAACAAACTTCTTGAGAAAGACGCTCCATTTGTCTTTACGAACGAGTGTCTTACCGCCTTTAACCTACTTAAAGCAAAGCTCACACAATCACCCATTCTCATATCACCGAATTGGTCAATACCATTCGAACTTATGTGTGACACTAGTGACTTTGCTATTGGTGCCGTCTTGGGGCAAAGAATTGAAAAACATTTCAAGCCCATTTATTATGCTAGCAAGACATTGCAAGGAGCCCAACTTAATTACACTACCACCGAGAAGGAACTCCTAGCAATCGTCTTTTTGTTTGATAAATTCCGATCCTATTTGGTACTAGCAAAGACGGTTGTCTATACAGACCACTCGGCATTGAAGTACTTGCTTGCTAAGCAAGATGCTAAACCCCGGTTAATACGTTGGGTCTTGCTTTTGCAAGAATTTGACATCGATATTAAAGACAAAAAGGGGGCCGAAAACCTAGCTGCCGATCACCTTTCTCGACTTGAGAACCCGAATCTTGGGGTTCTCCATGAGATTGTTATCCAAGATAACTTTCCAGACGAAAATCTCATGAAGATTGAGAAAATTGATGATCCATGGTTTGTAGACATAGCCAACTATCTTGCGGGTGGATTCCTAAAAACCGGTATGTCACATCAGAAACGAAAAAAAAAATTCAGTGACATAAAATACTATTTTTGGGAAAACCCGTATCTCTTCAAACGGTGTCCCGATGGGATAATCCGTCGATGTGTCTCCGGGGAAGAATGCAATCAGATTCTTCTCCAATGTCATCTTGGTCCCACTGGTAGACATTTCGGACCCCAAGTCACGGGGAGAAAAGTCTATGAGGCCGGTTTTTATTGGCCTACCATCTTCAAGGATGCCCACCAAGTATGTAAATCATGCGATTCTTGCCAAAGGGCAGGAAAAATTAGTCAGAAAGATGAAATGCCTCAAAACATAATCCAAGTTTGTGAGGTTTTCGACATTTGGGGCATTGATTTCATGGGACCATTCCCAAAATCTAATTCCAACCAATACATACTCGTTGCAGTTGACTACGTGTCAAAATGGGCGGAGGCAAAGGCTCTCCCCATAAACGATGCACGAGTTGTTATAATTTTTCTTAAAGAGCTTTTTGCCCGATTTGGTACCCCAAAATCATTAATTAGTGACCGTGGTACCCATTTTTGCAACACCCAATTGGAAAAGGTGTTGAAACGATATGGGGTAACCCATAAAATTTCTACATCTTATCACCCACAAACAAGTGGGCAAGTTGAAAACACGAATCGGGCATTGAAAAGGATCCTTGAGAAAACAGTTGGATCAAATCCTAAGGTGTGGTCAACAAAGCTTGACGATGCTTTGTGGGCGTTTAGAACCGCCTACAAAACTCCTATTGGAACCACACCTTACCGCCTAGTCTATGGGAAGGCATGTCATCTCCCTTTGGAGATAGAGCACAAATCACATTGGGCTCTTAAGACATGTAATCTCGATCTTACGGAAGCGGGAAACCTCCGTCTAAACCAACTTAATGAGTTGGATGAGTTGAGACAAAATGCCTATGAAAACTCACTCATTTACAAGGAAAAGACCAAAGTTTGGCACGATAACCGTCTCAAGAATCCAAAAGATTTTAAAGAGGGTGATCGTGTTTTGTTATTTAACTCACGATTTAATCTTTTCCCTGAAAAACTCAAGTCCCGATGGATGGGACCATTTGTGGTTAATAAGGTTTTTCCATATGGAACGGTGGAGTTAAGAAACGCAAAAGGTGACACGTTTAAGGTAAACGGGCACAGGGTCAAACTATATGTTGATGGACCCATGAACATTGAAGATGAGGTCAACCTCATCTTCGACCCCAAAGCTACCTAAGTTTGGGGGAAGATTCGAGTGAAGCGACTCAATTTTTCAACCTTCACGAATGTTAGAATTAGGATTGCGTGATTTTTTTTACTTCTGTGATTACCTTAAAGTTACCAACTAAAGCTAAACTGATCAAAAGCGAAAAACAGTGAAGAACACATGGTGCGCGCCGCGTACCCTTATTTGTGCGCCCCGCGCACACCACTGAATTCATTATATCGGGAAAAATTTTGATCAGCAAGCTTCCTGAGTTAGTCTCTGGTACACTCCGCGCAAAACCAAAAAGAAAAACACCGTGCAAGCTTGTGCGCGCCGTGCACACTTCTGTGTGCGCTTCGCGCACCCCTCCGTTCAGTTACTTTTTGGTTCAATTATTGTGGGGCCCACTTTTAATTCTCAACCACAAAAACCCCAACCCCGATTTCTGCCATTTTTCATCCCTAAATTCTGCATCTATCTCTTCCAAACTCAAAAACCTACCAAACCCTAACCAATTTTCATCCAATCTTCACCAAATCTCTTCCATTTTCAAGCAAATTCAAGATGAGGAGAGTATGTTCATGTTCTTCTACTTTTTATTCTTTTTAATACATCGATTTTAAACTCTTAATTTCGAATTTGTTGAAGAATTTAAGTGGGTTTTCTTTAAATTCATGACTTTTGTGAACATTAACATGCTATAATTATTATGTACACCTTGTATGCCTTAAAATTGAGATTCCATTGTATTTTTATGATATTCTTATGAATCTAGGGTTTACATGCCAATAGAATTGCTAGCTTGATAATGTGTTAAGGATAGTTTGTAATTGGTAATTGTGGGTTGATTGAAGATGATTTTGGATGTTTTATGAGTCTTGTTATCTTGAATAAAAGTCTCAAAGTTGGAATGCTAACATGAATTGAATGAAAAATTGATAATGTAAGCATGAAAAACTTTAGTGTTCCACTTAAGTATGCTTGTTGTGATATGATTAATAGATTTTTGGGTAACAATAACATGATGAGTTAAATTGTGCTTAAGGATTATGTTCAAATTTGGTTTCTATAATGCTATACTAGTCATGATAATCTTTGCTCTTAAAATGATTTATTTGCTTGAAGGATTAACATAACTATTGCTATATGTATCTTTGAACATGTTTTTGATTTAACCTAACACTAACAAGGTATTATTTCTATATGCCTTTTTGTTTTGGTGATGTTTCTTATGTGTAGACAAGGTCATCTAGTCAAGCGGCCCAACAAGGACAAGGTTCAAACCAAGGAAGACAACAAGCACCCGTACCGAATCAAAATGATTCTGCTGTTTGGTTAGCTTATGTCCGGGATCATGAGGACTACGCGGAAGAATATGAATGGGTGGTAAGAAAAAAGTGTGAGGCCACTTGGTATTTTGACCCGGAACCATTGGTTCAAGCAAGAGAGTACAATAGAGTCGCACGAATGTTAGAGGTGAAACACCAATTGTCATCCGGACAAGAAATCACAATTCGGGCATGGGAACGGGTTATGCGGATAAATGAAACCATTTGGCCCGAGTTGTGCAAGGAATTCATCGCAACTCTGAACTTTCAATGCATTTTAAATTCGAGAGGGTAGGATTTTATGAGGTTTAGATTGGGAGGTTTGGCTCGATCAATGAGCCAAATCGATCTAGCTCGTGCTTTGGACATATATAACGAGCTAGATGACGATCAATTGGACGCATATCTCCGACAGACAGAGTATTACGATTCCAGCTACAATACCAGAATTTTTTGGAGCGACATAAGTAATTACCAATTCGCTGCTAGTCGAAGCACATTCACGAAAATACATCATCAAGGGGCGAAGTTAATTCAGAGGTTGGTTTCTTGCACATTCAATGCAAGAAGGGAAGGAAACAACAAGGTAACGAGGCTAGACGTTTTTCTGATGGACAAAATCTACAATAAAAGTCCAGTTGATATTCCAACCACCGTGGCAAAATATCTAAACGAAATAGGGACAAGAAATATAAACCCTATTGTAGGTGGTCACTATATCACTCGAATAGCGAGCTCGTTTGGAATTAACTTTGACCGGCTAGTAGCAAATCCGGACATGATGGAACCTTTGGGAAGTATATACTATATCAATGCCCAATTTTTACAGCTCGACCAACACAATCGGCTCATTCCCTTTGTTCCTAGGATGGAACCACCTCAAAACCCACCCCGTGCCCCAATTACCGACTCCGTCACTTGTGGAAACGTTTTGTTTAATAGTTGTAGCTCGATGTTCTTGTTCTCACTTTGGTGAGAAGCGAACATTACTAATCCGTAAGCATAACATGCTTCTTTATGTTGCATGTTAGCCGCTTTTTCTAAATCACGAAGTCCAATATTCGGATATATTGAGTCAAAATAATTTCTTAACCCATTGCGTAAAATAGCATTTGGGTTCCCCGCAATATATGCGTCAAAGTAAACACATCGTAACTTATGGATTTCCCAATGTGATATGCCCCATATTTTGAATGAAAGCCTTTTATAAATCAAGGCATTCTTGGAACGTTCTTCGAATGTCTTACAAACTGATCTCGCCTTAAATAGTTGTGCCGAAGAATTCTGACCGACTCTAGACAAGATTTCATCAATCATGTCTCTGGGTAGGTCTCTTAAAATATTGGGTTGTCTATCCATTTTGTGTTTTTATACTGTAAAATAGACAAGAGTTAGATTCATAAAAAAAAATACTTATTAATACAAGCAATTTTTACATATATCATAAAGCATAAGCACACTATATTACATATATTACACCACACGAATACAACTATCTTATTCCGACTCGCTTGTTTCTTCTTCTTCGGTTTTGGTTCGTTTTGCCAAGTTTCTAGGGATATATGATGTTCCCCTAATACGAGCCGTCGTTTTCCACATTGGTTTAGAAAAACCTGGTGGTTTAGAGGTTCCCGGGTCATTGTTACAACTTAAGGACTTCGGGGGTTGACGATACATATAAAGTTCATCGGGGTTGGAATTAGATTTCTCTATTTTTATGCCCTTTCCCTTATTATTTTCTTTTGCCTTTTTAAATTCAGTTGGGGTAATTTCTATAACATCATCGGAATTCTCGTCGGAATCCGATTCATCGGAGAATTGGTAATCCTCCCAATATTTTGCTTCCTTGGCGGAAACACCATTGACCATAATTAACCTTGGTCGGTTGGTTGAGGATTTTCTTTTACTTAACCGTTTTATTATTTCCCCCACCGGTTCTATTTCTTCATCCGGTTCCGATTCTTCTTCCGGTTCCGATTCTTCTTCCGGTTCCGACTCTTCTTCCGGTTCCTCTTCGGGAACTTGTGAATCAGTCCACGAATCATTCCAATTTACATTTGACTCTTCATTATTATTAGGTGAGTCAATGGGACTTGTTCTAGAGGTAGAGATCTATCACATAATATCAAACGCATTAAGAGATTAATATATCACAGAATATTCACATGTTAAAAATATATAGTTTCCAACAAAATTTGTTAAGCAATCATTTTTCAAGTAAACACGGTCGAAGTCCAGACTCACTAATGCATCCTAACAAACTCGATAAGACACACTAATGCAAAATTCTGGTTCTCTAAGACCAACGCTCGGATACCAACTGAAATGTCCCGTTCATATTGATTATAAACATTCCATATTAATTGATTTCGTTGCGAGGTTTTGACCTCTATATGAGACGTTTTTTAAAGACTGCATTCATTTTTAAAACAACCATAACCTTTATTTTATCAATAAAGGTTTCAAAATCATTACGTAGATTATCAAATAATGATAATCTAAAATATATTGTTTACACACGACCATTACATAATGGATTACAATAGAAATATATTACATCGACATATGTTTCTTGAATGCAGTTTTTATATAATATCATACAAACATGGACTCCAAATCTTGTCCTTATTTTAGTATGCAACAGCGGAAGCTCTTAATATTCACCTGAGAATAAACATGCTTTAAACGTCAACAAAAATGTTGGTGAGTTATAGGTTTAACCTATATATATCAAATCGTAACAATAGACCACAAGATTTCATATTTCAATATACATCCCATACATAGAGATAAAAATCATTCATATGGTGAACACCTGGTAACCGAAATTAACAAGATGCATATATAAGAATATCCCCATCATTCCGGGACACCCTTCGGATATGATATAAATTTCGAAGTACTAAAGCATCCGGTACTTTGGATGGGGTTTGTTAGGCCCAATAGATCTATCTTTAGGATTCGCGTCAATTAGGGTGTCTGTTCCCTAATTCTTAGATTACCAGACTTAATAAAAAGGGGCATATTCGATTTCGATAATTCAACCATAGAATGTAGTTTCACGTACTTGTGTCTATTTTGTAAATCATTTATAAAACCTGCATGTATTCTCATCCCAAAAATATTAGATTTTAAAAGTGGGACTATAACTCACTTTCACAGATTTTTTTACTTCGTCGAGAAGTAAGACTTGGCCACTGGTCGATTCACGAACCTATAACAAATATGTACATATATATCAAAGTATGTTCAAAATATATTTACAACACTTTTAATACATTTTGATGTTTTAAGTTTATTAAGTCAGCTGTCCTCGTTAGTAACCTACAACTAGTTGTCCACAGTTAGATGTACAGAAATAAATCGATATATATTATCTTAAATCAATCCACGACCCAGTGTATACATATCTCAGTATTGATCACAACTCAAACTATATATATTTTGGAATCAACCTCAACCCTGTATAGCTAACTCCAACATTCACATATAGAGTGTCTATGGTTGTTCCGAAATATATATAGATGTGTCGACATGATAGGTCGAAACATTGTATACGTGTCTATGGTATCTCAAGATTACATAATATACAATACAAGTTGATTAAGTTATGGTTGGAATAGATTTGTTACCAATTTTCACGTAGCTAAAATGAGTAGTTTTTACAAATTTTGTTTTGCTCGCCATTTCTTCTTTTCTAATCCGTTTTGAGTGATTTAAAGGGCCACGGTTTCGTATTGAACTTGACTTTATGAAACTAAACATAAAAAGTATAGGTTTATAGTCAGAAATACAAGTTACAAGTCATTTTTGAAAGAGGTAGTCATTTCCGTCGAAAGAACGACATCTTGATGACTGTTTTGAAAAACATACTTTCACTTTGAGTTTAACCATGATTTTTGGATATGGTTTCATGTTCATAAGAAAAATCATTTTCCCAGAAGTATAGCTTTTAAATCAAATTTTTTCATATTTTTAATTATCCAAACCAAAATAGCCCCCGGTTGTAGCTACGACGGCGTAAATCCGGTTTTATGGTGTTTATCGTGTTTTCGGGTTTTAAATCATTAAGTTAGCATATCATTTAGATATATATCATGTGTATAGTTGATTTTAAAAGTGTAGTTAGAAGGATTAACTTTATTTGCGAACAAGTTTAGAATTAACTAAACTATGTTCTAGTGATTACTAGTTTACCACTTCGAATATGATAGCTTTTTATGTATGAATCGAATGATGTTATGAACATCATTACTACCTTAAGTTCCTTGGATAAACCTACTGGAAAATAGAAAAATGGATCTAGCTTCAACGGATCCTTGGATGGCTCGAAGTTCTTGAAGCAGAATCATGACACGAAAACAAGTTCAAGTAAGATCATCACTTAAAATAAGATTGTTATAGTTATAGAAATTGAACCAAAGTTTGAATATGATTATTTCCTTGTATTAGAATGATAACCTACTGTAAGAAATAAAGATTTCTTGAGGTTGGATGATCACCTTACAAGATTGAAAGTGAGCTAGCAAACTTGAAAGTATTCGTGATTTTATGTAACTAGAACTTGTAGAATTTATGAAGAACACTTAGAACTTGAAGTTAGAACTTGAGAGAGATCAATTAGATGAAGAAAATTGAAGAATGAAAGTGTTTGTAGGTGTTTTTGGTCGTTGGTGTATGGATTAGATATAAAGGATATGTAATTTTGTTTTCATGTAAATAAGTCATGAATGATTACTCATATTTTTGTAATTTTATGAGATATTTCATGCTAGTTTCCAAATGAAGGTTCCCACATGAGTTAGGTGACTCAAATGGGCTGCTAAGAGCTGATCATTGGAGTGTATATACCAATAGTACATACATCTAAAAGCTGTGTATTGTACGAGTACGAATACGGGTGCATACGAGTAGAATTGTTGATGAAACTGAACGAGGATGTAATTGTAAGCATTTTTGTTAAGTAGAAGTATTTTCATAATTGTATTAAAGTCTTTCAAAAGTGTATGAATACATATTAAAACACTACATGTATATACATTTTAACTGAGTCGTTAAGTCATCGATAGTCGTTACATGTAAGTGTTGTTTTGAAGCCTTTAGGTTAACGATCTTGTTAAATGTTGTTAACCCATTGTTTATTAAATCAAATGATATGTTAAATTATTACATTATCATGATATCATGATGTATTAATATATCTTAATATGATATATATACATTAAATGTCGTTACAACGATAATCGTTACATATATGTCTCGTTTCAAAATCATTAAGTTAGTAGTCTTGTTTTTACATATGTAGTTCATTGTTAATATACTTAATGATATGTTTACTTATCATAATATCATGTTAACTATATATATTTCCATATATATGTCATCATATAGTTTTTACAAGTTTTAACGTTCGTGAATCACCGGTCAACTTGGGTGGTCAATTGTCTATATGAAACCTATTTCAATTAATCAAGTCTTAACAAGTTTGATTGCTTAACATGTTGGAAACATTTAATCATGTAAATATCAATTTCATTTAATATATAAAAACATTTAAAATTTTGGATCACTACAGTACCTACCCGTTAAATAAATTTCGTCCCGAAATTTTAAGCTGTTGAAAGTGTTGACGAATCTTCTGGAAATAGATGCGGGTATTTCTTCTTCATCTAATCTTCACACTCCCAGGTGAACTCAGGTCCTCTACGAGCATTCCATCGAACCTTAACAATCGGTATCTTGTTTTGTTTAAGTCTCTTAACCTCACGATCCATTATTTCGACGGGTTCTTCAATGAATTGAAGTTTTTCATTGATTTGGATTTCATCCAACAGAATAGTGAGATCTTATTTAGCAAAAAATTTCTTCAAATTCGAGATGTGGAAAGTGTTATGTATATTCGCAAGTTGTTGAGGTAACTCAAGTCGGTAAGCTACTGGTCCGACACGATCAATAATCTTGAATGGTCCAATATACCTTGGAATTAATTTCCCCTGTTTACCAAATCGAACAACACCTTTCCAAGGTGCAACCTTAAGCATGACCATTTCTCTAATTTCAAATTCTATGTCTTTTCTTTTAATGTTGGCGTAGCTCTTTTGTCTACTTTGGGCGGTTTTCAACCGTTGTTGAATTTGGATGCTCTTCTCGGTAGTTTCTTGTATTATCTCCGGACCCGTAATCTGTCTATCCCCCACTTCACTCCAACAAATCGGAGACCTGCACTTTCTACCATAAAGTGCTTCAAACGGCACCATCTCAATGCTTGAATGGTAGCTGTTGTTGTAGGAAAATTCTGCTAACGGTAGATGTCGATCCCAACTGTTTCCAAAATCAATAACACATGCACGTAGCATGTCTTCAAGCGTTTGTATCGTCCTTTCGCTCTGCCCATCAGTTTGCGGATGATAGGTAGTACTCATGTCTAGACGAGTTCCTAATGCTTGCTGTAATGTCTGCCAAAATCTTGAAATAAATCTGCCATCCCTATCAGAGATAATAGAGATTGGTATTCCATGTCTGAGACGACTTCCTTCAAATACAGTCGTGCTAACTTCTCCATCTTGTCATCTTCTCTTATTGGCAGGAAGTGTGCTGATTTGGTGAGACGATCAACTATTACCCAAATAGTATCAAAACCACTTGCAGTCCTTGACAATTTAGTGATGAAATCCATGGTAATGTTTTCCCATTTCCATTCCGGGATTTCGGGTTGTTGAAGTAGACCTGATGGTTTCTGATGCTCAGCTTTAACCTTAGAACACGTCAAACATTCTCCTACGTATTTAGCAACATCGGCTT
Source organism: Rutidosis leptorrhynchoides (assembly GCF_046630445.1). Lineage (NCBI taxonomy): Eukaryota > Viridiplantae > Streptophyta > Magnoliopsida > Asterales > Asteraceae > Rutidosis > Rutidosis leptorrhynchoides. The sequence goes on along the minus strand of NC_092335.1, from coordinate 553,778,622 downwards.
TCATACCCGGCCACCAAAAATGTTTCTTGAGATCCTTTTACATCTTCCCCGTTTCAGGATGTATTGAGTATCTGGTTTTATGAGCTTCTCTAAGTACCATTTCTCTCATATCTCCAAATTTTGGTACCCAAATCCTTTCAGCCCTATACCGGGTTCCATCTTCCCGAATATTAAGATGCTTCTCCGATCCTTTGGGTATTTCATCCTTTAAATTTCCCTCTTTTAAAACTCCTTGTTGCGCCTCCTTTATTTGAGTAGTAAGGTTATTGTGAATCATTATATTCATAGATTTTACTCGAATGGGTTCTCTGTCCTTCCTGCTCAAGGCGTCGGCTACCACATTTGCCTTCCCCGGGTGGTAACAAATCTCAAAGTCGTAATCATTCAACAATTCAATCCACCTACGCAGCCTCATATTCAGTTGTTTCTGATTAAATATGTGCTGAAGACTTTTGTGGTCGGTATATATAATACTTTTGACCCCATATAAGTAGTGCCTCCAAGTCTTTAATGCAAAAACAACCGCACCTAATTCCAAATCATGCGTCGTATAATTTTGTTCGTGAATCTTCAATTGTCTAGATGCATAAGCAATCACCTTCGTTCGTTGCATTAATACACAACCGAGACCTTGCTTTGATGCGTCACAATAAATCACAAAATCATCATTCCCTTCAGGCAATGACAATATAGGTGCCGTAGTTAGCTTTTTCTTCAATAACTGAAACGCTTTCTCTTGTTCATCATTCCATTCAAATTTCTTCCCTTTATGCGTTAATACAGTCAAGGGTTTTGCTATTCTGGAAAAGTCTTGGATGAACCTTCTGTAGTAACCAGCTAGTCCTAAAAACTGGCGTATGTGTTTCGGAGTTTTCGGGGTTTCCCACTTTTCAACAGTTTCTATCTTTGCCGGATCTACCTTAATACCTTCTTTGTTCACTATGTGACCGAGGAATTGAACTTCTTCCAACCAAAATGCACACTTTTAAAACTTAGCGTACAATTCTTCCTTCCTCAATACTTCTAACACCTTTCTCAAATGTTCACCGTGTTCTTGGTCATTCTTTGAGTAAATAAGTATGTCATCAATGAAAACAATGACAAACTTGTCAAGGTATGGTCCACACACTCGGTTCATAAGGTCCATGAACACAGCTGGTGCATTAGTTAAACCAAACGGCATGACCATAAACTCGTAATGACCGTAACGTGTTCTGAAAGCAGTCTTTGGAATATCATCTTCTTTCATCCGCATTTGATGATACCCGGAACGTAAGTCAATCTTTGAATAAACAGACGAGCCTTGTAGTTGATCAAATAAGTCGTCGATTCTCGGTAGTGGGTAGCGGTTCTTGATGGTAAGTTTGTTCAACTCTCGGTAGTTGATACACAACCTGAATGTACCATCTTTCTTCTTGACAAACAAAACAGGAGCTCCCCACGGTGATGTGCTTGGTCGAATGAAACCACGCTCTAAAAGTTCTTGTAATTGGCTTTGTAGTTCTTTCATCTCGCTGGGTGCGAGTCTGTAAGGGGCACGAGCTATTGGTGCAGCTCCTGGTACAAGATCTATTTGAAATTCAACGGATCGATGTGGGGGTAAGCCCGGTAATTCTTTCGAAAATACATCGGAAAATTCTTTTGCGACGGGAGCATCATTGATGCTCTTTTCTTCAGTTTGTACTTTCTCGACATGTGCTAGAATAGCATAGAAAATTTTCTTATTAGTTTTTGTTCCTTCAAATTACTAATAAAATGTAGCTTCGTGTTGCCCTTTTCTCCGTACACCATTAAGGGTTTTCCTTTTTCTCGTATAATGCGAATTGCATTTTTGTAACAAACGATCTCTGCTTTCACTTCTTTCAACCAGTCCATACCGATTATCACATCAAAACTCCCTAACTCTACTGGTATCAAGTCAATCTTAAATATTTCGCTACCCAGTTTAATTTCTTGATTCTGGCATATATTATCTGCTGAAATTAATTTACCGTTTGCTAATTCGAGTAAAAATTTACTATCCAACGGCATCAATGGACAACTTAATTTAGCACAAAAATCTCTACTCATATAGCTTCTATCCGCACCCGAATCTAATAAAACGTAAGCAGATTTATTGTCAATAATAAACGTACCCGTAACAAGCTCCGGGTCTTCCTGTGCCTCTGCCGCATTAATATTGAAAACTCTTCCGCGACCTTGTCCATTTGTGTTCTCCTGGTTCGGGCAATTTCTAATAATGTGGCCCGGTTTTCCACATTTATAACAGACTACATTGGCATAACTTGCTCCGACACTACTTGCTCCGCCATTACTCATTCCGACACCATTTGTTCCTTTCGTTCTGTTAACCCCTGGTCCGTAGACCTCACACTTCACCGCACTATGACCATTTCTTTTACACTTGTTGCAAAATTTGGTGCAGAACCCCGAGTGATACTTTTCACACCTTTGGCATAGCTGCTTCTGATTGTTGTTGTTGTTGCGGTTGTTATTGTTGTTGGGATGATTGTTGTAGTTGCTGCTGTTGTTGTTGTTGTTGTTGTTGTTGTTGTTGTTGTTGTTGTTGGGTCGTTTGTTGTAGTTGCGATTGATGTTGCGATTGTTGGGATAATGGTTGCGATTATTGTTGTAATTGATGTTGTTGTTGTTGTATTGGTGATTCTTATCACCGTTTTCCTCCCACTTTCTTTTGACTTGCTTCACATTGGCCTCTTCAGCAGTCTGTTCTTTAATTCTTTCTTCAATCTAGTTCACTACTTTGTGAGCCATTCTACATGCCTGTTGTATGGAGGCGGGCTCGTGTGAACTTATATCTTCTTGGATTCTTTCCGGTAATCCTTTCACAAACGCGTCGATCTTCTCTTCCTCATCTTCGAATGCTCCTGGACACAATAGGCACAATTCTATGAATCGTCTTTCGTACGTGGTAATATCAAATCCTTGGGTTCGTAACCCTCTAAGTTCTGCCTTGAGCTTATTGACCTCGGTTCTGGGACGGTACTTCTCGTTCATCAAGTGCTTGAATGCTGACCACAGTAGTGCGTATGGATCGTCTTGTCCCACTTGCTCTAGATAGGTATTCCACCATGTTAACGCAGAACCTGTGAAGGTATGCGTAGCGTACTTCACTTTGTCCTCTTCAGTACACTTACTTATGGCAAACACCGATTCGACCTTCTCGGTCCACCGTTTCAATCCGATCGGTCCTTCGGTTCCATCAAATTCCAAAGGTTTGCAGCCAGTGAATTCTTTGTAGGTGCATCCTACACGATTTCCTGTACTACTAGATTCAAGGTTATTGTTGGTATGTAGCGCAGCCTGTACTGCGGCTATGTTTGAAGCTAGAAAAGTACGGAATTCCTCTTCATTCATATTCACGGTGTGTCGAGTTGTCGGTGCCATTTCCTTCAAAATAGTCAAATGGAACAAGTTAATCATACAGAATATTAAGAGTAGTTAATAGTATTTCGTAGCATAATATGAACTCATTTATAAAAGCTTTTTCTTCATATTAGCGTTTTATAAGTTTAAATTCGGGTAGTACCTACCCGTTAAGTTCATACTTAGTAGCTGATAAGGTTAAAAAGGAACATATATTTCATAGCATTATCCCCCAAGAAAGACAGGATTTTAGTTGTAATTGTTCCATATTCAAGTAATATTCATTTATATTTAATAAGTGCGAAGACAAAAGGCGAAAACGAAGAATTGAAGACGGAAAGGTCCAAAATGCTCAAATGTACAAGATACAATTAAAGTGGTTCAAATTATTGATGAAGAACGTCTAAAAATGATAAGAGTACAAGTTGCGGAACGCAAAGTACACGATATAAAATAGTACGCAAGGACGTTCGAAAATCCGGAACCGGGACCCGAGCCAAGAAGAAACGCCCGACGCAATGGACCAAAAATATCTAGTCTACTATGCATATAAATATAATATAATATATAAATAATTATTAAAATTATTTATATTTTATATATATTTAATAAATATGTCGACGAACAAGATGACAAAAGATATGTGAGCTGTCCAGCGTGGCCATGCGACTCGCATGGCAAATAGGCATAAACCCATGCGAGTCGTATGAGGATCAGAATCAGCTCACATTCTATAAATTGCCAGTTTTCGTTCCAGTTTACCACACCCATAAAACACACATAATAATAATAATACTCCATAATATAAATAAATATATATATGTATATATAGTATAGATTAGTGTTATATTAGATTAGTTTGGGTTATGTAAAGGTTATTTTTACGAGTTTTTAAAGTCGGAGCTCTGTCCGTGTACCACTACGCGATAAATAATCAATGTAAGCTATGTTCTCCTTTTTAAATTAATGTCTCGTAGCTAAGTTATTATTATGCTTATTTAAAACGAAGTAATCATGATGTTGGGCTAATTACTAAAATTGGGTAATTGGGCTTTGTACCATAATTGGGGTTTGGACAAAAGAACGACACTTGTGAAAATTAGACTATGGGCTATTAATGGGCTTTATATTTGTTTAACTAAATGAAAGTTTGTTAATGTTAATATAAAGATTTACAATTGGGCGTCCCTATAAATTACCATATACACTCGATCGGACACGATGGGCGGGGTATTTATATGTACGAATAATCGTTCATTTAACCGGACACGGGAATGGATTAATAGCCACTAGAATAATTAAAACAGGGGTGAAATTACATTCAAGGGTAATTGGTGTAATTGTTAACAAAGTAGTAAAACCTTGGTTTACACGCAGTCGATAACCTGGTGTATTCATTAAACAAAGTATTAAAACCTTGTTACAATTCGAATCCCCAATTAGTTGGAATATTTATCTTCGGGTATAATAATAATTTGACAAGGACACTTGCAATTTATATTTATGACTGATGGACTGTTATGGACAAAAACCAGACGGACATATTAAATAATCCAGGACAAAGGACAATTAACCCATGGGCATAAAACTAAAATCAACACGTCAAACATCATGATTACGGAAGTTTAAATAAGCATAATTCTTTTATTTCATATTTAATTTTCTTTATTTTATATTTAATTGCACTTCTAATTATCGCACTTTTATTTATTGTTATTTAATCGCACTTTTAATTATCGTACTTTTTAATTATCGCAAGTTTATTTTATCGCACTTTTATTATTCGCAATTTCATTATCGTTATTTACTTTACGCTTTAATTTAAGTCTTGTATTTATTTTATATTTTACATTAGGTTTTAACTGCGACTAAAGTTTTAAAATCGACAAACCGGTCATTAAACGGTAAAACCCCCCTTTTTATATTTATATTTATATATTGTTATATAAAAATAAAGTGTTTCATAAGCCCGTCTCCCTGTGGAACGAACCGGACTTACTAAAAACTATACTACTTCGCGACTAGGTACACTGCCTATTGTGTTGTAGCAAGGTTTTGGTATATCCATTTTGTAAATATTTAATTAAAACTTGTTAAATTTTGTAGCATTCCGTATTAAAAATATACACTATTTCGTAACCCCGTGCTACCACATCAAGTTTTTGGCGCCGCTGCCGGGGAGTCGGCGAAATATTTATTTACATTTTTAGAAAAACAATATAAAATCTATAAAAAAATTAAAAATTAAAAATTAAAAATTTAAAAACCAAAAAAAAAAAAAAAAAAAAAAAAAAATAATTGCTTTTATATATTTTTAAGATTTTTATTTATGAAAATATAAAATATTTCTATTTTTAGTTTTATAAAAATATAAGTTTTTATTTATTTTATATATATTTTACTTTAAATATAAAACAAAATAAAAATAAATAATAAATAATAAATAATAAATAAAACGTGAACCTGTCATTTTTTGACCCCCATCTGAACTGGCCAAACAGGTCATGCGACTCGCATGACCCCCTGCCTAAACCCATGCGAGTCGCATGAGGTCAACTGACAGGCCAGGTTTTACCCTATTTTCGCATTTAATACGGTGTATTATATTATTATTATTTATAAACCCTAGTTTATTATTATTATTATATTTAAGTTTTAAGTTTATTTAATTTATATTTACTTATATTTAGTTTTATTATATATAAAACTTAATACTTTAATATAATATAATATAAAAATAATATTTTTATAAAAATTATATTTTTATCAATTTTAAACTTATTTCTATTTTTGTACCTTTTAATCGTTTTTAGCGTAATTTTCGTATTTTTATCGTTCGTACTTAGTTTTTAGTCATAGTTTTTGCTGTTGTTATTTTTATTTTTAGATTTTTAGGCTTTGCCGTAAAATCTCTTAAGTGCTTTTTCTTTAGATTAAGATTTAGTTGCTTTAGAATTTTGCGACGCCGTTTTTCGCTTTAGTTTTAAATAGATTTTAGTGCCTAAATAACGTAATTGCCGTTTTTCCTTTAGAATTGCATTTACCTTTAGACTTTTAGGCGCAACTTTTTAGATTTAGTTTTTAGACTTTTAAGTTTCGACGTTTTTCTTTCTTATTTTTATTTTTCGACGTTTTTCGACGCGCAATCTATTTCTTTCTTATTTCTCGACGCTCTAGTTTTTAGGACCTAGAATTTTCTCTACTTCTTATCTAATTCTCAAAACGGAAAGAAAAATTATTTAAGCGGTTAAATTAATGGACGTTGACATTTTTCTGGTTCGTAGTAATAGTTGGATTTGTTAGTGGCTAGTTGTGGGCTTCCGATTTAAAGGGTCCTGGCTACCTGCTGCATCTTTTGGCTATTCGAAACGTGGGCAAAATCAGAAAAGTCTATTAATTGGACAACTTATATAAGTTTTTTTTTATTTTTATAACTAATAGGATAATTCGTGAATGCATCACATTGTAGCTAAAATTTGGCCATCGCAATAAAATGGAAAATTTTGAAAACAAGGCCTTGGAAACTCTTTTTGAACTCCAAAATCAATTAAATCAATACTCTCAAACGGGTGTTGATGACAATTCAGTCAGTCAATCTTGGATCGCGAACGATGAAACAATAACTGGTTGTGAAATCTGTGGAGATTATCACTCGACATGGGAATGTTACTATTACGTTCCTATGGAAAATTACGTACCCACAGAACCTGAATGGAACGATTATGAAGAACGCAATTCAAACTGGGATTATTCCCAAGAATATATCCAACAACCAGAAGACGAGGAAAATTACGTGTCCGAAAATTCTTTAGACAATATGAAAATCAAACTCGAAGAACTTGATGCTCAAAAGGAACAAATGAGAGAGTTTGTAAATAGGCAAGCTGAAACTCTATCAGATTACATACCTGTTGATCTGAGGAGTATTGTGCAAGAAAATCTCAAATCATCGAATTTTGATGAATTCGAGAGTTCCGAAATCACCAACTATCCCGATGATACTTTTTATTCAGTCTTACCAATTTCACAACATATCGACACATTAGCCTCTACCGACGAAATCATCAATCCATCAATGGATGATGAAGAAGAAATAAGGGTAACAATTTGGTACTCTAGGGAAAACGATAACGTTAAAAATTTTACCCCCGAGACCAAACCAAACTTCACCATTCCACAACCTTCCAACCCAATATTCTCAATAGACGAGTCATCTACAGAAGATGAACCACGAGCTGTAATAGATAATGACACTTCGGATTTTACCCAATTGGGTAATAGAGGTGAAACCTTTGATCTCGAGAATAAACGGAAGGAAAAATTAGAAATTGTCCACCCTATAGATAAAAGTATGTCGGTGTATATCGATCCATTTGACCAAGAACCAGAAAAGAGACATATCCATTTACTAAAAGCTACACTTAAAAAAGAATTAAGTAGTGACGATCGGGTGAGTCTAAACTTTAAACCCATTGATATATTATACACCACCCGAGATGCAAATAACTGGCTCACTATTTTAATTCGTGGAACTTATTCCACCGATTTCACATGTCGTCAGCTAAGTGTGGGGAAGTCTAACCCCACTTAACGTTAAATTAGGGGTTCGGGTTAGTGCATAACTCGTTAATAAACATGCATGATAAATTAGGGTAAAAGATGCATTTTCAAAGATTAGCAAACAGTTCAGAAAAGCAACCATTTTTGAAGAAAAACATGTGTGATAATACAAGAAGGAATGAACGATGAGGCGCGCCATCTATCATTTGTCGAGCTTTGTAAGTACAAACTAGGTATTCTTAATCACTTTTCTACACTAATCACCCTCATGAATTTATAATTAGAGTCTGATTTCATGCAAATGAGGGCATTGCATGATCTCAAGTGTGGGGAAGGGTTATAAATTCTCTCGGGTTTACACTTGGTTTATTTGCCAAATTTTGTGAAAATTTGAAAAAAATTTCAACTAAATGAATTTAAAATCATGTTTATACATATTTATGAACGATGAAAACTAGGTGTTAATACCGAAATTATCGTTACCTTAAAAAGGACATAAATTGAGAAACAACCCAAAACGCTTGAATTCATTTAAGAATGGAATAGAAGAGAATAAAAAGGCAAAGAAATAAACTAAGTGTGGGGAGAATGTACCAAGTTATTCAATTAAAAATTATCTATCACATGTTTCTGTAAAGTTATTGCAGGTGCTTTTGTTTTGAACTAAATTAATAGTTTTACCCGGTTTATTGTGATACTTTTGAAAGAAAGATGGATCTACACGATGAATCAATTCCATCATTAGAAGGAAGTAAAGTCTTCCGAAAAAGACACGCGCTTCTTGATTTAGGTCATGAAGTTGTCGTCCAGACCAGCTGTAGGTTGACGAAAAATCTAGAAAAGTCATCACTAAAATCGGCTGGAAATCCACGGACCTCAGCATCAAACAGGGTCGCCAAGTGGTCAGATTTATCCTAACCATGAGAAGGATTTATCTCGTACAATGGGGAGGCACCGTGCAAATTAGCTTGATAAGACTAATGAATCAGATCCCCAGAAAGGATAATCTCCTTAAAGATTAAAAATCAGCTTTTAAGCCTGATATTACTCAATCCTTGAGATTGACCTTAAAGATTGAGAATTACAAACTCATGGAATTCGATGATATCTAAACTCGAGCTTGAACGAGAAAATATTTTGATCAAAATTACAGACCGATTTGTTTTCTGAAAACCTATTTTCAATGCGTTCATTACTATTGAACGTAAAATCCTAGGAATTCACCTAGAATTCATTAGGTCACCTGAACCAAATCGGGTGTCAACCGTAAGAACGGTGGTTGCATAGCATGGTCGAAGACAGGACCTTGTGCCAGACCGAAAAATCAAAGGATGATCTTTACTATTGCTCCTACCAAGGATAGTTCTAGCATCCGACACGTTAATTAGACCATGAACAAATGCATGTCATTAGACATTGCCTTAACAGTTTCTTGTTCATCGCTTTCCTTTACAACCGGACGGTAGTTTACCGAAAGGTAATATACGGAACAAGTAAACTGGATGTGTGCTTCCGATACCGGGATAGCAGTGGATTACACGAACCTAAAAGTTTTAAGCCAAAATATTGATCCACAAATATATTTTGCAACACAGATGGTGGATTAAATCAGAAAACTTATCTAGGGTAAAAGCTAGAATGAATTTTCAAAAGATCAAATGTTTTCATAAAGATCCTATTTCCTTAAGGATCTACAATTTTTATAGTCATGTGGGACTGTAAACCGCCTTTCAAATGTGCACTTTGCTTTGGAAACCGAAAGTAAATCGGCTATTTGATTGCAAGTGTCGTTGACCTAAACCCAAGGCAACTGTGGATGACACACCCACCTTTAACTATGGTTCTATCATTACTATCATTGTTTATACCGCTCTATCAAAATCACTGATGTACAAAGTGTGAAGAATAAAGAAGTGATTCGTGTGATGTATTATATTATTTCAAGACTGTATTGCTTGAGGACAAGCAACGCTCAAGTGTGGGGATATTGATAAGGTTAAAAAGGAACATATATTTCATAGCATTATCCCCCAAGAAAGACAGGATTTTAGTTGTAATTGTTCCATATTCAAGTAATATTCATTTATATTTAATAAGTGCGAAGACAAAAGGCGAAAACGAAGAATTGAAGACGGAAAGGTCCAAAATGCTCAAATGTACAAGATACAATTAAAGTGGTTCAAATTATTGATGAAGAACGTCTAAAAATGATAAGAGTACAAGTTGCGGAACGCAAAGTACACGATATAAAATAGTACGCAAGGACGTTCGAAAATCCGGAACCGGGACCCGAGCCAAGAAGAAACGCCCGACGCAATGGACCAAAAATATCTAGTCTACTATGCATATAAATATAATATAATATATAAATAATTATTAAAATTATTTATATTTTATATATATTTAATAAATATGTCGACGAACAAGATGACAAAAGATATGTGAGCTGTCCAGCGTGGCCATGCGACTCGCATGGCAAATAGGCATAAACCCATGCGAGTCGTATGAGGATCAGAATCAGCTCACATTCTATAAATTGCCAGTTTTCGTTCCAGTTTACCACACCCATAAAACACACATAATAATAATAATACTCCATAATATAAATAAATATATATATGTATATATAGTATAGATTAGTGTTATATTAGATTAGTTTGGGTTATGTAAAGGTTATTTTTACGAGTTTTTAAAGTCGGAGCTCTGTCCGTGTACCACTACGCGATAAATAATCAATGTAAGCTATGTTCTCCTTTTTAAATTAATGTCTCGTAGCTAAGTTATTATTATGCTTATTTAAAACGAAGTAATCATGATGTTGGGCTAATTACTAAAATTGGGTAATTGGGCTTTGTACCATAATTGGGGTTTGGACAAAAGAACGACACTTGTGGAAATTAGACTATGGGCTATTAATGGGCTTTATATTTGTTTAACTAAATGAAAGTTTGTTAATGTTAATATAAAGATTTACAATTGGGCGTCCCTATAAATTACCATATACACTCGATCGGACACGATGGGCGGGGTATTTATATGTACGAATAATCGTTCATTTAACCGGACACGGGAATGGATTAATAGCCACTAGAATAATTAAAACAGGGGTGAAATTACATTCAAGGGTAATTGGTGTAATTGTTAACAAAGTAGTAAAACCTTGGTTTACACGCAGTCGATAACCTGGTGTATTCATTAAACAAAGTATTAAAACCTTGTTACAATTCGAATCCCCAATTAGTTGGAATATTTATCTTCGGGTATAATAATAATTTGACAAGGACACTTGCAATTTATATTTATGACTGATGGACTGTTATGGACAAAAACCAGACGGACATATTAAATAATCCAGGACAAAGGACAATTAACCCATGGGCATAAAACTAAAATCAACACGTCAAACATCATGATTACGGAAGTTTAAATAAGCATAATTCTTTTATTTCATATTTAATTTTCTTTATTTTATATTTAATTGCACTTCTAATTATCGCACTTTTATTTATTGTTATTTAATCGCACTTTTAATTATCGTACTTTTTAATTATCGCAAGTTTATTTTATTGCACTTTTATTATTCGCAATTTCATTATCGTTATTTACTTTACGCTTTAATTTAAGTCTTGTATTTATTTTATATTTTACATTAGGTTTTAACTGCGACTAAAGTTTTAAAATCGACAAACCGGTCATTAAACGGTAAAACCCCCCTTTTTATATTTATATTTATATATTGTTATATAAAAATAAAGTGTTTCATAAGCCCGTCTCCCTGTGGAACGAACCGGACTTACTAAAAACTATACTACTTCGCGACTAGGTACACTGCCTATTGTGTTGTAGCAAGGTTTTGGTATATCCATTTTGTAAATATTTAATTAAAACTTGTTAAATTTTGTAGCATTCCGTATTAAAAATATACACTATTTCGTAACCCCGTGCTACCACATCAGTAGCTAATATACAATTCAACTACTACAATTCTATATGAAAAACTGATTATAATAATATTTCCCGTTCAAACTTTTACACAATATTTTACAACTTACAATACCGCTTATTTTACATATAGCATGAAATATAGCACACAATAAATTTGATACAAGATGGTTGTGAAGATAATTCTAGCTAGTACACAAGTCGTTCAGCAAAGGCAATAAAAACACGTAATTCATACGTCCAGAAACAAGTCATGCATTCTGGTTTTACTAGGATTACTTCCCATCCTTGGTCTTGTGGAACATAACCGTTATGGCCGTTGATAAGACAGCGTGTTGTAACGTCGTCAAAGGGACGATGGTTACGTAATGTCCAACAATCCCGTAACAATCTAAAAACCTCATTTCTTACCCCAATTACCGACTCCGTCACTTGTGGAAACGTTTTGTTTAATAGTTGTAGCCCGATGTTCTTGTTCTCACTTTGGTGAGAAGCGAACATTACTAATCCGTAAGCATAACATGCTTCTTTATGTTGCATGTTAGCCTCTTTTTCTAAATCACGAAGTCTAATATTCGGATATATTGAGTCAAAATAATTTCTTAACCCATTGCGTAAAATAGCATTTGGGTTCCCCGCAATATATGCGTCAAAGTAAACACATCGTAACTTATGGATTTCCCAATGTGATATGCCCCATATTTTGAATGAAAGCCTTTTATAAATCAAGGCATTCTTGGAACGTTCTTCGAATGTCTTACAAACTGATCTCGCCTTAAATAGTTGTGCCGAAGAATTCTGACCGACTCTAGACAAGATTTCATCAATCATGTCTCCGGGTAGGTCTCTTAAAATATTGGGTTGTCTATCCATTTTGTGATTTTATACTGTAAAATAGACAAGAGTTAGATTCATAAAAAAAATACTTATTAATACAAGCAATTTTTACATATATCATAAAGCATAAGCACACTATATTACATATATTACACCACACGAATACAACTATCTTATTCCGACTCGCTTGTTTCTTCTTCTTCGGTTTTGGTTCGTTTTGCCAAGTTTCTAGGGATATATGATGTTCCCCTAATACGAGCCGTCATTTTCCACATTGGTTTAGAAAAACCTGGTGGTTTAGAGGTTCCCGGGTCATTGTTACAACTTAAGGACTTCGGGGGTTGACGATACATATAAAGTTCATCGGGGTTGGAATTAGATTTCTCTATTTTTATGCCCTTTCCCTTATTATTTTCTTTTGCCTTTTTAAATTCAGTTGGGGTAATTTCTATAACATCATCGGAATTCTCGTCAGAATCCGATTCATCGGAGAATTGGTAATCCTCCCAATATTTTGCTTCCTTGGCGGAAACACCATTGACCATAATTAACCTTGGTCGGTTGGTTGAGGATTTTCTTTTACTTAACCGTTTTATTATTTCCCCCACCGGTTCTATTTCTTCATCCGGTTCCGATTCTTCTTCCGGTTCCGATTCTTCTTCCGGTTCCGACTCTTCTTCCGGTTCCTCTTCGGGAACTTGTGAATCAGTCCACGAATCATTCCAATTTACATTTGACTCTTCATTATTATTAGGTGAGTCAATGGGACTTGTTCTAGAGGTAGACATCTATCACATAATATCAAACGCGTTAAGAGATTAATATATCACATAATATTCACATGTTAAAAATATATAGTTTCCAACAAAATTTGTTAAGCAATCATTTTTCAAGTAAACACGGTCGAAGTCCAGACTCACTAATGCATCCTAACAAACTCGATAAGACACACTAATACAAAATTCTGGTTCTCTAAGACCAACGCTCGGATACCAACTGAAATATCCCGTTCATATTGATTATAAACGTTCCATATTAATTGATTTCGTTGCGAGGTTTTGACCTCTATATGAGACATTTTTCAAAGACTGCATTCATTTTTAAAACAACCATAACCTTTATTTTATCAATAAAAGTTTCAAAATCATTACGTAGATTATCACATAATGATAATCTAAAATATACTGTTTACACACGACCATTACATAATGGATTACAATAGAAATATATTACATCGACATATGTTTCTTGAATGCAGTTTTTATATAATATCATACAAACATGGACTCCAAATCTTGTCCTTATTTTAGTATGCAACAGCGGAAGCTCTTAATATTCACCTGAGAATAAACATGCTTTAAACGTCAACAAAAATGTTGGTGAGTTATAGGTTTAACCTATATATATCAAATCGTAACAATAGACCACAAGATTTCATATTTCAATATACATCCCATACATAGAGATAAAAATCATTCATATGGTGAACACCTGGTAACCGAAATTAACAAGATGCATATATAAGAATATCCCCATCATTCCGGGACACCCTTCGGATATGATATAAATTTCGAAGTACTAAAGCATCCGGTACCTTGGATGGGGTTTGTTAGGCCCAATAGATCTATCTTTAGGATTCGCGTCAATTAGGGTGTCTGTTCCCTAATTCTTAGATTACCAGACTTAATAAAAAGGGGCATATTCGATTTTGATAATTCAACCATAGAATGTAGTTTCACGTACTTGTGTCTATTTTGTAAATCATTTATAAAACCTGCATGTATTCTCATCCCAAAAATATTAGATTTTAAAAGTGGGACTATAACTCACTTTCACAGATTTTTTTACTTCGTCGAGAAGTAAGACTTGGCCACTGGTCGATTCACGAACCTATAACAAATATGTACATATATATCAAAGTATGTTCAAAATATATTTACAACACTTTTAATACATTTTGATGTTTTAAGTTTATTAAGTCAGTTGTCCTCGTTAGTAACCTACAACTAGTTGTCCACAGTTAGATGTACAGAAATAAATCGATATATATTATCTTAAATCAATCCACGACCCAGTGTATACATATCTCAATATTGATCACAACTCAAACTATATATATTTTGGAATCAACCTCAACCCTGTATAGCTAACTCCAACATTCACATATAGAGTGTCTATGGTTGTTCCGAAATATATATAGATGTGTCGACATGATAGGTCGAAACATTGTATACGTGTCTATGGTATCTCAAGATTACATAATATACAATACAAGTTGATTAATTTATGGTTGGAATAGATTTGTTACCAATTTTCACGTAGCTAAAATGAGTAGTTTTTACAAATTTTGTTTTGCTCGCCATTTCTTCGTTTCTAATCCGTTTTGAGTGATTTAAGCGGCCACGGTTTCGTATTGAACTTGACTTTATGAAACTAAACAGAAAAGGTATAGGTTTATAGTCATAAATACAAGTTACAAGTCATTTTTGAAAGAGGTAGTCATTTTCGTCGAAAGAACGACATCTTGATGACTGTTTTGAAAAACATACTTTCACTTTGAGTTTAACCATGATTTTTGGATATGGTTTCATGTTCATAAGAAAAATCATTTTCCCAGAAGTATAGCTTTTAAATCAAAGTTTTTCATAGTTTTTCATTATCCAAACCAAAACAGCCCCCGGTTGTAGCTACGACAGCGTAAATCCGGTTTTATGTTGTTTATCGTGTTTTCGGGTTTTAAATCATTAAGTTAGCATATCATATAGATATAGATCATGTGTATAGTTGATTTTAAAAGTGTAGTTAGAAGGATTAACTTTATTTGCGAACAAGTTTAGAATTAACTAAACTATGTTCTAGTGATTACTAGTTTACCACTTCGAATATGATAGCTTTTTATGTATGAATCGAATGATGTTATGAACATCATTACTACCTTAAGTTCCTTGGATAAACCTACTGGAAAAGAGAAAAATGGATCTAGCTTCAACGGATCCTTGGATGGCTCGAATTTCTTGAAGCAGAATCATGACACGAAAACAAGTTCAAGTAAGATCATCACTTAAAATAAGATTGTTATAGTTATAGAAATTGAACCAAAGTTTGAATATGATTATTTCCTTGTATTAGAATGATAACCTACTGTAAGAAATAAAGATTTCTTGAGGTTGGATGATCACCTTACAAGATTGGAAGTGAGCTAGCAAACTTGAAAGTATTCTTGATTTTATGTAACTAGAACTTGTAGAATTTATGAAGAACACTTAGAACTTGAAGTTAGAACTTGAGAGAGATCAATTAGATGAAGAAAATTGAAGAATGAAATTTTTGTAGGTGTTTTTGGTCGTTGGTGTATGGATTAGATATAAAGGATATGTAATTTTGTTTTCATGTAAATAAGTCATGAATGATTACTCATATTTTTGTAATTTTATGAGATATTTCATGCTAGTTGCCAAATGAAGGTTCCCACATGAGTTAGGTGACTCACATGGGCTGCTAAGAGCTGATCATTGGAGTGTATATACCAATAGTACATACATCTAAAAGTTGTGTATTGTACGAGTACGAATACGGGTGCATACGAGTAGAATTGTTGATGAAACTGAACGAGGATGTAATTGTAAGCATTTTTGTTAAGTAGAAGTATTTTCATAATTGTATTAAAGTCTTTAAAAATGTATGAATACATATTAAAACACTACATGTATATACATTTTAACTGAGTCGTTAAGTCATCGATAGTCGTTACATGTAAGTGTTGTTTTGAAGCCTTTAGGTTAACGATCTTGTTAAATGTTGTTAACCCATTGTTTATTAAATCAAATGATATGTTAAATTATTACATTATCATGATATCATGATGTATTAATATATCTTAATATGATATATATACATTAAATGTCGTTACAACGATAATCGTTACATATATGTCTCGTTTCAAAATCATTAAGTTAGTAGTCTTGTTTTTACATATGTAGTTCATTGTTAATATACTTAATGATATGTTTACTTATCATAATATCATGTTAACTATATATATATATATATATATATCCATATATATGTCATCATATAGTTTTTACAAGTTTTAACGTTCGTGAATCACCGGTCAACTTGGGTGGTCAATTGTCTATATGAAACCTATTTCAATTAATCAAGTCTTAACAAGTTTGATTGCTTAACATGTTGGAAACATTTAATCATGTAAATATCAATTTCATTTAATATATAAAAACATTGAAAAGTTTGGGTCACTACAGTACCTACCCGTTAAATAAATTTCGTCCCGAAATTTTAAGCTGTTGAAAGTGTTGACGAATCTTCTGGAAATAGATGCGGGTATTTCTTCTTCATCTAATCTTCACACTCCCAGGTGAACTCGGGTCCTCTACGAGCATTCCATCGAACCTTAACAATCGGTATCTTGTTTTGTTTAAGTCTCTTAACCTCACGATCCATTATTTCGACGGGTTCTTCAATGAATTGAAGTTTTTCATTGATTTGGATTTCATCCAACGGAATAGTGAGATCTTATTTAGCAAAACATTTCTTCAAATTCGAGACGTGGAAAGTGTTATGTATATTCGCAAGTTGTTGAGGTAACTCAAGTCGGTAAGCTACTGGTCCGACACGATCAATAATCTTGAATGGTCCAATATACCTTGGAATTAATTTCCCCCGTTTACCAAATCGAACAACACCTTTCCAAGGTGCAACCTTAAGCATGACCATTTCTCCAATTTCAAATTCTATGTCTTTTCTTTTAATGTCGGCGTAGCTCTTTTGTCTACTTTGGGCGGTTTTCAACCGTTGTTGAATTTGGATGCTCTTCTCGGTAGTTTCTTGTATTATCTCCGGACCCGTAATCTGTCTATCCCCCACTTCACTCCAACAAATCGGAGACCTGCACTTTCTACCATAAAGTGCTTCAAACGGCGCCATCTCAATGCTTGAATGGTAGCTGTTGTTGTAGGAAAATTCTGCTAACGGTAGATGTCGATCCCAACTGTTTCCAAAATCAATAACACATGCACGTAGCATGTCTTCAAGCGTTTGTATCGTCCTTTTGCTCTGCCCATCAGTTTGCGGATGATAGGCAGTACTCATGTCTAGACGAGTTCCTAATGCTTGCTGTAATGTCTGCCAAAATCTTGAAATAAATCTGCCATCCCTATCAGAGATAATAGAGATTGGTATTCCATGTCTGAGACGACTTCCTTCAAATACAGTCGTGCTAACTTCTCCATCTTGTCATCTTCTCTTATTGGCAGGAAGTGTGCTGATTTGGTGAGACGATCAACTATTACCCAAATAGTATCAAAACCACTTGCAGTCCTTGGTAATTTAGTGATGAAATCCATGGTAATGTTTTCCCATTTCCATTCCGGGATTTCGGGTTGTTGAAGTAGACCTGATGGTTTCTGATGCTCAGCTTTGACCTTAAAACACGTCAAACATTCTCCTACGTATTTAGCAACATCGGCTTTCATACCCGGCCACCAAAAATGTTTCTTGAGATCCTTTTACATCTTCCCCGTTTCAGGATGTATTGAGTATCTGGTTTTATGAGCTTCTCTAAGTACCATTTCTCTCATATCTCCAAATTTTGGTACCCAAATCCTTTCAGCCCTATACCGGGTTCCATCTTCCCGAATATTAAGATGCTTCTCCGATCCTTTGGGTATTTCATCCTTTAAATTTCCCTCTTTTAAAACTCCTTGTTGCGCCTCCTTTATTTGAGTAGTAAGGTTATTGTGAATCATTATATTCATAGATTTTACTCGGATGGGTTCTCTGTCCTTCCTGCTCAAGGCATCGGCTACCACATTTGCCTTCCCCGGGTGGTAACAAATCTCAAAGTCGTAATCATTCAACAATTCAATCCACCTACGCTGCCTCATATTCAGTTGTTTCTGATTAAATATGTGCTGAAGACTTTTGTGGTCGGTATATATAATACTTTTGACCCCATATAAGTAGTGCCTCCAAGTCTTTAATGCAAAAACAACCGCGCCTAATTCCAAATCATGCGTCGTATAATTTTGTTCGTGAATCTTCAATTGTCTAGACGCATAAGCAATCACCTTCGTTCGTTGCATTAATACACAACCGAGACCTTGCTTTGATGCGTCACAATAAATCACAAAATCATCATTCCCTTTAGGCAATGACAATATAGGTGCCGTAGTTAGCTTTTTCTTCAATAACTGAAACGCTTTCTCTTGTTCATCATTCCATTCAAATTTCTTTCCTTTATGCGTTAATACAGTCAAGGGTTTTGCTATTCTGGAAAAGTCTTGGATGAACCTTCTGTAGTAACCAGCTAGTCCTAAAAACTGGCGTATGTGTTTCGGAGTTTTCGGGGTTTCCCACTTTTCAACAGTTTCTATCTTTGCCGGATCTACCTTAATACCTTCTTTGTTCACTATGTGACCGAGGAATTGAACTTCTTCCAACCAAAATGCACACTTTGAAAACTTAGCGTACAATTCTTCCTTCCTCAATACTTCTAACACCTTTCTCAAATGTTCACCGTGTTCTTGGTCATTCTTTGAGTAAATAAGTATGTCATCAATGAAAACAATGACAAACTTGTCAAGGTATGGTCCACACACTCGGTTCATAAGGTCCATGAACACAGCTGGTGCATTAGTTAAACCAAACGGCATGACCATAAACTCGTAATGACCGTAACGTGTTCTGAAAGCAGTCTTTGGAATATCATCTTCTTTCACCCGCATTTGATGATACCCGGAACGTAAGTCAATCTTTGAATAAACAGACGAGCCTTGTAGTTGATCAAATAAGTCGTCGATTCTCGGTAGTGGGTAGCGGTTTTTGATGGTAAGTTTGTTCAACTCTCGGTAGTTGATACACAACCTAAATGTACCATCTTTCTTCTTGACAAACAAAACAGGAGCTCCCCACGGTGATGTGCTTGGTCGAATGAAACCACGCTCTAAAAGTTCTTGTAATTGGCTTTGTAGTTCTTTCATCTCGCTGGGTGCGAGTCTGTAAGGGGCACGAGCTATTGGTGCAGCTCCTGGTACAAGATCTATTTGAAATTCAACGGATCGATGTGGGGGTAAGCCCGGTAATTCTTTCGGAAATACATTGGAAAATTCTTTTGCGACAGGAGCATCATTGATGCTCTTTTCTTCAGTTTGTACTTTCTCGACATGTGCTAGAATAGCATAGCAACTTTTCTTATTAGTTTTTGTGCCTTCAAATTACTAATAAAATGTAGCTTCGTGTTGCCCTTTTCTCCGTACACCATTAAGGGTTTTCCTTTTTCTCGTATAATGCGAATTGCATTTTTGTAACAAACGATCTCTGCTTTCACTTCTTTCAACCAGTCCATACCGATTATCACATCAAAACTCCCTAACTCTACTGGTATCAAGTCAATCTTAAATATTTCGCTACCCAGTTTAATTTCTTGATTCTGGCATATATTATCTGCTGAAATTAATTTACCGTTTGCTAATTCGAGTAAAAATTTACTATCCAACGGCATCAATGGACAACTTAATTTAGCACAAAAATCTCTACTCATATAGCTTCTATCCGCACCCGAATCTAATAAAATGTAAGCAGATTTATTGTCAATAATAAACGTACCCGTAACAAGCTCCGGGTCTTTCTGTGCCTCTGCCGCATTAATATTGAAAACTCTTCCGCGACCTTGTCCATTCGTGTTCTCCTGGTTCGGGCAATTTCTAATAATGTGGCCCGGTTTTCCACATTTATAACAGACTACATTGGCATAACTTGCTCCGACACTACTTGCTCCGCCATTACTCATTCCAACACCATTTGTTCCTTTCGTTCTGTTAACCCCTGGTCCGTAGACCTCACACTTCACCGCGCTATGACCATTTCTTTTACACTTGTTGCAAAATTTGGTGCAGAACCCCGAGTGATACTTTTCACACCTTTGGCATAGCTGCTTCTGATTGTTGTTGTTGTTGCGGTTGTTATTGTTGTTGGGATGATTGTTGTAGTTGTTGCTGTTGTTGTTGTTGTTGTTGTTGTTGTTGTTGTTGTTGTTGTTGTTGTTGTTGTTGGGCCGTTTGTTGTAGTTGCGATTGATGTTGCGATTGTTGGGATAATGGTTGCGATTATTGTTGTAATTGCTGTTGTTGTTGTTGTATTGGTGATTCTTATCACCGTTTTCCTCCCACTTTCTTTTGACTTGCTTCACATTGGCCTCTTCAGCAGTCTGTTCTTTAATTCTTTCTTCAATCTAGTTCACTACTTTGTGAGCCATTCTACATGCTTGTTGTATGGAGGCGGGCTCGTGTGAACTTATATCTTCTTGGATTCTTTCCGGTAATCCTTTCACAAACGTGTCGATCTTCTCTTCCTCATCTTCGAATGCTCCCGGACACAATAGGCACAATTCTGTGAATCGTCTTTCGTACGTGGTAATATCAAATCCTTGGGTTCGTAACCCTCTAAGTTCTGTCTTGAGCTTATTGACCTCGGTTCTGGGACGGTACTTCTCGTTCATCAAGTGCTTGAATGCTGACCACGGTAGTGCGTACGCATCGTCTTGTCCCACTTGCTCTAGATAGGTATTCCACCATGTTAACGCAGAACCTGTGAAGGTATGCGTAGCGTACTTCACTTTGTCCTCTTCAGTACACTTACTTATGGCAAACACCGATTCGACCTTCTCGGTCCACCGTTTCAATCCGATCGGTCCTTCGGTTCCATCAAATTCCAAAGGTTTGCAGGCAGTGAATTCTTTGTAGGTGCATCCTACACGATTTCCTGTACTACTAGATCCAAGGTTATTGTTGGTATGTAGCGCAGCCTGTACTGCGGCTATGTTTGAAGCTAGAAAAGTACGGAATTCCTCTTCATTCATATTCACGGTGTGTCGAGTTGTCGGTGCCATTTCCTTCAAAATAGTCAAATGGAACAAGTTAATCATACAGAATATTAAGAGTAGTTAATAGTATTTCGTAGCATAATATGAACTCATTTATAAAAGCTTTTTCTTCATATTAGCGTTTTATAAGTTTAAATTCGGGTAGTACCTACCCGTTAAGTTCATACTTAGTAGCTAATATACAATTCAACTACTACAATTCTATATGAAAAACTGATTATAATAATATTTCGCGTTCAAACTTTTACACAATATTTTACAACTTACAATACCGCTTATTTTACATATAGCATGAAATATAGCACACAATAAATTTGATACAAGATGGTTGTGAAGATAATTCTAGCTAGTACATAAGTCGTTCAGCAAAGGCAATAAAGACACGTAATTCATACGTCCAGAAACAAGTCATGCATTCTGGTTTTACTAGGATTACTTCCCATCCTTGGTCTTGTGGAACATAACCGTTATGGCCGTTGATAAGACAGCGTGTTGTAACGTCGTCAAAGGGACGAGGGTTACGTAATGTCCAACAATCCCGTAACAATCTAAAAACCTCATTTCTTACCCCAATTACCGACTCCGTCACTTGTGGAAACGTTTTGTTTAATAGTTGTAGCCCGATGTTCTTGTTCTCACTTTGGTGAGAAGCGAACATTACTAATCCGTAAGCATAACATGCTTCTTTATGTTGCATGTTAGCCTCTTTTTCTAAATCACAAAGTCCAATATTCGGATATATTGAGTCAAAATAATTTCTTAACCCATTGCGTAAAATAGCATTTGGGTTCCCCGCAATATATGCGTCAAAGTAAACACATCGTAAATTATGGATTTCCCAATGTGATATGCCCCATATTTTGAATGAAAGCCTTTTATAAATCAAGGCATTCTTGGAACGTTCTTCGAATGTCTTACAAACTGATCTCGCCTTAAATAGTTGTGCCGAAGAATTCTGACCGACTCTAGACAAGATTTCATCAATCATGTCTCCGGGTAGGTCTCTTAAAATATTGGGTTGTCTATCCATTTTGTGATTTTATACTGTAAAATAGACAAGAGTTAGATTCATTAAAAAAAATTACTTATTAATACAAGCAATTTTTACATATATCATAAAGCATAAGCACACTATATTACATATATTACACCACACGAATACAACTATCTTATTCCGACTCGCTTGTTTCTTCTTCTTCGGTTTTGGTTCGTTTTGCCAAGTTTCTAGGGATATATGATGTTCCCCTAATACGAGCCGTCGTTTTCCACATTGGTTTAGAAAAACCTGGTGGTTTAGAGGTTCCCGGGTCATTGTTACAACTTAAGGACTTCGGGGGTTGACGATACATATAAAGTTCATCGGGGTTGGAATTAGATTTCTCTATTTTTATGCCCTTTCCCTTATTATTTTCTTTTGCCTTTTTAAATTCAGTTGGGGTAATTTCTATAACATCATCGGAATTCTCGTCAGAATCCGATTCATCGGAGAATTGGTAATCCTCCCAATATTTTGCTTCCTTGGCGGAAACATCATTGACCATAATTAACCTTGGTCGGTTGGTTGAGGATTTTCTTTTACTTAACCTTTTTATTATTTCCCCCACCGGTTCTATTTCTTCATCCGGTTCCGATTCTTCTTCCGGTTCTGATTCTTCTTCCGGTTCCGACTCTTCTTCCGGTTCCTCTTCGGGAACTTGTGAATCAGTCCACGAATCATTCCAATTTACATTTGACTCTTCATTATTATTAGGTGAGTCAATGGGACTTGTTCTAGAGGTAGACATCTATCACATAATATCAAACGCGTTAAGAGATTAATATATCACATAATATTCACATGTTAAAAACATATAGTTTCCAACAAAATTTGTTAAGCAATCATTTTTCAAGTAAACACGGTCGAAGTCCAGACTCACTAATGCATCCTAATAAACTCGATAAGACACACTAATACAAAATTCTGGTTCTCTAAGACCAACGCTCGGATACCAACTGAAATGTCCCGTTCATATTGATTATAAACGTTCCATATTAATTGATTTCGTTGCGAGGTTTTGACCTCTATATGAGACGTTTTTCAAAGACTGTATTCATTTTTAAAACAACCATAACCTTTATTTTATCAATAAAAGTTTCAAAATCATTACGTAGATTATCACATAATGATAATCTAAAATATACTGTTTACACACGACCATTACATAATGGATTACAATAGAAATATATTACATCGACATATGTTTCTTGAATGCAGTTTTTATATAATATCATACAAACATGGACTCCAAATCTTGTCCTTATTTTAGTATGCAACAGCGGAAGCTCTTAATATTCACCTGAGAATAAACATGCTTTAAACGTCAACAAAAATGTTGGTGAGTTATAGGTTTAACCTATATATATCAAATCGTAACAATAGACCACAAGATTTCATATTTCAATATACATCCCATACATAGAGATAAAAATCATTCATATGGTGAACACCTGGTAACCGAAATTAACAAGATGCATATATAAGAATATCCCCATCATTCCGGGACATCCTTCGGATATGATATAAATTTCGAAGTACTAAAGCATCCGGTACTTTGGATGGGGTTTGTTAGGCCCAATAGATCTATCTTTAGGATTCGCGTCAATTAGGGTGTCTGTTCAATAATTCTTAGATTACCAGACTTAATAAAAAGGGGCATATTCGATTTCGATAATTCAACCATAGAATGTAGTTTCACGTACTTGTGTCTATTTTGTAAATCATTTATAAAACCTGCATGTATTCTCATCCCAAAAATATTAGATTTTAAAAGTGGGACTATAACTCACTTTCACAGATTTTTACTTCGTCGGGAAGTAAGACTTGGCCACTGTTGATTCACGAACCTATAACAATATATACATATATATTAAAGTATGTTCAAAATATATTTACAACACTTTTAATATATTTTGATGTTTTAAGTTTATTAAGTCAGCTGTCCTCGTTAGTAAGCTATAACTAGTTGTCCACAGTTAGATGTACAGAAATAAATCGATAAATATTATCTTGAATCAATCCACGACCCAGTGTATACGTATCTCAGTATTGATCACAACTCAAACTATATATATTTTGGAATCAACCTCAACCCTGTATAGCTAACTCCAACATTCACATATAGAGTGTCTATGGTTGTTCCGAAATATATATAGATGTGTCGACATGATAGGTCGAAACATTGTATACGTGTCTATGGTATCTCAAGATTACATAATATACAATACAAGTTGATTAAGTTATGGTTGGAATAGATTTGTTACCAATTTTCACGTAGCTAAAATGAGTAGTTTTTACAAATTTTGTTTTGCTCGCCATTTCTTCGTTTCTAATCCGTTTTGAGTGATTTAAGCGGCCACGGTTTCGTATTGAACTTGAATTTATGAAACTAAACAGAAAAGGTATAGGTTTATAGTCATAAATACAAGTTACAAGTCATTTTTGAAAGAGGTAGTCATTTCCGTCGAAAGAACGACATCTTGATGACTGTTTTGAAAAACATACTTTCACTTTGAGTTTAACCATGATTTTTGGATATGGTTTCATGTTCATAAGAAAAATCATTTTCCCAGAAGTATAGCTTTTAAATCAAAGTTTTTCATAGTTTTTCATTATCCAAACCAAAACAGCCCCCGGTTGTAGCTACGACGGCGTAAATCCGGTTTTATGGTGTTTATCGTGTTTTCGGGTTTTAAATCATTAAGTTAGCATATCATATAGATATAGATCATGTGTATAGTTGATTTTAAAAGTGTAGTTAGAAGGATTAACTTTATTTGCGAACAAGTTTAGAATTAACTAAACTATGTTCTAGTGATTACTAGTTTACCACTTCGAATATGATAGCTTTTTATGTATGAATCGAATGATGTTATGAACATCATTACTACCTTAAGTTCCTTGGATAAACCTACTGGAAAAGAGAAAAATGGATCTAGCTTCAACGGATCCTTGGATGGCTCGAATTTCTTGAAGCAGAATCATGACACGAAAACAAGTTCAAGTAAGATCATCACTTAAAATAAGATTGTTATAGTTATAGAAATTGAACCAAAGTTTGAATATGATTATTTCCTTGTATTAGAATGATAACCTACTGTAAGAAATAAAGATTTCTTGAGGTTGGATGATCACCTTACAAGATTGGAAGTGAGCTAGCAAACTTGAAAGTATTCTTGATTTTATGTAACTAGAACTTGTAGAATTTATGAAGAACACTTAGAACTTGAAGTTAGAACTTGAGAGAGATCAATTAGATGAAGAAAATTGAAGAATGAAAGTTTTTGTAGGTATTTTTGGTCGTTGGTGTATGGATTAGATATAAAGGATATGTAATTTTGTTTTCATGTAAATAAGTCATGAATGATTACTCATATTTTTGTAATTTTATGAGATATTTCATGCTAGTTGCCAAATGAAGGTTCCCACATGAGTTAGGTGACTCACATGGGCTGCTAAGAGCTGATCATTGGAGTGTATATACCAATAGTACATACATCTAAAAGCTGTGTATTGTACGAGTACGAATACGGGTGCATATGAGTAGAATTGTTGATGAAACTGAACGAGGATGTAATTGTAAGCATTTTTGTTAAGTAGAAGTATTTTCATAAGTGTATTAAAGTCTTTCAAAAGTGTATGAATACATATTAAAACACTACATGTATATACATTTTAACTGAGTCGTTAAGTCATCGATAGTCGTTACATGTAAGTGTTGTTTTGAAGCCTTTAGGTTAACGATCTTGTTAAATGTTGTTAACCCATTGTTTATTAAATCAAATGATATGTTAAATTATTACATTATCATGATATCATGATGTATTAATATATCTTAATATGATATATATACATTAAATGTCGTTACAACGATAATCGTTACATATATGTCTCGTTTCAAAATCATTAAGTTAGTAGTCTTGTTTTTACATATGTAGTTCATTGTTAATATACTTAATGATATGTTTACTTATCATAATATCATGTTAACTATATATATATATATATATATATATATATATATATATATATATATATATATCCATATATATGTCATCATATAGTTTTTACAAGTTTTAACGTTCGTGAATCACCGGTCAACTTGGGTGGTCAATTGTCTATATGAAACCTATTTCAATTAATCAAGTCTTAACAAGTTTGATTGCTTAACATGTTGGAAACATTTAATCATGTAAATATCAATTTCATTTAATATATAAAAATATTGAAAAGTTTGGGTCACTACACCTTATTTGATGATTGGTAACAATTTGGTGATTTTTCAGAAGCTTTGGTTTGTAATTATTTGAATATTTGTATTGTAGACTAATGTTTGTGGTGGTTGTGTTAAAAACACCATTTTTTTCTATTTAAATTTTGTGTGCTTGTTTATTTCTTATTGTTAAGGTTTAGTGATGCTGGCATTAAGTTCAGCAACGTACAAACATTTTGGAATCTGTGATAGAGATCAAGGAATGAACGATGTTCTTATGCTGGAATTAAGTTCAGCGCTATCGCTCACCTAAGTTTCACGATCTCAGGCTTATTATCAAGGTTTTTTGAACTCTTTTCACACAAATGCCCTCGTGAATTTAAGAAATAAGATTTAAGTAATGAGGGCCTTACTTAATCTAAGTGTGGGGAGAGGTAATTCTCTCGGGTACATCTTGGCTTACTTTCGAATTCTTAATGGAATGGTGAAATTTTTTTTGAAATTTTATCTTCATAAATTCAAATTTTGTTTAAAATTTGTAGATTTTAAAACTAGGTGTATAAACCGAAATTATTATCACGAAACAAATTTAGAAACAACCAAATGATTGAATTTATTTAGGTTAAAAGTCATAAAACTAGTAATCATATAAAAGGGATAATCAAAATGTTTTACCACATTCTTAATGGAAATAATTATTAAAGCCTTAACGAAAAAGCCAAGTGTGGGGGATTTTACCAATCTTTTCGAATTACTATCACAAATTTTGCAAAATTAAAACGATTAAAGTACGTTTGGCTTGAAAAAGGAATAAAAGTCACTAAACGAAAGGATGCATCTAGTTCATCCTTGAAGGAAGCAAAGTCTTCCGAATTTTGCCTTACTTGATATAGCAAACTTCCTAAACTATGTCATTTCATACTAATATCATTTCACGATATAAGGTACAGTGGGAAGGGAAAGTCTTGAACTTTCAAACCCGAAAATAAACTTGGTAGGGTAAATCCAAGTCGCTATCCAGTGCAAGACCGATTACGGTGTATAAGCTGGAGCAGGATCTGTCCCGTGCGATAGCTTAGTCTTCGCAGTTTTAACCCTTGATCTTAATTGTACAAAATTGACATAAAAGACCGATATTTATATCGCGTCAGGGGGTGCCCGGTTAAGAGTTCCATGATACTACAATCATGGGGGCGAATAGCTTGCTAATCGCCGACTGAGACTTCGGTTTTCAGTTACCCTCAACCGGAATTTGAGGTTAAAACCGGAAAACGTGTCTAGTTAAAAAAAACTAGCAATGACATTTTCAAAATCTTAAAACGTTTTCTCAAAGATCCAATTTTCCCTAAGGATCCAAATTTTTAAAGAACTTTCATCGAAGTTCACCTCTCCCAAGCAATCCAAATGTGTGCGTGTGTTTCATAAATTGTGTGTGTACCCTCACGAGTGTGTATTCCAATTGTGTAAACATGTGTTCATATAGCGTGAGTTGTGTTACAAAATAATGTGTGTGTTTTGCGTGATTCGTGTGATTTGTGTATAATGTACTTCAAACAATGTTTTTGATTCATATATTTTTGTGTTTTGTATACGCATGATTAGAACAAGACTTGCTTGAGGACAAGCAAGAGTTAAGTGTGGGGGATTTTGATATTACTCAAAATAAACATATCATTAGTCACAATATCAAGTCCTATCGGCGGTTATTTCATACGAATTTGTAATATTTCCATTATTATTCCGTTGTATTGTAATTAAGCATAGAATCATTGAATACTTGAAGAAATGTTGAAGATAATGAATGAAATAACTCAAAGATCAAAACCAGAACAAGAAACGAAGAAACAGAAAAATGAGAGCTACAGTACGCGCCGCGCACTATCCGCGTACACCACCGCGCACTCAAGACTTTGATCAAAACATTTGATTAAAATGGAAACCAGAGAGCGCCCCGCGCAAGTTCAACAGAGCGCGCCGCGCACAACAGAGCGCGCCGCGCACTTCGCCGCGCACAAGTACCTGAAACATCCAAATTGAAGTGCGATCGTGAACTGGAAAGTAAAAGTGTGGTAGGTGAGTAGTGCGCTCCGCGCACCCCTTATGTGCGCGCCGCGCACAGTGCTTTCCAGCTACTTTTCAGCCTTTTTAAACCTCTTTCCAGCTTCATTCCAAGGGTGCCAGTTTTCTTTCTGTTCAGAGACGAAAACATATCATTCAAAATAGTTCTTGAGCTTATCAAAGTGCATCTAAACACTAAAATCATTGAAGATTCAAGGATCATTCAAGGGCTTCATCCAAGATTACTCTAAAAAGGTCAATCTTGTATTTACAATGAATTCTATCTTTGTTACTGTTATGTTTAAGTTTTCTAGCATGATTGTTGGCTAGTTCCTTTTATGTTCATCTAGATAAATAACCGAGATGTTGAATGTTTACTTTTGATTGATAGTTACCATGCACGATAGTTTGAAGTTTGAATACAAGAACCATTCTTGTTAAGTTTAATCTTTTCGATTCAACTAGTTAGTATACTTGTTCAACTAAGAAACACCATCTTGCTGATTTAGTATATTGATTTACACCTAGTGACAAGTGTTTGCCCATCTTTTACCAAAAGGGGTAAGTTGCGTTCAAATGGTTAATCTATATAGGAATGTAAGAACGACTCTTGTAGATACTCTCAGATAGCTTAATTGATATGTGTAGTTGTCTAGGTGAACGATCAATTCCCTAGAATCTGTTATACATATTTTCACTACTCAATTCCATATAACTAATAGGTGTTAGTAATTTGCCTTATCTAGTGACGTTTATAGGGATCTTATTACCACATTTAATTGTTTACTTGGGTTGGGTGAATTGAACATTTAACCAGACCAAGGGAATGAACTAAGCTAAACCATTAGTTGACATAGGAGTGGATCATGATCAACACACCATTGACTTGATCATTCTTCAAGTCTTTAGACTAGTTGAATTAGTTGATTACAAATAGGAGGTCTTAGATGACAAGAACATCACTTGCGTCGTGTAATCCCGTTTGAGTGTTTATTCAAGACTACTCTTGGTAAACCGATCAATTAGTTCTCGTGCATAACTAATCAATCCGATCTTAATCCTAAATAAACATTCACATCGAGGGTAAAAAGTCTAGATGAGCATATTTCATCTCTTTGATATCAAAACTATCTTACTTTCTTTCCTTACACTTATAAATTTAAAAGACCAAAAATATTGTTTTTACTTTTACTCTTCTCTGATTTGGCTAATCGTTAAATAAGCCACAAAACATAAAACTTGTACCTTTAAGCTTCATTTACTTAGTTAATCATAATATAGTTTATAATTCTAGTTTGACTAATACAACTGTCCTTGGAACGATACACGGAACTAAACCAGTTACTATATGTAGCGACCCGACAAAATCGTCATTGACGGCGCCGTCTACTTAGGTCCCGTTACGTGGTCATAAGTCTTTAAAACAACGTTTGACCAAAAGATATGTTGCATTCATTTCAAATGTAAAGATTGTTCAAAGTTTACGAGAATAGTTCCACCACAAGTTACGTTACAAAGTTATAAGTACAAATGAAACTTATGCGACACAATTTAAAAGTAGCCAAAAGACGCTCCATGTATGCATATATACTCGACATCCAATGCAAGTATCAAAATAATGAGCGGAAGCATGTATCACAAAACGTTCAGGGACCTGAGAAAAACATAGAAATCTGTCAACGAAAACGTTGGTGAAATCATAGGTTTAAGTAAGTAAGTGAGTAAAAGTAAGTCAAACCACAAGATTTACATCAAAGATAAAATAGTAATACATTCTAAAAGTTAATATCCACGAGCACCCAATTATCAAGGCTTAACATTCCGTCCATTGATACCCCATTCATAGTGCTAGAACAACACTGTTTCTTGAAAATATATTTCATCTGTGGACGGTAGCGAACCGTCCGAGATGAGGGTTTGTCAAACCCATATGGCCATACAACATAAGTTCACGCCTACACTTACACCCTGCAAGTGTAACTAATGATAATCGAATTGAGGATTTCGTTCTAAACTCGTATGTAGAATGTTTGTTTTCCTGTACTTGTGTTCACTTAGTAAAAGAAATGTTTATGTTTTCTCATCCCAAATATAAGTTCAAAAAGAGTAAAAGTGGGACTATGATCTCACCTTGAGTGCATGAGTAGTAAAGTACTTCAACAAGTAAACGTGTGCAAAGAACAATGCTAGTCTTGACCTAAACAAATAGGTTGTATCAATAACGATAGTCACGATTGGTCAAAGATGTTCAATTAGTCCTATGGCTCGTTAAGACTCGATCATAATAGCAGGTGAATCAAATTGTCATGTTTCATGCAAGGTACAAGTATAAAATTATGTTAGAACGATTGCACAAACAATTGGTTAAGTTTGATTAAAAGTCAACTTGGTCGGGTCAAAGTCAACGAAAAAGTCAACACGTTCGGGTCGGGTCCCGAACTATTTTTCTGAGATTTTTAATCATATATGAGCATGTTAGAACAAGTTACATGTGAATCGGAGGTCCATAGCATAGCAAACATTTTTCGTAAAATGACCAACGAAGACAGAGGCCTGCCAGTGTATATGGACGGCGTCCAGATTTTCTGGACGGCGTCCAGCTTTGAAGGCTGGGACGGCGTCCAAATATCTGAACGGCGTCCAGCTTTGAAATATGGGACGGCGTCCAAGGATATGGACGGCGTCCAGGTTGGTATTCCAGTCTGATGCAGTAAGTTTCTAAGTACACGAACCAAAAACCAAATAAACACAATTTATGATCCGCAAACAATCAAGTCAAGTATTTTACACCGTTGGGATGGTAATTTGACGAGGAAGACAACTAAACACATTTCAACAAGTAATTTAACACCTACAACAACCCAAAACCGCATTAAACGTTCATAATCAAAGGTTCAAGTTCTAAAAACGCATTTCATGATTCGGTTAACCAATTTACATGTATGATATGCCGTTTCGAAGGTAATCAAACACACGTTGCAACAAAACACTTATCAACAAGATTTCATAGCATTTGATACATCAAAAGTTCATATAAAGCTTATCAAACCCTAACCAAAATCTCAAAACCAATAATCATGTTAATGTAAGGTTTTCATGTCAATCAACACACCAAAACGAAGTTAATGAAGTAACTAACACTTTGAACACACAACCATTAACATCTAAACACATTTTATCATTCAAAATCAAAGGTTAAACTAACCCATTTCAAGTGTTCATTCTAGTTACACCAAATAACAAGATCGAGCCTACAAATTACATACACGACATCACAATGAGCCATAGACACTAACTAACACCATTTCAAGTCAAAAACACGAATTTAGAGAAATCTAGAGTTTTAGAAATGTTACCCAAACGAGATGAAGTTGGTAGCAAAATGAAGAGGATGAAGAGAGGATCACGAATATGTAATTTATTTTGTTGTAAGCCTCCTAGATCGAATTTAGATGATGATTGAATGAATTTGGTAATTGTGTGTGTGTTCTTGCTAGAGAGAAAGAGAGAGAGATGGAGAGGGTTGAATGGTGGTGATTGGGGTGGACTAGTTGACCTAGTCAACTAGTTTGCCCCGTGTCAATTTTAGTCCCTCAAGTTTGAATCGGGTGCGTGAATTACCTAATCGAGATAATTTAAAACGCGTATTAACGAAAGATGTTATAAATATATAACGGACTTTAAAATAGTTAAACGGAAAGTAACCGGAAAAAGGCGGGATGTTACATTACCTACTCCTTAAAAGAAATTTCGTCCCGAAATTTAAGTAGGCGTAGTAGTCGTTGTTCCTTCCTCGAGATCTTGCGTTTCCGAATTTACGAATAGATGAGGATACTTCCTTTGCATTTGATCTTGTCTTTCCCAAGTAAACTCGGGTCCCCTTTTGGCATTCCAACGGACCTTGACAATTGGAATTCGGCTTTGTTTTAACGTTTTGACTGAGGTGTCCACAATTTCAACCGGTTCCTCCACAAAATGAAGTTTGTCATCGATAGTAAGCTCCTCGAGAGGGATGACGAGTTCGGGTTCAGCTAAACACTTTTTCAAGTTAGATATATGGAAAGTAGGATGAACGGAACTCAGTTGAGGCGGAAGATCTAAACGATAAGCAACGGTTCCAACACGCTCCAAGATTTCGAAAGGACCAATATACCGCGGATTTAGCTTCCCGCGTTTCCCAAAACGGATTACACCCTTCCAAGGTGCGACTTTTAACATTACTCGGTCACCGACTTGAAATTCGAGGTCATCGCGTCGTTTGTCGGTATAACTCTTTTGACGACTTCGGGCCGTCCTAAGCCTATCTCGGATTTGAACGATTTTCTCGGTGGTTTCGTGAATGAGTTCGGGTCCGGTGATTTGCACGTCGCCTACCTCGGCCCAACAAAGAGGTGAACGACATTTTCGGCCATATAGCGCTTCAAAAGGTGCGGCTTTAATACTCGCGTAATAACTATTATTGTAAGAGAACTCGGCGAGAGGTAAGTGCTTGTCCCAAGCTTTTCCGAAATCAACCACGCAAGCTCGTAGCATGTCTTCCAAGGTTTGAATTGTGCGTTCGCTTTGTCCGTCGGTTTGTGGATGATATGCGGTGCTCATGTCTAAACGCGTTCCCAATGCTTCTTGCAAAGTACGCCAAAATCTAGAAACAAAACGGCCATCTCGGTCGGAGATAATCGATAAGGGTACACCGTGTCGGGCTACGATTTCTTTGATGTAGAGTTGTGCGAGTTTATCCATGTTGTCGGTTTCCTTCATGGCTAGGAAGTGCGCGGATTTGGTGAGTCGGTCAACAATGACCCAAATAGTATCATAACCGCCAACCGTCTTTGGTAGTTTGGTGATAAAATCCATCGTTATTCTTTCCCATTTCCATTGCGGGATTTCGGGTTGTTGAAGTAGTCCGGACGGTCTTTGATGTTCGGCTTTGACTTTGGAGCAAGTTAGGCACTTTCCAACATAAGTAGCGACGTCCCTTTTAATGTTCGGCCACCAATATTGTTCTTTGAGGTCGTGGTACATCTTATTGGCACCGGGGTGAATCGAATATCTTGACTTATGGGCTTCGTCCAAAATAAGGCTTCGCAAGTCCCCATAACTAGGTACCCAAATTCTTCCGGCGAAATATCGGAGTCCGGTTTCTTTAACTTCGAATCGAGAGGTGAGGACGTTCAAGTGTTCGAGAGAGATGTTTTCGTCCTTGAGAGCCTCATCTTGGGCTACCCGAATTTGGCTATTGAGGTTGGTGTGAATGGTGATGTTTAAAGCTCGGACACGAAGAGGCACCGCTCTTTCTTTTCGACTTAAGGCATCGGCTACTACGTTTGCCTTCCCGGGATGGTAACGAAGCTCGCAATCGTAATCGTTTAAGGTTTCAATCCACCTTCGTTGTCTCATGTTTAGTTGCTTTTGATCGAAAATGTGTTGGAGACTTTTGTGGTCGGTAAAGATAGTACTCTTGGTTCCATAAAGATAGTGTCTCCACATTTTAAGTGCAAAGACAACGGCTCCGAGTTCGAGATCATGAGTCGTGTAATTCCGTTCATGAATTTTTAGTTGTCGAGAGGCGTAAGCAATGACTTTCTTCCGTTGCATCAATACACACCCAAAACCATGTTTCGAGGCATCGCAATATACAACAAAATCATCATTGCCTTCGGGAAGTGACAAGATAGGAGCGGTGGTTAGCTTTGTCTTCAAGATTTGAAACGCAGATTCTTGCTCGGTCGCCCAAATGAATTTCTTTCCCTTGTGGGTTAATGCGGTTAGAGGACGTGCAACCAAAGAGAAGTTTTCGATGAATCTACGATAGTACCCGGCGAGACCCAAGAATTGACGAATGTGAGTAGGAGTAGTAGGAGTCTCCCATTTACTAATGGCTTCGATTTTTGTGGGATCGACTTTAATACCTTGATCACTTACAACATGACCAAGAAATTGAACTTCCTTTAACCAAAATTCACACTTGGAGAATTTAGCATAAAGTCATTCTTGTCTCAAGAGTTCAAGCACAAGTCGGAGATGTTGTTCGTGCTCTTCTTCGTTTTTAGAATAGATCAATATGTCATCGATGAACACAATAACGAATTTATCGAGATACGGTTTGCACACGCGGTTCATAAGATCCATGAACACCGCCGATGTGTTAGTGAGACCAAATGGCATGACAAGGAATTCATAACTACCATAACGAGTCCGGAAAGCGGTTTTGGAGACATCTTCCCCCTTAACCCTTAATTGATGATAACCCGAGCGGAGATCGATTTTCGAATATACACAAGACCCTTGTAGTTGATCAAAGAGGTCATCGATGCGAGGAAGAGGATATCGGTTCTTAACCGTCAATTTATTTAGTTCACGATAATCAATGCACATTTGTAAGGATCCGTCTTTCTTTTTAACAAACAAAATCGGAGCGCCCCATGGTGAATGGCTAGGTTGGATAAAACCACGGTCAAGTAGTTCTTGGATTTGACTTTGCAATTCTTGCATTTCGGATGGAGCAAGTCTATACGGTGCACGTGCTACGGGTGCGGCTCCCGGAATAAGGTCGATTTGGAATTCAACCGGTCGATGAGGTGGAAGACCCGGCAATTTATCGGGAAATACATCGGAATAGTCACTAACAATTGGCACATCATCGATGTGCTTCTCATCGGACTCGACTTTCTTAACGTGAGCAAGGATCGCAAAACAACCCTTACGGAGTAGTTTTCTAACTTTAATACACGAAACGAGGTTGAGTCCGGTGCAACTCTTATCGCCATAGACGATCAAAGGTTCACCATTCTCGATAGGGATTCGGATTGCGTTAAGATCACAAAGGATGTGAGATTTCGTTTTGGCTAGCCAATTCATACCGATTATTACATCGAAGCTACCTAGTTCCATGGGTATCAAGTCGATTTCAAACTCATTACCCAAAATGTTTAACGTACACCCCCGGTAATATGTGTCGGCACTCAATAGTTTTCCGTTGGCCACCTCAATAGTATAAGTGGTATCTAGTGGACGTGGTGAAGTATTAAAAGAATGAGTCAAAGTCTTGGATACAAAACTCTTATCGGCACCCGAATCGAATAAACAAGTAACATAAGTGTTGTTGAGAAGAAACGTACCCGTGACTAATTCATTATCATCTCGGGCTTCCTCGGTGTTGATGTTGAAAGCTCGGCCGCGCGTATTGGGGTTATCTTTCCTCTTCGGGCATGCATTCCTATAATGGCCCGTTTGGCCACATTCATAACAAGTGCCCGTTTTTGGTGCATTGGGCCCCTTTCGAGCGATGGGGGCAACACTTTTACACTCATTGGCCTTATGACCAACTCCTTGGCACCGGTGGCAAATTAACTTGCCACATTCACCAAAGTGATGTTTGTTGCATTTGTTGCAAAGAGGTAGGTTCCCGGCATAACCCTTCTTGTCGTCGGAGGTGTAAGGCTTCTTAGCAAAGTTGTTGTTGTTTGATTGGGAGGGTTCCCACTTTCTTTTGTTGCCGCCCGATTTATCCTCGGCCTTAGGTGCCGGAACTACGATTTCGTCAACCGTTTCTATCAATTTGCGGGCCATGTTCAAAGCTTCTTGATGATTAGTGGGTTTGGATGACATTACTCCGTGCTTGATACTCTTTGGAAGACCATCCATGTAAAGTTCAACCCTTAAAGCTTCGGGGCTCACAAGATTTGGGCACATCAAGGCTAGTTCGGAAAATCGTTGATTATAAGCCTTGAGATCATTTCCGATCGCCTTTAAAGTTCTTAGCTCTTGTTCGAGCCTTCGGGTTTCTTCACGAGGGAAATATTCGACAATCATCTTTTCCCTCAAGTCGGCCCAAGAGAGGGCGTGAGCTTCATCGGTACCCACCGATTGTACATAAGTATTCCACCATGTAAGAGCGACACCGGCGAAGGTGTGATTGGAGTATTTGACCTTGTCTTGGTCCCGACAACCGCTTATGCTAAAGACGGCTTCCGTTTGCTCAAACCATCGGGTGAGCACGACTGGTCCCCTGGTTCCATCAAAAGTGTGAGGTTTGTACCCCATGAAGGATTTGTAGGAGCACCCTTCGTTTGAGTTACCGGCTCCATTGTTGTTGTTGTTGTGGTTGTTGTTATTATTGTTGTTGTTGTTGGATGAGTGACCGGCCATGGCCGCATCTACGGCGGTAGCTATCATCCGTTCGAGAGCTTGTTCGGGAGTTTCATTGCGGCGTACACGACGAGGAGCCATTGTTCCTTCAAGACACAAGAATATCATTGGTTAGTATTCTAAATAATACTAACCGTGATATAGAATAAAGATAAAGAGAAAATTTTCCTTGACTCGCCTTAAATTCTTTATGCCACAATGTCGGAACGTTCATATGAGTCACCGTAATATAATCCCGGAAATTATATTACCCTGATTCATATGTGCATTCGACATCATTTCATATAGTCAAGGTGGCTTGTCAATCAAATTAAACAACGTGAGATTAAGATGAACTAAGAGTAAATATGAGTAGAAGCGTTCGAGTATAAATGCACAAGTAGTCAAGTAATTCCTACTTCAAGTCTATATGCCGGTTGTAGTCTAGACTCACCAATGTACCCTATGACTCGGGGTCGACACCAATGAACTCTAAATCCCTACAACCAACGCTCTGATACCATCTGTAGCGACCCGACAAAATCGTCATTGACGGCGCCGTCTACTTAGGTCCCGTTACGTGGTCATAAGTCTTTAAAACAACGTTTGACCAAAAGATATGTCGCATTCATTTCAAATGTAAAGATTGTTCAAAGTTTACGAGAATAGTTCCACCACAAGTTACGTTACAAAGTTATAAGTACAAATGAAACTTATGCGACACAATTTAAAAGTAGCCAAAAGACGCTCCATGTATGCATATATACTCGACATCCAATGCAAGTATCAAAATAATGAGCGGAAGCATGTATCACAAAACGTTCAGGGACCTGAGAAAAACATAGAAATCTGTCAACGAAAACATTGGTGAAATCATAGGTTTAAGTAAGTGAGTAAAAGTAAGTCGAACCACAAGATTTACATCAAAGATAAAATAGTAATACATTCTAAAAGTTAATATTCACGAGCACCCAATTATCAAGGCTTAACATTCCGTCCGTTGATACCCCATTCATAGTGCTAGAACAACACTGTTTCTCGAAAATATATTTCAACTGTGGACGGTCGCGAACCGTCCGAGATGAGGGTTTGTCAAACCCATATGGCCATACAACATAAGTTCACGCCTACACTTACACCCTGCAAGTGTAACTAATGATAATCGAATTGAGGATTTCGTTCTAAACTCGTATGTAGAATGTTTGTTTTCCTGTACTTGTGTTCACTTAGTAAAAGAAATGTTTATGTTTTCTCATCCCAAATATAAGTTCAAAAAGAGTAAAAGTGGGACTATGATCTCACCTTGAGTGCACGAGTAGTAAAGTACTTCAACAAGTAAACGTGTGCAAAGAACAATGCTAGTCTTGACCTAAACAAATAGGTTGTATCAATAACGATAGTCACGATTGGTCAAAGATGTTCAATTAGTCCTATGGCTCGTTAAGACTCGATCATAATAGCAGGTGAATCAAATTGTCATGTTTCATGCAAGGTACAAGTATAAAAGCATGTTAGAACGATTGCACAAACAATTGGTTAAGTTTGATTAAAAGTCAACTTGGTCGGGTCAAAGTCAACGAAAAAGTCAACACGTTCGGGTCGGGTCCCGAACTATTTTTCTGAGGTTTTTAATCATATATGAGCATGTTAGAACAAGTTACATGTGAATCGGAGGTCCATAGCATAGCAAACATTTTTCGTAAAATGACCAACGAAGACAGAGGCCTGCCAGTGTATTTGGACGGCGTCCAGATTTTCTGGACGGCGTCCAGCTTTGAAGGCTGGGACGGCGTCCAAATATCTGGACGGCGTCCAGCTTTGAAATATGGGACGGCGTCCAAGGATCTGGACGGCGTCCAGGTTGGTATTCCAGTCTGATGCAGTAAGTTTCTAAGTACACGAACCAAAAACCAAATAAACACAATTTATGATCCGCAAACAATCAAGTCAAGTATTTTATACCGTTGGGATGGTAATTTGACGAGGACGACAACTAAACACATTTCAACAAGTAATTTAACACCTACAACAACCCAAAACTGCATTAAACGTTCATAATCAAAGGTTCAAGTTCTAAAAACGCATTTCATGATTCGGGTAACCAATTTACATGTATGATATGCTGTTTCGAAGGTAATCAAACACACGTTGCAACAAAACACTTATCAACAAGATTTCATAGCATTTGATACATCAAAAGTTCATATAAAGCTTATCAAACCCTAACCAAAATCTCAAAACCAATAATCATGTTAATGTAAGGTTTTCATGTCAATCAACACACCAAAACGAAGTTAATGAAGTAACTAACACTTTGAACACACAACCATTAACATCTAAACACATTTTATCATTCAAAATCAAAGGTTAAACTAACCCATTTCAAGTGTTCATTCTAGTTACACCAAATAACAAGATCGAGCCTACAAATTACATACACGACATCACAATGAGCCATAGACACTAACTAACACCATTTCAAGTCAAAAACACGAATTTAGAGAAATCTAGAGTTTTAGAAATGTTACCCAAACGAGATGAAGTTGGTACCAAAATGAAGAGGATGAAGAGAGGATCACGAATATGTAATTTATTTTGTTGTAAGCCTCCTAGATCGAATTTAGATGATGATTGAATGAATTTGGTAATTGTGTGTGTGTTCTTGCTAGAGAGAAAGAGAGAGAGATGGAGAGGGTTGAATGGTGGTGATTGGGGTGGACTAGTTGACCTAGTCAACTAGTTTGCCCCGTGTCAATTTTAGTCCCTCAAGTTTGAATCGGGTGCGTGAATTACCTAATCGAGATAATTTAAAACGCGTATTAACGAAAGATGTTATAAATATATAACGGACTTTAAAATAGTTAAACGGAAAGTAACCGAAAAAAGGCGGGATGTTACACTATACTACTACACGATCGGGTACACTGCCCGTTAGTGTGTAGCAATCTCTAATCGGTATTTTTCCATATTATTTTATACGACAATTCATATACCACTTTACGACCATCAATAATGAAGACTGGTGAAAGCATAACGGCTTTAAGACAAGACAGTGATTCTACAAAGCAACAAATGAGTCTTCAACAAGGTTCATAAGTCAATGTTATTTCTAGCTTTGAGGATTATGGTTCTGATGAGTTTTTCCCGACTTATACTCTTAATGGTGAAGACGGTTGGATTCGAGTTAGTGATATAACTCTCGCGTATGGTAATTATTTGATGAGTTTGATGACGGGGAGTTCTTCTAGTTCGTGTAATCAAGAGTCAGAAGTGAAGAGTGTGGAGACTATCGAGTCTCCCGAGTTCATTGTTGAGAAGGTTGAAGTGGAAGAAAAGGTGACACATTCACCTACGTTGAAAGTTTACAAGCCACCCATTCCATATCCGAGAGCTATTCAATCCGAGCAATCAAAGGACACTGATTGTAAGTCGATTAATAATAATAATAATAATATTTGTCTGCATGTACCTTTGGTTGATGTTCTTGCAGGTATGCCAAATTATGGGAGATTTTTGAAAGATTTAATGGCAAAAAAGGGGTGAGCGTGAGCATGCATCCTCCGCGTTTCTTGAAGCGGAATGTGTTGCTATTTTGAAGAAGAGTGATATGCCACCAAAGTTAGGTGATCCCGGACCATTCATAATGCCCTGTAGGATTGATGACTCTGAACTTTTTAGGTGTTTAACTGATTCATGTGCGAGTATCAATCTTATGCCTTTATCTGTTTATTCACGTTTGGGTTTAAATGAACTTAAGTCGACTAATACTGGAGTTAGATTGATTAACCATTCGATTAGTAAACCCATAGGGATTGCTGAAAACTTGGTGGTTAAGATAGGTGAATTAGAGTTCCCAGCTGACTTTGTAGTTGTTGATATGCTAGAGGATAAGGTTGTACCCATTGTTTTAGGTAAACCATTTTTAGCAACTGCAGGTGCATTAACTGCCTGGAGAACTGGTAAATTAATTTTGAGGGATAGAGGTAAAACTTTGAGTTTTCAAACAAAGTTTAGTGTTAAACC
The DNA here is from genome assembly GCF_046630445.1 of Rutidosis leptorrhynchoides. Taxonomy (NCBI): domain Eukaryota; kingdom Viridiplantae; phylum Streptophyta; class Magnoliopsida; order Asterales; family Asteraceae; genus Rutidosis; species Rutidosis leptorrhynchoides. The sequence goes on along the minus strand of NC_092335.1, from coordinate 553,737,543 downwards.
ACCACCCACACCCGTTGATTATGTGAATGTGCTTACTAGTGAAACTGATAATGATAAAAATGGGACTAATAAAAAGCCTAAGTGTGAGGGAGGAGTTGTTAAAGAAAAACCCATAGTTAAACCTCCCGATGCTAGTATTGTTGAAAGGTCTATGAGCAGGTTATTCGGGCTTGTTAAGAAGCTTATGAATGAAAAAGATGAAAATGTAAGACTCCGATTAGTTTCTAATTTATCAGGGGAAAAAAAAAAGTTGAGAGAATTGACTAAGGAGTCAAGAGCAGCTGATGATTGGTTTACACAAACCATAAAGTCGGTGATAATTTAGTTACTACCATATTAATATAGGTAATACTATAAGCAAACGACAACATAAAACAAAATATACACCAAGTTTCATAAATACTAAATCATATTGAAACATTTTCACCTAACATGCAATAGATTCTTCAAATCAAAATTTATCAAACAAATTGTACGAAATCAAAACAACCGATACCAAAACTTTCACCAACTAAAGTATAAAATATATATACACAAGCCTGAGATGGACAACAATCAAACCAACATCGTTTTTCGAGATCGGTGCAAACTTGAAGCCAGTGAGCAGCAACAATACGATCGCCGGTAGTTCGATCTTTAACTACGCCGGTGGAAGTATAATATAAGGGTTGTTGGTGAAATCAGGCAATTGAAGAAATTAACTAACATGCGAATCCGTTTAATCTATGATTGATTTGAGATATTTCAGTGTATGATTTGGAAAAATTAAATGTTAAAGTTAGGGGTTGATAGAGACGAAGGAGTGAGAGAGAACAAGTTCCCAAATTAAATTTCATTTAAGAGATCTGCGATTATTATTTGGGCCTTATGTACAAGAGTGCATAATTTTTTTTAGATTCTTAGTTTTTTTTTTTTTGGTTTAATTTCTTGGCACTTTTATTATTATTTACAATAAGTATATTAGCCAACACAATAGTACTCGGGTGATGTTATCATGACATCACCTATTTCGTCTTTTAGTGATTTTTTTATTTTTTTATTTTTCTTTTTTTATGGTTTTTCATCCCGATTATCTGGCCCAACTGAGTGGGCTACTCCTGACCTCCATCTAGTTATTACAATTGAGTGAATTTCACGTTACTGTAGACAGAATTTTTTATTCAAAAAAGGTATATTTGTCTTTTAACACTCTAGATATTTGTTGACCACCTTTCCAGATACTTCTTCTCTACCTCTTCAACCAAGCTTCAGACCAATTCTTCCATTTATCACTTTCCTCTAAAACCACCTTTCTTGCCTTACAATGATATTAGGAGCTTCTCCACCTAACCACCAACATATTCACATTTCCACCACCACCACCGCAAAATACGCCAAACTAACCACCGCCGCCAACTTCGCCGTCGTCGTTCTCACGTCCGCTTCCGCCGTCGTCACTATCTCCTTTCTTTTCTGATTTTGCCCCCTTTTCCTTTTTAATCATCGACGGAGCATTTTCCCTATGTCTCTATTTTATTTTCCCTAAAAATACTCACATTTATGGATCTTATATTTCACTTTGACAGACCACACACCACCACGCCGCCGTTAAAGCCACATTTATGGATCTTATATATATATATATATACTAGGTTTTAGAGCCCGTGCGTTGCACGGTGGGTAAATAACCGTGCAAAATCAGTTGAGTTTATCAAACAACTACGGAGTATTTTTTAGAGCTAATATTTTTAAATAATAATTGATAAAATTACTAAATTGCTAACACTTTATAAAATAGTTAGTGTATGAAGTCCGTACATTATACGGCAGTTAAAAAATAGTTAAAAATTACTTTGCAGTTTTGTTGTAATAGGTTTTAGAGCCCGTGTGTGACAAGATATATTAAATAATTATGTAAAATTATTTAATTTTTTCAAACTATTATACCTTTAAGTTTAAGAGCCCGTAATATTGATAAATTTTAAAAATTGATTTTTATTAATAATTTTAATTAGTAAATAACTAACTTAATTATTTAATTAATTTAGCTATAATTTTATTATATATAAAAACAATATGTAACTATTTATAAGCAATGCAATATTAATAATATCTAAAAATCTTTAACTTAATATACGTTTAAATTATATGTGCGCACGTTATCAAAATTGATGGAATATATCTTTAGGTAGTATAAATAAAAATATACGAGTATCAAATATTATTAGTAGTAACAGAGCTTGGACTTTAAATTTGTTTTATAATATTAAACACTACGATTTATATATTTCATATATATGGAATATATATGGAATATATTTATTTATAATATATAATAATTGTAAATAATATATATAATCTATACATATAACCTATACATATAACAATCCATAAATAACTTTCAACCACAATTAAGAATAACTTTTTCATTTATATATATATATATATATATATATATATATATATATATATATATATATATATATATATATATTGTACTAATATTCAATTTTCAAGAGAATATTTATAAGTACTCAAAGTTTATAAAAATACTGTTCAAATGCAAGTTTATAAGTTTTCAAAGACTATAAAATTATGACACTAAAAGATGTAAGTTGACATTATGTTGACCCCATCAAATTTTCACGGAGCAAATTTATTTAACTTCAATATTTATACTCACTTTAATTTATTTTCTTTGTTTATATTTTTTCCTTTCTTTTTCTTTTATGACAATCGAATTTAGCAACATTTTCCGTCGCGAAGCCAGGTGCTATCCTCTTGTTTGTTACATTCTGAACTTTTTCTTGACACTGTAGCTGTCAAAAATTTGAAGTAGTTTTTCTCATCATAAGTGTCAAAACCTCAATAACTGTTGACGGTATAAAGTGTCCATAACTTTTTGACACTTTTACATGCCAAAATATCTCAAGCAGTTGTGAGCATCTTTTTTGCACTGCCAAAAAGTTATAAGCATCTCGACGTTCTATCAAATGTCAAAAAATAAGCCATAGGAAATCAAGATTTTTTTGTAGTGTCCTTAATTTTTGGAAAAACAAAATAGTTATATAATTATATTGATCAAAGCATAGAAAACAGTATGTATATAATCTCATCTGGACATTACATTACATGAGCACTACCAAAATTAATCTTCTTTTGCCGATTTAGTAACAAATTACGTAATATACTGTTTTTTACACAAGAGCACTACCAGTAACAAATTCAGTAAAAGCCAAAGCTACCAAACCAAGCATAGCAGCCCGTCCATTCCACATCTCAGCATCTGACGTCATCAACCCACTCGATTTCGACTGTACACTCACTCCTTTAAACAACGGTACCAACGATGCTAACGTCAGCACCACGCTGGTCCCCACAAACACAGTCAACCCACCGTTTGAAATCTGAGTCAACACACCTTGACCGCTACCAATTTCCACAGCCAAGGCCGACACAAACCCTATCATGGCTAACCTACCGTTGATCCGTTCCGGGGCTGGCCCACTGAACGCCAACACGTCGGAAAATTTAGTACTCACCTTCGGCGCACGTGGTAGTTGCGGCGGAGGTGGGGTGGAAGACACCGGTGACGGCGTCGGGATGGCTGATGATGGTTTAGTTGCGTCGGATGAAGCGTCTTCTTGTGGTACGGACATGCATTTAACGGTTAAAACTGTTGGTTTTTTGAGAAATGATTGAGTGGTGAAACGGGGGAGTGGGGTTGCTGTGAAGATTGATGAAGTTGCCATGGTGCTGGAAGATGATTGAAGTACGGTTGTTTTAGTGGTGGTTTGTAGTGGTTTGCAGTGGTTTATGGTGATTTGAGAAGGAATACGGAGGTGGTTTTTATAGGGGTTTGAGGAAGGGAGTGAGTGAGGACAAAGGAGTGGATACTTATTGGGCCACGATAGCGTACTTTTGGGGTCTGGTGACGTGGCTTTAGAAGTAGCCAATGAGATGATGTTGTGGTGAAATCAGCCTCTATGTGTTTCATTCTGAGTTTGGTGGAGGTAACTTTCTTGTCTCTTAGTACAGAGTTTTTATTTCAAATGACTTGCATTCTCAACTACTATGAATGTAGTTTAGATATCATTTTTTATGTGTCTCTTAGCCGTGATTCTTTTATGTGTTTCCCGTATTTATTTGTATCTTTTTAGATGGTTTCTAATCTTTATCTTTGTTTAGTATGGTTACATTCTAATGTGATTGTGAGCTCATGTTAGGTTTTGTACTAGTCGAGGTCGTATGTTTTGTTGATTACTCTTTTGTACGTTTTAGAGTGTTCATCTTCTGATGAATTCTCTACTGATTAATGTTATTAGTCTTTTTCGCTGAAAAAAAAAAAAAAAAAAAAAACCTAATATGAATGTAGGATTTGTTTGTTGGTGTAATAATGTACGATAAATATAAATATTTTTTTTTGAAGGGCAAACAAAATATTTTATTAAAAATAGGAGGTAGCGCTCAAGAAAGCAAAACTATCAAGTTCTCAACAATTATACATCACAACAGTGCCAAGATGGCACAATATGTACGGTGAACTCGTAGGATTTATTAATTAAATTTGGTTCAAGTGCATAGCCTTATTATGGGCTAAAAAAAATAATTAAATGTTATTTAGGTCTTACAGTAAATGATAGATATCATTAAATGTTTTGGGACTCAGAATTGGAGTCGATATAAGTTTTTCTGGTAAAACTATTCAACTTAAGAAAAAAAAAATGAAATGCTAGATTTAGTTGTTCCATCTAGGATTTATTAATTAAATTTGGTGTGCATAGCCTTATTATGGGCTAAAAAAAATCATTAAATGTTATTTAGGTCTTACAGTAAATGATAGATATCATTAAATGTTTTGGGACTCAGAATTGGAGTCGATATAAGTTTTTCTGGTAAAACTATTCAACTTAAGAAAAAAAAATGAAATGCTAGATTTAGTTGTTCCATCCAAAACTTGATAATTAGACACCATGTTACGCCACATCATTGATTCCATGGTGACAAATTTTGATGGCTTAACGCCTATTTCGCGACGTCAAAATAAACGCTAACGGGGTATCAATTTTCTTTCCAAAGGACAGATTAGAGAGTGTTAGGTCACGTGGCATGAGCCGATTGGTTGTCTTATTTAGCTGTTTGACCCCAACGAATATTTTCTTTTATTTTTTTCTTTTTTCAAATTTAATTACTTTTATTTACTCTAGAAATACTATTCACTTTTTTATTTTATAGTTTAAACAACATTTATCATCTTCAAACTCTAAAAAATTTATTAAAATGTCAAACAATTAACAGCCCAACTCAAATTTGAAAATATTAATGTTATTTAATTAATATAACTATAACTAAATGAGGGAAACCCTCGAATTTTTTGTACAGACGTCAGTGAAGCCATGGGGTGAGAGAGATGCAGATGGATAGAATGTGGAGAGGGTGAAGAGTCCGGAGGTGATAGAATGGAATGAGGGTGACAGGTTGGGAAGGCCGGGAGAAATATAGAAGCAAAAGATCAAAATACTCTTTTTGATATATAATAATGTGATGAATAGTAATTAGGCATGCTCCATTAAGGGGGCTGATCCTAACCCACCTCATTTTAGTTCATACACACCATTTATAATGAAGTACCTATTTTACCCTTCCCTTTTTAAGTTAATAACTCAATACTATGTAGACAATTTATTCCAATACAGATATTAATATTAAATATTAAATATTAAATAATAACAAATATAATTAATGTCTATCAACAATCTCTCCCTCCTCTCCCTCTCTATTACGGAGTACTACTATATTTTGTACCTATTCTAGATTATCTTCTTTCTCCATCTCAAACTTCAAACTACACACTTCAAACTACACAAATCTTGAACCACTATCTTCAACCCCAATCTTCAACCACCATCTTCGATCACCACTTCCAACCATCACCTCTGACCACCTCCACCATCTACCTCCACTATACGACACCGCCATCAATCTTCACCATCCACCACCGACATCCATACCACCGTCTCTGTTTGGTTCTGCTTTTAATTTTTTCGACTACCGTGAACTCCGGCGACCACTATGAACTTTGGCGACCACAATAAACTCGATCACCGGCGACCACCAGGTGGTTCATTTTTCTGACCACGACTCTCAAAAGACGTACTTTGTGCATATTTTGTTGTACTTTGTGTATGTTTTGTTGTACTTTATGTATGTTTTGTTGTACCATGACCGTTTCGTGATCGGAGTTTAAAAGATACTTTTACTTTATATTCCGAACATGATCGTCTGTAAGAAGCGGTGGTCGGTGGCCGGTGATGGTTCGAAGGGTTTTAATTCAAGCCTTTGTGTTGTTGCTGCAAATGGGGAAAGATGATGATGAATGCCGATGATGATTTTTTTTTAGTGATGATGATGATGATTTGGTTTTATTTTTGATTTATAAATGTTGAATGATTTGAACAAGCCTTTATCTTGTTGCTGTAATTGGGGAAAAAGATGGACCAAAAAAGTGCTTAAAGATGTTGGCGGTATAATAGAGAGGGGAGAAGAGAGATTGATTGGAGTAATATTTAATTATTTATTAATATTAATATATTTTAATATTAATATTTGTATTGGAATAGATTGTCTACAGAGTATTAAGTTATTAACTAAAAAGAGAAGGGTAAAATAGGTACTTCGTTATAAATGGTGTGTATGGACTAAAATGATGTGTGTTAGGATCGTCCCCCCTCTATTAATATCTAGACTAGATAAATAAACGTATTAATTAATTAATATTTTATGAATTTAATATTAATGTTATAATTAATAATTAATTACTACATAAGTATTGATTTAATTTAAGTAAATGAAAATTAGTGGGACCTACTCAGTTTTGATGCTAAAAATTGACACCACCATAATACAACTTTAAAATTTGTAATTGTCAAATCATAGTTAAATTTTTATTCTCCTTCAAAAGTGTAAAATTTAACTCCACGTCAGCCACTATAAAGAGTGGTCTTGGTGACAAGATGTGGAAGCAAATATAGTAGTTATATATTTCAATTCATTTTCAAGAATTTGGTAGGTTAAAAAAAGAGTGTAAGCAAGTCTTAGAGGTTGATAATTCTTAATGGGAGTAGCAAAATGTCCAAATTAGTTTAAGTTCTTGTTGAAGATGTTTCGATTTGACAGAGATTTCTATTTGTTTCAATCCACATTTCAAGTATAGGTTTCATATTATGTATTTGATTTTTATAATCTTATGGTTATTGGATATTAGTGTAAAGTTACATAAGATCACGTGGTCAATTCTCAAAACGTAAGAATGTGTACAAGAGTTTATAGGGTATGTGTCTTACCGAATTATTCAAAGCTTTTAACTTTTATAAAAAAACTTATATTTAATAAAAAAACTTTGTTCATTAAAGCTTTTAGACTGAGAAAAAAAGCTAAAAGCCAATAAAAGTAGCGTTTGAGAAAAGCCCATTGTCTTTTGTCATTTTACTCTTTATTTTAACAGTTTTAGCTACTCTGTCAAACACATAAATATAAAAAGTTAACAGCTACCATTTATCAAAAGCTACTAACTAGTTTTTCTACGCTAGTCAACTTTAATGGTTTTTTTTTATCTAATTTATAATATTAAAATTAATAATATCAGACTAGTAGGTTTTAATGTGTTACAGACAGACAATAATAAAAGGGATAGCCCCTAAGATTGGTCCAAGAATGCCATATTTCATTTGGTTGAGCCTAGCCTAATATTTGTTTTCATACCATGTAAATATAACACTAATGGTTCTTCTAACATCACATAACGAACCCTGTACCTTACACAGAGTAGAATTAATGAGCCAAGCGAATTACGTTATAGAGAACAAATTCCATTCTAGTGTTTTCTTCTAAAACCGCACCAGTTAACCACCATACCGAACCTTGAGGAGCTCTGGAGGCTCTTCTTCCATAATACCAGAACCTGCGGTTTCTAAGTATTGGCGAAGGGTTGTTTTTCGGTCTGCAATATATGTATGATCCAAGAAGTTATCATAAGCTTCATTGCCAAGATTCTTTGCTGCCAACACACTACACAAAATAAATAAATAAAAATAGCCCATCTCAGATTAAACGATCAACTATTCCAAGTATATTAGTTCGCACAAATGTATCATGAAGGGTTGCTTACAGAAAGAGTAAATTTAAACACTGAAACCCAAAAAAAAAAGGTGATAGACATAGTAGAGGTTGCAAAACGGGCGGACAAGGCTGGTTGCCTAACATGTCAAATCAGGTAACTTCTTGTATGGGTCTGGTGGGTTGGCCCTCTTACCCTTTTCCTTGTAAGGTATGTATCACCTTATTTTACCCGTGACCAATTAAATATAAAATATCAACTGAATAGATTCAATCATAAATCATTGTGTAGCTAAAACTTACCAATGCCGGCAATAAACACGACAAGGCAACACATCATCTCTCCAGATCTTGTCAATACCAAATCGTCCATACCGCTCATGATATATCTCTTGGCTTCCTGCATAAAGTTCGAACAGATATTAGACTCTTTAAGCGATATACAAAGCAAACAACACAGCAGAAACTATAGAAGTATTTCAGAGTACTATTTGTTAATTAATACAGAAGTTAAAACATGTACATTTCAAGAAATTCAAATTTGATATCTAATAACATCCATGATTATGAAGTCGGATATTCTTAATACATGACATAACTACTCAACAAAATATTTGAAAATACAATACCTTCGGGTGATTATGTTTAGCATATTAACATTATATTACTATATTATAAATTATAAATTATCTTTTCCATCACAAAAACCACCAAGGTAACATGTTATAGAAGCTCAAGTTACTTTGATTATACAATTTAGTTCCAAAGTAAAGTACCTTTGCATCTATTCTTGAAATATTCCTCATCACTATAACGTGCACAGAGCACCTGTAACAATATCCAAAGATATTATCAGTCTTCTTATAACCAAATCATAAGTATTATTTTCATTGATATGTTAGTCAAGTGTGACTCACAGCAGGAATAGTATACTGGCAGCCTTCTAAGGTTTCAGGTTGGACCTTTAAAACCAACATATCTTTGTTAGAACAAACCATATCTATAGATTATTGAGGAGGGAGTCTTATGGAACAATTGCTTAGTAACTTACAGCTAAAAACCGGAATTCATGCTCCCTCTCTATGTAGGACGGGATCTGATCACGTTAATAAGAAGAGTTTATTGCTAAATTCTTGTACGAACAATGATCTTATAACTAACTTCGATACATACCTCTGATTTCTTTATCTCAAAAACAGTAACTATAAGTGATTCACCTTCACATGACTCCACACTCAAGCTTGAAATTTCCTGAACACATACAAAACTATCATCTCATTGCATTATATTTATTTTTTTTCCCATCCCTGTCAACTAATTTTTGAAAACTTAGTATCGGACTTTTAGCAATAATGGTGCATAAATATACACAATACCTTAGTTTCAGGCTTAGCAATTCCACGTTCGAAAAATATTGGAGCAACATGAGCGAAAACACGTCTAAATCCATTCAATTTTGCTACTCTGAAGTTAATCAGATCAGGAAATGTACTCCTAGCACTCCGCTCTAATCTCTCGTCAAAAGTAATCATAGAATTAGGAAATTTAATGAACTTACATTAATACTAAGATAAAAATTAAAAAAAAAAAAAAAATTAAGGTTGAGTTATTGTTGAATATATGCAGCTTCACTTGGTACGCCTTGAATTAGAATTCGTATTTTTTATGACAACTTACATGATTACTATGACGGTTTGGAATGGATTAATCCGGTTAGGCCGCATACACCAGACTATATATATATATATATACTCGTGTTACCCCAAGTAACTCGAACAGATAAAACCTTGTCACTTTTATACATAGAGTAGCAACAAAGTAGTAGTATACATTCAATAGCAAGTTTTGAAACACCTATAGTTGATAGTTAATATTCAGGTGATACTAAAATCAAAATTGAACATATGCATCAATCATCACATATAGTAAGCTACTAATTGTGATTCATAAAATCTGATTCTGATTAAAATTGAGAACATGAATTATAATAATCGAATGTATGATCTGAAGTATACCTGAAAGTAAGGAACCAAAGCCACAGATAGATAGTGTGTCATCGGGAGATACAATTTGCTCGAAATCGGATTCAGTTGTGAGTTCAATGTTGTGGCAGAGATTCGGTGTCAGGATGTCGCCGGAAGACGTCATCGTTGAGCGGCGGAGAAGTAGATTCCGACGGTTGCGATGTTTGAGTAGCAATTGAAGTTGCGAATGAGTTGATGGAATCGGAAGAGAAGATGAGGATGGATCGTGGACTGTGTGATTTGACGTCGTATTACGCCATTGAGGGGAAATTGGAGGTTTGACTGAAATCGTATTCATGAAGGTTGCTAGAGCATGTGAAATTAAGCTTTTTTTACACACCATCCAAAACTAATTTGATTTTTTTGTCTATAAATACGGTTTTTTTTATTAGCAACCAAACCATGTGATCATCACATTGACTTTCTCACATACGGTAAACTTCGGATAATTGAGCCCTCGAGCGCGTGGTACCGGGTAACTTGCACATTACACGCAACCTCTAGTCGCAGTCCAATTTTGAACAATTTAGCATAGCCAGTAATTGAACTCGGGTGGTGTACTTTATAGGACAACTCGGTGACCAATCAGACAAACCTGCGTGGTTTCTATAAATACAATGTGCTAATTAAAAATTGTTAAAAGTAAAATAGATAAAAGGTGGAAGGTATTTGTATCCGGGCTATTCGGGAGGAGAAATAACCCGACCTCATACTCTGATATACACATACACACAGTATAGCATGATTAGTCCCGAACCACTATCATCAATATAAAAACAACACAAAGTAAGAGTAAGATAAAATGTAAACAATCGTACATTTACCAAAAGTATCCGAAGATAAAATGTATAAGTACTCGAATATAAGTAAAAAAAAAAAAACCCTGCTTCCATAAAAATAAAAAAACCTAAACAATATAATTTGTCAACTTCTCATTCCATTCCAAAATCAAAATTCAGCTCTGAAATTGGTATCAAAATACATACATACAAATAAACCAAGAAGTTAGTTTAAGTCTTTTGGAAACTAAAGAATGATAAATAACCATTTATCATACAATTACAACATACAGATATACGCATATGTACTAACTAATATATTAGATCTATTTTTCTAATTCCACCAGTAACTTCTCCATCATCTTCTTATACATTGGCATATAATGATCATTGATCATCGTTCTTGACAACCTCAATTTACCATAAAGCTCCCGAGGCGTCTCATAAATACCTACATGTTCATGTTCGTCTTCTTCATGTCCTTCAATCGCCATATCATGATGATCACGGTCTTCATCTTGTTCAACGAGTCTATTTAAAACAACTGAAACCATATGCATTATTCTTCCCGGAGGATAAAGATGGTAATTTTCTGTTATATCAGATGAAGAAATGGGTTGTTCGCCATCAACTGCATCAGCTATAACTTTTTCCTCTTCTCTAATTTCGTCGGCCACCACCTCTTCTTCTTCCTGGGCTTGAATGTGGGCCCCGTTTACTTGTCTTTGAAGTTCTTTTTCAAGTTCATATAATAGTTCACCTTCAGTTATGTTATCAGATTTGGATGTAACATGGTGTTCAGGAAGTAAAAGCTCCTCTTCGTCTGTGTCATCATGATCCGACCCGGACCTGCAACTGGAAGAGTCAATATTGTTTGACCCATGGTCAACATTGCTGGAGTCGGTTGTAACAGAATCGGGATGGTTTTCGAGTACAAGGGAGGTTTCGGAGAATTTTTCGGACGGTACAGTGCCGACAGCACGACGACGTGCACCCATGCATGACCATGCGGATAGGGTTGAACGGGTTCTTACTACGGCTTGTGCAACGTTTTGAGCACGTCTCATCACAACCTACAATTTTAGTATCCCGAATTTTATTAGCATTATTGATCAGCTCTAAGAACGTACAACTCAGAGGTAGCAAATGAATGAGTTGTGTAAAGGGTCAAAACAAGTAATATTAGTCCATTCTTATAGTATATGGGTCAAAATCACCACCTTTGGGAGAACTGAATAGATTGCATAATACTGGCATGGGTGTACTAAAACAAGTAAAGGTTATACCTGAGTACTGCTAGATACAGGACGAAGCATAGCACCTGCACCAGCAACCTTAGCTCTTGCGTTAGCTATTGATGGGAGACGAGATCCCAGGGCAGTAGCAGAACGAAATACAACATTCAAGACTCTAGTTTGCTCAACTTGATCACGCAGATCGCTTAACCATGAGGACGCAGTAACCTGCAGAAAAATATTGGCACAACTTATATCTACTATTCTACTAACAAGCTCCAGATATTAAACTCAAACATTGATAGGAACATTTATTGCATAAATATCCAATAGGCCACAACTTATCAACAACAAAAATCACTACACTAATAAATTCCCAAAACAAGACCCAGGAGAAATACTCCTATCTCAGAAATTTGATATTTCTGTTATACCCAGGGTTCAGTTAGCTGTATTTCTTATAACAGAAGCAATATTTTTACTTCAAAGTTAATACAAAACAGAATTAAGGGACATTTTTAAAAAGGAAGAAAAAAAAAAGGGACCAGTACCTCAGTACGAAGATCATCTATAGATGCAGTTGAGAATGTTGGCACCAGATCCGATCCGTTGATTATCGTAGTGATGAAGTGCTTACCAGATTCTGCCAATTCCCAAGTCATGCATGCAGCTGTAGAAGATGAAAATTCACATCTTGAATCAGAACTTACGCCTAAGTCAAACGTGGAAGCTTTATTTAATACACCTCGTTCTGATCTTATTACAGTTGTTGTATTATAATTGCAAGGTGCATAAATTCAAGATAAGAAAAAGGCTAATTTAAAATATGCTGACTACAGCAGTGACAACTGATAAAGGGCAGTAATGAAGTTCTAACTTATGGTTTCCAACCTTAAGAAGGTACAAAAGAACAAGTGAAATCAGCAAACTAAGGTACGAAGTAGATTATATGTGAAATGCAAACTAAAGAAAGAAAATGAAGAGGGGAAGAGGCCATGACTTTCTCATCAGGTAGCTTTGTTGAGGCAAAATCCATTATATGATTTAATGATGACAAACACATGTAATAATCACTAATGGTTTACGTGCGGCCAGCTCGAGCTTACAGTTCAGAAATTATGTCCAAGCATTTCTATATGCTGAGTCTATTTGGTGCCGAGTCTTCTACTCGAGTTGTGCTAGTCAGCACAAGACTAGTCAGTAGCTACCTACCGCAAGTAAGTCAACACAAAAAACACTTGGATACATTATGTTTTTATTCCAAATCATAATTTTTTCCGATTATTGTCAAAACTTTTTCTATTCAACAGAGTCGAAGATTAGTTGAAAACAGAAGATCATACGTCAACGGTGACTATAAGCTTACACAAGACAATACCTCAAATGGAGAGTTTTATTGTGTGTCAAGTTCACCTATAACATTATCATTGCTTTGAAGACCTTCTCAGGTACAAAACATAGTACTTAAATAAAGTATTGTTTTAAGCGAACACTTTATAAAGACAACTTATGAGGATTTCTAAACATATAGACTATACTAGGAGAGAGAAATCAAAAAGCTAAAAACTAGGGCAAATTCCATTAAAAGGTAACCTTTTTACCTAAATTTTATTTTAGGTACTCTATGTTTATTTGGACGTTCAAAAGATTGTTTTATCAAATGTTAATCAAAAAGAGGAGTATCGTTACTGTTAAGTTAGAACTTAGTTAAAAAAATTAACGATACTCCATTTTTTTAAGTAAATCATATGCAAGACTAAGGATATGGATATGGAAGACCTTGTGTGTGAATGATGATTCTTACGAACTGGATATTTACTTACTTTTCGTTATGTTCGTAATATGATCGTAGAAGATTAACGGCACACGTATGTGTCAATTATCAGGCTGGCATATGTTCGGTATCCTTATGTAAGTGCCAATGTTTAGGCTTGCATATGATTTACTTAAAAAAATGGAGTATCGTTAAATTTTTTTGACGAAGTTCTAACTTAAAAGTAACGATACTCCTCTTTTTGATTAACATTATATAAAACAATTCCTTAAACATCAAAATAAACATAGATTACCTAAAATAGGAAATTGAGGAAAAATGTTACCTTTTAGTGGAATTTGCCCAAAAAAACTACTATTGACTTTAACATTATATAAAACAATGGTTTCTCAAAGACGTCTGAAGTTCTACAGAGACATGATAAATAAAAGATCTTCTCTCTATATTAAATGTATGTGACGAACACATCGTGTAAGTCGACCAGGTAGATGAGGTTGAAGGATCATTTCTTGTAGCACAATACCTCTCGGTCTTTGTATTAAGTTTATCTTTAGCTCTTAGTTCGTTCTAACTTTAGCAAAGTAGAATTGTATCAACCGGCTAACGTTCCGCTTAAGTTATCCGTGATTTTTTTAAATTGATTATCAGTAAAAGAATAAGTTGAAAAGTACATTAACTGTCATTTTACTTAAACTTACATTAGTTGTATTTTGTTAAATGTTTAATAATGTTGTTCTTACAAAAAGAATTTAATAGTTGTATTCACCCCCTCAACAACTCTATTGTTGACAAAATCAGGACCAACAAGCTTCTATTTTCTTTTTCTTTTTAATGTCAAAGGGGGATGCTAGATATTAGGTACTATTGGCACTTGTATCAGATCATGATGCTGCTGATACTTCGATTTCTAGTCTTGGTAAAAACTAAAGAATTAGAACCATGAAATATATGAAGAGCAATGCCTGGTGCAAATGTGATGCATGAAATAGATGACAAGTCTTTATGTTCTCGAAGAATGTATGTTAAGAGCGCAGCAGTACCACCACCAAGAGAATGACCAACAATCTGGAAAAATAATTACAAAACCACATTAGAACACAAATATAACTAGTGGAGAAGTAAGATGGAACTTGTAAAACCATCGCTCAATAAAGCAAAACGCTGATGAATTTTAATACAAAGTAGTTGCATTGAACAATATTAGCGTGCCATTAAAATGTAGTACCAATATGCCATTCTTATGGGGTTACTCAGTCTTTTATACTATAATGATTAGGGTTAAGGCTACCAAATAGCTTTATACTTTTATTTTTGTTCTAATGTAGGCTATATATACAGAAAAATACCAGTGTAAGTCACATGTTTTCAAAAAGTGTTCTAATGTAGGCTATTGGTAACTGGTTACTCGCGTGTGCAGTCCCTGAAGCTAACGGACGTTAACATTTAGGTGTTTTTAGGATACGATTTCATCATGAAAGTTGTTCTAATTCCATCACCTAACACCCGTAAACTAAAATCAAGACCTGAAAATTCGAGAAACGGTCCAATTGAATTGTTGATCAAAATCTCATAAACTTTGTCTTTTCGATCTGCTGTTCAGAGATGAATTTTAACACGATCTGATGCAACACGAAGCTTGAACGAGTAATCAGGAACCTGAAACTCTAATCAATTCGATCAATGAATGCTTCTTGTTAACGTCCGTTAGCCCCATGGACTGCACACGCAGGTAACCGGTCACCAATTGCCTACATTAGAACACTTTTTGAAAGTATGTGACCTACACTGGTATTTTTCTGGGTATATAGCCTATATTGGAACAAAAATAAAAGTATAAAGCTATTTAGTAGCCTTAAGCCAAAAGATTATGGTAACTATATAAAATATATAATGCTATAAGAGACTATATGTGTGCCTGAGGTATAAATAAGAGATATCTCTCTGTCCCAAAAACATGCAGCAGCTTCCATTTTGATTTGCCACAAAAATACAAGATCTGCTTTTATGTTGACTTTATAATCATATACTTTTAGCCTAAAGCAGCATGTCTAGATATTTTTTGTAGTTACATATGTAACAATAAAACTTAAATATGACTTCTGCATTCAAAAATCAAAACATATTACGAGGCCAGATGAAAGATCTACCTTTACTTTGTAATCAGGGTTTTCCTTCAAAGCTTCAAGAAGAAAAGGGATACTAAGTTTTGCAATCCACCGAGCAGCAGCAACCATCCCACAATGTGCATAACCTAAAATAAGATTACTTATCCCACCATCATGTAAAACTGAATGGTGAAAAGGGACGACAGCACCAGTTGCTGCTGTCAATGTATCCTTAATACTATGTGTGCCTCTAATTAATAGAAAAAAGCATTTCAAATTTTTATCACGGATAATCGTGAACGCAGGCTTCAAAAGCTGAAATCATAAAACAGGAACTTTGTTATTGAACAACAAAAACTTCAGATCAACTACAGCATTGTATATCTGTAACGGTTTCGTACCCCTGCTTTAGGCTTCTGTAATAGAACATCTGCTTCTGAATAACCAGCAGACTCTAAAAACACTGGAAAAGGTTTCTTTGAGAAATGTATACAGTTCGTCAACAACCGCAAATAGTTTTTTAACTCAGCAACAATTTCAGGTCCTTTAAGCTGCCTACTATTTTCTCCAGCATATACACTAGCTACTGGTACGTTACCCTGATTCAACACTTACCACATTAGCACAAGTCTACACCCATATAAATACAAATGGAGGTTCATTTAGAACATAAATAAGATTGCGAATTGCTAGAACTATGAAATTAAGTGTTGATACACACGTCATTAAGTTCACGCGCATGTCAAAATTGATGATTGATGAACTTCAAATTCGACGACAAATATAAGTTAAAAGCCATTAAATTTAATTGAATTACATACTAAATTGCATATTATTTGATCCGTACACCGGGTCCAATCACATTTTAATCAGACGGTAACACTTTCACTTAATGGCATATTATAAGTTTAAAGCTCCACTGGTTTTCACATGTCAATTAACTGAATCACATATGAACTACTCGTAATAAGTACTCTAATTTTTGAGCCTTGAAAAAATAAAAAGTAAATTGACCAGATTAATATTAATTAATATTAATATTAATATATAGAGAAAGGCATTATACCTGCCTTCGCAGCAAATAATTGATACCAAAAGCTAAATCACCAATAGGCCATTTTCCTAGGGTTTCAGAATAAGTAAACCTAAGCGTTTCAGATAAAGTTGAAATCGTTTCAAGCCACGTGGCAGGAGCCTGAGCTGGTCTCCGTTGCGCGATCTTCCTTTTCGATTTACTTGATTTCAAATACTCACGACCTTCATCGTCATCTTCAGATTTGGTCTCAGATGAGGTCATTCTCCGGGCTAATACGTAGTATAATAGCACAACCGCTCCGGCGGCCGTCGCCATTGTCGTCGCAGCCATCAATTCAGCACAATTAGCGGAGTAGTGTAAGGATTGATAGGGTTTAATTAAGTTCAAATTGAATCAATGATTTGTTAGAATAAATTAGGGGAGTTGATTTACATGAATGAATATACAAAGAATATAGAGAGAGAAAGAAAGATGTAAACAGCAGAACAAGCAACGGGGAAGATGTGTGTGAGAGAGAGACTTGAGATGTTAAAAGTACTATATTGACCTTTTATATGTTTGATAGGAAATTTGATAGGAATTTTTTTATTACTACATTCTTACTCTTAGTATTATTTATTACTCCCTCCGTCCGACCACAAGTATCCACATTTCTATTTTAGGATGTCCCATTACAAGTGTCCACATTGTACTTTCAACCAATAAGAAGAGGTTATTCTGGAGAGAGAAGATTTCTGATTGGTGGGGAATGAAATTAGTGGACTTTCCTAAAACTGTGTGCAAAAAGTAAGTGGACACTTGTAATGGGACGGAGGGAGTATTTATTAATTAATAATTTAATTAATTATATTGAATACGGAATAATTGTTAATAAATTACTCATTATTATTATTTATTACTCCGTATTGAGTGATCCCAACGGTTGGGTCCTGGGAGCCGCCCATCCGCCCACCTGGGCGCCCATGGCAGCGGACCACCCAGCCCATCGTTCAGGCTATCGTCCCTCGCTCCGTGCTTTTTTGACATATTTCTGGACGGAAGATTATGTATATTTAATATTTAATAAAAAAAATGGAGGAATTTTAGAATGAATAATAGAGAAGATGAAGATGGTGGGTGTGAAAGCTACGGTGGAGAGAAGCGGTGGGCGGTGGTGGCAGAGAAAGGAAGAGTGATGGTGGTGGTTACCGGAAGAGTGAAGAGAAGAGTGAAGATAAGATTGAGCATTTTTATTTTTTTTATGTAATTGCGGATCCAGGCTGCAGGCTATTTTTATTTTATTTTATTTAATATTTTTAAGAATTAACGAAATTAATAATTTTTAAGTTTTAAATTAAATGTAGTTTTATAATTAATTAATTATATATTAATATTAATTATAATTATAATTATAATTATAATTATAATTATATTAATATTAAGTATTTATAATTATAATTATAATTATAAATAATTGTTGAGTCCCCAAAATAATTAAGGATTTAATTATGACAAAACTGTAATTTATTTGCACTAAAATGTTATGTGCAGTCAGCACAAGTTTGTTTATGTATAGACAGCAGATTTTGCTGTGTCGAGTGTTTAGTTTGCTGCTCAGTCTACCAGCACAAGGTGGACAGTGTTCTTCAATCAGCACAGGATGTGTACTCAGCAAATCAAGAATATGAAGTGTCTCAGCAATGAAGAACCAGCACAGCTGGAATGCAGCTTACTACACAAGACAACTATGCTCCATTATAAGCATAGTAGTTTTTCGAGTGGTCTACATCAATGGTACTATTCAACAGAAGTCAAAGACAAAGTTGAACAGAAAAGGACACGCGTCGGCGGCTGACAAGTGACCTTACAAGACCACGTGGGAATGCAGAAGTTTAACGCATGTGCAGACATGGGTTATACTTTGACAACACCTAGGGAACACAAAATTCTATTTGTTTAATCAAATAGTGGTGCCAAACCGAATTGGGGTGTTCCTGCAAATAGCTACCAAAGAGGAAAGAAGAGAGCATGCTCTCTGATGTAGTTGTCCCCACAAGTACAGACATCCTATGTACCAGTGGACAATAGAACCATTACACAGTTAATAGGACTACTATAAATTGTTGTATCCCCTATTGTAACAACTAGTGGTGTGGGTTTATCATTATAGAGTCAAAACGTGTAATAACTTTTAGTTTACCTCTCAGCTATAATCTAGGTAATCTGTATCAACCAACTATCATTCCGTCAAGGATAGTTGTGATTCTTTGTGATTCAATCAATAAAGAATAACTGTTGAAATTACCTGTGACTCTATTTATTTGCATGCTTGAATACTAATCGTGTTTAACTGTTAAATTATTTTAAAAGAAATTGTATTCACCCCCCTCTACAATACTCCTGTTGTTATCAAGGGACCAACAACTGGTATCAGAGCTTCAGTCTTGATAATCAATATCTTTGATCTGAATTCTCTCATGGCTGCATATTCAAATACAGCTTACCTTGAAAATGTCCCATCCAATAGACCACTCAAATTTGATGAAGATGAGTATGAAACTTGGAAGGCACGATTCATGTTTCACCTTGAGTCTATTGACCCACTCATGCCTGGTATTGCCACAGATGGTCCATTTGTTCCCACTGAGAGTATTGGTAGTGCTCCAGCTACAGCTGACACTCCTGTTGTTCCTGGCAGAGAGGTCATTCTCACCCCTTCTAGATGGGATGCTGAGGATAAATGTCGTGTTGGACTTGACCCTAAAATCAGAACCTTGTTAGCTATAACTTTGCCTAACCCACTGTTCAAACTGATTAAGGGAAAAGAAAATGTCAAGCTTATGTTGGACTATCTAGATGTTACCTATGAGGGTATGGGAGAAGTTAGGCAGAACAGAATGATTGCTTTAAAAAGAGAATATGAAATGTTCTTTGCCTACAAGAATGAAACCCTTAAGCAAACCTTTATTAGGTTTAACTCCTTGATTGCTGACCTGATTACTTTGAATGTCACCTATACTGAATTTGAACAAGTAAACAAATTCATAGATTCACTGCCTACTAAATGAAAATCTGTTACTGACCCTTTAAGAACCACTCAGACCCTAAAGAACTTTAACATGTCTTCTCTCTACAGTTCACTTTGGGACCATGAGAAGGCAGAGGCTAAGGGAGATGGTGCAAGCACCTAAACGAACACATTTAATCCCCTTTCCAAGGTTCTTAAGCATGGTTTTTGAAAGTGAGCTGGGTAAAGCTTACCAGCAGATTGCTGATCAATCATATGACCTGCCTCTAAAACAAGGGGGTATGCCAAAAGATGCACCTGCTGCTCCATATACTGGTTTGACACTAAGCATGCTCGAGTATCTTGCTGCTCGGGGTGGAGCTAACCAATCGACTACCTCTGGTTCTGCACCAGCTGAGGGGGAGGGTCCTCAGCGTAAGCCAGCTACTAGTAAGAAGCAGCCAGCTACCTCAACTAGAACAGCCACCGTCTCACATACTGGTAAAGCAGTAGTTGTATTAGAATCTAGTGCTCTCTGATAATAAAGAACATCCCTAGTCTTATATACTGACTACCCAATTCTAGTATTGGAATCCGTTGCTTATCTATTTCTTGGTAACAGGCAAATCCAAACGTGCAAAGGCTGGCTCCAAGCAAACCACAGGGGAGATTGCACCAGTCTCAACTGCTGCTCCTGCAAAGGATGTGGCTATGGAACCTGGTGCGTTTCTAGACCATACAGCAGAACATTCTAACATAATTGAAAACATTTTAACTGCTGACTTAAAAAATGAAAGTGGAGTTAAAGGTATATGTAACGACCCGGATTTTTCCGATCATTTTATACCTATGAGATTAATATTTACATAAATTAAACCTTACCAACATGATAAGCAATCCAAATTGTTGAGACTTGTGTTTTTGAAAAGAGTTTTACACAACGTTTGACCGTCCAATTTGACCGATGATATCACGAACTATATAACATACGATAATTATACGTTTGTGTATATATATGTATTTATATATATTTAACATGATTTAAGGATGGTTTAACATCTCATTGTGTACTAATGACAATGAGTTATAAGTATATTTTGAAACTACTAACTTAAGTTTTCAAAACGATAACTATACGTAACGTTCTTTGACTTAAAACTTATAATGTTTATACATGTATCGTATAGATATGTATTTAATCACTTTTAAAGGGCTTTTATACATAAAATAATATAAGTATATTTACAAAAGATAGCTATATTTGAATCCTCGTTCCGTTTCCTCAAGATTTCTATACGTATATCTAGGGTATATGTACCCGTATCATACCCAGCTTCTATACGTATTTACTATTGATATATACACATCAAATCAACATCCTAATCAACATTATTACTGCCCTAGATATGAGGTAACTAGGATTTGTCAAGTAGCATGAATTATTAGTAAGAAAACAAAATTAGGAATCCTTTTCTTTCTTTATAAACTAAAAACGTTTTTATGAATGAACACCATTTCTTCACTCCATTTTCTCATACCTACACCCTCATTTCTCTCTCAAAATACTTCTAACTTCATACTTGATCATCTCCAAGCATTTTCTCCATCATTTAGCTTCAATTACAAGCCTTAAACACCATAAGAAAACTCTTTCAAGAACATATCAAAATAACCACCCATTTGAAGAAGTATACTTCCAACCTTTTGATCTTACTCCACCACTCTTTGATTCCAAAATTTTTTCTTATCTCTTACAGTAACTTTGTCCAAGTAACTTGAGGTAGTAACCTTGTTCATAATTTTATTCGATTCATATTTATATAGCTATCTTATTTTATGTTGTAAAATTTTAACAACAAGAACATAGTTTGAATGATTTCAAACTTGTTTGAAAACTAAATAGATCCTTCTAACTTAACTTTTAAAACACTTCAAGACCTGTAATATATCATAATGATATGCTAACTTAACAAGATATAACTTGGTTTTACAAAGAACATCTTAAAAACTGAATCTACATCGTCGAAGTGCAACCGGGGGCTGTTTTGGGTGGGATAATTAAAAACCATCTTGAACTTTGAATTGGAAGTTTATGTTTTGGAAAAATGATATTTCTTATGAATATGTTAACACATAAAAATTTCATGGTTTAACTCAAAGTGTAAGTATTTTTAGAAAAATGATCATTAAATGTTGTTTTTATGATGGAAAATGATCACTTTCATAAGTTTCATCAAAGTTTGACCTATAACCTGTGATTTCGAATACAAACTAAGGTATTTTCAGTTCATATTCTTAAAATTTGACTCGATCAAAGGAAGTGGCAAGTTGAACCAACAAAAACGGAGTTGTAATGAAGAAACTACGACTAAAACAAGATTGGGTATCCGAAGCTAGTTTAGCTACGAAAATATTTGGAGAAAAAGTAAATTAATCATATCTTTTCTAATATATATAATATTTTATATATATAATTACTTATGATTTGATTTTATATATTTCAGGACCACCCGTATGTAACATCCCGCGTTTTTCCGTTAAATTTATTTTTAACACCGTCTTTTTCTTTTAAATAATACCTTTCGTTATTTAAATTCGTAGTTTCCGTTGACTAACGTTCATAAAAATTCCGTCATTTAATTATAACATCTCTCGTTAACTTGCGTTTTAAAAATATTCGATCGGTTAAATCCCGCACCCGCTTTGAAACTCGAGGGACCGGAGTTGCCAAATGGGCAAACTAGTTGACTAGGTCAACTAGTCAACCCATTTTTCCACCATTCAATCCCTCTCTCTCTCTCTCTTTCTTTCTTTTTTCTCTCAAGAACACAAACATAATTCATCATCTAAATTCGGATCGGGAAGCAAACTTCAAAACAAATTACATATTCGTGATCCTCTCATCATCCTCTTCGATTTGGTACCAATTTCATCCATTTTGGGTAACATTTCTAAAACACTAAATTTTCTCTAAATTCGTGTTTTTGACTTGAAATGTTGTTAGTTAGTGTCTATGGCTCGTGTATAACATGAATATATGATTTGTATGTTCGATCTTGATGTTTTGGTGTAACTAGCTTGAAAATGAAAAGTGTATGCTTAATCTTTGATTTTGGATGATGAAATGTGTTTAGATGTTAATGTTTGTGTGTTCAAAGTGTTAGTTACTTCAATAGCTTCGTTTTGGTGTGTTGATTGACATGAAAACCTTACATTAACATGATTAGTGATTTTGAGGTTTGGTTAGGGTTTGACAACTCTTAAAACGAACTTTTGATGCGTTGAATGCTTATTAATGTTATTGATAAGTGTTTAGTTGTGTTACATGTTTCATTACCTTCAAAACGGCATATCGTATGTATAAATCGGATTCCCGAAACTTGAATTGCAATTGATGAACTTGAAACCTTGTTTTGGAACGTTTAACGAACTTTCGACGAGATTTTTGTTGTCTAAAATGATAAATTTGATTTAAGAAATGTATCTAGTTGTGTTCCTTGTCGAAAGAGCTTTCCGGTGATATAAAATACATGTCTTGATTGTTTGCGGATCATAAACTAGGATTGATTGAAGTTTGGCTCGTGCCTTGTGTTTTCTGCAAACAGGACCTGTAAGCCTCTTGGGACGCCGTCCCGACCTCCTAGACGCCGTCCCACCTTTTGAACCTAGACGCCGTCTAGGGTATCAGGACGCCGTCCCAACCTTCATTTTGGGACGCCGTCTAGCAACTTGGGACGCCGTCCCATTTGGCTAAAACTGGCTGTTTGTTTTGGTCATTTGACATGAAAATGTTTGCTATGCTACGGACCTCCGATTAACATGAAACTTGGCCAACATGCTCATATATGATTATATAACTTAGAAAAATTGTCGGATATCCAACCCGACCCCGTTGACTTTTCTGTTGACTTTGACCCGACCAAGTTGACTTTTAATCAAACTTAACCAAATAATTGTGCAATCGTTCTAACATGTTTTTATACTTGTACCTTGCATGAAACATGACAATTTGATTCACATGCTATTAGGATCGAGTCTTAACGAGCCATAGGACTAATTGAACATCTTTGACCTATCGTGTTTACCGTTATTGATACAAACCTATTGTTTAGGTCAAGACTAGCATTGTTCTTTGCACACGTTTACTTGTTGAAGTACTTTTATACTCGTGCACTCGAGGTGAGATCATAGTCCCATCTTCCAACAACTTTTATACTTTTAAATTATGGGATGAGAAACATATACAGTTTTATACTACATACTTTTATACTTTGAACACAAGTACAAGGAAACAAACATTCCACAGCGAGTTAGAACAAAAATCCTCAATTCGATTATCATTAGTTACACTTGCAGGGTGTAAGCGAGAACTTATATTGTGTGGCCATACGGGTTTGACAAACCCTCATTACGGACGGTTCGCTACCGTCTACGGATGAAATATATTTTCGAGAAACAGTGTATGTTCTAACACTATTGTGATGGGGTTCTATGGGAGGAAACGTTAAGTCTTGATAATTGGGTGCTCGCGAACAATACTTTTGGAATGCAAACGATTTTGATAATCAACTATGGGAATACTAAATCTTGTGGTTCAAAAACAACGTTTACAAACACCTATGATTTCACCAACGTTTTTCGTTGACAGTTTTCTATATGTTTCTCAGGTTCATACTCGGCTACTTGATACATGCTTCCGCACACTTTGATTTCTTGCTTGGGGTCAAGCATACATACATGCATACGCTAGTGATAGCACCTTTGGATTCAAACTTTTGTTTACATACTTACGCTATTTACAGCAACTGTGTTTTTAAACTAATTATGTCGCAAGTTATTTCATTTATACTTTATGACTTTTGTAAACTTAGACTTGTTGTCGAACGGTTTTGTAAACTAAACTTGCAAGTCTTGTACCTTTCAAATGAATGCGACATAATTTTGGTCAAACGAGTCTCATATAGGGACTACGACCACGCAACGGGACCTAAGTTAACGGCGCCGTCAATAACGGTTTTGGTCGGGTCGTTACAAGTGGTATCAGAGCGTTGGTTGTAGGGAACTAGGACGTGCATTAGTGTGTCTAACATAGTCGTTAGGACGCATTAGTGAGTCTAGACTACAACCGGATAGTTAGCATTTGCATTCTGACATACATTTGCTATAGATAGCACTTACTTGATTACTTGTGCATTATACTTGAATCATTCTTAGGCAAACTTTTTAATGGTACCCAACCTTCATCATACGAACTCGTATTCCGCCACTTTTTGGTAACACACGTAAATTCATGATTCATACACGTATGGATGACGACGACTTCATTAGTCACACTCGTTCGGGAACTCTGACTCCTTGGTTGTTATTTCCCCCGTCTCATCTTACTATCCATGAATGTTGTAAAGTCACTGTCACTACTCTAGATGAGTATCGTCATCACCATTTATCGCTACGGTTGCGTATTACTTGTTATCATGACTCGTTACTCTTTTCATACCTAAATACAATATTGTCTGACTCGAACCACATTGACGTGAACAATCATTGATACACTTCCCTCGGGGAACGCTTGTTTATAGTTGCACAAATTCTTTCGATTTAATACGAGTCATGTTTGAGACGTCGTTACATTTTGTTCATTTTAGATTTTCGCGATGACGCGAACTTGAATCTATAGAGTGATGTGGGAATGGAGGTATGAGTTAGCATAATATAACTACACTCGATCAACGTAGTTATATTACGGTAAGACATACCAAAGTTCTAGTGACGCGTGATGGTGGTTAGACTCGATCAACCTAAACACCACCATGTGCCATGTACATGACTTCATCTTTTCAGGTTTGGACATCCGAAAACTCCGAGAATATTTATAACAACCATACCAGGGACACACCTTCAATTATTGACAAATTATATTTATGCTTCCGAATGAATTACCGATTCCATTCGACTTCAACCGTATGTCGCACGGGTATACTAGCTCGTCCTCGCGCAGTCTTATTGACTAACTACAATTTACTCGTTATGCTCACATCGGGGCGGAAACTTCTCTTGCATCACCCTCGTACTTCCGGTTCAGGAGGTCCTTATTCTAAATTCTCAAAGGAGAGCGACTCTTCACGTCATATAAGTATTCGCCGCGAGGGTGGATAGTCCTAACAATCGTTTTCAAAACCCGATAAGAACTTGCCCCGACGAACGTTTTTGGAAACCGATAAATCTTTCGCGACGCGAATTTTCTTGAGAAACTTGTCCTAACAAACTTGTCTAAATATACCTTACGGAATGTACTCCGTTTTGGACCGAGATCCTCATTTCATTTCTAGACTTCGGAGTGCCTCACAAAAAGCCTCGGGACCGCGTTTAGACATGAGTACCGCGTACCATCCACAACCCGACGGACCGAACAAACATGCGATTTAAACCTTGGAAACCATAATACAAGTTTGTATTACCAACTCCAAATTTACTTGAGAAAAGTATTTCCCTTAAACCGAATCCTCGTACTACAATGATTTTCATTCAAGTTTTAACGTCACTCCTTTTGAAACCACATGTGACCGGAAACGTCATTCTCCTTTGTCGAACCAAGTAAACGATGATCAATTCACCGGGGCCGAGGTTATTCATGAGCAACCGAGAAAATTTATTCATATTCGGGTAAAACCCTACGCGACTCGTAATCACCAAGAGCTACGCCGATGTTAGACGTAAACATTTCAAATTCCACGTGGGAAAACCGCGTCACGTTAGGAGTCGCACCTTGGAAAGGTGCAATCCGTTTCGGGAACACGTAGGAAGCTAAATCCGCGGTATTTTGATCCTTTAAATTCTTGGGGTGTTTTGGACCCGTCGCTAGCCGTTTAGACTTTTCCGACTCATTTTGGGTCTCCGTTTATCCTACGTTCGATGTATCAACTCAAAGACGTGTTTTGCGAAACGAGAACTTGTTATCTTCTTTGATGAACTCACTATCGACGATGAACCTCACTTCCTAGGAGGACCGGAAACCATAAAATCATGGAACCAAACCTTAAAACGACATACGACCCCGACCTTCAGGTTCGTTGAAATACCCTAGAACGTACTTCTCCTTCGTTCGTAGAATTGGCAACACAAAATCTCGAGGAAGATTCAACAACTACTACTTCCAACTAAATTTCGGGACGAAATTTCTTTTGAGTTGTGGATAATGTAACATCCCGCGTTTTTCCGTTAAATTTATTTTTAACACCGTCTTTTTCTTTTAAATAATACCTTTCGTTATTTAAATTCGTAGTTTCCGTTGACTAACGTTCATAAAAATTCCGTCATTTAATTATAACATCTCTCGTTAACTTGCGTTTTAAAAATATTCGATCGGTTAAATCCCGCACCCGCTTTGAAACTCGAGGGACCGGAGTTGCCAAATGGGCAAACTAGTTGACTAGGTCAACTAGTCAACCCATTTTTCCACCATTCAATCCCTCTCTCTCTCTCTCTTTCTTTCTTTTTTCTCTCAAGAACACAAACATAATTCATCATCTAAATTCGGATCGGGAAGCAAACTTCAAAACAAATTACATATTCGTGATCCTCTCATCATCCTCTTCGATTTGGTACCAATTTCATCCATTTTGGGTAACATTTCTAAAACACTAAATTTTCTCTAAATTCGTGTTTTTGACTTGAAATGTTGTTAGTTAGTGTCTATGGCTCGTGTATAACATGAATATATGATTTGTATGTTCGATCTTGATGTTTTGGTGTAACTAGCTTGAAAATGAAAAGTGTATGCTTAATCTTTGATTTTGGATGATGAAATGTGTTTAGATGTTAATGTTTGTGTGTTCAAAGTGTTAGTTACTTCAATAGCTTCGTTTTGGTGTGTTGATTGACATGAAAACCTTACATTAACATGATTAGTGATTTTGAGGTTTGGTTAGGGTTTGACAACTCTTAAAACGAACTTTTGATGCGTTGAATGCTTATTAATGTTATTGATAAGTGTTTAGTTGTGTTACATGTTTCATTACCTTCAAAACGGCATATCGTATGTATAAATCGGATTCCCGAAACTTGAATTGCAATTGATGAACTTGAAACCTTGTTTTGGAACGTTTAACGAACTTTCGACGAGATTTTTGTTGTCTAAAATGATAAATTTGATTTAAGAAATGTATCTAGTTGTGTTCCTTGTCGAAAGAGCTTTCCGGTGATATAAAATACATGTCTTGATTGTTTGCGGATCATAAACTAGGATTGATTGAAGTTTGGCTCGTGCCTTGTGTTTTCTGCAAACAGGACCTGTAAGCCTCTTGGGACGCCGTCCCGACCTCCTAGACGCCGTCCCACCTTTTGAACCTAGACGCCGTCTAGGGTATCAGGACGCCGTCCCAACCTTCATTTTGGGACGCCGTCTAGCAACTTGGGACGCCGTCCCATTTGGCTAAAACTGGCTGTTTGTTTTGGTCATTTGACATGAAA
Source organism: Rutidosis leptorrhynchoides (assembly GCF_046630445.1). Classification (NCBI taxonomy): domain Eukaryota; kingdom Viridiplantae; phylum Streptophyta; class Magnoliopsida; order Asterales; family Asteraceae; genus Rutidosis; species Rutidosis leptorrhynchoides. The sequence continues at coordinate 553,709,041 of NC_092335.1, read as the reverse complement.
ATGTTTGCTATGCTACGGACCTCCGATTAACATGAAACTTGGCCAACATGCTCATATATGATTATATAACTTAGAAAAATTGTCGGATATCCAACCCGACCCCGTTGACTTTTCTGTTGACTTTGACCCGACCAAGTTGACTTTTAATCAAACTTAACCAAATAATTGTGCAATCGTTCTAACATGTTTTTATACTTGTACCTTGCATGAAACATGACAATTTGATTCACATGCTATTAGGATCGAGTCTTAACGAGCCATAGGACTAATTGAACATCTTTGACCTATCGTGTTTACCGTTATTGATACAAACCTATTGTTTAGGTCAAGACTAGCATTGTTCTTTGCACACGTTTACTTGTTGAAGTACTTTTATACTCGTGCACTCGAGGTGAGATCATAGTCCCATCTTCCAACAACTTTTATACTTTTAAATTATGGGATGAGAAACATATACAGTTTTATACTACATACTTTTATACTTTGAACACAAGTACAAGGAAACAAACATTCCACAGCGAGTTAGAACAAAAATCCTCAATTCGATTATCATTAGTTACACTTGCAGGGTGTAAGCGAGAACTTATATTGTGTGGCCATACGGGTTTGACAAACCCTCATTACGGACGGTTCGCTACCGTCTACGGATGAAATATATTTTCGAGAAACAGTGTATGTTCTAACACTATTGTGATGGGGTTCTATGGGAGGAAACGTTAAGTCTTGATAATTGGGTGCTCGCGAACAATACTTTTGGAATGCAAACGATTTTGATAATCAACTATGGGAATACTAAATCTTGTGGTTCAAAAACAACGTTTACAAACACCTATGATTTCACCAACGTTTTTCGTTGACAGTTTTCTATATGTTTCTCAGGTTCATACTCGGCTACTTGATACATGCTTCCGCACACTTTGATTTCTTGCTTGGGGTCAAGCATACATACATGCATACGCTAGTGATAGCACCTTTGGATTCAAACTTTTGTTTACATACTTACGCTATTTACAGCAACTGTGTTTTTAAACTAATTATGTCGCAAGTTATTTCATTTATACTTTATGACTTTTGTAAACTTAGACTTGTTGTCGAACGGTTTTGTAAACTAAACTTGCAAGTCTTGTACCTTTCAAATGAATGCGACATAATTTTGGTCAAACGAGTCTCATATAGGGACTACGACCACGCAACGGGACCTAAGTTAACGGCGCCGTCAATAACGGTTTTGGTCGGGTCGTTACACCGTAAACAACACGAGAAGATTAATCATAAGACCTCATGATTGTACGCAACACGTCATTTGACAACACGGTACTTTATGTACGCAACACGTCATTTGACAACATGGTACCATGGGTCGAGATTAATTCGGATCAATACGAATACGATGGGGTCTTTATTTATTTTATTGAGCAACTAATTGTGGACCACTAACATCGGACTGCTAACTACGGACTAAGAAAACATTAAAAGTATTATAAGTATATATATATATATATATATATATATATATATATATATATATATATATATATATATATATATATATATATATATATGTAACGATTACTTGAAAAGAAAATATGTTGATATATTATATATATGGTTAGGTTCGTGATATCTATCGAAGACCAAGTCGTGTTGAATACCTTCAAGGCAAAAGTGAGTTTCATTACTCCCTTTTTATATATATTTTTGGGCTGAGAATACATGCATTGTTTTATAACTATTTTACGAAATGGACACAAGTACTAAAAACATATTCTACGTTGAGTTGTACCACCTTGTATATTTTTCCCTAATAGCTTGGTAACTACCATTTACATGCGGTATTGTAAACGTGAATCCTGTTGATAGATCTATCGGGCCTGACAACCCCAACCGGACTGGACGACCAGTATTCAACGGTTGCACAGTACTTCGTTTTCAGTGACTACACTTGGTACAGTGTAGTGAGATTTCATAATAAAGGGAATATGCGACATTGATTAAATGTTAAGTATGTTTACCAAGTGCTCAACCACTTAAATATTTTTATTAAAACGTTTATGTATATTAAATCTTGTGGTCTATTACTATTACGGAAATAATTGATTATGATAAACTAATGAACTCACCAACTTTTTAGTTGACACTTTAAAGCATGTTTATTCTCAGGTATTAAAGAAATCTTCCGCTGTGCATTAGCTCTTTTTAAGGATATTACTTGGAGTCATTCATGACCTACTTTGAAAGACGTTGCATTCGAGTCGTTGAGTTCATCAAGATTAATATTAAGTCAATTATAGTTGGATGTAATATGAAATGGTATGCATGCCGTCAATTTTTGATGTAAAGAAAGTTTGTCTTTTAAAAACGAATGCAATGTTTGTAAAACGTATCATATAGAGGTCAAATACCTCGCAATATAATCAACTATTGTGAATCGTTTATAATGTATATGAACGGGTCCTTTCAGTTGGTATCAGAGCGGTGGTCTTAGCGAACCAGGTCTGCATTAGTGTGTCTAACTGATAGTCGTTAGGATGCATTAGTGAGTCTGGACTTCGACCGTGTCTGCATGTCAAAAGTTTTGCTTATCATTTCGTGTCAAAAATTATCTGCTTATCATTCTTAGGGAATCATTTGCTTATCATTCTTAGTCTAGACACATCTTACTGCATTGATTGCATGAATAGTGTATAGACAAAATTCATATCTTAGCGTATCTGCTAATTCATATCTTAGCGTATCTGTTACAGTAAACTTTACCTGGCATATTCTGTAAATTCCTCCGTAATTTACGAAATATTTTGTTCTATATATATAGATATTCTATGTAATTAGAATACCACCCGATAGCCGGAAAAATCATTTCATATCGAAAAATCTTTTATTAAATCGTACGAAATGGAATTCGTCATTAGTTCAAGTCCCTCGCATTCCGAAATGGAATCCCACTCAAGCTCCGAAAGCAGTGTAACTGGAATGGATCAACCAATCAGCCATCATCTATTCTGGATGAATTGGGGATGGGTTCGTAGCCTCCTTAATTATTGGAGACTAGAAGAAGGCGATCCTTTCCATCCACCACATTGCCCTCTTGGCGAAGAACCTGAAGCACTTACCGGCGAACCTGTCCGAAACACCATTTTCTCTCTCATTTCCAGAGTATCTCGTCACGATTATATACTACACCAAATTCTAGATCTTATTTATCCGCTCGTCCGAACCGACAATCACCCCGGTGTAATAGAAGAAGTCAACGAGCTTCGCGCTCGGGTAGTGGCTTTGGAGAATATGTTGCAGAGGTTACAAACACCAGCAGCAGCACCCGCAGCATAACCAGTACCACCATCATTAACACCAATAGTACCATTACCACCCCCAACCACAACTGCGTCATAAACCTCAACTTTACAATCTGTCCCACGAGCACCAATGTCATACGCTCTGTAGATACCAAAGAATACCAACAACAACAAACGATGAAGTATTGATTCATAATTTCATTGAAGAAACATTATGCGACGATTATGTAGTCTCTAAAGTCTTAGAAATTATCTACTCTAGCCCTAACCATAAATCAGATGAGTGAACCAAAATGATAGGAGGAAGAGTAGAAACCCTGACAAGAATGGTGCGTGATTTACTTGTTTTACCAACAGCATCATCATTACCATTAGCATCACCAGCATAGTCACTGCCGTCAGCATTGTCAGAATTAGCAGCACCTATAACATCACAAGCTCCGTCAGTTCAAGAATCACCGTGGACATCATTACTAATCAACAACGCGTATAATGAAGTATTGATCACAGTAGTGAAATACTATGTGAAGATTATGTAATCTCTAATGTTAGAGATTATTCATTTCTAACTCCAGCCTAAGATCAAATGAACTTAATTTAGTATTAATTCATCAAATCTGTATTACATCTGAAGAAAATATATACATGTATATTTTCATAAAGACTGTAATAAATTTCTTTTGTACAAAATACTAATTGTGAAATTTTTTTTTAACGGGTAGGTAATACTCAAGAGATATATAAAATTCACAATTAATATGTTACATTCTTCGAATCTGATTCAGTAATCATCAACTATACTCACTATTGTCATAACAATATACATTCTTTTATAGAAATCAAAATAACCATACTCATTCAAATTCAATTACATATTCTGATTTTGAAATCGCAAAATTTAATTCGAGATATAGCCAAAAATCATCACTCTTAAATCCTTACATCTTGCAAAGCTATACTTTGACTTCAAAACTGTGTTAGAACATCATAGGTATATTAACGATTACAATCTGTGTCTAAACCCTTCGAAATTCCTGAAGACGCTTCAAATAATGAACAATCGAGATGATGATCCAACCACATGTTACCCACAGTATACACCTGAAAAACTCTCGAAACTAAAGTCATAGTTTAACACGTATCCGTGTCAGACTCTTTGGCATTTATTAGCAAAAATGACCTTTCAATTCCTTACCAAAGTAGACAGTTGTGTCACAGCTCCACAAGTCAACTTCGACTTTTCAATTAAAACGGTCTTATTATAATCTCGATATATACGATGCCCTTTCGCCATCGTTACCGGAGAACCGTTTATGTCCCACCACATTAGTAATAAACTTACCAACAATTTCACTGATCTTTGATTTTCAGAAAAATCGATATATTCATTAGAACCCTATCATATACTCATTCGTACTTTGTAACAAGAATTGCCATACCAATTATTGAGAATCAGTAATCAGTATTTTGAAATCTTGCAGCATGTCTACATCAACAGTTATATATACATATAACGTCTACCTCCAAGACTTACATACTTCGAATGTGAAGTTTCTGAAAAACGCCTAAACTGCGAACTAGTTCTCGAAATTTTAAAAAATGCTGATGAAGCAGCAGAAACTGTCAACGATCTTAACAGTAAAAAGTTTGATGATAAAAAATAGTGTGTTGGAAAAACTCAGAAAAAGAGAAGGTTTGGAACTGGAAAACGGATTGAGCAAAGTATGAAGGAGGCTGTGGACAAATCACAAAGACTAAACCTGCCTCCAAAGAATCCAAATGATTCAGTATCATCATTATCAAATACCTTGCTCCTGACTCTAAACCCTTGTGGATAATATTCTTCATCATCCTCTTATCTTAAATATTCTAAGATATCATCATATCTTTCATTATAAATATCCTCCATATTTTTGAAGATATTTTCATAACTATTCTTAACTGAAATTTTTTTATCTCTTCGCGATATCAGTGATACATTATAAAGGAAACTGTATTAGTTTCTAAATTCTGAAAAATTCGAATTTAAATTATGAATGTTTTTGAAGTAGTGTTGGGAACTGAAGCATTAGTTAGTATAATATAATGACACTTGATCAACGTGATTATATTACAGTAAGTCATGCTGAGTTTCTAATGGAACGTGATGATTCACAGATTATAACGTCATCATGTGCCATGTTACACGACTCTTACATTCTACCTAATCTCCAAACATATCGAGAACATATTCTTTCTGATAATTCTATCTTTTCTCTTGAATTTTGGTAATTTGACAAATCAAGATCGTGCCATTTCAATTTTACTCTTAGAACATTAACTATGTTCATTCCGAAATTCATATCTACGAAATCTGGACCATTATATACGGTGCTTAATCGCAAGAAGAGGAAATGAAAGAATGAAACTCTGAAATAGAAATGGGAGTATAAATCGCAGTAAATAGAATGGAGCATTAACTATAGATGACATTGATTATAGAAGACAGAAGCAGGGACTTGGAAATATAAGGGAAGATATAAAGCCCAATGACAACCCGAAAATTATAAACCATATATATCGATGCATATAGCAATATAAAGACACGGGAGAACTAAAAACACTATAAAACCAAGAGTATAGTAGAAGTAAATAGATTCTTCCGGCGGTAGATGAAAAAGAAGAACGATAGATATGAAAGTGAGGAGTATATCAAGAATCAGCACTGGATGGAGCATATTGACAAATACTTTAAAATATGAGTTGAGGGAGAAAGAATAGAAGGTGTGAGTTGTAAGGAAACGAAGATGGTGGATTTATAGTGAAGTAACAGACAGAACAATCAGGACAGATCATCGCATTTAACCAAAGAGAATTCTAATTTCCTTAATTATCGAAGAACCCAAATCTTATGATGAAGATTTCCTCTAAATCTGAAAATCAACCGTGACTACGTCACTGGTTAAAACGAATCTGCATTTATTCATTTCACTCTTTTGTGATAGCTTCACTTATACTCTTCGCGTAATCAAATTGTTTTATCTATATTACTCAATGATTATAAAACTCTATTTATCAACTCATATTCGTCATGAAAACATTTTTATGGTTAGCCATGACGATCTCGATCAAATTTCGAGACGAAATTTATTTAACGGGTAGGTACTGTAACGACCCGGATTTTTCCGATCATTTTATACCTATGAGATTAATATTTACATAAATTAAACCTTACCAACATGATAAGCAATCCAAATTGTTGAGACTTGTGTTTTTGAAAAGAGTTTTACACAACGTTTGACCGTCCAATTTGACCGATGATATCACGAACTATATAACATACGATAATTATACGTTTGTGTATATATATGTATTTATATATATTTAACATGATTTAAGGATGGTTTAACATCTCATTGTGTACTAATGACAATGAGTTATAAGTATATTTTGAAACTACTAACTTAAGTTTTCAAAACGATAACTATACGTAACGTTCTTTGACTTAAAACTTATAATGTTTATACATGTATCGTATAGATATGTATTTAATCACTTTTAAAGGGCTTTTATACATAAAATAATATAAGTATATTTACAAAAGATAGCTATATTTGAATCCTCGTTCCGTTTCCTCAAGATTTCTATACGTATATATAGGGTATATGTACCCGTATCATACCCAGCTTCTATACGTATTTACTATTGATATATACACATCAAATCAACATCCTAATCAACATTATTACTGCCCTAGATATGAGGTAACTAGGATTTGTCAAGCAGCATGAATTATTAGTAAGAAAACAAAATTAGGAATCTGATGTCGTGCGAGGTGTACGTGAAATACTTATTAATTTTAGCAGAAAATACGATTAAATACGATACAATTTTACACAAGATATTTATTTATTTAGAGAATGGATATACTTAAACCTTTCTACAACACTTATAGGCAGTGTACCTAATCGTACAGTAGTGTAGTTTTTAGTAAGTCCGGTTCGTTCCACAGGGAAAATCTTTAAACAAAGCTTAACGCTATATTAGTTTACTTTTATAAAAATGAAAATATATATATAAGTAATATTTTTATTATAAAGGGGGGTTTTTACCGTTTAATGACCAGTTTGTCGATTTTAAAACTTTAGTCGCAGTTAAAACCAAATGTAAAATAATAAATAAATACAAGACTTAATTTAAAGCGTAAAGTAAATAACGATAATGAAATTGCGAATAATAAAAGTGCGATAAAATAAACTTGCGATAATTAAAAAGTACGATAATTAAAAGTGCAATTAAATACAATAACAATAAAAATGCGATAATTAGAAGTGCAATTAAATATAAAATAAAGGAAATTAAATATGAAATAAAAGAATTATGCTTATTTAAACTTCCATAACCATGATGTTTGACGTGTTGATTTTAGTTTTATGCCCATGGGTTAATTGTCCTTTGTCCTGGATTATTTAATATGTCCGTCTGGTTTTTGTCCATAACAGTCCATCAATCATAAATATAAAGTGCGAGTGTCCTCGTCAAATTATCCTTATACCCGAAGTTAAATATTCCAACTAATTGGGGACTTAAACTGTAACAAGATTTTAATACTTTGTTTAATAATTACACCAGGATGTCGACTGAGTGTAACCCAAGGTTTTAATATTTTGTTATCAATTATACCAAGTGTCTTTGTACATAATTTCACCCCTGTTTTAATTATTCTAGTGGCTATTAATCCATTCCCGTGTCTGGTTAAATGAACGATTATTCGTACATATAAATACCCTGCCCATCGTGTCCGATCGAGTGTATATGGTAATTTATAGGGACGCCCAATTGTAAATCTTTATATTAATATTAACAAACTATCATTTAGTTAAACAAATATAAAGCCCATTAATAGCCCATATTCTAATTTCCACAAGTGTCATTCTTTTGTCCAAACCCCAATTATGGTACAAAGCCCAATTACCCAATTTTAGTAATTAGCCCAACATCATGATTACTTCGGATTAAATAAGCATAATAATAACTTAGCTACGAGACATTAAATTAAAAAGTTTGAACATAACTTACAATGATTAAAAATAGCGTAGCGTTACACGGACATAATTTCGACTTACACCCTTACAACATTCGCTAACATACCCTTATTATTAGGATTAAAATTAAAATTAAAATTAAAATTAAAATATAAATATAAATATTTACGTATAGATATAGAGAGGATGGATATATGATTGATATTTTTGCGATCAGAATTCGTTTGCTTTTATAGGGAGTTTCAGAATTTGGGGCTCCGCGACTCGCGGCATTTTTGCTCTTCAAACTCCGCGAGTCGCGGAGTTTGAAATTCCAGCTCACTCCAAATTGGATCTTAGTCTGCCGACGGTTTATTATATAATATAATATATATATAATTTATATAATTAATTATATATTATATTATATTTATATACATAGTTAACTTGTAATTTTTAGTCCGTTGCGTCGAGCGTTGAGAGTTGACTCATGTCCCGGTTCCGGATTTTCGAACGTCCTTGCGTACAATTTTATATTTTGTACTTTGCGTTTTGAATCTTGTACTCTTGTAATTTCGAGACGTTTCTTATCAATAATTGGAACCTCTTTGATTGTATTTTGTACTTTTGAGCTTTTTGGTCGTTTGCGTCTTCAATTCGTCGAATCTGTCTTTTGTCTTCACCTTTTAATATTTAAACAAATATCACTTGTAAATAGAACAATTGCAACTAAAAGCTTGTCTTTCTTGGGGAATAATGCTATGAAATATATGTTCGTTTTTAGCATTATCAAATATTCCCACACTTGTGTAACATCCCGCATTTTTCCGTTAAATTATTTTAACGCCCGTCTTTTTATTTTAAAAATATCCTTCGTAACTAAATTCGTATCCTCCGTTAGCTAACATTCTTAATATTTTTCCGTTATTGGATTTTAACATCCTCCGTTAATACGCGTTTTAAAATATTCCGTTTAGGTAATTCCCGCACCCGACTACAAACGCGAGGGACTAATCTCGCCACTCGGGCAAACTTGGCTAACTAGTAACCCACCATCCACCACCAACCTCCCATTTCTCTCTATCTCTTTTTCTTACTTCCCTTTTATGCTCTCAAAACCTTCAAACACAAAATCATCATCCAAATTCGATTTAGGGAGCTAGCAACAAAATAAATTACATATTCGTGATCCTCTCTTCATCCTCTTCATTTTGGTACCAACTTCATCTCGTTTGGGTAACATTTCTAAAACTCTAGATTTCTCTAAATTCGTGTTTTTGACTTGAAATGGTGTTAGTTAGTGTCTATGGCTCATTGTGATGTCGTGTATGTAATTTGTATGCTCGATCTCGTTGTTTTAGTATAACTAGCATGAACTTGAATTTTGGTGTGTTGTTCTTGAATTTTGGATGATCATATGTTGTTAGATGTTAAAAGTTCATGTTCTAATTGTGTTCCTAGTATCACTAGCTTCAATTTGATGTGTAGGTTGCTTTAGAAAAGTTCATGAACTTGATTTATGATTTTGGTGAATTTGGGTTAGGGTTGATGAACTTGAAATGGACTTTTGATGCATTGAATGCCATGGATTATTATTGGTAAGTGTTTAGTTGGATTGTATGCTTGATTACCTTCGAAACGGCATATCATTCATGTAAATTGGTTGCCCGAATCATTGAATTGCATTTATGAACTTGTATGCGGTTAATGTTAAGCATTAGATGCGGTTTTGGTTGTTGTATTAGGTAGATTGATTGATGAAATGTGTTTAGTTGTTTTCCTCGTCAAATTACCTTCCCAACGGTATAAGATACTTGTCTTGATTGTTTGCGGATCATAAATGGTGATTGTTTGAAGTTAGGTTCGTGCATAAAACTTAAAAACTGCCAGAATTCTCTGCACAGGTAATGGCGCGGCGCGCCATATACCCGCGCGGCGCGCCAAAGTGGTCTGTCCAACTTTGTCAATTTTCGAATAATGTTTGCTATGCTACGCACCTCCGATTCACATGTAACTTGTCCTAACATACTCATACATGATTAAAAACCTCAGAAAAATAGTTCGGGACCCGACCCGAACGTGTTGACTTTTTCGTTGACTTTGACCGACCAAAGTTTGACTTTTTGTCAAACTTAACCAAATGATTATGCAACCTTCCTAACTTGTTTATATACTTGTACCTTGCATGAAACTTGACAATTTGATTTCACATGCTACATAATCGAGTCGTAACGAGCCATATGACTAATTGAACATCTTTGACCTATCGTGTTTACCGTTATTGATACGACCTATTTGTTTAGGTCAAGACTAGCACTATCCTTCGCACACGTTATTTTGTGAAGTACTTTTCGTACGTGCACTCAAGGTGAGATCATAGTCCCACTTTTACTCTTTTTGAACTTACATTTGGGATGAGAAAACATAAACATTTCTTTACTAAGTGAACACAAGTACAGGAAAACAAACATTCTACATATGAGTTTAGAACAAAATCCTCAATTCGATTATCATTAGTTACACTTGTCGGGTGTAAGCGAGAACTTATGTTGTATGGATCCATATGGGTTTGACAAACCCTCATCCAAACGGTTCGCTACCGTTTACGAATGAAATATATTTTCGAGAAACAGTGTATGTTCTAGCACTAAGTGATGGGGTTCAATGGGAGAAATGTTAAGCATTGATAATTGGGTGCTCGTGAAACAAATTTTGGAATGGTTAACTATTAATTCGATGTTGCAAATCTTGTGGTTCAATCTTCTTATTTACTCACTTACTTACTTAAACCTATGATTTCACCAACGTTTTCGTTGACAGATTTCTATGTTTTTCTCAGGTCTTTGAACGATATGTGTTACATGCTTCCGCTCATTATTTTGATACTTGCTTTGGATGTCGAGTATTTATGCATACACGGAGCGTCTTTTGGCTACTTTTAAATTGTGTCGCATAAGTTTCATTTGTACTTATAACTTTGTAACGTAACTTGTGGTGGAACTATTCTCGTAAACTTTGAACAATCTTTACATTTGAAATGAATGCGACATATCTTTTGGTCAAACGTTGTTTTAAAGACTTATGACCACGTAACGGGACCTAAGTAGACGGCGCCGTCAATGACGATTTTGTCGGGTCGCTACAGATGGTATCAGAGCGTTGGTTGTAGGGATTTAGAGTTCATTGGTGTCGACCCCGAGTCATAGGGTACATTGGTGAGTCTAGACTACAACCGGCATATAGACTTGAAGTAGGAATTACTTGACTACTTGTGCATTTATACTCGAACGCTTCTACTCATATCTACTCTTAGTTCCTCTTAATCTCTCGTTGTTTAATTTGATTGACACGCCACCTTGACTATATGAAATGATGTCGAATGCACATATGAATCAGGGTAATATAATTTCCGGGATTATATTACGGTGACTCATATGAACGTTCCGACATTATGACATAAAGAATTTAAGGCGAGTCGAGGAAAAACTTCTCTTTATCTTTATTCTATATCACGGTTAGTATTATTGAGAATACTAATCAATGATATTCTTGTGTCATGAAGGAACAATGGCTCACCAAGGTCAACCCAATACTCCTTCCGAAACTCTCGAACAAGCTCTTCAACGAATGATAACCACCGCCGTGGGTGCGGCCGTGGCCGATCACTTTTCCAACAACAATAATCATGGAGCTGGTAATTCAAACGAGGGGTGCTCCTACAAGAACTTCATGGGGTGCAAACCTCCCACTTTCGATGGAACCGAGGGACCGGTTGCTCTCACCAGATGGTTTGAACAAACGGAAGCCGTTTTTAACATAAGCGGTTGTCGGGACCAAGATAAGGTCAAGTTTTCCACCCTCACTCTCACCGGTATTGCTTTCTCATGGTGGAACACGTATGTACAATCGGTGGGTATCGATGAAGCCCACGCACTCTCTTGGACCGAATTAAGAGAAAGAATGATCACCGAATACTTTCCGCGCGACGAAACTTGAAGGCTCGAACAGGGGCTAAGAAATTTACAAACGGTCCGGAATGACCTCGAAGCTTATAATCAACGGTTTGCTGAACTAGTATTAATGTGTCCAAACCTCATGACTCTCGAGTCCCTAAGAGTTGAACTTTACATGGATGGCCTTCCGAAGAGCATTCAACACAGGGTAATGTCATCCAAACCCGCCAACCTACAAGAGGCTTTAACGATGGCTCGCCAATCTATAGAAACGGTGGATGAAATTGAAGCACCGGCACCAACGGCCGAGGACCAACCGGGTAACAACAAAAGAAAATGGGAAGCCTCTCAATCCAGCAACTACAACAGCAACAACTTTGCCAAGGAACTTTTCACCTCCGTCGGCAAGAAAAGTTATGCTGGAACTCGACCTTTTTGCAACAAATGCCACAAGCATCACTTTGGTGAATGTGGCAAGCTAATTTGCCACCGGTGCCAGGGAAGTGGTCATATTGCCAAATATTGTGGAAGTACCGCCCCCGTCAGTCAAAAGGGACCCAACACACAAAAGCCGGGTGTTTGTTTCGAATGTGGCCAACCGGGTCATTTTAGGAATGCATGTCCAACGAAGAAAGCCAACCCCAACACACGCGGCCGAACTTCCAACATTAGCACCGAGGATGCTCGAGACGACATGAACTAGTCACGGGTACGTTTCTTCTTAACAACTCCTATACTTCATGTTTATTCGATTCGGATGTCGATAAATGTTTTGTATCCAAGGCTTTAGAGCCTACTATTTGCACTCCACCACCCCTAGATATTACTTAGGCCATTCAAGTGACCAACGGAAAACTATTGCGTACCGAAAAATTTATCGGAGAGTGTACGTCAAACTTATTGGGTAGGTAATTTGAACTTTGATTTGACATCTATAGAACTAGGGAGCCCAAAACCTATACGTTAGGAAGGGAATGTTTTCCCCACATATATGTGATTTTAGTGAACTAAATAATTTCCGTTTAAGAACCGATATCCTCTTCCCCGTATCAACAACCTCTTGAACCGTTACACGGATCTCGCGTATATTCTAAAATCGACCTTCATTCTGGTTATCATCAATTGAGGGTTAAGGGAGAAGATGTCTCCTAAACCGCTTTTCGAACTCGCTACGATAGTTATAAATTTCTTTTAGTGCCGTTCAATTTATCTAAGGCTCCGCCCGTATTCATAGACCTCCGGAACCGCGTATGCAAACTTATCTAGACAAATCCGTTACCGTACTTATAATTATAAGCTATTCAAGCGGAAAGGAAAAACGAACAACGTCTCCGTCTTACGCTCGAACTCTTGAGAAAAGAGCAACTCTATGCCGAATTCTCCAAGTGAGAATTTTGGTTAAACGAAGTCCAAATTCTAAACCATATTGTTAGTGGTCAAGGTATTACAGTAGATCTTGCAAAAAAAAAAAAAAAAAAAAAAAAAAAATTTGAATAAATTAATTAATTTTGGAGAAACCCTCACGACTCCGACTTGTATTCGTAAAATTTTGGATCTCGCGATTATTACCAAAGATTAATTTCCGATTTTTCCCGTATCGCTCGTCCTCTAACCTCGTTAACGTACTAAGGAAAAAAAAAAATTAAACATTTTCCGTGTCCGGACTTTGAACGTGATTTTTCACACCAACCTTACTAGATAAATTCGTGTGACACAAAATGGAACTCAAATATAGAAATACTTCTACGTGAACGCCTGAAAGGCAACCCCTCTCGACTCGAAATCAAGGAAGCTGAAATTCGTTATTTTACACGGAGAATTTGAATACTTATTTATGGATCCGATCAATCTTCTCATCATCGCGTACCACGATACATAGCTCTGCTATTTCACTATTACCATCTGATATTACTGAGACCAAAGATAACACACAATCCAAGGATACCCCTTTCTTCTTTGACTTAACGTCCTTGTGCTTCTGTTATACGGCCAACTACTACTCAACCCCGAGCTATACAACTACGTGTACTATCTCGTTTCCCACCAAGTCTCAACATTTGGCCACTAGATGCGCGATATGGCTACCTCAAAATGTGAACTCATCCTATTCTAAGTTCTCATTTCACTCATATCTTTTCGCTCGTACTTCCGTATACGGAAACCTTTTTATATAATTTCTCAATGGAGAGAGAGACTCTTCACGTGTTACTAGTATTCGCCACGAGGGTGACTAGCCCTTACGAACATTTTTCAGTAGCCGACAAGAAACCTGTTCCAACAAACGCTTTCGAACCCTAACTAACTTGTCCAATCATATCTTAAGAAATTATATTCCAACACGGTGTATCATTGTCAATTATCCCGGATCGAAAATACTCGTTACACATCTTGTTTACAAGAAGCCTTCGGAACACGTTTAGACGTGAGTACTGCGTATCTTCCACAAACAGACGAGCTAAGCAAACGAACAATTTACATCTTGGAAAGACATGTTAAAAACTTGTATTGTCGCCTTTAGTTGATCCCTCTTACAACAGTAATTACCACTCGCGTGTTAACGTACACTTTTCGAAACTTTATATAACCACAAATGTTGTTCTCCTATTCGTTGGACCGAAGTAGGTGACAAGCAAATCATCAGATCCGAAATCATTCAAGAAACAACCTTTGAGATAGTTCAAGTCCGAGAAGGGCTCAAGACGGCCCGTGGTCGCCAAAGGAGTTATACCAATGTTAGATGAAAATCTCTCAAATTTAAAGTCAGTAACTGTGTAATATTGAAAACCACACCTTGGAAAGGTATAATCCGTTTCGGGAAATCGAGGAAATTTATATCCACAATATTGATCCTTTTGAAATCTTGGGGCGTCTTGGAACCGCTTTCTACCGTTTAGAACCTCCGACTCAATTAAGTTTCCGTTTACCTTACGTTCCATGTAACAAACTTAGATACGTGTCCTGCGGAACAGGAACGTGCTATCCTTCTAGATAAACTTACTATTGATGACAACTCCTCTTCGTAGAAAGACCGGTTGAAACTGTGGATCGTAAAACCAAGCCTTAATACAACATAAAACCCCGACTGTCCAAATTCGTGGGAATGCCCAAGGACGTATCTTCACTTATTCATAGCATTGACAATGCAAGGTCTCAAGGAAGAGACATCGACTATTACTTCCAACTAAATTTCGGGACGAAATTTCTTTTAAGGTGTGGGTAATGTAACATCCCGCATTTTTCCGTTAAATTATTTTAACGCCCGTCTTTTTATTTTAAAAATATCCTTCGTAACTAAATTCGTATCCTCCGTTAGCTAACATTCTTAATATTTTTCCGTTATTGGATTTTAACATCCTCCGTTAATACGCGTTTTAAAATATTCCGTTTAGGTAATTCCCGCACCCGACTACAAACGCGAGGGACTAATCTCGCCACTCGGGCAAACTTGGCTAACTAGTAACCCACCATCCACCACCAACCTCCCATTTCTCTCTATCTCTTTTTCTTACTTCCCTTTTATGCTCTCAAAACCTTCAAACACAAAATCATCATCCAAATTCGATTTAGGGAGCTAGCAACAAAATAAATTACATATTCGTGATCCTCTCTTCATCCTCTTCATTTTGGTACCAACTTCATCTCGTTTGGGTAACATTTCTAAAACTCTAGATTTCTCTAAATTCGTGTTTTTGACTTGAAATGGTGTTAGTTAGTGTCTATGGCTCATTGTGATGTCGTGTATGTAATTTGTATGCTCGATCTCGTTGTTTTAGTATAACTAGCATGAACTTGAATTTTGGTGTGTTGTTCTTGAATTTTGGATGATCATATGTTGTTAGATGTTAAAAGTTCATGTTCTAATTATGTTCCTAGTATCACTAGCTTCAATTTGATGTGTAGGTTGCTTTAGAAAAGTTCATGAACTTGACTTATGATTTTGGTGAATTTGGGTTAGGGTTGATGAACTTGAAATGGACTTTTGATGCATTGAATGCCATGGATTATTATTGGTAAGTGTTTAGTTGGATTGTATGCTTGATTACCTTCGAAACGGCATATCATTCATGTAAATTGGTTGCCCGAATCATTGAATTGCATTTATGAACTTGTATGCGGTTAATGTTAAGCATTAGATGCGGTTTTGGTTGTTGTATTAGGTAGATTGATTGATGAAATGTGTTTAGTTGTTTTCCTCGTCAAATTACCTTCCCAACGGTATAAGATACTTGTCTTGATTGTTTGCGGATCATAAATGGTGATTGTTTGAAGTTAGGTTCGTGCATAAAACTTAAAAACTGCCAGAATTCTCTGCACAGGTAATGGCGCGGCACGCCATATACCCGCGCGGCGCGCCAAAGTGGTCTGTCCAACTTTGTCAATTTTCGAATAATGTTTGCTATGCTACGCACCTCCTATTCACATGTAACTTGTCCTAACATGCTCATACATGATTAAAAACCTCAGAAAAATAGTTCGGGACCCGACCCGAACGTGTTGACTTTTTCGTTGACTTTGACCGACCAAAGTTTGACTTTTTGTCAAACTTAACCAAATGATTATGCAACCTTCCTAACTTGTTTATATACTTGTACCTTGCATGAAACTTGACAATTTGATTTCACATGCTACATAATCGAGTCGTAACGAGCCATAGGACTAATTGAACATCTTTGACCTATCGTGTTTACCGTTATTGATACGACCTATTTGTTTAGGTCAAGACTAGCACTATCCTTCGCACACGTTATTTTGTGAAGTACTTTTCGTACGTGCACTCAAGGTGAGATCATAGTCCCACTTTTACTCTTTTTGAACTTACATTTGGGATGAGAAAACATAAACATTTCTTTACTAAGTGAACACAAGTACAGGAAAACAAACATTCTACATACGAGTTTAGAACAAAATCCTCAATTCGATTATCATTAGTTACACTTGCCGGGTGTAAGCGAGAACTTATGTTGTATGGATCCATATGGGTTTGACAAACCCTCATCCAAACGGTTCGCTACCGTTTACGAATGAAATATATTTTCGAGAAACAGTGTATGTTCTAGCACTAAGTGATGGGGTTCAATGGGAGAAATGTTAAGCATTGATAATTGGGTGCTCGTGAAACAAATTTTGGAATGGTTAACTATTAATTTAATGTTGCAAATCTTGTGGTTCAATCTACTTATTTACTCACTTACTTACTTAAACCTATGATTTCACCAACGTTTTCGTTGACAGATTTCTATGTTTTTCTCAGGTCTTTGAACGATATGTGTTACATGCTTCCGCTCATTATTTTGATACTTGCTTTGGATGTCGAGTATTTATGCATACACGGAGCGTCTTTTGGCTACTTTTAAATTGTGTCGCATAAGTTTCATTTGTACTTATAACTTTGTAACGTAACTTGTGGTGGAACTATTCTCGTAAACTTTGAACAATCTTTACATTTGAAATGAATGCGACATATCTTTTGGTCAAACGTTGTTTTAAAGACTTATGACCACGTAACGGGACCTAAGTAGACGGCGCCGTCAATGACGATTTTGTCGGGTCGCTACAACTTGAGCGTTGCTTGTCCTCAAGCAATATCGTCTTGAAATACTAGAATCACTTCTTTATTCTTCACACTTTGTACATCAGTGATTTCTATACGGCGGTATAAACAATGGTAGTAACGATATGGTTTACAGTCCCACATGACTATAAAAATTTAGATCCATTAAGGAAATTGGATCTTTATGAAAACATTTGATCTTTTGAAAATTAAATCTAGTTTTTACCCTAGATAAGTTTTCCGAAATAACCCTTCACCGGTGTTTGCAAATTCTTTTTGTGGGTTTGGTGGGTTTAAGATTTGAAAATTTTAGCTCAAAACTTATGGTTTTGTGTCACCCACTCGCTAACCTTGTATTTGGAAAGCAACACGTCCAGTTTACTTGTCCCGTATATTACCTTTCGGTAAACTACCGTCCGGTTGTAAAGGAAAGCGTTGAACAAGCAACTGTTAAGGCAATGTCCCCTGACATGCTTTTAATTATGGTCTATAACGTGTCGGATGCAATTACTATCCTTGGTAGGAGCAATAGTAAAGCTCACCCTTATAATTTTTCGGTCTGGCACAAGGTCCTGTCCTTGACCATGCTATGCAACCACCGTTCTTACGGTTGACACCCGATTTGGTTCAGGTGACCTAATGAATTCCAGGTGAATTTCTAGGATTTTACGTTCAATGGTAATGAACGCATTGAAAAAGGGTTTTTAGGAAACAAATCGGTTTGTAATTTTGATCAAAATATTTTTTTGTTCAGGCTCGAGTTTAGATATCATTGAATTCCATGAGTTTGTAATTCTCAATCTTTAAGGTCGATCTCAAGGATTGAGTAATATCAGGCTTAAAAGCTGATTTTTGATCTTTTAAGGAGATTATCCTTTCTGGGGATCTGATTCATTAGTCTTATCCAGCTAATTTGCATGGTGCCCCCCCCATTGTACGAGATAAATCCTTCTCATGGTTAGGATAAATCTGACCACTTGGCGACCCTGTTTAATGCTGAGGTCCGTGGATTTCCTGCTGATTTTAGTGATGACTTTTCTAGATTTTTCGTCAACCTACAGCTGGTCTGGACGACAACTTCCTGACTTAAATCAAGAAGCGCGTTTCTTTTTCGGAAGACTTTACTTCCTTTTAATGATGGAATTGATTCATCGTGTAGATCCATCTTTCTTACAGTAAATTAGGTAAAACTTTTTAGTTTAGTCCAAAGCAAAAGTATTTTTAGTTATTTGTACAAAAATATGTGATATATGTTTTGAATAACTTGGAGAATTTTCCCACACTTGGCTTTTATTTTCCTTTTTATTGTCCTCTATTCCATTTTAAATGAATTTTAACATTTTGGTTTGTTTCTCAATTTATGTCCTTTCCGAGGTAACAATAATTTCGGTGTTAAAACCTAGTTTTATCGTTCATAAATATGTATAAACATGATTTTGAGTTCATTTAATTGAAAATTTTGAAAAATTTTACTAGAATTGGGTAGTCAGTATATAAGACTAGGGCTGTTCTTTATTATCAGAGAGCACTAGATTCTAATACAACTACTACTTTACTAGTATTTCTAATGGTAACCAAGTGTTTATGATAAAAAAAATTTTAAAAATCCGAAAGAATTTAACCCCTTCCCACACTTAAGATCTTGCAATGCCCTCATTTGCAAGAAATTAGTAACAATTTAAATTATTGAGGGTGATTTGTGTGAAAATGATTAAATTTTACCAAAGTTTCCAAACATATTTGTGTTTGCTTGCTGAATGATAAATGGTGCACATCATTTGTTCATTCCGTCCTGTTGTTATTTCACATATATTTTGCATCTTGTCGTCAAAATTAGTTGCTTTTGCTGAACTTAATGTCAGTCTTTGAAAATGCGTTGTTTTACCCTGTTGTGTACATAAGATAAACTACATACATATATACATATTTTTGAAGTTTGGTATATTACCCCACATTCAAAAATTATTAAAATCTAAGAATAAAAGTTAGAAAATTATAAAAACTATTACAATATTAACATAAGTATTAAACGTATCAACATTACAAATTACAAAATAAATAAAACTAAGTAGACTAGGGATGATACTGATACCAATAGGGGTTCCATGCATAACCATAGGTGATATAGAATGCTTCAGCTGGGTTATACGTAGGATACGGTGGTTGAATTTCTATAGACCAGGGAGGGAATATGGGTTTTGGAGTAGGAATATAGTTTCTACCTATATGTTGGCAATAATCTATGATTTGGTTTTGATAAACTTGCCAATCTTCAAATGCTCTCTGTCTAGCATTTTCGTACTCCTGTGAAGCTATAAACCTTTGCATTTCTTGCATTTCATTTCCCCCTCCTACATTACCTTGCTGTTGGTTTCTCTCAACCTGTGGATTTCTACCATGGTATTGTACTGCAGCGTTATTTCGCCTCTTCAAAACTTTCGCACCATGGTATACATTTAAACCTATAGTATCGCGGGGTTCTGGTTCTTCAACTAATAATCCCCCCCGACTTATATCCACACCGAGATATTCAGCAATCAAAGTAATAAAAATACCACCTCCTATTATGCTATGCGGTCTCATCCCCCTAATCATAGCTGATAAATAATAACCCACACAATAAGGTATACTTACAGCGCTTTGTGGGTCTCGAATACACATATGGTAAAACAAATCCTGTTCATTTACCTTTTCCTTGTTCTTACCTCTTTGTGTAATCGAATTAGCTAAAAACCTATGAATCACTCTTAATTCAGCTCTATCTATATCCAAATAAGAGTAATTTCCCCCTTTGGATCGGTGATGGCTTGTCATTTGACTCCATACACCATGTGTATCAAAATTTTCATCTATCTTTCTACCATTTAGTATCAACCCTCTACAATCGGCAGATGCTAACTCCTCAGGCGTACATATACGTAAAGCCTGAGCCATGTCTAGTAAAGACATGTGGCGCATCGAACCTCCTAACAAAAATCTAATAAAAGATCGATCGGTTAAACTAGCTACCCGATCATTTAATTCTATACTACACAACAATTCTTCACACCATACTTTATATACAGGTCTACGCATGGTGAATAAACGTACCCAGTCGTTAAAAGTAGAATTACCATACCTCTATGCAAGTAATTCCCTAATTGGCCCGGCCAATTCTACAGCTTCTAATGGTCCCCATTCTATGACCCTAGGTACCTCAACAACTTTAGAATGAAGAGTATGCAAACTCCTTTGGTATTTTGGATAATCTATCCAAAGTCTGTCAAATCTCAGGTTCGGGTGCAAATCTTTCAAGTGCATATCAGAAAATGTCATGACTGGATGAGGTATATCTTGCTTATAGTAGTTATCCACCTCCTGTTGTTCCGCATTCTCAGCAGGAGCATTGCGAGCTTGGGATGAAGATTCACCCCCTTCAGTCTGCAAAACACATCAAACACAATTTTTGTGCATCCAAATATGCATTAGTGTCAGCAAAATCATCAATCAAAATAATTACAATGACATGATCATTTTATATCAAACTTAAGCTCATTTTCATATTTTCATCAAATCTACACTTTTTCAAATAAGCATATACGAAAATGTTCGCCAAGTTCATAAGCATTCAACTCAAATAACATGTCAAAATAATCATTACTAGCAATTAAACAAGTTTCAAATGGCATTATCTCTCAAAAATCAAGTTCATGAATTTTAGACTTGAAAAAGTCCACTTTAATTCTCAAAATCATGTTTAGGCTCAAAGTTTGGATCATTTAACTACCTAAACATGTTACACTACTTAATTTAGCAACAATTCATGACAAAAATCGGCCATAACCTGTTTATATCAAAAAGCCCCAAATTACTCAAGAACACAAACCCTAGATTACTCAAAATTTGAAGTTTAAGGCTTCTAATCATGTTAAATAGCATCAATCTAGGTTATACAAGCATAATACATAAACAATTTAAGCATAATTACACTAAAAAGCATCAAAATCAAATTGGGGAAAAAATTGCTCAAGAACACTAATTTTCGGATTAAATGGTGTTTAGGTGTAGAAATTTACCGTTTTTCTTGAGTAATTCCTTGATAGCATCCTTCTCAACATGATTTTAGTAAAAGATTTGATGATTAACGGTTAAAAATTGTGATTTTGGGGGTGTTTTTTCGGGGTTTTTGCGCAGTATTTCGCAGTATTTGGTGTGTTTGTGGTGTGCAACTGATCAGTTCTGCGTTTTTATTTTTTTTCTGATTTTTGGTCCCTCCGCGAGTCGCGGGGTTTAAACCTTCAAACTCCGCGAGTCGCGGAGTTTGTATAATTAAAATTTTTTTTTATATCTTATACTAATTAAAACAATTAAGTAATTAATTTTAAAATTTTGTTTCCCTTGTTATTTAGGACGAGGTCGTTTCGGATCGATATCCTAGTCCGTCCTTCGACAAAATTTTAAAATTTGTCTTTTTGTAGCGATTGTTTTAAAAGCTAAGATTTTTGGGTTTTTTTAATGTTTTTGGCATACTTTAATTCAATAAGATTAAAAATAATGATAATAAAAGTTCTCGTCCCTCTCTCGGGTAAAGCAATTTCGGTTCAAAGACCTAGTCTTCAACTTACGACGAAGTTTAAAAATCATATTTTTAACTTAATGAGATAGAGTAAATTTTTGTTTTTAAATTCACACCAAACTTAAAATAAAAATACATAAAATTCAAAATTAATATTAAAAATTCACACCAAACTTATAATTTAAAATGCATAAAATTAAAAATTCATATTTTTTTAAAAATTAAAAATTCACACCAAACTTAATTTAAAAATTCATATTATAAATTCACACCAAACTTATATAAATTTTTCAAATATTTAAAATTTTAAATATATTGTTTTTACAAAGTTTACAATATTAATTTAAGATTTATATATTAATTTTAAAAACATGGTAAAAATAAAATTAAAAATCTTTTTGGCTTTTTATCCCACTTTAATCAATCGAATATTATCAAAAATATGCGCCCCTCTTTTTGGTAAAGTAATTTTGGTTCCAAGACCTAATTTATCTCATGACGAATTTTTGAAATATTTTGGGTTGATTGATTAAAGATATTTATACCTTAAGAATAAACGTTAAATTTCGCTGTGATGTAATAAATTTTTGAATGATATCAATAATTTCGGTCGCCAAACCTAATTTTATTCAATACCAATTTAATACTTTATAGCGAACAAATTAGCGTTTATTATCAAAAGGTTAAAAATAAAAATAAAAAATATAAAAACTGTACAAACATACCTGTGAAATAGATTTCTTAGTTATATGATCTATCTCATTCATAAGATAGTCGGTTTAATTGGTTTTCCATGGCTACATAGGCGTAACCTCGAGCATTCAGTGTCTTTTCTTCTAAACATATGAACGGTCCGTCTCTGCATAAAGTAACAAATTCGGTATTTGAATAGGTTTGATTATTTGAACATTTACCTCCATGTGACCATTTTCCGCATTTGTGACATCTTTCTAGGTGTCGTGCTCTTCTTTTCGCTGCGGATTTTGATTTTCCTTTACCAAATTATAACTTATTATCTTCGCATCTGGATTCTTTTCTAACTCCGTCCAATCTTTCTCTGATTACTGATACTATTTCACTTGGTAGTGTGTCATTATTACGTTTAGTGATCAAAGCGTGTAGCATTAGACCATGGTTTAGTTCACAGGCAGTCTTCATTTCCTAAAAAAAATAAAAATTCAGAATGGGGGGAGAAGACTAGTTCTTTAGGGTCTGCTAGGGAAAGACCATTCGGGTTCCATTTTCGAGAACTACATGAAAACAGACAATCTAATTCTAACAGAAATACATATTATCCTTTAAAGACTTGATTCTCCCCTCACTTAGTTAGCTGTGGTGTCGAAATTGTGATTAACTTCGTTGTCGACTTCCATTGGACCATGTATGTAATGTTTAACTCTGTGACCATTAACTTTAAATTCAATCCCATTTGAATTTATCAATTCTACTGTTCCGTATGGAAAAACTCTTTTAACTATGAATGGTCCAGACCATCTTGATTTCAATTTTCCAGGAAATAGCTTGAATCGTGAATTGAAAAGAAGAACTCTGTCTCCTTCCTTAAATTCTTTTGAACTTCTGATTCTTTTATCATGCCATTTCTTCGTTCTTTCTTTATAGATTAACGAATTATCGTATGCTTCATGTCTTAATTCTTCTAATTCGTTTAGTTGACTTAATCGTAGACGTCCGGCTTCATGTAAATCAAGATTACATGTCTTCAAAGCCCAAAATGCTTTGTGTTCAATTTCTACTGGAAGATGACATGCTTTTCCATAAACAAGTCTAAAAGGTGTGGTTCCAATTGGAGTTTTGTAGGCTGTTCTAAAAGCCCAGAGTGCATCCTCCAATTTAATGGACCATTCCTTCGGATTTGATCCTACGGTTTTCTCTAGAATACGTTTTAAAGCTCGGTTGGTATTTTCAACTTGTCCACTTGTTTGTGGATGATATGCGGTGGAAATTTTATGAGTTACTCCATATCTTTTAAGAACTTTCTCAAGTTGATTATTACAGAAATGAGTACCCCGATCACTTATTAAAGCTTTCGGTGTTCCAAACCTTGCAAAAAGACGTTTTAAAAAGTTGACTACAACTCGTGCATCGCTAGTTGGGAGAGCTTGTGCTTCCGCTCATTTAGATACATAATCAATGGCTACGAGTATATATAGATTATTATGAGATTTTGGAAATGGACCCATAAAGTCAATACCCCAAATGTCAAATACTTCACATACTTGGATGACATTTTGTGGCATTTCATCACGTTGACTTATTTTTTCGGCCCTTTGACAAGCATCACAGGATTTGCAAAGAAGGTGTGCGTCTTTGTAAATTGTAGGCCAATAGAATCCAGCATCATAAACTTTTCTTGCTGTTAGTTGAGGCCCATAATGCCCTCCTGTTGGTCCTGTGTGACAATGGTTTAAAATTTTACTAGCTTCATCTCCAAATACACATCGGCGTATTATTCCATTGGGACAACTTTTAAACAGATGTGGATCTTCCCAAAAATAGTGTTTTATATCACTGAAGAATTTCTTTCATTTTTGGTACGATAATCCTTTTTCAAGGAATCCACAAACTAAGTAGTTTGCATAG
This sequence comes from Rutidosis leptorrhynchoides, assembly GCF_046630445.1. Lineage (NCBI taxonomy): Eukaryota > Viridiplantae > Streptophyta > Magnoliopsida > Asterales > Asteraceae > Rutidosis > Rutidosis leptorrhynchoides. The sequence goes on along the minus strand of NC_092335.1, from coordinate 553,684,085 downwards.
TCTGCAAACTATGGAATTTCTTTATAATCTATCTTCAATAGATATTCATCAGGAAAGTTGTCTTGTATGGCCGATTCATTTAGAACTTCTAACTCAGGATTTTCAAGACGAGAAAGATGATCAGCGGCGAGATTTTCTGCTCCTCTTTTATCTCGGATTTCAATATCAAACTCTTGTAAGAGTAAGATCCAACGGATTAATCTTGGTTTAGCATCTTGTTTCGAAAATAGGTATCTAAGAGCAGAATGGTCGGTATAAACCACCGTTTTTGCTAGAATGAGATATGATCGAAATTTGTCAAAAGCAAAGACAATAGCAAGGAGTTCTTTTTCAGTAGTTGTATAGTTCGTTTGTGCTCCTTGTAACGTCTTACTAGCATAATATATAGGTTGAAATCATTTTTCAATCCTTTGTCCTAAAACGGCTCCCATTGCAAAATCACTTGCATCGCACATTAGTTCAAATGGTAGATTCCAATTTGGTGTTATCATGATCGGCGCATTAGTGAGTTTCTCTTTAAGAATATTAAAAGATTTGATACATTCATCTGAAAAGATGAATGGAGCATCCTTTTCTAGGAGTTTATTCATAGGAGTGGCAATTTTAGAAAAATCTTTTATGAAACGTCGGTAAAAACCGGCATGCCCTAGAAAACTACTAACTCCTCTAACATTGGTGGGATGTGGAAGTTTAGCAATTACATCTACTTTAGCTCTATCCACTTCAATTCCTTCTTTTGAAATTTTATGTCCAAGAACGATGCCTTCTTTAACCATGAAATGGCATTTCTCCCAATTAAGTACTAGATTTGATTGTTCGCATCTAATGAGCATTCGTTCCAGATTAGCTAGACATGTTTCAAATGTATCACCGAAGACTGAAAAGTCATCCATGAAAACTTCCATGCATTCTTCTATCATGTCATGAAAAATCACCATCATACACCTTTGAAAGGTTGCAGTGGCGTTGCAAAGTCCAAATGGCATGCGTTTGTAAGCAAAAGTACCATAAGGGCACGTGAATGTGGTTTTCTCTTGGTCCTCGGGTGCTATTGGAATTTGAAAATATCCGGAAAATCCATCTAGAAAACAATAGTAACTATTTCCGGCTAATCTTTCCAACATTTGATCTATGAAAGGTAAGGGAAAGTGATCTTTTCTGGTGGCGTCATTTAATTTTCTATAATCAATACATACACGCCATCCTGTTACAGTCCTAGTAGAAATAAGCTCATTTTTCTCATTTGTAATGACAGTCATGCCACCCTTCTTAGGCACGCATTGTACTGGGCTTACCCATGGACTATCAGAGATTGGATATATCAAACCTGCATCTAGCAGTTTAATAATTTCTTTTTAACTACATCTTGCATATTAGGATTTAGTCTTCGTTGGTGTTGCACATACGTTTTATGACCTTCTTCCATAAGGATTTTATGTGTGCAATACGAAGGACGTATTCCTTTAATATCATGAATCTTCCATGCAATGGCTGGTTTATGAGCTTTCAACACAGAAATGAGTTGTGATTTCTCATTTTTAGTAAGAGAAGACGATATTATTACAGGTAATTCAGATTCACCATGTAAATAAGCATATTCCAAATGGTTTGGAAGTGGCTTTAACTCTAATTTCTTAGGTTCTTCTATCGATGATTTGTATCGATATCTGTCTTCTTCTTTTAGCATTTGAATTTCTTCTGTTGTTAGTTCATATCCATTAGCTATAAGTGTAGCTAACATTTCAGCTTCATCAATTGGTTCATTACCTTCTCCTAAAGAACATTCTCCTGTTCCCTGTAATTCTGGAAATTCTTCTAACAATTCTGCATGTGCATCTACAGTTTGAATATAATAACATGTATCATCTGCAGATTGTGGTTGTTGCATTGCTCTATCAACTGAAAAGGTAACACTCTCATCCTCTATACTTAGAGTCAGTTTCTTACCGAACACGTCTATCATTGCTTTAGCCGTGTTTAAGAATGGTCTTCCTAATATGAGAGGAACTTGAGAATCTTCTTCCATGTCCAGAACAACAAAATCTACTGGAAATACTAAAGTACCAACTTTAACTAGCATGTTCTCCATTATCCCTCTAGGATATTTTATTGATCTATCGGCTAGTTGTATGCTTATTCTGGTTGGTTTCAATTCTCCAAGGTCTAGTTTAGCGCATAGTGAATATGGCATTAGATTTATACTAGCACCTAAGTCTGCCAATGCTTCTATTGAACTAAGACTACCCAGAAAACATGGAATTGTGAAACTTCCTGGATCAGATAGTTTTTCTGGTATCTTATTCAACAGCACTGCTGAACAATTAGCATTCATGGTAACAGCCGAGAGTTCTTCCATTTTCTTTCTATTTGAGATTAGATCTTTCAAGAATTTAGCATATCTAGGCATTCCTGAAATCACATCAATGAAAGGAAGATTTACATTTATCTGTTTAAACATATCCAAGAATTTAGATTGCTCGGCTTCAAGTTTCTCTTTCTTCATTTTACTTGGGTAAGGAAGTGGTGGTTGGTATGGTTTAACATAAGGTTTAGCCTTAACTGTGTTATCTTCATTAACCTTTTCAACTACCGGTTCTTTTTCCTTATCTTGATCAGGTTGTGGTTCTTGTGGAGTAGGAATAGCTTCATCAGAAGTTACAGGTATTTCAGGTGGTTTAAGTGTTGTACCACTTCTTGTGGTAATGGCTTTAGCTGTTTCATTCTGGGGGTTAGCATTTGTATCACTAGGTAGACTTCCTGGTTTTCTTTCACCTATTAACCTTACTAGGTTACTTACTTCTTGTTCTAAGTTTTGAATAGAAGCTTGTTGATTTCTAAATGCTTGAGCATTTTGTTCATTAGTTTGTTTTTGAGATGTGAAAAACTGCGTTTGAGTTTCAACTAGCTTCGTCATCATATCTTCTAAATTCGGCTTTTTATCATCTGTTTGTGGTGGTTTGTTTTGAAAATTAGGTCTTTGCTGATTGTAAGTATTATTGGATACTTGTTGATTGCTAGGACCTTGTCGGTTGTTGTATGGAATATTTCGGTTATAATTCTGGTTTTGATTGTAAATAGGTCTTGGCGGTTGATAATTATTCTGATAATTATTTCCAGGCCTTTGGTTTATGTATGAAATATTCTCTCTTTGTTCCATTGTTAATTCAATACTGAGACAATCTTTTGTCAAATGTGGTCCTCCACACTGCTCACAACTAATTCGTATTGAGTGAATATCTTTAGTCATCTTTTCCATTCGTCTCTCCACAGCATCTATCTTTGCGGAAATGGAATCTAAGTCATGGCTAGAATCGGCTCTAGCTGCTTTAGATGATCTAACGATATCTTTTTCTTGGTGCCACTCATGTGAGTGGGAAGCAGTGTTATCAATAATTTTGTAAGCATCAGTTTCGGTTTTCTTCATAATAGAACCACCAGCTGCTATATCTATGTCTTTCCTTGTAGTGATGTCGCATCCTTGGTAGAATATTTGTACTATTTGACAGGTGTCTAAACCATGTTGCGGACATCCTCTTAATAACTTTCCAAATCTAGTCCACGCCTCATATAGAGTTTCATTCGGCTTCTGTGTAAACGTAACAATTTCTCCTTGAAGTCTTACGGCTTTAGATGTAGGAAAGAATTGTTTAAGAAATTTTTCAACTAAAACATCCCATGTATCAATCGCCCCTTCAGGTAACGATTCCAACCAATCTTTGGCTTCTCCCTTTAAAGTCCATGGAAATAACATGAGATATATCTGTTCATCCTCAACTTCTCTTATTTTAAATAGTGTGCAGATCCTATTAAAGGTACGTAGATGTTCATTTGGATCTTCCTTCGGCGCACCACTAAATTGGCATTGATTAGTCACCATGTGTAGAATTTGTCCTTTGATTTCATAATCTGGCGCATTAATGTCTGGATGAGTAATTGCGTGACCTTGGCCAGTGCGTTTAGCTCTCATTCGGTCTTCCATACTTAAAGGTTCCAGATTCTCCATAATTGAATTTGTTGAATTGGAATCACTAGAGGATTCTGATTTAATGGTTCGTTCCTCAACAATCTCTGTTTGAATGATTGGTGGTTCCGGAGGAAAGTTTAGTGGTTCAGGATCTACGAATCGTCCCTGAATATTCTCCGGATTCTCAATTGTGAGGTCGGGTTCAAAAAATGGATTATCGGAAATTTGAACTGGAGTACTTGGTCGACTGGATGACGATTTTAAAGAAAAATCAACGGCGGTAATATTTGCTAAATGTCTTGATCTAGTTACAGGTGGTGAACGTACAAAAGGTGGTGAACGTCTTGCTCGGTGCATTCACTGAATATCCTATTAGTTTTTTAACGGAAAGAAAAATTATAATAAGTTATCCAATCAATAGACTTTTCTGATTTTGCCCACGTTTCGAATAGCCAAAAGATGCAGCAGAGGGGTAGGATTCGTTTGGTCTCAATATAATTGAGGACTGTTTGGCTCCAATAACCCGGTCTACGTACAAATCCAACTATTACTACGAACCAGAAAATTTTGATGTCTATCAATTTAACCACTTAAAATAAATTTTCGTAATTTTAAGAAATTTAGATAAGAAGTAGAATAAAAATCTATGTCCTAAAACTAGAATAGCGAGAAATAAGAAAGAAAAAGAGTTTGTCGAAAAAGATCGAAAAAAAAAAAATTGGTTGAAAAATAAAAGGTGACGGAAAAATAAAAGAAATTTATAACACTTAAAAACACTTGACTAACCTAACCTTATTACTACAACTAACTTAAAATTATAATCGCAAATTGAGATTACTAATTGGAATGATAATTGATACATAGGTAAAAGGTGTCTAAAAATATTAAAGCTTACAGGAAAAACTATATCCCAAATGGAAATAACTTAAAAAGAAACTAAAACTTAAAAAGGCGTCGCAAAATTCTAAAGTACCTAAATCTTAGTCTAAAGAAAAAGCACTTAAGGAATTCTACGGCAAAGCCTAAAAATCTAGAAGTAAAAATAACTATGGCAAAAACTAAGTTTAAAACTAAATATGAGCGAAAAATACAAAAGTTACGCTAAAACAATTAAAAAGGGACAAAATATAAAAATATACAAAAAGTTGTAAAAAATACAATTTTTATAAAAATATTATTTTTATATTATTTATTTATTAAAACTATTAATTTTACAATTTAATTAAACTAATTTAACTAAAATATAAATTAAATAAAAAGTAAAACTAATTATAATAATAATAATTAATTAGGGTTAATAATAATAATAATTAATAATTACCCGTAATTAAATGCAGATTAGGGTTTCTGTCGGTGTCAGGGTAGCTCCGCGAGTTGCGGTATTTCAAGCAGCAAACCCCGCGAGTCGCGGGGTTCCAAAATTCAACTCTGGTACAGTTTTAAATTTGACGCGTTTTTTATTTATTTATATTTTCTGTTTAATATTTTCTGTTTTATAATCTAAAATTTTTATATAATAAAAACTTATATTTTAAAAACTAGAATAAAAATAGAACTACTTTATAATTTTATAAATAAAAATCTTAAAGCTAGATTTATATATATATATATATATATATATATATATATATATATATATATATATATATATATATATTTACGTATATATTGAGAGAGAGATAGATTATATGATTGATATTTTTGCGATCAGAATTCGTTTGCTTTTATAGGGAGTTTCAGAATTTGGGGCTCTGCGACTCGCGGCATTTTTGCTCTTCAAACTCCGCGAGTCGCGGAGTTTGAAATTCCAGCTCACTCCAAATTGGATCTTAGTCTGCCGACGGTTTATTATATAATATAATATATATATATATAATTTATATAATTAATTATATATTATATTATATTTATATACATAGTTAACTTGTAATTTTTAGTCCGTTGCGTTGAGCGTTGAGAGTTGACTCATGTCTCGGTTCCGGATTTTCGAACGTCCTTGCGTACAATTTTATATTTTGTACTTTGCGTTTTGAATCTTGTAATCTTGTAATTTCGAGACGTTTCTTATCAATAATTGGAACCTCTTTGATTGTATTTTGTACTTTTGAGCTTTTTGGTCGTTTGCGTCTTCAATTCGTCGAATCTGTCTTTTGTCTTCACCTTTTAATATTTAAACAAATATCACTTGTAAATAGAACAATTGCAACTAAAAGCTTGTCTTTCTTGGGGAATAATGCTATGAAATATATGTTCGTTTTTAGCATTATCAGAATCCTTTTCTTTCTTTATACACTAAAAACGTTTTTATGAATGAACACCATTTCTTCACTCCATTTTCTCATACCTACACCCTCATTTCTCTCTAAAAATACTTCTAACTTCATACTTGATCATCTCCAAGCATTTTTCCCATCATTTAGCTTCAATTACAAGCCTTAAACACCATAAGAAAACTCTTTCAAGAACATATCAAAATAACCACCCATTTGAAGAAGTATACTTCCAACCTTTTGATCTAACTCCACCACTCTTTGATTCCAAAATTTTTTCTTATATCTTACAGTAACTTTGTCCAAGTAACTTGAGGTAGTAACATTGTTCATAATTTTATTCGATTCATATTTATATAGCTATCTTATTTTATGTTGTAAAATTTTAACAACAAGAACATAGTTTGAATGATTTCAAACTTGTTTGCAAACTAAATAGATCCTTCTAACTTAACTTTTAAAACACTTCAAGACCTGTAATATATCATAATGATATGCTAACTTAACAAGATATTACTTGGTTTTACAAAGAACATCTTAAAAACTGAATCTACATAGTCGGAGTGCAACCGGGGGCTGTTTTGGGTTGGATAATTAAAAACCATCTTGAACTTTGAATTGGAAGTTCATGTTTAGGAAAAATGATATTTCTTATGAATATGTTAACACATAAAAATTTCATGGTTTAACTCAAAGTGTAAGTATTTTTAGAAAAATGATCATTAAATGTTGTTTTTATGATGGAAAATGATCACTTTCATAAGTTTCATCAAAGTTTGACCTATAACCTGTGATTTCGAATACAAACTAAGGTATTTTCAGTTCATATTCTTAAAATTTGACTCGATCCAAGGAAGTGGCAAGTTGAACCAACAAAAACGGAGTTGTAATGAAGAAACTACGACTAAAACAAGATTGAGTATCCGAAGCTAGTTTAGCTACGAAAATATTTGGAGAAAAAGTAGAAAAAGTAAATTAATCATATCTTTTCTAATTAATATAATATTTTATATATATAATTACTTATGATTTGATTTTATATATTTCAGGACCACCCGTAAACAACACGAGAAGATTAATCATAAGACCTCATGATTGTACGCAACACGTCATTTGACAACACGGTACTTTATGTACGCAACACGTCATTTGACAACATGGTACAATGGGTTGAGATTAATTCTGATCAATACGAATACGATGGGGTCTTTATTTATTTTATTGAGCAACTAATTGTGGACCACTAACATCGGACTGCTAACTACGGACTAAGAAAACATTAAAAGTATTATAAGTATATATATATATATATATATATATATATATATGTAACGATTACTTGAAACAAAATATGTTGATATATTATATATATGGTTAGGTTCGTGATATCTATCGAAGACCAAGTCGTGTTGAATACCTTCAAGGCAAAAGTGAGTTTCATTACTCCCTTTTTATATATATTTTTGGGCTGAGAATACATGCAATGTTTTATAACTGTTTTACGAAATGGACACAAGTACTAAAAACATATTCTACGTTGAGTTGTACCACCTTGCATATTTTTCCCTAATAGCTTGGTAACTACCATTTACATGCGGTATTGTAAACGCGAATCCTGTTGATAGATCTATCAGGCCTGACAACCCCAACCGGACTGGACGACCAGTATTCAACGGTTACACAGTACTTCGTTTTCAGTGACTACACTTGGTACAGTGTAGTGAGATTTCATAATAAAGGGAATATACGACGTTGATTAAATGTTAAGTATGGTTACCAAGTGCTCAACCACTTAGAATATTTTTATTAAAACGTTTATGTATATGAAATCTTGTGGTCTATTACTATTACAGAAATGATTGATTATGATAAACTAATGAACTCACCAACCATTTAGTTGACACTTTAAAGCATGTTTATTCTCAGGTATTAAAGAAATCTTCCGTTGTGCATTAGCTCTTTTTAAGGATATTACTTGGAGTCATTCATGACCTACTTTGAAAGACGTTGCATTCGAGTCGTTGAGTTCATCAAGATTAATATTAAGTCAATTATAGTTGGATGTAATATGAAATGGTATGCATGCCGTCAATTTTTGATGTAAAGAAAGTTTGTCTTTTAAAAACGAATGCAATGTTTGTAAAACGTATCATATAGAGGTCAAATATCTCGCAATGTAATCAACTATTGTGAATCGTTTATAATGTATATGAACGGGTCCTTTCAGTATAACCTTGGCTCCCAAGCTGACTGGTTTTAAAACTAGTGTTAAGAAGAGTAGCAACCCATACTCTTCTAGCCAGACACTTCCACATTTTTCTAAATTGAACTTAATGATATATCCTCTGCTGATAGTACAACCAGCAGAGCACATAACTGACCCCCCAAAGCAAACTTGAGATGGGTCCTCATCGTGTTGAATCAGCTCAGGGTTTTGCACAGCCATTATGTTACTCGGATCATGATAAGAGTCTCAATCCTACATCATTACCAGCCAGAACTCTTACACTATCTGGGTCAACATGTGTCGCCAATGAGTTAGCAGAGTCACAGCTGTACTTACAGACACCTTATTCTGTCTCATTCGAAGGGCTGACCAAATCACCAGTCTGTCCCCAGAGACCAACAACAGATGCAATTGTTGAGTCAAATTTATTTGGTTTTACAGTTGTTAACATAAAATGTTCTATTGTTTCAGTTCTTAGCAGGGTAGATGAACAGGCATAGGGGGAGCAAGTTAAAGACGTTATTATTCCTACTGATGAGATTGCTGCCTCTGCTACTGGTGTTGGTGCTACTGTTTCTCCTACTGGTAGTGCTGATGCTGGTACTGTTGCTTCTACAGCTGCTGGTGATACTGGGAAGTTAGTTCATTCTGGTTCAACTGTTGTTTCTGAGGAGCTGGTTTCTAATATTGCTCCTACTGTTACTCCTCAAGCTCCCAGTATTGCTGCTTCCACTACTAGACCTGAAGTGGAAGATGAAATCATAGTGGATCCTCCGGTTCTTAAAACGGTAATTGACAATATTGTCAAGGATGTTCTACTTGATGAACCTGTCACTGAACCAAAGGGTGACATTGCGCTTGGTGCTGATAAAGCTGCTAATTCTGCTGTTGTTTATACTGATGCACAAAATGTTATTGTGGATGCTAGTATTTGTGCTACTTTTCCATCTGATTCTAATGTACAGGATGTTATCATGGATGCTGGTACAAGTGCTACTTTTCCATCTGACTCTGGTGCACAGGGTAATATTGTTCAGGAGGTTCTTGATATTGATGATGCTGCCACTACCACTGTTCCTACAACTGCTGTTACTACTGAAGTGGTTACTAGTGGTGGCTTGCATGTTGTTGATGATTCTTGGCCTTCGTTTCTTCAGGATGTTGGCTATGCTCCCAAAGAGCCAAAGGTGGATACTGCTGCTACTAATGTTATTCCGGATGTTTCTGATCTTCAATCGCGACAATTTATTACTGTGGATTCCACTGGTAATCTACAGGTTTCTGACTCAATACCGGATAATTTCTTTAAAGGTGCTGCAGATGCTGCTTTTTCACCTACTGCACAGTCACCTACTGCTGCTACTGGCTCTGCGGAACCCATTTTGGATGCTGGTACCTCTGCTACTGCCACTACTGATTCATCACAGGCTACTGCTTCTACTGAGCAGCAGCCATATGTGTACCAGGTACCAGATCCTGATGAAGTTGTACCTAACTTCATTTATAGGGGAGCATCCATCACTCCCCGAGTTGCCTTGCTGGTGGATCATCTGACTATTGATCCCCAAAGTGCTCTGGTGTCAGCCAGTAAACTACCTAACGAAGAGCTGACTGAACTGTTGTCTCAGCTTAATCGACCAGCAAGAGAAGAGGTATATGAGAGGATGGCTACTTTAGAACAGATCAACGAGCAGCCATATTATCACTATTTTGGTATGGCTCCAGCTGCTTCTCCATGGCCTGGTACATGGAGGCCTCTCAAGTTCATCAGAGATCCCTCTACTGGTAGATACGTTATGCAGAATATTCCTGATTCGCCAGTACCTTCTGATTCATCAGCTTCTTCCTCATCATCTTCTTCTTCTAATGGTGTTGCTGATAAAGGTACTGGTAAGGATGAACCAGTCACTCATGATAATGTGACTGGTACCAAAGACAAACCAGTGGATCTCACTAATGATGCTGATAATGATGCTGACAAGGATACCAGTGGTTCTAAACCTTCGGGTGAAGGTAAAAATGATGGTGATCATGGTGACGAGTCAGATTCTGACCTTCCACCTCCACCACCCCACGGAGGTAGTCCTGTGTTAGCTGCTACTTACCACACATCAACCAGCTATATTAAATTTAATGCTGATGAGGTGGATGACATCTCCACCCTGGCTGTCTATAAGACACTCACCGAAGTTACACCTGATCTACAAAACACCATTCGCACTGCTATTGTTGATAGCGTGACTGAAGCCATACGCAACGCTGGGCAAGTTACCACTTCCAATATTGAAGCCCAGCTCAGACAAGTATGTGCCTTTGCAGATCTTGCGGTGGATGCCATTGTCAGACAACATGAAGAGGAGGAGGATTTAAAGAAACGAATCATCTCTCACAATGATTATACTGAGGATATTGCCCATCTTCAAGCTGATTTGGATGCTGCTAATCGCAGAATTCTTTTTCTTAATGAAGAAAATACAGTGCTACATGAGAGATTGGATTCGCAGGAACAACAAATGGCTAACATGATTCCTGCTTCTGTCTATGTTCAAATGGTAGAAAATATGCAACGACTGGCTGCCCTACAGGGTGATGTTAGGGCCATTGTTGAACAGATGGCTATGGGTGTTGCAAGGAATGAAGTTAGGTCTTCCAACCTCCTTCTTCGACAATTTAGCGTGGATCCTAGTGCGCATCTTACTCCTGAAGTTGCTGACTGGAACAATTTTGCATTCTCTGTTCCAGATTCAGATAGTGACCTTGATACACAGGTCTCCCCTGTTCACCCTTCTGCCCCCTGCTGATGATAAAAAGGGGGAGAAGAAATCTAAAAAGAAACTCAAAAAAAGAAAACAATCAGAGGGGGAGCATGAGCATGAAAAGGCTCCAAAACAACCAAGGAGGGATGGTGATGGTGATGGTGATGGTACTACTGGTCAAGACTCTGGCACTAAGCCCAGCAACGCTCATACTGAAGCTGGTGTACAGGCAGCTGGTGAATCTCAACCCAGTGTGTCTGCCACATCAGTGGATGATATTGGTTCTGGCAGTAAGCCCAGTGATGTTTCTGAATTGGCTATTGCTGAAGCTTTTGTTGTCTCTCAAGCTATTGAAAGAAGAATGAAAAGAAAACTGGAGAGACATCAGAAGAGACAGCAAGATTTAAATGATGCCTTCAATGTCAAATGGGATGCCTCTGTTGCTCTTAAACGCCACAGAATTGAGCATAGGAGATGGCTGACCCCAAAAAAGAGGGACATTAATGATGACCTGATTAACATTGACAAATTCAAAAAGGATGCACGAAAAAGAAATGCTAAGTTCATGATCAAATACGACAAAAAAAGGGCAAAGCTGTATGCTGAGCGAGCAGACAGGATCAAACGGATGACTCCTGAAGAAATGAAAGATTATCTTGCATCTACTGAGTCAGGGGAAGGAGTTAGAGCTGACATTTTTATGAAGTGGTTAGATGTTATGTTAGAAACCAGCTCATCTTCTTGACCAACATCTTTTGCACAGCCAGCTACACAACAACAGCTAGCAGAAATAATCAATCTTGATGATGATGATGTTCAGGGGGAGCATCTTGCTATTGTTCCCTACCTGCCTCCAGAAGAACCAGTATCAATAAAAGAACCATCAGCTGAACCCAAGCCTATTGACAAACAAAGGGTGAAATTCACTCATAGGGACAACCAGCCCCTCAGGAAAGGACCCATATTTGAGGCAGCTGATGAAGGTACTGTGGCAGTTGTGCCAGCTGATACTAATCAGTCAGCTGGTACTGAAGACACAGCAAGGAGTGCGGTGAATGAAGACCCAGCCAGTAGTGTGCTGCTGGGGTGAAACAAGTGTTGAAGACCCAGCAAAGGTGGATGTGCTGGGAGATAATCAAGATGATGATACGGTTAATCCTGCTGACTTTACAGTCCGGGGCAGTGGAGATCACTTATTTGTTCAATCACTTATCTCTCCCCAGACCCTCACTTATTTTAACAGAACACAGGATAATCGTGTTAAACAGTTTCCAGTGAGTTCATCTGGCATAGGTTCAATCATGTATCCTCCATCTTCCCCAAAACGTTATGATAAACACAGAACTTGGGAAGATGATTCAGTTACCCGTGGTGAGCCAGACTTATTTAAAATGAATCCATATGAAAGAGATGCTTACAGGCTGGAGATCACTGTACAAGAATATCTTGAGCAAAGACAAGCTGCTATTAATGAAAGGATACGCCAAGTTAGATTGCTGCATCATCCCCTTGATCAGCCACTTTACATCACTGCCTTGACGTATGGCATTGAAATTGGTGTATACTTAAACAATAGTGGTCAAAGGCTCTCTACTGATGAGGAGAAAGCTCAATTTCAAGAGGCTCGTCAGCTGGGTATGGATCTAAGGGAGTATCGTGCTGCCCTTAGAACTGAAGAGGGTAGAAAGATGATTAAAATAGCAAAATTCCTGAAAATTACTGCCGACGATTATTTATTGGGCTTACAAGCTGAAATTCAAAGAAGGGAGGCTGCTGATGCTGAACTCGCTAAGAGGGTAAGGCTTCAGGAGATAGAAGACAAATTGGCTGCTGATAGAAAGCTAGAGGCTGAGTCCCTAAAATTAGCCAAAGCCATTGTCAAAGAACAGGATAAGGCACTTGATGAGATGGAAGCTGCTGAGAAAGCACCTGCTACTGCTCCTATAGAACCTGTCCGTACCATTGAATTTCCTGATCATTATTATAGGAGTATGTATGGTGATGTGATGAATAGAAGATCCAATCCCAGCAGGATCATCAAAGTGAACAGAGGGTCAAAAAGAGCTTTCAATGTCATAAGGGAGAATAATGTTCAAGAAAGAATAAACTGTGACGAGTTAAGATCCCTAGGATTTAGTGAATGGATGGAGATCTTGGAGTATTTCATTGGTAAAGGTGAAAGTGCTATCAAAAATACACTTAAATCTGAACTTCAATAGCTCTTCAAGAAAGCCACAAGGTTTGGGAATGCACCAGTAGTGAATGTAGAATAAGTTCTTTCTCAAAAGCCTAAAGGAAAGCAATCTACTGGTGAAGGACCAACCGGAAGAGGCCCCATCATTCTACCTCCTCATATCCCTGTATTTGACCCTGCTGATGTACCTTATCTGTTCCCTGAAGCCTGTAGAATCAAACAAGAGGAGCTGTCTGAAGAAGAACGAGATAAAGATAAAGATAGATAGTCTCCTATGTGCTCAAATTGTACCTTTTGTTTAATTCACTTTTCATTTTGCTGTTGCTGTAATTACTGTACATACTCTGTTGTAATGAAAGTGAAATGAGTTTATCTTCAAAATCATATCAAATTATAAGATATGGATAACTCAGCAAAAGATCCCAAAAACAAACTTAAAAAGGGACAAATTTACTGCCTATTTTTCATTAGGTCCCTCGGTGCTGGCTTTAGTGTTTTCTCTATATGTCATAGGTTTTGTCATCATCAAATAGGGGGAGATTGTTGAGTCCCCAAAATAATTAAGGATTTAATTATGACAAAACTGTAATTTATTTGCACTAAAATGTTATGTGCAGTCAGCACAAGTTTGTTTATGTATAGACAACAGATTTTGCTGTGTCGAGTGTTTAGTTTGCTGCTCAGTCTACCAGCACAAGGTAGACAGTGTTCTTCAATCAGCACAGGATGTATACTCAGCAAATCAAGAATATGAAGTGTCTCAGCAATGAAGAACCAGCACAGCTGGAATGCAGCTTACTACACAAGACAGCTATGCTCCATTATAAGCATAGTAGTTTCCCGAGTGGTCTACATCAATGGTACTATTCAACAGAAGTCAAAGACAAAGTTGAACAGAAAAGGATACACGTCGCGGCTGACAAGTTGTGCAGACATGGGTTATACTTTGACAACACCTAGGGAACACAACATTCTATTTGTTTAATCAAATAGTGGTGCCAAACCGAATTGGGGTGTTCCTGCAAATAGCTACTAAAGAGGAAAGAGGAGAGCATGCTCTCTGATGTAGTTGTCCCCACAAGTACAGACATCCTATGTACCAGTGGACAATAGAACCATTACACTGTTAATAGGACTACTATAAATTGTTATATCCACTATTGTAACAACTAGTGGTGTGGGTTTATCTTTATAGAGTCAAAACGTGTAATAGCTTTTAGTTTACCTCTCAGTTATAATCTAAGTAATCTGTATCAACCAACTATCATTCCGCCAAGGATAGTTGTGATTCTTTATGATTCAATCAATAAAGAATAACTGTTGAAAATTACCTGTGACTCTATTTATTTGCATGCTTGAATACTAATCGTGTTTAACTGTTAAGTTATTTTAAAAGAAATTGTATTCACCCCCCTCTACAATACTCCTGTTGTTATCAAGGGACCAACAATAATTATAATTATTTAAATGTTTGAAAAAAAAATAAAAAGTAATTAAAAAATATGGAAGAAAGATGTTACTATTAGGAGTGTTTAGTCCTGAGTTTAGTCCTGAGAAGGAAGTGCTGATGTGACGCTGATGTAGCGTCTAGTCCTGCAGGACTAAGACTAAGCCATTGGGACACCTATATAAGTGGAGTATTAATTTGAGACATTTTAAAAGAAAAAACATGATAATCAAATTGGACATATGAAGTATTATTTATTTTATATACTACTAAACTATATATTTAAAGATATTTTATTAATAAGATTATGTGTATATATAGTTTTAGCAAGTGTTAGATGGGCTCGTACATTACTACGAGAAGGCTTTGTACTTAATTACGTCATAAAGTTTTTCTTAAAAAGTTTCCTCTAGCTCAAACGTGCTCAACGAAATTCAATTTAAAAGCTCCAAGTGTATAAACAAGAGATCTAAGAACTAAAATTCGGTTTGCATCAATGGTTCACACGTTCAAGTTCTTGTAGCTTTTTAGTTACAGTTCGAGATAGAGTTATTTGAGTCGCTGATATTAATCACTGTCTTCGAACCTTTTAGTCTACTATATCTACTTGTGTGAGTTTCATGTATATAATAGATAGAAGATTTTTTATTTTATTATTATTTTTTTTTTTTATAGTTCGTGTATGCTCTGAATGTGGTATAGATACTTCTCTCCAGTGTCCCCTTGTACATTTGTTTTAAGATTTATGCAATATAGTGTTTGGCCTTTCATAAAAAATGATAACTATAAGTCTATAACTATTAATTATTAATTATAATTTTAAAGTGAAGCAATAATCACTTGCAAGTTACTCCTTAATTATTTTATACCTTATATCTAAAAGCCACACCACAAATGAATAGTTAACTCAGAAGTTTCACAAACCACCCCGCTCTTTTACTTACTTACATTTTAGCCTCAAAAAAATATATATAACACTTAACTTTATGATTTTTTACAAATCCATCCCAAACTTTTAACATTTTATACTTTAACAATTAAACTTCTCATTACCTATAAATCGACTACATACTTTAGATCTACCTAATAAACAAAAACGATTAATAGTCACCATGGGTGCTTTCGTTCTTTCACTTTTTTCCCCCTTTTCCACCTTTTTTTTAGCCACACCACAAATGAATAGTGAACTCAGAAGTTTCACAAACCACCCCGCTCTTTTACTTACTTACATTTTAGCCTCAAAAATATATATAACACTTAACTTTATGATTTTTTACAAATCCATCCCAAACTTTTAACATTTTATACTTTAACAATTAAACTTCTCATTACCTATAAATCGACTACATACTTTATATCTACTTAATAAATAAAAACGATTAATAGTCACCATGGGTGCTTTCGTTCTTTCACTTTTTTCCCCCTTTTCCACCTTTTTTTAGCCACACCACAAATGAATAGTGAACTCAGAAGTTTCACAAACCACCCCGCTCTTTTACTTACTTACATTTTAGCCTCAAAAATATATATAACACTTAACTTTATGATTTTTTACAAATCCATCCCAAACTTTTAACATTTTATACTTTAACAATTAAACTTCTCATTACCTATAAATCGACTACATACTTTATATCTACCTAATAAACAAAAACGATTAATAGTCACCATGGGTGCTTTCGTTCTTTCACTTTTTTCCCCCTTTTCCACCTTTTTTTTTAAAAAAAAAACCCCATAGTTTGTTCAAATATTAAAATCGACCCCCCAAACATGGGGTAAAGTGTCAAATACTCATTTTCATAAATTTTTTTTAAAAAAACTACACTCAAATATTCAACGGGCCATATCTTCTCGCTCGCACCGAGTTAAATTTTTCTGACACCATCGTTAAACTCGAAACAATTTTAGGAGCACACTGTCACTAACTATACGCAAATCAGACGCTTTTTAAAAAACGCTAAATGTTTGAGGTACTTTTCATACACGTCGATTTTGCGTTAAATTTTTAAAAGTCGACAATTCCATAGTGAAACGCGGAGATGTACATATATTGTTAAATTAAAATAACATTTAAATCTTTCACGGATTATACCTTTTAGTTCGACTCGAGTTGCGCTTCAACGATATCATCGTTAGCCACGAAATAATTTTACAAACTAAACGCAATATAATACATTGAAAACCGAACCCCGGCGCGAAGCGAGGGTTCGAACACTAGTTAATATTCATTTGATATAAAATCTAATATATCATTTAAAATATCCAAAATAACTACTGTTGATATAATAATATACGAACATCATAAAATTTTGTAAAAATCTTCAACATTGATTTTAAAAATATAACCAACATACATAAGCAGTAATTGATCTATAATTTAATTAATTTTAATTTTATTTTATTTTATTTCTAACATAATAATTAAACATAAAGTTATTTTATCTTCACTTTATCCTTTTGATGTAAAATCGATAATTGAACTCAACATAAAATTTCTATGTTCAATGCAATTATATGAACATTAAGAGCGTAAAAAAATATGAGAGAGAGAGAGAGTGGTGAGAGAGAGGGCGGCAGCGACTGCTAATGGAAGAGTCCGAGATAGGAAAAACAACGGCAACGGTAATGGGAATCGAAACACGAGAGCTAACAAAAATCACTTGACATCGTACATGGTTTTCAATTTTCCAGAAACATATCGGGTAATTGATCTTTGGAAGCTTTTCAAACCTTACGGGGCGGTTAGAGATGTATTCATGGCGGGGAAAAGACTACGAGGCGGTGGAAAATTTGCATTTGTTCGCTTTGCGGATGTAATGGACGCTGATGGGTTTTTGAAGAAACTAGAGACGATTAAAGTAAATGGGGTTGCTATTAGAATATTTAAGGCAACAAGAAGGGCACCAAAGGAGGATCCTGGGTTTGATAGGAATTACGATAGGACTACCAAACCCAATCCGAATATCAACCCTGGTGGACAGGTTAACTTTAATCGTTATCAAGATGGGAGGTCCTTTGTTGATGCTACAACAATGGGTGACTTAAGGGATAAGTTGAACGAGAGAAAACATCACAGTAGCAACCCGGGTCATCAGAAGGAAGAAGTGAAATTGATTGAGGTAACGGAAGAGGACTTGAATCCTAACCTTGAAATACTAGGAAGAGCTATCATCGGAGATGCAAAGAATCAAAATGTTCTTGGTAAT
Organism: Rutidosis leptorrhynchoides; assembly: GCF_046630445.1. Classification (NCBI taxonomy): domain Eukaryota; kingdom Viridiplantae; phylum Streptophyta; class Magnoliopsida; order Asterales; family Asteraceae; genus Rutidosis; species Rutidosis leptorrhynchoides. Next base: position 553,666,021 of record NC_092335.1, on the reverse strand, counting down.
TTGGGTGATATTTTGAAAGCGGATGGGTTTTACAACATAGATTTAAAGTTTTTGGGTGGTCCCTCTGTGTTGGCAGTTTTCCCCACTTGCGAGGAAACTTCTGCAGTTTCCAAACCAGGTCATCCTCTTTCTAGATGGTTATAAAAAATTAGGGTTTGGGATTTTCTTTCATGGCCAGAGAGGCGAATGTGTTGGCTTCAAGTTAAAGGTGTTCCTCCCCCGTGCTGGAACGAGAAAACTTTTTCGTTAATTGCCGAATGGTGGGGAGTAGTCTATGAGTTTGAAAATTGTAAGTTGGAGGGTGATCAAAACTTATCCTATGGGAAGGTCTTTGTAAGTCTATATAAGTCTATATAATCCAGAGATTGTGAAGGGGTCCCTAAAATTGAAATTCAAGTCTAAAGTCTATTTCATTAACGTGGAGGAAGAAGGTAAATCTTTTCCGGTGGTCCACAATAACAATCTGGCAGGGCATCACGAAGGCGAGATAGTCCCTGGGGATGATTCAATTGACTCTAATATCAATTCTGATAATTCCTCGGATTGGGACTTTGACATGGGGTTGTTGGAAGATGTCGGTAGCACTGATAATTCGGATGAAGAGGCAGATAGTGATGAGTATTCCGACAAGGAGTTACCGGAAAACGTTGGGGATAAACTGAAGACAGACCAAGAAGACGAAGAGGTGGAATTTTTTGGGGTGCATGAGCTTTTTGAGGAAAACGAGGTGGTGCCAGAAACAGTAGACGATTTAGGGGGCGGTGGCAGAGATTACAAGGAGGATAATAATGTTGACTGTATCGATCCTAGGGCTGGCGTGGGGGTAATTCGCTCAAATATCAATAATAGGAATGCAGGTGTATTCGACTGTCCAAATTCTAGGGTTGGAGCACAAGTTAGCGGATCTACGTGTAACTATAATGGGCCTTTGAATAGCCTCAGGCCCAGTAACAAATGTCATACGGATAAGGGTTCAAGTGGGCCTGATGTTGGTAACTTGGATTTTAATATTAATGAGGTGGGCCTGGGAATCGACATGGAGCCCAATCTGCATTCTCATTCTGCCCCTGGTGGTTCTGGCGAAGAGATAAATGAAGGCGAACCCAGTGTGAACTCTATCAATAACTCATCAGTTAACGCTAGGAAAAATTCACTGCAGCAAAAAATTGGTACCATTCGGGGGGATCCTATGAAGTACAAAAGTAATCTGAGAGTTAACAGTAGGGATTCAAATGTTAGTTCAGCGGCAAACCAACGGGCAAAAACGTTAAATTCCAAGGTTGGTTCTTCGGGACAGGATAGAAAATCAGTTGAGGTATCGAGTTGTAGTGAGTGCTACTGGAAACACATAACCAATTGCAAGGCTTCATCAAGGATCATGAGATTTAAAAGTATGGCAAGGAGTGGGGTAAATCGTGATAAACCGGTGACATATGGTTGTAAATCATGTGGGAAAAGGTCAAAAGTTAAACCTAGAAAGGCGGTTGGGGAGATCAAAATGAAACAAAGGACAATGGTTGAGGAAGGTGTCTTTTTTTCCAATGAAGAATTGAGGACTTATGGTGAACATATCGGTTTGAGGTGGCCTACCTCAAACTAATGTAAGTCATATTTCCTTTCTCGTTTTAATTTTGTTGTAATGAAGATACTTTCCTTAAATGTAAGAGGTTTTGCGGTGGAGGGTAAATTTGGTTGGGTTAAAGAGCTATGTGTTTCCGAAAGGCCATTTTTTGCGGCTTTTCAAGAAACTAAGTGTCGTGTTTTAAGCGATCAATGGGTTGAGACATTATGGGGTAATAACAATTTTGGGTATATTCAAAAGGAGGTTGTGGGTAACTCGGGTGGACTTCTACTTGTTTGGGATACTAGTTGCTTTGAGGCTTTAGACGCGATGGGTAATGAATTCTTTCTTGCGGTTAGAGGTAAGTGGAAATCGTCCGGGCAAGAATCCTTCATTGTTAACGTTTACGGGCCACATGATGATAAAGGGAAAAAACTAATGCTTGAGTCACTTGGGAATTTATTGGGGGCAAACGATGCGGCATGGCTTTTTTGTGGGGATTTTAATGAGGTGCGTGATAGAAACGATCGACTAAATTGTGAATTTCTAGAATATAGGGCTAATAGATTCAATAGATTCATCGCATCTAATAGCTTGATAGAAATTCCAATTAGTGGGAGGCATTTTACGAGGATTAGTGAGGATGGTACTAAGTTGAGTAAACTTGATAGATTTTTTGTGACGGAAAAATTCTTGAATCTTTGGGAGGACCTATCAATCATTGCATTGGATCGTAAATTATCGGATCATTGCCCGCTAGTTTTACGTGATAAGGTAATTGATTATGGGCTTAAACCGTTTAAAGTTTTTGATGCTTGGTTTGATAAAGAAGATGTTGGGCAAGTCATATCCGAGGCATGGAAGTTACCAGTTCGTGGGAGTAAAAAGGATTGTAATTTTAGAGATAGGTTAAAAATGTCAAAGCCCAATTAAAGACTTGGAGCATCAAGACATTCGGGGCATTGGATAGTGAGATTAATTCTCTAAAAAAGGAAGCAAGTGAGTGGGAAAGAAAGGCCGAACTTAATCTTATTACCGAAGAAGATCGTTCCAAGTGGCTTGAGTGTAGGAAAAAATGGATTGAGAAAGATAAGGTGAAGGCGAGTATGTTACGTCAAAAGGCAAGAATTAGATGGGTTCTTGAGGGAGATGAAAACTCCAAATTTTTTCATTCTTCCATCAAGCGCAAGTATAATAAAGGAAATATAAGGGGTTTTCACATTAATGGGGTTTGGAATGAGGATCCGATTGTGGTGAAGAAATTGATCTTCGAGCACTTTAAAGAAAGATTCAGTGAACATCAAGTCTCGAGACCTCTGCTGTCGACTCAGGACCTCTCATTTCTATCCACTGATGTGTAGTGACCCGAACTTTTCCATGTTTATATATATTAATTGAGATTGATATTTACATGATTAAATGTTTCCAACATGTTAAGTGTAGTGACCCGAACTTTTCCATGTTTATATATATTAATTGAGATTGATATTTACATGATTAAATGTTTCCAACATGTTAAGCAATCAAACTTGTTAAGACTTGATTAATTGAAATATGTTTCATATAGACAATTGACCACCCAAGTTGACCGGTGATTCACGAACGTTAAAACTTGTAAAAACTATATGATGACATATATATGGATATATATATAGTTAACATGATACTATGATAAGTAAACATATCATTAAGTATATTAACAATGAACTACATATGTAAAAACAAGACTACTAACTTAATGATTTTTAAACGAGACATATATGTAACGATTATCGTTGTAAAGATATTTAATGTATATATATCATATTAAGAGATATTCATACATGATAATATCATGATAATATAATAATTTAAAATCTCATTTGATATTATAAACATTGGGTTAACAACATTTAACAAGATCGTTAACCTAAAGGTTTCAAAACAACACTTACATGTAACGACTAACGATGACTTAACGACTCAGTTAAAATGTATATACATGTAGTGTTTTAATATGTATTTATAAAATTTTGAAAGACTTCAATACACTTATCAAAATACTTCTACTTAATAAAAATGCTTACAATTACATCCTCGTTCAGTTTCATCAACAATTCTACTCGTATGCACCCGTATTCGTACTCGTACAATACACAGCTTTTAGATGTATGTACTATTGGTATATACACTCCAATGATCAGCTCTTAGCAGCCCATGTGAGTCACCTAACACATGTGGGAACCATCATTTGGCAACTAGCATGACATATCTCATAAAATTACAAAAATATGAGTAATCATTCATGACTTATTTACATGAAAACAAAATTACATATCCTTTATATCTAATCCATACACCAACGACCAAAAACACCTACAAACACTTTCATTCTTCAATTTTCTTCATCTAATTGATCTCTCTCAAGTTCTATCTTCAAGTTCTAAGTGTTCTTCATAAATTCCAAAAGTTCTAGTTTCATAAAATCAAGAATACTTTCAAGTTTGCTAGCTCACTTCCAATCTTGTAAGGTGATCATCCAACCTCAAGAAATCTTTGTTTCTTACAGTAGGTTATCATTCTAATACAAGGTAATAATCATATTCAAACTTTGGTTCAATTTCTATAACTATAACAATCTTATTTCAAGTGATGATCTTACTTGAACTTGTTTTCGTGTCATGATTCTGCTTCAAGAACTTCGAGCCATCCAAGGATCCATTGAAGCTAGATCTATTTTTCTCTTTTCTAGTAGGTTTATCCAAGGAACTTAAGGTAGTAATGATATTCATAACATCATTCGATTCATACATATAAAGCTATCTTATTCGAAGGTTTAAACTTGTAATCACTAGAACATAGTTTAGTTAATTCTAAACTTGTTAGTAAACAAAAGTTAATCCTTCTAACTTGACTTTTAAAATCAACTAAACACATGTTCTATATCTATATGATATGCTAACTTAATGATTTAAAACCTGGAAACACGAAAAACACCGTAAAACCGGATTTACGCCGTCGTAGTAACACCGCGGGCTGTTTTGGGTTAGTTAATTAAAAACTATGATAAACTTTGATTTTAAAGTTGTAATTCTGAGAAAATGATTTTTATTATGAACATGAAACTATATCCAAAAATTATGATTAAACTCAAAGTGGAAGTATGTTTTCTAAAATGGTCATCTAGACGTCGTTCTTTCGACTGAAATGACTACCTTTACAAAAACGACTTGTAACTTATTTTTCTGACCATAAACCTATACTTTTCTGTTTAGATTCATAAAATAGAGTTCAATATGAAACCATAGCAATTTGATTCACTCAAAACGGATTTAAAATGAAGAAGTTATGGGTAAAACAAGATTGGATAATTTTTCTCATTTTAGCTACGTGAAAATTGGTAACAAATCTATTCCAACCATAACTTAATCAACTTGTATTGTATATTATGTAATCTTGAGATACCATAGACACGTATACAATGTTTCGACCTATTATGTCGACACATCTATATATATTTCGGAACAACCATAGACACTCTATATGTGAATGTTGGAGTTAGCTATACAGGGTTGAGGTTGATTCCAAAATATATATAGTTTGAGTTGTGATCAATACTGAGATACGTATACACTGGGTCGTGGATTGATTTAAGATAATATTTATCGATTTATTTCTGTACATCTAACTGTGGACAAGTAGTTGTAGGTTACTAACGAGGACAGCTGACTTAATAAACTTAAAACATCAAAATATATTAAAAGTGTTGTAAATATATTTTGAACATACTTTGATATATATGTATATATTGTTATAGGTTCGTGAATCAACCAGTGGCCAAGTCTTACTTCCCGACGAAGTAAAAATCTGTGAAAGTGAGTTATAGTCCCACTTTTAAAATCTAATATTTTTGGGATGAGAATACATGCAGGTTTTATAAATGATTTACAAAATAGACACAAGTACGTGAAACTACATTCTATGGTTGAATTATCGAAATCGAATATGCCCCTTTTTATTAAGTCTGGTAATCTAAGAATTAGGGAACAGACACCCTAATTGACGCGAACTCTAAAGATAGATCTATTGGGCCTAACAAACCCCATCCAAAGTACCGGATGCTTTAGTACTTCGAAATTTATATCATATCCGAAGGGTGTCCCGGAATGATGGGGATATTCTTATATATGCATCTTGTTAATGTCGGTTACTAGGTGTTCACCATATGAATGATTTTTATCTCTATGTATGGGATGTGTATTGAAATATGAAATCTTGTGGTCTATTGTTACGATTTGATATATATAGGTTAAACCTATAACTCACCAACATTTTTGTTGACGTTTAAAGCATGTTTATTCTCAGGTGAATATTAAGAGCTTCCGCTGTTGCATACTAAAATAAGGACAAGATTTGGAGTCCATGTTTGTATGATATTGTGTAAAAACTGCATTCAAGAAACTGATTTCGATGTAACATATTTGTATTGTAAACCATTATGTAATGGTCGTGTGTAAACAGGATATTTTAGATTATCATTATTTGATAATCTACGTAAAGCTTTTTAAACCTTTATTTATGAAATAAAGGTTATGGTTTGTTTTAAAAATGAATGCAGTCTTTGAAAAACGTCTCATATAGAGGTCAAAACCTCGCAACGAAATCAATTAATATGGAACGTTTTTAATCAATAAGAACGGGACATTTCAGTTGGTATCCGAGCGTTGGTCTTAGAGAACCAGAATTTTGCATTAGTGTGTCTTATCGAGTTTGTTAGGATGCATTAGTGAGTCTGGACTTCGACCGTGTTTACTTGAAAAATGATTGCTTAACAAATTTTGTTGGAAACTATATATTTTTAACATGTGAATATTATGTGATATATTAATCTCTTAACGCGTTTGATATTATGTGATAGATGTCTACCTCTAGAACAAGTCCCATTGACTCACCTAATAATAATGAAGAGTCAAATGTAAATTGGAATGATTCGTGGACTGATTCACAAGTTCCCGAAGAGGAACCGGAAGAAGAGTCGGAACCGGAAGAAGAATCGGAACCGGAAGAAGAATCGGAACCGGATGAAGAAATAGAACCGGTGGGGGAAATAATAAAACGGTTAAGTAAAAGAAAATCCTCAACCAACCGACCAAGGTTAATTATGGTCAATGGTGTTTCCGCCAAGGAAGCAAAATATTGGGAGGATTACCAATTCTCCGATGAATCGGATTCCGACGAGAATTCCGATGATGTTATAGAAATTACCCCAACTGAATTTAAAAAGGCAAAAGAAAATAATAAGGGAAAGGGCATAAAAATAGAGAAATCTAATTCCAACCCCGATGAACTTTATATGTATCGTCAACCCCCGAAGTCCTTAAGTTGTAACAATGACCCGGGAACCTCTAAACCACCAGGTTTTTCTAAACCAATGTGGACAACGACGGCTCGTATTAGGGGAACATCATATATCCCTAGAAACTTGGCAAAACGAACCAAAACCGAAGAAGAAGAAACGAGCGAGTCGGAATAAGATAGTTGTATTCGTGTGGTGTAATATATGTAATATAGTGTTCTTATGCTTTATGATATATGTAAAAATTGCTTGTATTAATAAGTATTTTTTTTATGAATCTAACTCTTGTCTATTTTACAGTTTAAAAACACAAAATGGATAGACAACCCAATATTTTAAGAGACCTACCTGGAGACATGATTGATGAAATCTTGTCTAGAGTCGGCCAGAATTCCTCGGCACAACTATTTAAGGCGAGATCAGTTTGTAAGACATTCGAAGAACGTTCCAAGAATGTCTTGGTTTATAAGAGACTTTCGTTTGAAAGATGGGGGATATCACATTGGGAAACCCATAAGTTACGATGTGTTTACTTTGACGCATATATTGCGGGGAACCCAAATGCTATTTTACGCAACGGGTTAAGAAATTATTTTGACTCAATATATCCGAATATTGGACTTCGTGATTTAGAAAAAGCGGCTAACATGCAACATAAAGAAGCATGTTATGCTTACGGATTAGTAATGTTCGCTTCTCACCAAAGTGAGAACAAGAACATCGGGCTACAACTATTAAACAAAACGTTTCCACAAGTGACGGAGTCGGTAATTGGGGTAAGAAATGAGGTTTTTAGATTATTACGGGACTGTTGGACATTACGTAACCCTCGTCCCTTTGACGACGTTACAACACGCTGTCTTATCAACGGCCATAACGGTTATGTTGCACAAGACCAAGGATGGGAAGTAGTCCTAGTAAAACCAGAATGCATGACTTGTTTCTGGACGTATGAATTACGTGTCTTTATTGCCTTTACTGAACGACTTGTGTACTAGCTAGAATTATCTTCACAACTATCTTGTATCAAAGTTATTGTGTGCTATATTTCATGCTTTATGTAAAATAAGCGGTATTGTAAGTTTGTAAAATATTGTATAAAAGTTTGAACGCGAAATATTATTATAATCAGTTTTTCATATAGAATTGTAGTAGTTGAATTGTATATTAGCTACTAAGTATGAACTTAACGGGTAGGTACTACCCGAATTTAAACTTATAAAACGCTAATATTAAGAAAAAACTTTTATAAATGAGTTCATATTATGCTACGAAATACTATTAACTACTCTTAATATTCTGTATGATTAACTTGTTCCATTTAACTATTTTGAAGGAAATGGCACCGACTACTCGACACACCGTGAATATGAATGAAGAGGAATTCCGTACTTTTCTAGCTTCAAACATAGCCGTAGTACAGGCTGCGCTACATACCAACAATAACCTTGGATCTAGCAGTACAGGAAATCGTGTAGGATGCACCTACAAAGAATTCACTGCCTGCAAACCTTTGGAATTTGATGGAACCGAAGGACCGATCGGATTGAAACGGTGGACCGAGAAGGTCGAATCGGTGTTTGCCATAAGTAAGTGTACTGAAGAGGACAAAGTAAAGTACGCTACGCATACCTTCACAGGTTCTGCGTTAACATGGTGGAATACCTATCTAGAGCAAGTAGGACAAGACGATGCGTACGCACTACCGTGGTCAGCATTCAAGCACTTGATGAACGAGAAGTACCGTCCCAGAACCGAGGTCAATAAGCTCAAGACAGAACTTAGAGGGTTACGAACCCAAGGATTTGATATTACCACGTACGAAAGACGATTCACAGAATTGTGCCTATTGTGTCCGGGAGCATTCGAAGATGAGGAAGAGAAGATCGATGCGTTTGTGAAAGGATTACCGGAAAGAATCCAAGAAGATATAAGTTCACACGAGCCCGCCTCCATACAACAGGCATGTAGAATGGCTCACAAACTCGTGAACCAAATTGAAGAAAGAATTAAAGAACAGACTGCTGAAGAGGCCAATGTGAAGCAAGTCAAAAGAAAGTGGGAGGAAAACGGTGATAAGAATCACCAATACAACAACAACAGCAATTACAACAATAATCGCAACAATTATCCCAACAATCGCAACATCAATCGCAACTACAACAAACGGCCCAACAACAACAACAACAACAACAACAACAGCAACTACAACAATCATCCCAACAACAATAATAACCGCAACAACAACAACAATCAGAAGCAGCTATGCCAAAGGTGTGAAAAGAATCACTCGGGGTTCTGCACCAAATTTTGCAACAAGTGTAAAAGAAATGGTCATAGCGCGGCGAAGTGTGAGGTCTACGGACCAGGGGTTAATAGAACGAAAGGAACAAATGGTGTGGGAACGAGTAATGGCGGAGCAAGTAGTGTCAGAGCAAGTTATGCCAATGTAGTTTGTTATAAATGTGGAAAACCGGGCCACATTATTAGAAATTGCCCGAACCAGGAGAACACGAATGGACAAGGCCGTGGAAGAGTTTTCAATATTAATGCGGCAGAGGCACAGGAAGACCCGGAGCTTGTTACGGGTACGTTTCTTATTGACAATAAATCTGCTTACGTTTTATTTGATTCGGGTGCGGATAGAAGCTATATGAGTAGAGATTTTTGTGCTAAATTAAGTTGTCCATTGACACCTTTGGATAGTAAATTTTTACTCGAATTAGCAAATGGTAAATTAATTTCAGCAGATAATATATGTCGGAATCGAGAAATTAAACTGGTTAGCGAAACATTTAAGATTGATTTGATACCAGTAGAGTTAGGGAGTTTTGATGTGATAATCGGTATGGACTGGTTGAAAGAAGTGAAAGCGGAGATCGTTTGTTACAAAAATGCAATTCGCATTATACGAGAAAAAGGAAAACCCTTAATGGTGTACGGAGAAAAGGGCAACACGAAGCTACATCTTATTATTAATTTGAAGGCACAAAAACTAATAAGAAAAGGTTGCTATGCTGTTCTAGCATACGTCGAGAAAGTACAAACTGAAGAAAAGAGCATCAATGATGTTCCCGCCGCAAAAGAATTTCCCGATGTATTTTCGAAAGAATTACCGGGATTACCCCCACATCGATCCGTTGAATTTCAAATAGATCTTGTACCAGGAGCTGCACCAATAGCTCGTGCTCCTTACAGACTCGCACCCAGCGAGATGAAAGAACTACAAAGCCAATTACAAGAACTTTTAGAGCGTGGTTTCATTCGACCAAGCACATCACCGTGGGGAGCTCCTGTTTTGTTTGTCAAGAAGAAAGATGGTACATTCAGGTTGTGTATCGACTACCGAGAGTTGAACAAACTTACCATCAAGAACCGCTACCCACTACCGAGAATCGATGACTTATTTGATCAACTACAAGGCTCGTCTGTTTATTCAAAGATTGACTTACGTTCCGGGTATCATCAAATGCGGGTGAAAGAAGATGATATTCCAAAGACTGCTTTCAGAACACGTTACGGTCATTACGAGTTTATGGTCATGCCGTTTGGTTTAACTAATGCACCAGCTGTGTTCATGGACCTTATGAACCGAGTGTGTGGACCATACCTTGACAAGTTTGTCATTGTTTTCATTGATGACATACTTATTTACTCAAAGAATGACCAAGAACACGGTGAACATTTGAGAAAGGTGTTAGAAGTATTGAGGAAGGAAGAATTGTACGCTAAGTTTTCAAAGTGTGCATTTTGGTTGGAAGAAGTTCAATTCCTCGGTCACATAGTGAACAAAGAAGGTATTAAGGTGGATCCGGCAAAGATAGAAACTGTTGAAAAGTGGGAAACCCCGAAAACTCCGAAACACATACGCCAGTTTTTAGGACTAGCTGGTTACTACAGAAGGTTCATCCAAGACTTTTCCAGAATAGCAAAACCCTTGACTGCATTAACGCATAAAGGGAAGAAATTTGAATGGAATGATGAACAAGAGAAAGCGTTTCAGTTATTGAAGAAAAAGCTAACTACGGCACCTATATTGTCATTGCCTGAAGGGAATGATGATTTTGTGATTTATTGTGATGCATCAAAGCAAGGTCTCGGTTGTGTATTAATGCAACGAACGAAGGTGATTGCTTATGCGTCTAGACAATTGAAGATTCACGAACAAAATTATACGACGCATGATTTGGAATTAGGCGCAGTTGTTTTTGCATTGAAGACTTGGAGACACTACTTATATGGGGTCAAAAGTATTATATATACCGACCACAAAAGTCTTCAACACATATTTAATCAGAAACAACTGAATATGAGGCAGCGTAGGTGGATTGAATTATTGAATGATTACGACTTTGAGATTCGTTACCACCCGGGGAAGGCAAATGTGGTAGCCAATGCCTTGAGCAGGAAGGACAGAGAACCCATTAGAGTAAAATCTATGAATATAATGATTCATAATAACATTACTACTCAAATAAAGGAGGCGCAACAAGGAGTTTTAAAAGAGGGAAATTTAAAGGATGAAATACCCAAAGGATCGGAGAAGCATCTTAATATTCGGGAAGACGGAACCCGGTATAGGGCTGAAAGGATTTGGGTACCAAAATTTGGAGATATGAGAGAAATGGTACTTAGAGAAGCTCATAAAACCAGATACTCAATACATCCTGGAACGGGGAAGATGTACAAGGATCTCAAGAAACATTTTTGGTGGGGGGTATGAAAGCCGATGTTGCTAAATACGTAGGAGAATGTTTGACGTGTTCTAAGGTCAAAGCTGAGCATCAGAAACCATCAGGTCTACTTCAACAACCCGAAATCCCGGAATGGAAATGGGAAAACATTACCATGGATTTCATCACTAAATTGCCAAGGACTGCAAGTGGTTTTGATACTATTTGGGTAATAGTTGATCGTCTCACCAAATCAGCACACTTCTTGCCAATAAGAGAAGATGACAAGATGGAGAAGTTAGCACGACTGTATTTGAAGGAAGTCATCTCCAGACATGGAATACCAATCTCTATTATCTCTGATAGGGATGGCAGATTTATTTCAAGATTCTGGCAGACATTACAGCAAGCATTAGGAACTCGTCTAGACATGAGTACTGCCTATCATCCATAAACTGATGGGCAGAGTGAAAGGACGATACAAACGCTTGAAGACATGCTACGAGCATGTGTTATTGATTTCGGAAACAGTTGGGATCGACATCTACCGTTAGCAAAATTTTCCTACAACAACAGCTACCATTCAAGCATTGAGATGGCGCCGTTTGAAGCACTTTATGGTAGAAAGTGCAGGTCTCCGATTTGTTGGAGTGAAGTGGGGGATAGACAGATTACGGGTCCTGAGATTATACAAGAAACTACCGATAAGATCATCCAAATTCAACAACGGTTGAAAACCGCCCAAAGTCGACAAAAGAGCTACGCTGACATTAAAAGAAAAGATATAGAATTTGAAATTGGAGAGATGGTCATGCTTAAAGTTGCACCTTGGAAAGGCGTTGTTCGATTTGGTAAACGAGGGAAATTAAATCCAAGGTATATTGGACCATTCAAGATTATTGATCGTGTCGGACCAGTAGCTTACCGACTAGAGTTACCTCAACAACTCGCGGCTGTACATAACACTTTCCACGTCTCGAATTTAAAGAAATGTTTTGCTAAAGAAGATCTCACTATTCCGTTAGATGAAATCCAAATCAACGAAAAACTTCAATTCATCGAAGAACCCGTCGAAATAATGGATCGTGAGGTTAAAAGACTTAAGCAAAACAAGATACCAATTGTTAAGGTTCAATGGAATGCTCCTAGAGGACCCGAGTTCACCTGGTAGCATGAAGATCAGATGAAGAAGAAATACCCGCATCTATTTCCAGAAGATTCGTCAACACCTTCAACAGCTTAAAATTTCGGGACGAAATTTATTTAACGGGTAGGTACTGTAGTGACCCGAACTTTTCCATGTTTATATATATTAATTGAGATTGATATTTACATGATTAAATGTTTCCAACATGTTAAGCAATCAAACTTGTTAAGACTTGATTAATTGAAATATGTTTCATATAGACAATTGACCACCCAAGTTGACCGGTGATTCACGAACGTTAAAACTTGTAAAAAGTATATGATGACATATATATGGATATATATATAGTTAACATGATACTATGATAAGTAAATATATCATTAAGTATATTAACAATGAACTACATATGTAAAAACAAGACTACTAACTTAATGATTTTTAAACGAGACATATATGTAACGATTATCGTTGTAAAGATATTTAATGTATATATATATATCATATTAAGAGATATTCATACATGATAATATCATGATAATATAATAATTTAAAATCTCATTTGATATTATAAACATTGGGTTAACAACATTTAACAAGATCGTTAACCTAAAGGTTTCAAAACAACACTTACATGTAACGACTAACGATGACTTAACGACTCAGTTAAAATGTATATACATGTAGTGTTTTAATATGTATTTATACAATTTTGAAAGACTTCAATACACTTATCAAAATACTTCTACTTAATAAAAATGCTTACAATTACATCCTCGTTCAGTTTCATCAACAATTCTACTCGTATGCACCCGTATTCGTACTCGTACAATACACAGCTTTTAGATGTATGTACTATTGGTATATACACTCCAATTATCAGCTCTTAGCAGCCCATGTGAGTCACCTAACACATGTGGGAACCATCATTTGGCAACTAGCATGAAATATCTCATAAAATTACAAAAATATGAGTAATCATTCATGACTTATTTACATGAAAACAAAATTACATATCCTTTATATCTAATCCATACACCAACGACCAAAAACACCTACAAACACTTTCATTCTTCAATTTTCTTCATCTAATTGATCTCTCTCAAGTTCTATCTTCAAGTTCTAAGTGTTCTTCATAAATTCCAAAAGTTCTAGTTTCATAAAATCAAGAATACTTTCAAGTTTGCTAGCTCACTTCCAATCTTGTAAGGTGATCATCCAACCTCAAGAAATCTTTGTTTCTTACAGTAGGTTATCATTCTAATACAAGGTAATAATCATATTCAAACTTTGGTTCAATTTCTATAACTATAACAATCTTATTTCAAGTGATGATCTTACTTGAACTTGTTTTCGTGTCATGATTCTGCTTCAAGAACTTCGAGCCATCCAAGGATCCATTGAAGCTAGATCCATTTTTCTCTTTTCTAGTAGGTTTATCCAAGGAACTTAAGGTAGTAATGATGTTCATAACATCATTCGATTCATACATATAAAGCTATCTTATTCGAAGGTTTAAACTTGTAATCACTAGAACATAGTTTAGTTAATTCTAAACTTGTTCGCAAACAAAAGTTAATCCTTCTAACTTGACTTTTAAAATCAAATAAACACATGTTCTATATCTATATGATATGCTAACTTAATGATTTAAAACCTGGAAACACGAAAAACACCGTAAAACCGGATTTACGCCGTCGTAGTAACACCGCGGGCTGTTTTGGGTTAGTTAATTAAAAACTATGATAAACTTTGATTTTAAAGTTGTTATTCTGAGAAAATGATTTTTATTATGAACATGAAACTATATCCAAAAATTATGATTAAACTCAAAGTGGAAGTATGTTTTCTAAAATGGTCATCTAGACGTCGTTCTTTCGACTGAAATGACTACCTTTACAAAAACGACTTGTAACTTATTTTTCCGACTATAAACCTATACTTTTCTGTTTAGATTCATAAAATAGAGTTCAATATGAAACCATAGCAATTTGATTCACTCAAAACGGATTTAAAATGAAGAAGTTATGGGTAAAACAAGATTGGATAATTTTTCTCATTTTAGCTACGTGAAAATTGGTAACAAATCTATTCCAACCATAACTTAATCAACTTGTATTGTATATTATGTAATCTTGAGATACCATAGACACGTATACAATGTTTCGACCTATCATGTCGACACATCTATATATATTTCTGAACAACCATAGACACTCTATATGTGAATGTTGGAGTTAGCTATACAGGGTTGAGGTTGATTCCAAAATATATATAGTTTGAGTTGTGATCAATACTGAGATACGTATACACTGGTTCGTGGATTGATTCAAGATAATATTTATCGATTTATTTCTGTACATCTAACTGTGGACAACTAGTTGTAGGTTACTAACGAGGACAGCTGACTTAATAAACTTAAAACATCAAAATATATTAAAAGTGTTGTAAATATATTTTGAACATACTTTGATATATATGTATATAATGTTATAGGTTCGTGAATCAACCAGTGGCCAAGTCTTACTTCCCGACGAAGTAAAAATCTGTGAAAGTGAGTTATAGTCCCACTTTTAAAATCTAATATTTTTGGGATGAGAATACATGCAGGTTTTATAAATGATTTACAAAATAGACACAAGTACGTGAAACTACATTCTATGGTTGAATTATCGAAATCGAATATGCCCCTTTTTATTAAGTCTGGTAATCTAAGAATTAGGGAACAGACACCCTAATTGACGCGAACTCTAAAGATAGATCTATTGGGCCTAACAAACCCCATCCAAAGTACCGGATGCTTTAGTACTTCGAAATTTATATCATATCCGAAGGGTGTCCCGGAATGATGGGGATATTCTTATATATGCATCTTGTTAATGTCGGTTACCAGGTGTTCACCATATGAATGATTTTTATCTCTATGTATGGGATGTGTATTGAAATATGAAATCTTGTGGTCTATTGTTACGATTTGATATATATAGGTTAAACCTATAACTCACCAACATTTTTGTTGACGTTTAAAGTATGTTTATTCTCAGGTGAATATTAAGAGCTTCCGCTGTTGCATACTAAAATAAGGACAAGATTTGGAGTCCATGTTTGTATGATATTGTGTAAAAACTGCATTCAAGAAACTGATTTCGATGTAACATATTTGTATTGTAAACCATTATGTAATGGTCGTGTGTAAACAGGATATTTTAGATTATCATTATTTGATAATCTACGTAAAGCTTTTTAAACCTTTATTTATGAAATAAAGGTTATGGTTTGTTTTAAAAATGAATGCAGTCTTTGAAAAACGTCTCATATAGAGGTCAAAACCTCGCAACGAAATCAATTAATATGGAACGTTTTTAATCAATAAGAACGGGACATTTCATTAAGCAATCAAACTTGTTAAGACTTGATTAATTGAAATATGTTTCATATAGACAATTGACCACCCAAGTTGACCGGTGATTCACGAACGTTAAAACTTGTAAAAAGTATATGATGACATATATATGGATATATATATAGTTAACATGATACTATGATAAGTAAATATATCATTAAGTATATTAACAATGAACTACATATGTAAAAACAAGACTACTAACTTAATGATTTTTAAACGAGACATATATGTAACGATTATCGTTGTAAAGACATTTAATGTATATATATCATATTAAGAGATATTCATACATGATAATATCATGATAATATAATAATTTAAAATCTCATTTGATATTATAAACATTGGGTTAACAACATTTAACAAGATCGTTAACCTAAAGGTTTCAAAACAACACTTACATGTAACGACTAACGATGACTTAACGACTCAGTTAAAATGTATATACATGTAGTGTTTTAATATGTATTTATACAATTTTGAAAGACTTCAATACACTTATCAAAATACTTCTACTTAATAAAAATGCTTACAATTACATCCTCGTTCAGTTTCATCAACAATTCTACTCGTATGCACCCGTATTCGTACTCGTACAATACACAGCTTTTAGATGTATGTACTATTGGTATATACACTCCAATGATCAGCTCTTAGCAGCCCATGTGAGTCACCTAACACATGTGGGAACCATCATTTGGCAACTAGCATGAAATATCTCATAAAATTACAAAAATATAAGTAATCATTCATGACTTATTTACATGAAAACAAAATTAGATATCCTTTATATCTAATCCATACACCAACGACCAAAAACACCTACAAACACTTTCATTCTTCAATTTTCTTCATCTAATTGATCTCTCTCAAGTTCTATCTTCAAGTTCTAAGTGTTCTTCATAAATTCCAAAAGTTCTAGTTTCATAAAATCAAGAATACTTTCAAGTTTGCTAGCTCACTTCCAATCTTGTAAGGTGATCATCCAACCTCAAGAAATCTTTATTTCTTACAGTAGGTTATCATTCTAATACAAGGTAATAATCATATTCAAACTTTGGTTCAATTTCTATAACTATAACAATCTTATTTCAAGTGATGATCTTACTTGAACTTGTTTTCGTGTCATGATTCTGCTTCAAGAACTTCGAGCCATCCAAGGATCCGTTGAAGCTAGATCCATTTTTCTATTTTCCAGTAGGTTTATCCAAGGAACTTAAGGTAGTAATGATGTTC
This sequence comes from Rutidosis leptorrhynchoides, assembly GCF_046630445.1. NCBI lineage: Eukaryota > Viridiplantae > Streptophyta > Magnoliopsida > Asterales > Asteraceae > Rutidosis > Rutidosis leptorrhynchoides. Next base: position 553,648,666 of record NC_092335.1, on the reverse strand, counting down.
ATAACATCATTCGATTCATACATATAAAGCTATCTTATTCGAAGGTTTAAACTTGTAATCACTAGAACATAGTTTAGTTAATTCTAAACTTGTTCGTAAACAAAAGTTAATCCTTCTAACTTGACTTTTAAAATCAACTAAACACATGTTATATATCTATATGATATGCTAACTTAATGATTTAAAACCTGGAAACACGAAAAACACCGTAAAACCGGATTTACGCCGTCGTAGTAACACCGCGAGCTGTTTTGGGTTAGTTAATTAAAAACTATGATAAACTTTGATTTAAAAGTTGTTATTCTGAGAAAATGATTTTTATTATGAACATGAAACTATATCCAAAAATTATGGTTAAACTCAAAGTGGAAGTATGTTTTCTAAAATGGTCATCTAGACGTCGTTCTTTCGACTGAAATGACTACCTTTACAAAAACAACTTGTAACTTATTTTTCCGAATATAAACCTATAATTTTTCTGTTTATATTCATAAAATAGAGTTCAATATGAAACCATAGCAATTTGATTCACTCAAAACGGATTTAAAATGAAGAAGTTATGGGTAAAACAAGATTGGATAATTTTTCTCATTTTAGCTACGTGAAAATTGGTAACAAATCTATTCCAACCATAACTTAATCAACTTGTATTGTATATTATGTAATCTTGAGATACCATAGACACGTATACAATGTTTTGACCTATCATGTCGACACATCTATATATATTTCGTAACAACCATAGACACTCTATATGTGAATGTTGGAGTTAGCTATACAGGGTTGAGGTTGATTCCAAAATATATATAGTTTGAGTTGTGATAAATACTGAGATACGTATACACTGGGTCGTGGATTGATTCAAGATAATATTTATCGATTTATTTCTGTACATCTAACTGTGGACAGCTAGTTGTAGGTTACTAACGAGGACAGCTGACTTAATAAACTTAAAACATCAAAATATATTAAAAGTGTTGTAAATATATTTTGAACATACTTTGATATATATGTATATATTGTTATAGGTTCGTGAATCAACCAGTGGCCAAGTCTTACTTCCCGACGAAGTAAAAATCTGTGAAAGTGAGTTATAGTCCCACTTTTAAAATCTAATATTTTTGGGATGAGAATACATGCAGGTTTTATAAATGATTTACAAAATAGACACAAGTACGTGAAACTACATTCTATGGTTGAATTATTGAAATCAAATATGCCCCTTTTTATTAAGTCTGGTAATCTAAGAATTAGGGAACAGACACCCTAATTGACGCGAATCCTAAAGATAGATCTATTGGGCCTAACAAACCCCATCCAAAGTACCGGATGCTTTAGTACTTCGAAATTTATATCATATCCGAAGGGTGTCCCGGAATGATGGGGATATTCTTATATATGCATCTTGTTAATGTCGGTTACCAGGTGTTCACCATATGAATGACTTTTATCTCTATGTATGGGATGTGTATTGAAATATGAAATCTTGTGGTCTATTATTATGATTTGATATATATAGGTTAAACCTATAACTCACCAATATTTTTGTTGACGTTTTAAGCATGTTTATTCTCAGGTGATTATTAAGAGCTTCCGCTGTCGCATACTTAAATAAGGACGAGATTTGGAGTCCATGCTTGTATGATATTGTGTAAAAACTGCATTCAAGAAACTTATTTTGTTGTAACATATTTGTATTGTAAACCATTATGTAATGGTCGTGTGTAAACAGGATATTTTAGATTATCATTATTTGATAATCTATGTAAAGCTTTTTAAACCTTTATTGATGAAATAAAGGTTATGGTTTGTTTTAAAATGAATGCAGTCTTTAAAAAACGTCTCATATAGAGGTCAAAACCTCGCAACGAAATCAATTAATATGGAACGTTTTTATTCAATAAGAACGGGACATTTCAGTTGGTATCCGAGCGTTGGTCTTAGAGAACCAGAATTTTGCATTAGTGTGTCTTATCGAGTTTGTTAGGATGCATTAGTGAGTCTGGACTTCGACCGTGTTTACTTGAAAAATGATTGCTTAACAAATTTTGTTGGAAACTATATATTTTTAACATGTGAATATTATGTGATATATTAATCTCTTAACGCGTTTGATATTATGTGATAGATGTCTACCTCTAGAACAAGTCCCATTGACTCACCTAATAATAATGAAGAGTCAAATGTAAATTGGAATGATTCGTGGACTGATTCACAAGTTCCCGAAGAGGAACCTGAAGAAGAGTCGGAACCGGAAGAAGAATCGGAACCGGAAGAAGAATCGGAATCGGATGAAGAAATAGAACCGGTGGGGGAAATAATAAAACGGTTAAGTAAAAGGAAATCCTCAACCAACCGACCAAGGTTAATTATGATCAATGGTGTTTCCGCCAAGGAAGCAAAATATTGGGAGGATTGCCAATTCTCCGATGAATCGGATTCCGACGAGAATTCCGATGATGTTATAGAAATTACCCCAACTGAATTTAAAAAGGCAAAAGAAAATAATAAGGGAAAGGGCATAAAAATAGAGAAATCTAATTCCAACCCCGATGAACTTTAAATGTATCGTCAACCCCCGAAGTCCTTAAGTTGTAACAATGACCCGGGAACCTCTAAACCGCCAGGTTTTTCTAAACCAATGTGGAAAATGACGGCTCGTATTAGGGGAACATCATATATCCCTAGAAACTTGGCAAAACGAACCAAAACCGAAGAAGAAGAAACAAGCGAGTCGGAATAAGATAGTTGTATTCGTGTGGTGTAATATATGTAATATAGTGTGCTTATGCTTTATGATATATGTAAAAATTGCTTGTATTAATAAGTATTTTTTTTATGAATCTAACTCTTGTCTATTTTACAGTATAAAAACACAAAATGGATAGACAACCCAATATTTTAAGAGACCTACCCGGAGACATAATTGATGAAATCTTGTCTAGAGTCAGCCAGAATTCTTCGGCACAACTATTTAAGGCGAGATCAGTTTGTAAGACATTCGAATAACGTTCTAAGAATGCCTTGGTTTATAAAAGGCTTTCGTTCGAAAGATGGGGGATATCACATTGGGAAATCCATAAGTTACGATGTGTTTACTTTGACGCATATATTGCGGGGAACCCAAATGCTATTTTACGCAATGGGTTAAGAAATTATTTTGACTCAATATATCCGAATATTGGACTTCGTGATTTAGAAAAAGCGGCTAACATGCAACATAAAGAAGCATGTTATGCTTACGGATTAGTAATGTTCGCTTCTCACCAAAGTGAGAACAAGAACATCGGGCTACAACTATTAAACAAAACGTTTCTACAAGTGACGGAGTCGGTAATTGGGGTAAGAAATGAGGTTTTTAGATTGTTACGGGACTGTTGGACATTACGTAACCCTCATCCGTTTGACGACGTTACAACACTCTGTCTTATCAACGGCCATAACGGTTATGTTCCACAAGACCAAGGATGGGAAGTAATCCTAGTAAAACCAGAATGCATGACTTGTTTCTGGACGTATGAATTACGTGTCTTTATTGCCTTTGCTGAACGACTTGTGTACTAGTTAGAATTATCTTCACAACCATCTTGTATCAAATTTATTGTGTGCTATATTTCATGCTATATGTAAAATAAGCGGTATTGTAAGTTTGTAAAATATTGTGTAAAAGTTTGAACGCGAAATATTATTATAATCAGTTTTTCATATAGAATTGTAGTAGTTGAATTGTATATTAGCTACTAAGTATGAACTTAACTCGTAGGTACTACCCGAATTTAAACTTATAAAACGCTAATATGAAGAAAAAACTTTTATAAATGAGTTCATATTATGCTACGAAATACTATTAACTACTCTTAATATTCTGTATGATTAACTTGTTCCATTTGACTATTTTGAAGGAAATGGCACCGACTACTCGACACACCGTGAATATGAATGAAGAGGAATTCCGTACTTTTCTAGCTTCAAACATAGCCGCAGTACAGGCTGCGCTACATACCAACAATAACATTGGATCTAGCAGTACAGGAAATCGTGTAGGATGCACCTACAAAGAATTCACTGCCTGCAAACCTTTAGAATTTGATGGAACCGAAGGACCGATCGGATTGAAACAGTGGACCGAGAAGGTCGAATCGGTGTTTGCCATAAGTAAGTGTACTGAAGAGGACAAAGTGAAGTACGCTACGCATACCTTCACAGGTTCTGCGTTAACATGGTGGAATACGTATCTAGAGCAAGTAGGACAAGATGATGCGTACGCATTACCGTGGTCAGCATTCAAGCACTTGATGAACGAGAAGTACCGTCCCAGAACCGAGGTCAATAAGCTCAAGACAGAACTTAGAGGGTTACGAACCTAAGGATTTGATATTACCACGTACGAAAGACGATTCACAGAATTGTGCCTATTGTGTCCGGGAGCATTCGAAGATGAGGAAGAGAAGATCGACACGTTTGTGAAAGGATTACCGGAAAGAATTCAAGAAGATATAAGTTCACACGAGCCCGCCTCCATACAACAGACACGTAGAATGGCTGACAAACTAGTGAACCAGATTGAAGAAAGAATTAAAGAACAGACTGCTGAAGAGGCCAATGTGAAGCAAGTCAAAAGAAAGTGGGAGGAAAATGGTGATAAGAATCACCAATACAACAACAACAGCAATTACAACAATAATCGCAACAATTATCCCAACAATCGCAACATCAATCGCAACTACAATAAACGGCCCAACAACAACAACAACAACAACAACAACAACAGCAACTACAACAATCATCCCAACAACAATAATAACCGCAACAACAACAATCAGAAGCAGCTATGCCAAAGGTGTGAAAAGTATCATTCGGGGTTCTGCACCAAATTTTGCAACAAGTGTAAAAGAAATGGTCATAGCGCGGCGAAGCGTGAGGTCTACGGACCAGGGGTTAATAGAAAGAAAGGAACAAATGGTGTCGGAACGAGTAATGGCGGAGCAAGTAGTGTCGGAGCAAGTTATGCCAATGTAGTTTGTTATAAATGTGGAAAACCGGGCCACATTATTAGAAATTGCCCGAACCAGGAGAACACGAATGGACAAGGCCGCGGAAGAGTTTTCAATATTAATGCGGCAGAGGCACAGGAAGACCCGGAACTTGCTACGGGTACGTTTCTTATTGACAATAAATCTGCTTACGTTTTATTTGATTCGGGTGCGGATAGAAGCTATATGAGTAGAGATTTTTGTGCTAAATTAAGTTGTCCATTGACGCCTTTGGATAGTAAATTTTTACTCGAATTAGCAAATGGTAAATTAATTTCAGCAGATAATATATGTCGGAATCGAGAAATTAAACTGGTTAGCGAAACATTTAAGATTGATTTGATACCAGTAGAGTTAGGGAGTTTTGATGTGATAATCGGTATGGACTGGTTGAAAGAAGTAAAAGCAGAGATCGTTTGTTACAAAAATGCAATTCGCATTATACGAGAAAAAGGAAAACCCTTAATGGTGTACGGAGAAAAGGGCAACACGAAGCTACATCTTATTAGTAATTTGAAGGCACAAAAACTAATAAGAAAAGGTTGCTATGTTGTTCTAGCACACGTCGAGAAAGTACAAACTGAAGAAAAGAGCATCAATGATGTTCCCATTGCAAAATAATTTCCTGATGTATTTCCGAAAGAATTACCGAGATTACCCCCACATCGATCCGTTGAATTTCAAATAGATCTTGTACAAGGAGCTGCACCAATAGCTCGTGCTACTTACAGACTCGCACCCAGCGAGATGAAAGAACTGCAAAGTCAATTACAAGAACTTTTAGAGCGTGGTTTCATTCGACCAAGCACATCACCGTGGGGAGCTCCTGTTTTGTTTGTCAAGAAGAAAGATGGTACATTCAGATTGTGTATCGACTACCGAGAGTTGAACAAACTTACCATAAAGAACCGCTACCCACTACCGAGAATCGACGACTTATTTGATCAACTACAAGGCTCATCTGTTTATTCAAAGATTGACTTACGTTCCGGGTATCATCAAATGCGGGTGAAAGAAGATGATATTCCAAAGACTGCTTTCAGAACACGTTACGAGTTTATGGTCATGCCGTTTGGTTTAACTAATGCACCAGCTGTGTTCATGGACCTTATGAACTGAGTGTGTGGACCATACCTTGACAAGTTTGTCATTGTTTTTGATAAGGCTAAAAAGGAACATATATTTCATAGCAAAATCCCCCAAGAAAGACAAGATTTTAGTTGCAATTGTTCCATTTTCAAGTAATATTCGTTTATTTTAAATAAGTGCGAAGACAAAAGGCGAAAACGACGAATTGAAGACACAAAGGTCCAAAAAGCTCAAAAGTACAAGATACAATCAAAAAGGTTCAAATTATTGATGAGGAACTTCTAAAAATGACAAGAGTACAAGTTACAAAACGCAAAGTACAAAATATAAAATTGTACGCAAGGACGTTCGAAAATCCGGAACCGGGACCAGAGTCAACTCTCAACGCTCGACGCAACGGTGTAAAAATTACGAGTCAACTATGCACAAGAATAAAATATAATATTTAAATAATTCATAATAAGAATAATATTAAATAATAAAAAGTTGTTAATTGAGCATAGTTCAGGGGTCATAAGTGAAAATTCAATTTCTAAATTCGCCTATAAAAGGCTTTGTAATCGTAATGTAAAAACACACCTTTTTCTATCTTTTTCTTATTTATCAATATCAATATCTATATTCTATATCTCTATCATAATGTTAACTTAATAAGATATAACAATAATCTTAATTTTAATTTTAAATTATGATAATAATAAGATTTATGATAGAGATCGTTTGAGTGTGTAAGTCGAAATTCTGTCCGTGTAACGCTACGCTATTTTTAATCATTGTAAGTTATGTTCAACCTTTTTACATTAATGTATCATAACTAAGTTATTATTATGCTTATTTGAGCCGAAGTAATCGTGATGTTGGGCTAAAATATTAAGAAGGGGTTATTGAACTTTGGACCATAATTAAGGTTTGGGCAAAAGACCGACACTTGTGGAAATTGAACTATTGACTATTAATAGATGGGGGGTATTGTCTAATTGAGTGACAACTCATTGGAGTCTGTCGAACCTATCTTCAAATTAATTAACCTAATAATTAATAATGATTATGGTTGTCCTATTTAGTGATGTTCATATGGAATCTGTTATAATCATTTAATTAATCAATTGGGTTGGGTAATTGATTATTCATTCTGATCAAGTGGATGAATTAATATTCATAAACTAATTAAAACAGGGGTGGATTACATACAGTGATAACTGGTGTAATTGTTGACAGAAGTGATAACTGCGTCACAGTTTAAATCCTTAATCAGTTGGAATATTTGACTTCGGGTATAAGGGTAATTTGACGAGGATACTCGCACTTTATTTTTATGACCGATGGACTATTATGGACAAAAACCAGATAGACGTATCAAATAAACCAGGACAAAGGACAATTAACCCATGGTAATAAATTAAAATCAACACGTCAAACATCATGATTACGGAAGTTTAAATAAGCATAATTCTTTTATTATATTTCTCATCGTATCTTTATTTACTGTCATTTTATTACTCGCAATTTTATTTACTGTCATTTTATTTATTGTCATTATTTTACGCACTTTAATTATCGTCATTTATCTTTACGCTTAAAATATAGAATCGACAAACCGGTCATTAAACGGTAAAACCCACCTTTTATAATAATATTACTACTTATATAATTATATATATTTTGTATAAATATAGTTAAAAATATAGTAAGTATCACCAGCTCCCTGTGGAACGAACCGGACTTACTAAAAACTACACTACTCTACGATTAGGTACACTGCCTATAGTGTTGTAGCAAGGTTTAGGTATATCCCATCCGTAAATTAATAAAACTTGTGTCATATTTTGTAGTATTTTGTATTAAAAATAATACTATTTCGTACCCTCACGCTACATCATCAAGTTTTTGGCGCCGCTGCCGGGGAGCGCTAAAACGCTATATTTTTAATTATAATAATATTGAAATAAAATATAATAATATAATAATATTGAAATAGAATATAATAATATAATAATATTGAAATAGAATATAATAATATAATAATATTTTAGAATATATTTTGAATCGTAAAAGTTTTAAAAAGTCGTATTTATTAAATACTTCAGGGGTATATTATGTAAATTGTAATTAATAATTTCTATCATGTCGCTTTCATGTGAATAGTAAATTAATTAATTTATTTTCATTTACTATTCATGAATAGTAAATGAATTAAAAAAAAAGTTTTGAAAAAAAAATAATAATTATAAAAAAAAAATCATTTTTAAAAAAAAAAAAAAAAATTGTAAAAAAAAAAACGTTTTTTTTTAGAAAAAAAAATTCGTTTTTAAAAAAAAAAAACTTAAAAAAAAAAAAAAACGTAAAAAAAAAACAAAAACGTAAAAAAAAAAACGTAAAAAAAAAAAAATTATTAAAAAAAAATATATATTTTTTAAGATTTTGTCTATAAAAAAAAATTGTTTTTTTTAGTTTTATTACCTTTAGATTTTTAGACTATAGTCGCAACTTTTAGTATTAAGTTTAGTTTTGCCATAGTTATTTTTACTTCTAGAATTTTTAGGCTTTGCCGTAAAATCCCTTAAGTGCTTATTCCTTAGATTAAGTTTTAGGTGCTTTAGAATTTTACGACGCCGTATTTCGCATTACTTTCTTATTTTTATTTTTCGACGCCTATTTTTCGACCTTTTAATTTTTCGACCTTTTTCGACGCGCAATCTTTTTCTTTCTTATTTCTCGCCATTATAGTTTTTAGGACTTAGATTTTTTTCTACTTCTTCTCTAAATTTCTTAAAATTACGAAAATTTATTTTAAGTGGTTAAATTGATAGACATCATGTAACACCCCAAATATTTAAGGTATTATTTTATGTAAAATTTTATTGCTAAGAAATTAATGGTAAAGGATATTTTATGTTAAATGGACGAAAGTTAATGTTGTTAGTTAAGTTTCAAGGGACTAAAGATGCAAGGTTATGATTTAGGACCTCCTTAACTATAGTTTACATGGGGAGGGTAGAAATTGCAATTATGCCATAGTTGTTTTAATAAAAGAAATTAGAAATGCTGGAAATTGATTATTATTCACAAAAAAATAATATACAGAGAGTGCTCCTGGGTTGTGTATGTCGACATTTGCAAGGGAAGAAGGAGGATCCATCATTTGTTGAAATTTAACTCATGCAAGCTTGAATTTGTGAAATCTAACACACCCTAATCACTTTAGCAAGCTCTAATCTTCCAATTTCATCTTCATTGTGCACAATTAGGGTTCTTAAAACTCTAAAAGACAAGGTATGGATTTTGTGTCTAATTATTGCTTGCATTGTATGCTAATGATGAGATTATGCTTAAGAAAGTTGCTATTTGTTAAATTGTGCACATTTGGATGAGTTAGTATGGATTTGTTGTTGATTTTGGAAGTAATTACATGTATGAACTTGCATTATAGATTTATGGCATGATTATGGTGAGAATGATGATGTTCTAGTTAGATTTCTAGTCATGCACACCAAGTGTTTGTTAAAATGCCTCAATGAGATGATTTTGTGTTCTAGCTAGAAATTTTGATGAAGGATGCTCATGTATGAACTTTTGTTATAGTCATAAGTTATAGAAATTGATAATTTGATAAGTTAATGGTGTTAGTAATGAAATTGAATTATTATGCACATTTGATGTTTAATGAAAGGATTAAAGGAAAAGTTGCATGATAAAGCTAAAAGTGATGAGTTAGTAATATACATGATTAAAATGTGATGTTTGATTGGTAACATGCTTGTTTTAGAAAAGATGAGTTCAAAGTTAGAAAGTATGAATGAATGTATGTTGTGATTAGGGGGTAAAGTGTAAGTGTAAGTATGAATGACGTAATGATTCAAGAAAGTTGTGATTTTGATTTAGTTATGTGATTAATGAGATTAGCTCATGTATAGGTGCTAATCAAGGAAAAGAAGTTACAAGTGACCAAGGAAATTCAATTAAGCAAGGTGAGTTTATAGGGGGTAATATGGGCGGGTCAAGAGTGGCTTAGTGTTCTCGGATTGCATCCGTGCAAGAGAGTAACGACTAAGTGCACTAGTTACGTAGCTTAGATAGAACTATTGGGTTAGCTCAATAGTTGTGTCTATGGATGATGCTTAGCTTAGGCAAGGTTATTACATTGCTAGTAATCTTGCCTATGGTTCATGTTAGCTTAGACACTTCGGGTGTCTATGTATGAGATGATGATAGCTTAGGCATATTTAGTATGTCTATGTTTAGCTTAGACATGATTACTAGGTTCGGCCTAGTAAGTCATGCCTATGGTATGAATGATCGGATCCGAAAGTATGCAAGCAATCTAAGGGTTGAAGGATAAGTGTTTTGATTATGCCCAAATGATTTATGTTTTGTGTTTTGTTACTTTCCTATAACTCACTAAGTGTAAAAGCTTACCCCCATGATGTTTTATGTTTTAGGTGCTAAGGTTCATCGAGAAGGTAAGGAACCCGTGTGAAGAGCTGGAGGAGCATTGGCATTAGCGTAAGTGGTATTGCAAGTCCCTTTTGTAATCACGCTCTATGGTTACCGCTTATCAAACGCCATGTATTTGAAGTGTCATGTTTGTCATTATTGAATTTGGGACCAAATGATGGTTTTGTTTCATGAAAACACGTCTGATGTCTAAATGTTGTTATTAGATGGTATACGATGTTAGAAACTGAATCTTAAGTTTGTGTATGAATTTGGTTGTTTTAAATGTGTTTGAGAATGATGGAACGTGCAAAAGTTGGTTTAAATACAATGTTGCAGGTCAGGCACCCGGATTAGGGTTATGTCGCGCCGCGGCAAAGGGGTCCGCGCCGCGGCATATAACTGAAGTTGGGAACAGAAGCAAGGTTAAGGAGTCTAAAATTTCCTGTGTTGTGTCGCGCCGCGACAAGGCTTGCCGCGCCGCGGCATAAGCCTTGTCCGGCCAGTGACTTAACTTTTCAAAAAAAAAAAAAAAAAAAAAAAAAATTTTACTCGAATCAAGGCGTTAAAAGTTGGTATCAGAGCTGTGGTTTAAGGGACTTGGGTAATCCACGATAGGGATTATCTAGGCTTAAACCATTGTTGTGAAAGGATAAGCGGTTTAGGACTTGCATAAGTGTTATAGTCGTATAGTTGTGCCATGCTCCATAGGGTAGAGTCATCGACTAGACCCGTAGTATAATGATTGATCTATGAAAGGAGTTTGATACCCGTTAGCCATGATGTCATAGTGGACTTAATGTGTAATGAAATGGTGTAATAACAACAGGCCATTGTTATTACTTCATTTTAGTACACATGAACGTCTACTATAGTCATGGTGAATCGAGTTAGGAATTCTTTCGAATGGTTTGGTTTTGTTGAATAATGGTGTTATCGGTATTTGAACTAATGGGTTGAATGTAATTTTTTTTAGAAATGGCTATTGTATCACCAAACCGAGGTCAAGATGAGGATGATGAGTACGTCCGCACCCCATCCGCGGAGTCTATAGAAGACTCTCAAAACGAATCGGGAGAAGTTAACATGCCAAATGACATTTCGGGGCAAATAGGGCAAGCCTTGATACGTTATACTCCAACTTTGTTAGAGAAGATTAAGACGTTGATCAATGATCAATTAGATGAGAAGTTAAAGACTTTTGTTGCTAATAACCCTACCTTAAGAGGTGAAGGGGGAAGTGGAGTAAGGCAAGAAGAGGTAGAAGCCCCTAAGAGAAAGGATGACCGTTTTGAATATAAGAACTTCGCAAATTGCCATCCTCCCGAGTTTCATGGTAAGGTTGACCCTATTGTTAGTCAAAGATGGATTGATGAGATTGAAGAAACCTTCATGTTGTGTGAATGCCCCGAACATTTGAAGGTAATTTATGCGGCTCATCAAATGAAGGGTAGTGGATACGAGTGGTGGAATTTTATAGTTAAGTCTCATGGGCGAGACGTGGCTACGAGTTTCTCATGGGACAAGTTCCGTGAAATGTTTATGACCCAATTTGCTCCACCCGCCGAGGTTAGTAGGTTGAAATCCGAGTTTATGAATATAGAGCATGGAGGTAAGTCGGTGACCGAGTTTAATGCCGAGTTTAATGATAAGTCTCGTTTTTGTCCGGACTTCGTGTCAAGTCCCAAGTTGATGATGGATCATTATCATGAAAAGTTGAATCCCGAAATAAGTGAGTTTATCGATAAGAGTACTTATAAGACTTTAGCCGAGATGATGAATCGAGCACTTGTTAGAGAACATGAACTTAGGAAGAAGGCGGCGTTCAAGCGAAAGTTAGATCAAGACTCCAAGGTAATGCAAAATGTTAGTCCGAAAAAGGGTAAGTTTGGTTTCGAATCCCCGCACAAGTCAAAAGGGGGTTTTGTGTCGGGTAAGAGCGGTGGGAAAGAAGCCAAGTCGTGTACCAGGTGTGGTAAGAATCATACGGGTGAATGTAAAGCGGGTACCACCGATTGTTACTCTTGCGGGAGGCCGGGTCATAGGGCCGCCGAATGCCCTAAGAAAGGTAAGCAATGTTACTATTGTTTTGAGAAAGGTCACTTTCAAGCCGAATGTCCGGAATACAAGAAGGATTTAGCTAGTGGTAGTGTTAAGAAAGAGGTTAAGACGGAACCGAAGACTAGTGATAGCCGACCAAGGGCCCGAGCTCATCAGATTACCGCACTCGAAGCGAAGGAGTCCCAAAATGTGGTGTCAGGTACCTTTATTGTAAACTCTTTACCTGCGCATGTTTTGTTTGATTCCGGTGCTACGCGGTCGTTTGTATCATATTCTTTTTGTAAGCATTTTAATATGACCCCAAGTATGTTAGAACACCCATTAGAGGTTGAAATAGCGGATAATAAGACCGTGATGGTGTATAGTATCATTAAGGGGTGTGAAATTATTTTGGATGATGAAAAGTTTGTCATTGATTTAATACCCATGCAAATGGGTGAATTTCAAGTAATTGTGGGCATGGATTGGCTAGATAACAATGAGGGGATAATTTTGTGTCGTAAGAAAATAGTGTTAGTTCAATCACCAAGTGGAAAAGTTATATGGATTTATGGGGAACGAGCTAGGCGTGCAATTCCTATATGCACATATGCTAAGGCTAAAAGATTTTTGTCTCATGGGTGTTGTGCGTTTTTGGCACATGTTGTTGATGATTTGAAAAAGGTTGTTGAATTAGATGATGTACCAATAGTTAACGAGTTTCCGGATGTGTTTCCAAGTGAATTGCCCGGTGTACCTCCCGAGCGAGAGGTAGAGTTTAGAATAGATTTGATACCCGGGGCCACGCCAATTGCCAAAGCTCCATATCGATTAGCCCCATCGGAAATGAGAGAAATGATGACTCAATTGCAAGATTTGATAGATAAAGGTTTTATACGCCCTAGTAGTTCACCTTGGGGAGCTCCGGTTTTATTTGTGAAAAAGAAGGATGGAACTATGAGAATGTGTATTGATTATCGAGAATTGAATAAAGTCACTATTAAGAATAAGTATCCGTTGCCGAGGATAGACGATTTGTTTGATCAATTGCAAGGTGCAAGTTTCTTTTCAAAGATAGATTTGAGGTCGGGTTACCATCAATTGAAGGTGAGGGAAGAAGATGTCCCTAAAACAGCTTTTCGAACAAGGTATGGTCATTATGAGTTTGTGGTTATGCCGTTTGGATTAACAAATGCTCCGGCCGCGTTTATGGATTTGATGAATAGAGTTTGTCGACCGATGCTTGATAGGTTTGTAATTGTGTTCATTGATGACATTTTGATATATTCTAAGAGTGAAGAGGAACATACGGTACATTTAAGACAAGTATTAGAGACTTTAAGAAGGGAAAGATTGTTTGCTAAGTTCTCTAAGTGCGAGTTTTGGCTTCGTGAAGTTCAATTTTTGGGCCATGTCATTAACAAGAAGGGTATTTGTGTTGATCCGGTGAAGATAGAGGCAATTATGAGATGGGAACCACCTACGAATCCTACCGAGGTTAGGAGTTTTCTAGGTTTAGCGGGGTATTATCGGCGATTTATACAAGATTTTTCTAGAATAGCCACCCCACTCACCAAGTTGACTCGTAAAAGTGTGCCATGGAGATGGGAAGAAAAGCAAGAACAAGCGTTTCAACTCCTTAAGGAAAAGCTCGTTCAAGCTCCCATATTGGTTTTACCGGAAGGGAATGAGAACATGACGGTTTATTGTGATGCTTCTAAGAAAGGCTTAGGGTGTGTATTGATGCAAAATGGGAAGGTCATAGCTTATGCTTCCCGACAATTGAAGGAACACGAGAAACGCTATCCTACGCATGATTTAGAATTGACGGCCGTGGTTTTTGCTCTAAAGATTTGGCGTCATTATCTTTATGGTGTTAAGTTTTCCATTTATACCGATCATAAGAACTTAAAGTATTTGTTTGATCAAAGGGATTTGAACGATAGGCAAAGGAGAGGTCTCGATTTGGTGAAAGATTATGATTGTGAGATCTTATATCACCCCGGAAAAAGCGAATGTAGTAGCGGATGCTCTTAGTAGGAAGTCAAGTCATCAACCGATTAAGATAACAAGCTTGGCTATGGTAATATCACCTCAAATATTTGATGATATTCGTGTTGCACAAGGTGAAGCATTATCGCCCGAAAACGTGAGAAAAGAAAGAATCAAGGGGCAAGTTGACGATTTTGTGGTAGATTCTCGTGGTTTAAGGCTTAGATATGGGAGAATTTGGGTACCTTTGCAAAGTGATGTTAGAAGTGAGCTCCTTGACTTAGCTCACAAGTCTAAGTATTCGATTCACCCCGGTGCTACGAAAATGTATAGAGATTTAAGGAAAGACTATTGGTGGCCGGGAATGAAGAGGGATATAGTTAAGTATGTGCACAAGTGTCTTACTTGTCTTCAAGTGAAAGCCGATCATCAAATGCCCTACGGTGAAATGCAACCTTTAGAGGTACCGGTGTGGAAATGGGAGCATATTACGATGGATTTAGTGACTAAGTTGCCTAAGACCCCTAGACAACACGATGCAATTTGGGTTATTGTTGATAGATTGACTAAGAGTGCATTATTTTTGGCAATAAGAGAAGCTTCGTCATCGGAAGCAATGTCTAAGTTGTATATGAAAGAAGTTGTTGCAAGGCATGGAGTGCCGGTTTCCATAGTTTCGGATAGAGACACTCGATTTACATCTCGATATTGGAGGAAATTTCAAGAGGAAATGGGTACTAAGTTACATGTAAGTACCGCGTTTCACCCGCAAACGGATGGTCAAAGTGAGCGGACTATACAAACTCTCGAGGATATGTTAAGAGCATGTGTTATCGATTTTGGTGGTAGTTGGGATACTCACTTACCTTTAGTTGAATTTTCATACAACAATAGTTATCACTCTACAATTGGAATGGCACCATATGAGATGTTGTATGGAAGGAGGTGTAGAACCCCGATTTGTTGGGGCGAGGTAGGTCAACGAGAATTGGGAAGCACGGAAATAGTGCAACAAACCACCGAGATGATTGATCAAATTCGTGAAAGAATGAAGGCGGCACAAGATAGACAAAAGTCATATGTTGATAAGAGGAGAAAGCCGATAGAATTTCAAGTAGGTGATAAAGTGATGCTAAAAGTTTCTCCATGGAAAGGCATCATCCGTTTTAGAAAGAGGGGAAAATTGGGTCCAAGGTTCGTGGGACCATTTGAGATAGTGGCGAAAGTTGGGAAGGTAGCCTACCGTTTGGCTTTACCCGATGAATTGAGTAATATACATGACACGTTTCACGTGTCACAATTGAGAAAGTGTTTGGCGGATGATTCAACCTATGTTCCTTTAAATGAAATTGAGGTCGATAATAAGTTAAGATATGCGGAGAAGCCGGTAAAGATTTTGGATCAAAAGGTTAAGCACTTGAGAAATAAGTCGGTTATATTGTTGAAGGTATTATGGCAATTTAGAAAAGGTTCCGAATGCACATGGGAACCCGAAGAATGGCTCATAAAATATTATCCGGCGTTGCATCAAGAATGGTTCGCGAGGACGCGAACAATCCAAGAGGGGGAGAGTTGTAACACCCCAAATATTTAAGGTATTATTTTATGTAAAATTTTATTGCTAAGAAATTAATGGTAAAGGATATTTTATGTTAAATGGACGAAAGTTAATGTTGTTAGTTAAGTTTCAAGGGACTAAAGATGCAAGGTTATGATTTAGGACCTCCTTAACTATAGTTTACATGGGGAGGGTAGAAATTGCAATTATGCCATAGTTGTTTTAATAAAAGAAATTAGAAATGCTGGAAATTGATTATTATTCACAAAAAAATAATATACAGAGAGTGCTCCTGGGTTGTGTATGTCGACATTTGCAAGGGAAGAAGGAGGATCCATCATTTGTTGAAATTTAACTCATGCAAGCTTGAATTTGTGAAATCTAACACACCCTAATCACTTTAGCAAGCTCTAATCTTCCAATTTCATCTTCATTGTGCACAATTAGGGTTCTTAAAACTCTAAAAGACAAGGTATGGATTTTGTGTCTAATTATTGCTTGCATTGTATGCTAATGATGAGATTATGCTTAAGAAAGTTGCTATTTGTTAAATTGTGCACATTTGGATGAGTTAGTATGGATTTGTTGTTGATTTTGGAAGTAATTACATGTATGAACTTGCATTATAGATTTATGGCATGATTATGGTGAGAATGATGATGTTCTAGTTAGATTTCTAGTCATGCACACCAAGCGTTTGTTAAAATGCCTCAATGAGATGATTTTGTGTTCTAGCTAGAAATTTTGATGAAGGATGCTCATGTATGAACTTTTGTTATAGTCATAAGTTATAGAAATTGATAATTTGATAAGTTAATGGTGTTAGTAATGAAATTGAATTATTATGCACATTTGATGTTTAATGAAAGGATTAAAGGAAAAGTTGCATGATAAAGCTAAAAGTGATGAGTTAGTAATATACATGATTAAAATGTGATGTTTGATTGGTAACAAGCTTGTTTTAGAAAAGATGAGTTCAAAGTTAGAAAGTATGAATGAATGTATGTTGTGATTAGGGGGTAAAGTGTAAGTGTAAGTATGAATGACGTAATGATTCAAGAAAGTTGTGATTTTGATTTAGTTATGTGATTAATGAGATTAGCTCATGTATAGGTGCTAATCAAGGAAAAGAAGTTACAAGTGACCAAGGAAATTCAATTAAGCAAGGTGAGTTTATAGGGGGTAATATGGGCGGGTCAAGAGTGGCTTAGTGTTCTCGGATTGCATCCGTGCAAGAGAGTAACGACTAAGTGCACTAGTTACGTAGCTTAGATAGAACTATTGGGTTAGCTCAATAGTTGTGTCTATGGATGATGCTTAGCTTAGGCAAGGTTATTACATTGCTAGTAATCTTGCCTATGGTTCATGTTAGCTTAGACACTTCGGGTGTCTATGTATGAGATGATGATAGCTTAGGCATATTTAGTATGTCTATGTTTAGCTTAGACATGATTACTAGGTTCGGCCTAGTAAGTCATGCCTATGGTATGAATGATCGGATCCGAAAGTATGCAAGCAATCTAAGGGTTGAAGGATAAGTGTTTTGATTATGCCCAAATGATTTATGTTTTGTGTTTTGTTACTTTCCTATAACTCACTAAGTGTAAAAGCTTACCCCCATGATGTTTTATGTTTTAGGTGCTAAGGTTCATCGAGAAGGTAAGGAACCCGTGTGAAGAGCTGGAGGAGCATTGGCATTAGCGTAAGTGGTATTGCAAGTCCCTTTTGTAATCACGCTCTATGGTTACCGCTTATCAAACGCCATGTATTTGAAGTGTCATGTTTGTCATTATTGAATTTGGGACCAAATGATGGTTTTGTTTCATGAAAACACGTTTGATGTCTAAATGTTGTTATTAGATGGTATACGATGTTAGAAACTGAATCTTAAGTTTGTGTATGAATTTGGTTGTTTTAAATGTGTTTGAGAATGATGGAACGTGCAAAAGTTGGTTTAAATACAATGTTGCAGGTCAGGCACCCGGATTAGGGTTATGTCGCGCCGCGGCAAAGGGGTCCGCGCCGCGGCATATAACTGAAGTTGGGAACAGAAGCAAGGTTAAGGAGTCTAAAATTTCCTGTGTTGTGTCGCGCCGCGACAAGGCTTGCCGCGCCGCGGCATAAGCCTTGTCCGGCCAGTGACTTAACTTTTCAAAAAAAAAAAAAAAAAAAAAAAAAAATTTTACTCGAATCAAGGCGTTAAACATCAAAATTTTCTGGTTCGTAGTAATAGTTGGATTTGTACGTGGACCGGGTTATTGGAGCCAAACAGTACTCAATTGTATTGAGACCAAACGAATCCTGCCCCTCTGCTGCATCTTTTGGCTATTCGAAACGTGGGCAAAATCAGAAAAGTCTATTGATTGGACAACTTATATAAGTTTTTCTTATTTTTATAACTAATAGGATATTCTGTGAATGCACCGAGCAAAACGTTCACCACCTTTCATACGTTCACCACCTGTAACTCGATCAAGACATCTAGCAAATATTGTCGCCGTTGATTTTTCTTTAGAATCGTCATCTAGTCGAACAAGAACTCCAACTCAAATTTCCGATAATCCATCTTTTGAACCCGACTTCACAATTAAGAACCCGGAGCATATTCAAGGACAATTCCAAGATCCTGAACCACTAATTATTCCTCCTGAGCCACAAACCATTAAATCAGAATCCTCTAGTGATTCGTATTCAACAAATTTAATTATGGAAGTAACGGAACCTCTAAGTATGGAAGATCGAATGAGAGCCACACGCATGGGCCAAGGTCACGCCATTATTAAGCCAGAAGTTAATGCGCCAGATTATGAAATCAAAGGACAAATTCTACACATGGTAACTAACCAATGCCAATTCAGTGGTGCACCGAATGAAGATCCTAACGAACACCTTCGTACGTTTAAAAGAATTTGTACACTATTCAAAATCCGAGAAGTGGAAGATGAGCAGATCTATCTCATGTTGTTTCCCTGGACTTTAAAGGGAGAAGCCAAAGATTGGTTAGAATCGTTACCTGAAGGGGCGATTGACACATGGGATGTTTTAGTTGAAAAATTTCTTAAACAATTCTTTCCGGCATCTAAAGCCGTGAGACTTCAAGGAGAAATTGTTACGTTCACACAAAAGTCAAATGAAACTCTATATGAGGCGTGGACAAGATTTGGAAAGTTGTTGAGAGGATGTCCTCAACACGGTTTAGACACTTATCAAATAGTACAAATATTCTACCAAGGTGTCAACGTTGCTACACGAAAAGACATCGACATAACAGCTGGTGGTTCCATTATGAAGAAAACCGCAACTGAAGCTTACAAAATTATTGATAACACAGCCTCCCACTCTCATGAGTGGCACCAAGAGAAAGATATATATCGTTCATCTAAAGCAGCTAGAGCCGATTCTAGCCATAACTTTGATTCCGTTTCCGCAAAAATAGATGCTTTCGAGAGACGAATGGAAAAGATGAATAAAGATATTCACGCAATACGAATTAGTTGTGAGCAATGCGGTGGACCACACTTAATGAAAGACTGTCACATTGAACAAACGATGGAACAACGTGAGAATGTTGTCTACATGAACCAAAGGCTGGAAAATAGTTATCAGAATAATTATCAATCGCCAAGGCCAAACTTCAATCGAAATCAAAACATTCTTTACAATCCAAAAGGACCCGACAATAACTCGTATAACCAACAAGGTCCGAATAACCAACCAACTCAAAACAACACTTTCAATCAACAAAGACCTGGCTTGTATAAACCACCACAACAAACCGACGAGAAGAAGTCAAATCTGGAAGAAGTGGTATTTAAGCTAGTTGAATCTCAAACACAATTTATTGAAACTCAAACCCAAACGAATGAGAGGTTTGAGCAGTCATTTAGAACTCAACAAGCTTCCATTTTGAATCTAGAAAAACAAGTAGGTACTCTTGTTAGATTGATGAGTGAAAGGGAACAAGGAAAGCTACCGAGTAATAATGAAGTAAATCCTCGGAATGAAAATGTTAACATGATATCAACAAATTCTGAAAAACCAATACCAGAAGATGGGAAAGTTTTAGATGTAAGTAACAATGAAGAAGTTACACCACCACCACCACCCGAGTATGTAAAGCCAGTGGTGGCACCATACAGACCACCCATCCCGTTTCCAAGAAAAGGAGTTGAGTATGAGCAAGTAATAGGTAATAAAGTTTGTGATACCTCTGGAAAGAAGAAGAAGAAGAATAAAAAAATGCAAGAAACAAAAACAGTAGAAGTAAACCCGGTGAAGACAGTTCCACCAAATCCTCCACCTAGGGTAGGTGATCCGGGTGAATTTATTGTTCCTTGTCTACTTAGTGACTATGTCATGTATGATGCACTAGCAGATTTAGGTTCAAGTGTGAGTGTTATGCCTCTTTCATTATATAAGAGATTAGGTGTAGGTGAGTTAACTCCAACGGATATGAGTGTTCGACTCCTTGATCAAACCATTAAGCACCCAGTTGGAATTGCTGACAACCTACCCGTTCAAGTAGGTAATTTAACCTTTCTAGTCGAATTCATTGTCATTGACATAGAAGAGGACTCAAACGTTCCTCTAATTTTAGGTCGACCATTCTTAGCGTCCACCGGGGCGTTATTTGATGTAAGAAAGGGTAGAATGACACTTAGTAATGATGAGAAATCGATCACCTTTATGATTCGACAGTCTAAATATCCACAAACCAAAACCGTTGAACCGACAAAAACGATTGGTAAGAACCATGTTGTTTTACCAACTCCAACGGTAATGCTTAACAATAATAGAACGCCTAAGTGTGGGGAAAATGAAGTAACACCTAATGATGACTTGATAATAAAGAACCCCATAGTTGATACGAAATTAAATAACCCCGTTATTAACAGTTCAATGAAGAAACTTTTTAAACGGGTTATTGATGCTAAAAGTAAGGGAAACTTTAAGTTATGTAACCGGTTAGTATCCAATCTGTCGCCTAAAGAAAGGGCGAAGCTAGTTGAATTATGGGATATTACGGACGAAGCCGGGCACTGGCTTAAAGAAAAAGTCACAGATAGGCAAGTTGATTATGGACCAAGAGAAATTGACAATGAAGTTAATCACAATTTCAACACCACAGCTACCTAAGTGTGGGGAGATTCGAATGTTCTAAAAAGATAATGCTGTCTAGAGTTAGTTGTTCTGTTCTCGTGTAGTTCCGAGAATGGAATTCGATTGGTCTTTTCCGCTAGCAGACACTAAAGAACTAGTTTTCTCCCTCCATTCTGAATTTTTATTTTTTTTAGGTTTTATTTGAAATTAATATGCATTTTAATTTATGTTTTATTGTGATTTTAAAAAAACAAAATTTACTTTATTTCATTAAGTTAAAAATATGATTTTTAAAATTCGTCGTGAGTTGAAGACTAGGTCGTTGAGCCGAAATTACTTTACCCGAGGGCGGGGCGACAAATTTTGTTATCATTATTTTTAATTTTATTGATTTAAAGTATGCCAAAAATATTATACTTTATAAATTTTTGAAAAGTGGGGTTATAAACCAAACTTCAAATATATATATATATATATATATATGTTTGTATTTTATCTTATGTACAAAACAGGGTAAAACATCGCACTTTCAAAGACTGTCATGAAGTTCAGCAAAAGCTACTGATTTTGACAAGACGCAAAAAATCAAATGTGAAATAACAATATGTTTGCAAACTCGGTATTTTTAATCACTTTTCTACGCTAATCACCCTCATGAATTTAAATTATAGTCTGATTTCATGCAAATGAGGGCATTGCATGATCTTAAGTGTGGGGAAGGGTTATAAATTCTCTCAGGTTTATACTTGGTTTATTTGCCAAATTTTGTGAAAATTTGAAAAATTTTCAACTAAATGAACTCAAAATCATGTTTATACATATTTATGAACGATGAAAACTAGGTGTTAATACCGAAATTATCGTTACCTCGGAAAGGACATAAATTGAGAAACAACCTAAAATGCTTGAATTCATTTAAAATGGAATAAAGGAGAATAAAAAGGCAAAGAAAGAAACTAAGTGTGGGGAGAATGTACCAAGTTATTCAATTAAAAATTATCTATCACATATCTTTGTACAAGATTATTGCAGGTACTTTTGTTTTGGATGATACTAATCAGTTTTACCCGGTTTACTATAATATATTTGAAAGAAAGATGGATCTACACGATGAATCAATTCCATCATTAAAAGGAAGTAAAGTCTTCCGAAAAAGACACGCGCTTCTTGATTTAGGTCAAGAAGTTGTCGTCCAGACCAGCTGTAGGTTGACGAAAAATCTAGAAAAGTCATCTCTAAAATCAGCAGGAAATCCACGGACCTCAGCATCAAACAGGGTCGCCAAGTGGTCAGATTTATCCTAACCATGAGAAGGATTTATCTCGTACAATGGGGAGGCACCGTGCAAATTAGGTTGATAAGACTAATGAATCAGATCCCCAGAAAGGATAATCTCCTTAAAGATTAAAAATCAGCTTTTAAGACTGATATTACTCAATCCTTGAGATTGACCTTAAAGATTGAGAATTCAAACTCATGGAATTCAATGATATCTAAACTCGAGCTTGAACGAGAAAATATTTTGATCAAAAATACAAACCGATTTGTTTTTTGAAAACCCATTTTCAATGCGTTCATTACCATTGAACGTAAAATCCTAGGAATTCACCTGGAATTCATTAGGTCACCTGAATCAAATAGGGTGTCAACCGTAAGAACGGTGGTTGCATAGCATGGTCGGAGACAGGACCTTGTGCCAGACCAAAAAATCATAGGATGATCTTTACTATCGCTCCTACCAAGGATAGTTCTAGCATCCGACACGTTAAAAGACCATAATCATCTGCATGTCACGGGGCATTGCCTTAACAGTTTCTTGTTCATCGCTTTCCTTTACAACCGGACGGTAGTTTACCGAAAGATAATATACGGAACAAGTAAACTGGATGTGTACTTTCCGATACCGGGATAGCAGTGGATTACACGAACCTAAAAGTTTTAGCCAAAATATTGATCCACAAATATATTTTGCAACACCGATGATGGATCAAATCAGAAAACTTGTCTAGGGTAAAATCTAGCTTGAATTTTCAAAAGATCAAATGTTTTCATAAAGATCCAATTTCCTTAAAGGATCTAAATTTTTATAGTCATGTGGGACTGTAAACCGCCTTTCAAATGTGCACTTTGCTTTGGAAACCGAAAGTAAATCGGCTATTTGATTGCAAGTGTCGTTGTCCTAAACCCAAGCCAACTGTGGATGACACACCCACCTTTAACCATATCGTTACTATCATTGTTTATACCGCTCTATCAAAATCACTGATGTACAAAGTGTGAAGAATAAAGAAGTGATTCGTGTGATGTATTATATTATTTCAAGACTGTATTGCTTGAGGACAAGCAACGCTCAAGTGTGGGGATATTGATAAGGCTAAAAAGGAACATATATTTCATAGCAAAATCCCCCAAGAAAGACAAGATTTTAGTTGCAATTGTTCCATTTTCAAGTAATATTCGTTTATTTTAAATAAGTGCGAAGACAAAAGGCGAAAACGACGAATTGAAGACACAAAGGTCCAAAAAGCTCAAAAGTACAAGATACAATCAAAAAGGTTCAAATTATTGATGAGGAACGTCTAAAAATGACAAGAGTACAAGTTACAAAACGCAAAGTACAAAATATAAAATTGTACGCAAGGACGTTCGAAAATCCGGAACCGGGACCAGAGTCAACTCTCAACGCTCGACGCAACGGTGTAAAAATTACGAGTCAACTATGCACAAGAATAAAATATAATATTTAAATAATTCATAATAAGAATAATATTAAATAATAAAAAGTTGTTAATTGAGCATAGTTCAGGGGTCATAAGTGAAAATTCAATTTCTAAATTTGCCTATAAAAGGCTTTGTAATCGTAATGTAAAAACACACCTTTTTCTATCTTTTTCTTATTTATCAATATCAATTATCAATATCTATATTCTATATCTCTATCATAATGTTAACTTAATAAGATATAACAATAATCTTAATTTTAATTTTAAATTATGATAATAATAAGATTTATGATAGAGATCGTTTGAGTGTGTAAGTCGAAATTCTGTCCGTGTAACGCTACGCTATTTTTAATCATTGTAAGTTATGTTCAACCTTTTTACATTAATGTATCATAACTAAGTTATTATTATGCTTATTTGAGCCGAAGTAATCGTGATGTTGGGCTAAAATATTAAGAAGGGGTTATTGAACTTTGGACCATAATTAAGGTTTGGGCAAAAGACCGACACTTGTGGAAATTGAACTATTGACTATTAATAGATGGGGGGTATTGTCTAATTGAGTGACAACTCATTGGAGTCTGTCGAACCTATCTTCAAATTAATTAACCTAATAATTAATAATGATTATGGTTGTCCTATTTAGTGATGTTCATATGGAATCTGTTATAATCATTTAATTAATCAATTGGGTTGGGTAATTGATTATTCATTCTGATCAAGTGGATGAATTAATATTCATAAACTAATTAAAACAGGGGTGGATTACATACAGTGATAACTGGTGTAATTGTTGACAGAAGTGATAACTGCGTCACAGTTTAAATCCTTAATCAGTTGGAATATTTGACTTCGGGTATAAGGGTAATTTGACGAGGATACTCGCACTTTATTTTTATGACCGATGGACTATTATGGACAAAAACCAGATAGACGTATCAAATAAACCAGGACAAAGGACAATTAACCCATGGTAATAAATTAAAATCAACACGTCAAACATCATGATTACGGAAGTTTAAATAAGCATAATTCTTTTATTATATTTCTCATCGTATCTTTATTTACTGTCATTTTATTACTCGCAATTTTATTTACTGTCATTTTATTTATTGTCATTATTTTACGCACTTTAATTATCGTCATTTATCTTTACGCTTAAAATATAGAATCGACAAACCGGTCATTAAACGGTAAAACCCCCCTTTTATAATAATATTACTACTTATATAATTATATATATTTTGTATAAATATAGTTAAAAATATAGTAAGTATCACCAGCTCCCTGTGGAACGAACCGGACTTACTAAAAACTACACTACTCTACGATTAGGTACACTGCCTATAGTGTTGTAGCAAGGTTTAGGTATATCCCATCCGTAAATTAATAAAACTTGTGTCATATTTTGTAGTATTTTGTATTAAAAATAATACTATTTCGTACCCTCACGCTACATCATCAAGTTTTTGGCGCCGCTGCCGGGGAGCGCTAAAACGCTATATTTTTAATTATAATAATATTGAAATAAAATATAATAATATAATAATATTGAAATAGAATATAATAATATAATAATATTGAAATAGAATATAATAATATAATAATATTTTAGAATATATTTTGAATCGTAAAAGTTTTAAAAAGTCGTATTTATTAAATACTTCAGGGGTATATTATGTAAATTGTAATTAATAATTTCTATCATGTCGCTTTTATGTGAATAGTAAATTAATTAATTTATTTTCATTTACTATTCATGAATAGTAAATGAATTAAAAAAAAAGTTTTGAAAAAAAAATAATAATTATAAAAAAAAAATATTAATTTGTAAAAAAAAAATCATTTTTAAAAAAAAAAAAAAAAAATTGTAAAAGGATCTCAAGAAACATTTTTGGTGGCCGGGTATGAAATCCGATGTTGCTAAATACGTAGGAGAATGTTTGACGTATTCTAAGGTCAAAGCTGAGCATCAGAAACCATCAGGTCTACTTCAACAACCCGAAATCCCGGAATGGAAATGGGAAAACATTACCATGGATTTCATCACTAAATTGCCAAGGACTGCAAGTGGTTTTGATACTATTTGGGTAATAGTTGATCATCTCACCAAATCAGCACACTTCCTGCCAATAAGAGAAGATGACAAGATGGAGAAGTTAGCACGACTGTATTTGAAGGAAGTCGTCTCCAGACATGGAATACCAATCTCTATTATCTCTGATAGGGATGGAAGATTTATTTCAAGATTCTGGCAGACATTATAGCAAGCATTAGGAACTCGTCTAGACATGAGTACTGCCTATCATCCACAAACTGATGGGTAGAGCGAAAGGACGATACAAACGCTTGAAGACATGCTACGAGCATGTGTTATTGATTTCGGAAACAGTTGGGATCGACATCTACCGTTAGCAGAATTTTCCTACAACAACAGCTACCATTCAAGCATTGAGATGGCGCCGTTTGAAGCACTTTATGGTAGAAAGTGCAGGTCTCCGATTTGTTGGAGTGAAGTGGGGGATAGACAGATTACGGGTCCAGAGATTATACAAGAAACTACCGAGAAGATCATCCAAATTCAACAACGGTTGAAAACCGCCCAAAGTCGACAAAAGAGCTACGCTGACATTAAAAGAAAAGATATAGAATTTGAAATTGAAGAGATGGTCATGCTTAAAGTTGCACCTTGGAAAGGCTTTGTTCGATTTGGTAAACGAGGGAAATTAAATCCAAGGTATATTGGACCATTCAAGATTATTGACCGTGTCGGACCAGTAGCTTACCGACTTGAGTTACCTCAACAACTCGCGGCTGTACATAACACTTTCCACGTCTCGAATTTGAAGAAATGTTTTGCTAAAGAAGATCTCACTATTCCTTAGATGAAATCCAAATCAACGAAAAACTTCAATTCATCGAAGAACCCGTCGAAATAATGGATCGTGAGGTTAAAAGACTTAAGCAAAACAAGATACCAATTGTTAAGGTTCGATGGAATGCTCGTAGAGGACCCGAGTTCACCTGGGAGCGTGAAGATCAGATGAAGAAGAAATACCCGCATCTATTTCCAGAAGATTCGTCAACACCTTCAACAGCTTAAAATTTCGGGACGAAATTTATTTAACGGGTAGGTACTGTAGTGACCCGAACTTTTCCATGTTTATATATATTAATTGAGATTGATATTTACATGATTAAATGTTTCCAACATGTTAAGCAATCAAACTTGTTAAGACTTGATTAATTGAAATATGTTTCATATAGACAATTGACCACCCAAGTTGACCGGTGATTCACGAACGTTAAAACTTGTAAAAACTATATGATGATATATATATGGATATATATATATAGTTAACATGATACTATGATAAGTAAACATATCATTAAGTATATTAACAATGAACTACATATGTAAAAACAAGACTACTAACTTAATGATTTTTAAACGAGACATATATGTAACGATTATCGTTGTAAAGACATTTAATGTATATATATCATATTAAGAGATATTCATACATGATAATATCATGATAATATAATAATTTAAAATCTCATTTGATATTATAAACATTGGGTTAACAACATTTAACAAGATCGTTAACCTAAAGGTTTCAAAACAACACTTACATGTAACGACTAACGATGACTTAACGACTCAGTTAAAATGTATATACATGAAGTGTTTTAATATGTATTTATACACTTTTTAAAGACTTCAATACACTTATCAAAATACTTCTACTTAACAAAAATGTTTACAATTACATCCTCGTTCAGTTTCATCAACAATTCTACTCGTATGCACCCGTATTCGTACTCGTACAATACACAGCTTTTAGATGTATGTACTATTGGTATATACACTCCAATGATCAGCTCTTAGCAGCCCATGTGAGTCACCTAACATATGTGGGAACCATCATTTGGCAACTAGCATGAAATATCTCATAAAATTACAAAAATATGAGTAATCATTCATGACTTATTTACATGAAAACAAAATTACATATCCTTTATATCTAATCCATACACCAACGACCAAAAACACCTACAAACACTTTCATTCTTCAATTTTATTCATCTAATTGATCTCTCTCAAGTTCTATCTTCAAGTTCTAAGTGTTCTTCATATATTCTACAAGTTCTAGTTACATAAAATCAAGAATACTTTCAAGTTTGCTAGCTCACTTCCAATCTTGTAAGGTGATCATCCAACCTCAAGAAATATTTGTTTCTTACAGTAGGTTATCATTCTAATACAAGGTAATAATCATATTCAAACTTTGGTTCAATTTCTATAACTATAACAATCTTATTTCAAGTGATGATCTTACTTGAACTTGTTTTCGTGTCATGATTCTGCTTCAAGAACTTCGAGCCATCCAAGGATCCGTTGAAGCTAGATCCATTTTTCTCTTTTCCAGTAGGTTTATCCAAGGAACTTAAGGTGGTAATGATGTTCATAACATCAATCGATTCATACATATAAAGCTATCTTATTCGAAGGTTTAAACTTGTAATCACTAGAACATAGTTTAGTTAATTCTAAAGTTGTTCGCAAACAAAAGTTAATCCTTCTAACTTGACTTTTAAAATCAACTAAACACATGTTATATATCTATATGATATGCTAACTTAATGATTTAAAACCTGGAAACACGAAAAACACCGTAAATGCGGATTTACGCCGTCGTAGTAACACCGCGAGCCGTTTTGGGTTAGTTAATTAAAAACTATGATAAACTTTGATTTAAAAGTTGTTATTCTGAGAAAATGATTTTTATTATGAACATGAAACTATATCCAAAAATTATGGTTAAACTCAAAGTGGAAGTATGTTTTCTAAAATGGTCATCTAGACGTCGTTCTTTCGACTGAAGTGACTACCTTTACAAAAACAACTTGTAACTTATTTTTCTGAATATAAACCTATACTTTTTCTGTTTAGATTCATAAAATAGAGTTCAATATGAAACCATAGCAATTTGATTCACTCAAAACGGATTTAAAATGAAGAAGTTATGGGTAAAACAAGATTGGATAATTTTTCTCATTTTAGCTACGTGAAAATTGGTAACAAATCTATTCCAACCATAACTTAATCAACTTGTATTGTATATTATGTAATCTTGAGATACCATAGACACGTATACAATGTTTCGACCTATCATGTCGACACATCTATATATATTTCGGAACAACCATAGACACTCTATATGTGAATGTTGGAGTTAGCTATACAGGGTTGAGGTTGATTCCAAAATATATATAGTTTGAGTTGTGATCAATACTGAGATACGTATACACTGGGTCGTGGATTGATTCAAGATAATATTTATCGATTTATTTCTGTACATCTAACTGTGGACAGCTAGTTGTAGGTTACTAACGAGGACAGCTGACTTAATAAACTTAAAACATCAAAATATATTAAAAGTGTTGTAAATATATTTTGAACATACTTTGATATATATGTATATATTATTATAGGTTCGTGAATCAACCAGTGGCCAAGTCTTACTTCCCGACGAAGTAAAAATCTGTGAAAGTGAGTTATAGTCCCACTTTTAAAATCTAATATTTTTGGGATGAGAATACATGCAGGTTTTATAAATGATTTACAAAATAGACACAAGTACGTGAAACTACATTCTATGGTTGAATTATTGAAATCGAATATGCCCCTTTTTATTAAGTCTGGTAATCTAAGAATTAGGGAACAGACACCCTAATTGACGCGAATCCTAAAGATAGATCTATTGGGCCTAACAAACCCCATCCAAAGTACCGGATGCTTTAGTACTTCGAAATTTATATCATAATATCCGAAGGGTGTCCCGGAATGATGGGGATATTCTTATATATGCATCTTGTTAATGTCGGTTACCAGGTGTTCACCATATGAATGACTTTTATCTCTATGTATGGGATGTGTATTGAAATATGAAATCTTGTGGTCTATTATTATGATTTGATATATATAGGTTAAACCTATAACTCACCAACATTTTTGTTGACGTTTTAAGCATGTTTATTCTCAGGTGATTATTAAGAGCTTCCGCTGTCGCATACTTAAATAAGGACGATATTTGGAGTCCATGCTTGTATGATATTGTGTAAAAACTGCATTCAAGAAACTTATTTTGTTGTAACATATTTGTATTGTAAACCATTATGTAATGGTCGTGTGTAAACAGGATATTTTAGATTATCATTATTTGATAATCTACGTAAAGCTTTTTAAACCTTTATTGATGAAATAAAGGTTATGGTTTGTTTTAAAATGAATGCAGTCTTTGAAAAACGTCTCATATAGAGGTCAAAACCTCGCAACGAAATCAATTAATATGGAACGTTTTTAATCAATAAGAACGGGACATTTCATGATGTGGGCCGTGATCATCACAGCGGGCTGGGTCGAAGCTGGCAGATGGGCAGTCAGTTGGGTAATGGTATTGAGGTATCCGGAATGGGCCTTGATGGGCCTGATGTTAGCAGACAGGTTGAAGAGGGGAACATGACAGCTTCCGGGTCTGACCAATCTCTTTTTCTGCTGAGTCGCGACGAAGCAACACAATTAGAAGCAATATTTTCGGATGAGGAAATATGGGAGGCGGTTAAAAGTTGTGCGAGTACGAAGGCACCGGGTCCGGATGGTTTTAATATGAGATTCTTTAAAAAAATTTGGGGTATTATTTGTGAGGACCTCACCGAAACAATCAGACAATTTTGGGATTCGGGTGAAATTTCGAAGGGGTGTAACGCTTCTTTTGTCACGTTGATACCAAAGAAGAGTGACCCTGTGAATATTAATGATTATCGTCCTATAAGTTTGATTGGGAGTCTATATAAGATTATTTCAAAGTTACTTTCTAATCGTCTCAAGAAGGTGGTTCCGAATCTAGTGGCATTTGAACAAAGTGCGTTTATCAAAGGGCGTAATATTATGGATGGTGTATTAATTGCTAATGAGACGCTCGATTATCTTAAGAAAGGGAACATCGCGAGTTTTGTTTTTAAGTTGGATTTTGAGAAAGCTTTTGATAGTCTCAATTGGGGATTTCTTATGGAAATGATGAAACTCATGGGCTTTGGGGAGAAATGGAGAAAATGGATGTTCGCGTGTCTTAGTTCGGCCACTATTTCGATTTTAGTCAATGGTTCTCCCACTAATGAGTTTAAAATTGAACGGGGGGTACGACAAGGTAATCCTCTTTCGCCTTTTCTTTTTATCATTGCGGCGGAGGGGCTTAATTGGCTCACAAAGGCGGCGGTTAGGTCCAATCTTTTCTCGGGTGTGGAGGTGGGACGTGATAGTATTCCGATCTCCCATCTTCAATACGCGGACGATACGATTTTCTTTGGTAAGTGGGGGGACGATAATTTTGTGAATTTAATGAAATTGTTGAAGTGCTTCGAACTTGCTTCCGGACTTAAAATAAATTATCATAAGAGTAGCATTTTTGGGGTTGGTGTTGATGATGCGGATGTTAATCTTATGGCTAGAAAATTTGGGTGTGTAGTTGGTTCTTTTCCATGCATATATCCTGGCCTCCCGATAGGTGCGAATATGAATAAAAAGGTCAATTGGAAACCGGTTTTGGGTAAATTTGAAAAATGGCTTGCGGATTGGAAAGCTCGGGCTATGTCTTTTGGTGGAAGGTTGACTCTTGTGAACTCGGTTCTCAATAGCTTGCCGTTGTACTACTTCTCGCTCTTCCGCGCTCCGTCCTCTATTCTTAAAAAACTTGAGAGTGTAAGACGTATTTTCTTTTGGGGTGGGAAGGGTGAGGGAAAAAAAATTTCTTGGGTTAAATGGGAAAATGTGATGCGTCCTTTTGCGGAGGGTGGGTTAAATATTGGATCACTTCGTGCTAAAAATATGGCTTTAATCGGCAAGTGGTGGTGGAGGTTCTTAACCGAAACTTCCTCTTTGTGGGTTAAAGTCATCAAAAGCATCTACGGGGTTTCGGGGCTTTTGGATTCGGGTGGGGCTTTTAATTGTACTTACCATTCTATGTGGAGCATGATTGCTAAAACAGGGATACATCTTGAGGAGCTTGGTTGCGGATTCATAAAATCCTTCAAAAAAGAGCTTGGCAATGGTAAAGACACCTCGTTTTGGTTCGACACTTGGTTTGAAGACACGCCTTTCAAGGATCGTTTTAGGAGACTGTTTCGTCTTGAGCGTGACCCGAATGTTTCGGTTCACAAAAGATTGGGTTGGGATGGGAGTTCGAATCATGGGTCGTGGGATTGGGTGAATAATCCTAGAGGAAGAACGGGGACGGAATTTGAAGAATTGCAACAAATAATTCATGGTGTGGTGAATAATAATGAGAAAGATGATCGATGGCTATGGGCACTTACTTCTAATGGAAATTTCTCAACAAAGGTTCTCTCGGATTTAGTGCGGTCAAAGATTATCACCTCAAGGGCTTCAGGTATTGAAACGATGCGTAATAATTTGGTTCTGAAAAAAGTCGAGGTCTTTGTTTGGAGAGCAATGAATGGTAAACTCCCCGTATTGTCGGAACTTGACAAAAGGGGAATTGACCTTCATTCCGTTCGGTGTCCCATTTGTGATAGTGACATTGAAACGGTGCAACACGCGCTTTTTAAATGCAACACAAGCAATGAAGTTTGGAAAAGAATCTTCAAATGGTTCGAAATAAATCGTGGGAATTTCGATCAAAGCAACTCATTTAGAGGGTACTCTTCTTTTCAAATGACGGAAGTTGGAACCAAAATTTGGCAAGCGGTAGAGTGGACATGCGGGTATCTTATATGGAAAAATCGAAATAGGCAGGTCTTCAAGAACATATGTTGGAACTCTCCGGTGGCGCTCAACGAAATACAATCGAAGAGTTATGAATGGATCGCGAAAAGATGCAAGTTGTTATCGATTGATTGGAACACATGGCTAGTCAACCCTAAGAGTCTTATATGTTAAATTTTCTGTGTTAATTGTGCGTTATTGTGGTTTGAGCTAATTGAGGGATACTCTTCTTGTGTCCGCTTATAGCTCTTGTTGTTGTAGATAGGTGCGTTTGCTTTGTGTGAGTTCGGTTATCCCACATAGTACATTGTACTCTTGCGTATATAGTTTAATAAAATCATATTGCCTTTCAAAAAAAAATATGAACATTAAGAGCATATTCAATGCAATTATATGGACATTAAGTAACCTGATTAATAATAACTACAAATTTAAATAAGTCATCCTCAATATATGTACGAGCATGATGAACAAATAGAATATATTTTTTTCCTTAATGTTAACATTAATTTAATGCTTAACACAAACTTTTTTTTTTGGTAAGCGAGAAAACCCTCATATGAACGAGCATATTAGCTCCTTCATAGAAGGTAAAATATCGGGTAATCAAGCCTTGAGCACTAACACAAACTTATCGCAAGGTAAAACGTGAATTATCAACTTCTTGACTTTTATATATTGTAACCTTAGACTATAACTATCAAAAAATTCCATTTATATTAAGCAAGATGGGTAGAATTAACTCTTTCTACCTCTCGGGTATAATGACACACTGAGACGCTCAACTAGAAAGAATAGTTGGGAATTTTTATATTTTTCTATATATATAGTAATAGTAATCTTTCTAATATCTAAATTGAAAATGACTCAATGAAGCACTCATGGGTAGAATTAACTCTTTCTATCTCTCGGGTATAATGACACACTGAGAGGCAGAAAGAATAGTTGGGAATTTTTTTATTTTTTTATATATATAGTAATCTTTCTAATATCTAAATTGAATATATGATTAACCACTCAGGCTTGCCTGAGTGGCCACCGAGTTGCCCAATGAAGCACACCACCCGGGTTCAATCCTTGGCTATGCCAAATTGTTCAAAAAGGGAGTGTGACAAGAGGGTGCGCATAATGCGCAATTCATCCGGTACCAGGTCTTGCGCTCGGGGGGTTTGATTACCCAAGGTTTTACCTTCTATGGGGGAGCCAATGTGCTCATTCATATGAGAGTTTCCTTGCTTACAAAAAAAAAAAAAAAAATTGAAAATGACAATTCACCCGGTACCAGGTCTCGCGCTCGGGGGACTTGATTACCCAGGTTTTACCTTCTATGGGGGAGCCAATATACTCGTTCATAGGAGGGTTTCCTCGCTTACCAAATAAAAAAATAATAAAAAAATAAAAAAAATAAATTGAAAATGAAACTTCTTTCTTTTTGATAAGAAATAAAATGAGGTGAGTTGTTTAATCGAATTTTTCCTTCACCAGATGATACTTGACACAAGTTTTATTAATTTTCATGGTACACTTATGTGGCTTGACTTTTCATTATATAAAAGAGAAGTATTTTGTACACTAATTTCTTTTATTCATAAAATCCTTAAAATTTTTATAAAATTAGGGTGCGTTTGTTTGTCTCGTAATGGAATGATTCAGCACTGAAAGCTGATCCATTCAGCATTCTGCGTGTTTGTTTATGACCTCTGAATGACATATGGTTCTGAATGGTTCAGAATTCAGTGCTGAACCGTTCAGAGTTCAAACACTCTCTTAACCATTAATAGCCTAATTTTTCTGTAATATTTCTTTCAAATCATATCCAGAACGTGTAACCAACAAGTATATTGTATTTTTTATTCATGTAACACGTTAATAAGGTAATTTTACTCAATTCATAATCGTTCATTTAAAACGATTATCAAACAGCTTATTTTCATTCAGAGCAAACTTTATTCAGAGGCTTTGTACCATTCAGATTATGAACCATTCAGCACTAAATCATTCAGTTTTATCAAACGCACCATTAGTTTATTTCATCAACATATTTTACATGTCAAAAGGTAAAATATTATAAAAAATGAATTTTGCTAACGACAACCTTAATAAAATTGACAAGTACGGAGTACTAATTTCCTTTGTTCTAAATTTTAAAGAAATTTGACAACTACACTTTATGTGGATATTGTACATTTTGATAACCGCCATAATAAAACTGACAAGTAACCGTCATGTACAATGACTTACCGTATATTATCGACAACCTTTAAAGTTGTCTTTAGCAAAATCCAAAACAAAATTATTTTAACAACGTATGATTATAAGTATAGTTAATCTCTCACATAAAACACGTTGTGGACTATTTTTATGACACCCATTATTTTTTAGGGAAAAAAATTACAAATTCTATGGTTGTATAGTTATTGAACTTAGATATGTACTACAAAGTCTCGAACCTCTCATTTGATCATAATGGTTTCACCAACGATCCGAGGTTGTAGTATAGTTTGACGTCGTATTTAAAGGAAACCAACTATTAAATTTTTGATTCTGTTTCAAAATAGATTTTTTTTAATATGACATTTTTAAAGAAGATTGTCTCAAAACTTTCTTTAAAAATTGTATTTAGTAGTTAATGAAATGTATAGATTTCACCAATTAATAATATTTACCTAACACAATTATCAATTAATCTGAACAAAACATCCTTAACTTTCAATATTAAAAATGCAAAAAACCTAATGAGCAGAAAGGGCATATACGTAAAATGGTTAATGATTATCCTAGTAGACATTGCAATAGTTTGGCGCGTGGAGGGTAATGTATGTCTACGTATTATCGAATTAAAAAGCTTCTTAAAGAGGTCTAAAGAGGTCCAGTGGACAGTGGTTGAACAAAATTTTTAGTTTCATTTAGTCAACTTACTCCAATACTCGGTAAGACCATTCGTAACGGGTCCTAAGTGACCTCGTTACTTGTCCAAGTGGCACCAGAAACGCCGGAGATAAGCCGTAACCAGGCGGCACTTGTTGCCGTCACTTACGCGTTTGGGGAGAAGAAACGGGGGAGGTCACGGCCGTTGGTGACACGTGGCAAACACTGGTTCGTCTATTTCATATAGCCGTTGGCTATAAAAAAAAAATTCAGTAATTTTTTTTTCTATATATATATGTACATTACATTACATGAATTTTTAACACACAAACATCATCAATCCTACTTCTATTCTTTTATTTTAATCAAATAACATACAAACAACAATTTTATTTTTTTCCAAAATGGAAGATGCTTTACAAAATGCTCGAGTTTCTTGATGATGAAAAAATTGTTAGTTTTATTAATAGTTTAACGGAAGAAGAAGTCGATGGAGAAGCAAGCAGTTGGCGATTCCCTCGAAGCCGGGTTTTTATTGCTAGGGATCGTGAAGATGCTGCTTTAAGGTTAGATAATGATTATTTTTCGGAGACACCAATGTATCCCGAAAATAAATTTAAGAGACGTTATCGAATGAGTCGTCAGTTATTTCTCCGAATTGTGGAAGGTATATCTAATTTTAATAGTACCGATATTCCTGAATATTTTTTGTTTTTTCGGGAATGTCCCGATGCAACAGGTCGTCAAAGTTTGACGATTCTTCAAAAGTGTACAGCGGCCATACGTCAAATGGTGTATGGAACTACACCCGATTTGTTTGACGAATACATAAAAATAGGTGAGAAAACGACCACTTTATGTTTAGATTATTTCTGCAAATACGTATTTCATTTGTTTCCTAGAGAATATTTGCGAAAACCCACTGCCGAAGATATCGCTAGACTTTATAATTTTCACGAACAAAAACATGGTTTACCGGGTATGCTTGGTAGTATAGATTGTATGCATTGGGAGTGGAAGAATTGTCTTGTTGGTTGGCAAGGGCAATACACAAGAGGTGATCAAAAAGGGCCTTCTGTAATGCTTGAAGCAGTCGCCTCACAAGATTTGTGGATATGGCATGCATTCTTTGGTATGGCAGGTTCGAACAATGATATTAACGTTCTAAATGCATCACCAATTTTCAACTCTATAAAAGATGGAACGGCTCCACCTTCACCATTTGATGTCAACGGGCGTCACTACGAAAGAGGGTATTACCTAGGCGATGGTATATACCCAGATTGGGTCATGTTGGTAAAAGCGCCTCATAATCCAATTGACGAACCACGTAAAAAATTTAAACGTTTTCAAGAAAGTGCAAGGAAAGATATTGAGCGTGCATTTGGAGTATTACAGGGTAGATTTGCAATGTTAAAGACTCCGGCGAGATCTAAAGACTTCAACAAAATTAGAAGACATATGTATTCTTGTATTGTATTACATAACATGATTCAAGAAAATAACGGTTTTGCTATTGGAAGGAGAGAAGAAAGAATGATAGAAAGGAACCCACCACGAAGGTTGGAACGGGATTTGAGGGATCGAGATGCAAGGGTTAAGGAAATAAGAGACAAGCAAGTTCACCAACAATTAGAGGCAGATTTAACCGAGCACGTTTGGAACTTATCACCTTATTTTTGGTCTGCTAATAATAATATAACAACCCAAAAATTTTCGAGTTAATTTAAACAAAATCTTTTCATGAATTCATTTAACTTCGATCAATACCGACGATTCACGAACAATTATTTGTAAATAATTACGTATTAATATTATTATTAGTATTGTTTTAAACAATATTATCATTAATTATTTTTAACATTTACAATCATTATTACTATATCAGTATTATTAATATTATTATTATTAATTACTAATATCATTAATATAATACTAATATATTATTAATATTATTAGTATTATCACTTTTTACTACAATTATTAAGATTAATATAAATATCATTATTTCTAATACAACTTATTATTAATAATATTATTATTATTAATAGTATTATTAACATTTTATAATGATTATTATCATTATTATTAATTATAATTAAAATTATCATTGTTAGTATTAATATTATCAAATTATTATTATTAATATATATTCATTAATATATTTATAATAATATCAATATATATATATATATATATATATATATATATATATATATATATATATATATATATATATATATATATATAT
Source organism: Rutidosis leptorrhynchoides (assembly GCF_046630445.1). NCBI lineage: Eukaryota > Viridiplantae > Streptophyta > Magnoliopsida > Asterales > Asteraceae > Rutidosis > Rutidosis leptorrhynchoides. Next base: position 553,610,790 of record NC_092335.1, on the reverse strand, counting down.
ATATATATATATATATATATATATATATATATATAAAAGTCAAAAACAGTACACTAATTATATATATTTTTAACCTGCTTTTAAAACTGATCATGATCTGTTTTTCAATCCATTGTGATCTTTTTTTTGTTTATTAATCGTGATTTCCATATCTGCTTTAAATTTTTATTACCTGCTTCCATATTTTTATATAGCGCGATATATATTTTAAATCCTTACTGGTCTTAATTTTGTTCTTTCTTGTCGATCAATAATCAATACACAACAAATATGATTGATTATAAGTACTGCATTAATACACTCAATTATATACAACCCTTCAATTCGAATTTAAAACAGATATAAAGGGGTCGTCCCCTGTTCTTGCTTCATTTAATCAATACTTCAAATACGAATCAAATTTCATAATGTAATAAAGCAAAGTTGTTAGGAATCCTTCATTCATACTATCTGCAAAATCTCAGGTTTCCATTCGTTTTATCGAGTTCTAATTTCGAAGTCAATGTTTCAAGTTCAATTAAGGATTTAGAAAGATTCTAGGATATATTTGAAACCTAATTCGTGTTGTAAGTATTATCTAAAACGATCTCTAGTCCAAAAATCAATATTTTTTGTGTGTTTTGGGTCGCGACTGCAGTAGCAGTGAAAATCATTTTTTTTCTTCTCTTTCGTTTTCCTTTTTATACAAACATCTGATTTTGATTATTTATGATTGTTTTAAAATATCTAAAATCATTTTTAGGAACGATTTAAACTGTCTCTGGTCGAATGGGATTATGAAGAAGAAGAAGCAGTTATACGGGTTATATATATATGTATCTAGTCTAGTATTAAAACGGAAAAGCAATGGCAGAGGAGTGGTTATGGGGTGTTGTGTGTGAGCGGGAGGTCTCAGGTTCGAGTCCCGTCTTGGACATTTTTTTTAGAAAAGCTATGTATAAGGTAGTTTCCTTTCTCATTTATTATTATTATTATTATTATTATTATTATTATTATTATTATTATTATTATTATTATATTATTATTATTATTATTATTATTATTATTATTATTAAGTATTAGTACTATTATTACTAATTATTATCATTTTTACCAATATTATTATTATTGATATTATTAATTATTGGTACTATTTTTATTATTACTAATATTAAAGTTATTATTAACATTAATATTAAAAACATGATTATAATTAAAAGTATTATTTTATCTTATCATTTTTATCAAAAATTACCATCTTTATTGAAATTATTATTATTATTATCGTTATTATCATTATTACAAAAATTATCATTACTATCATTATAACATTCAAATTTAGTATTAAGTATTATATTTACAATTATTATTATGAGTACTATCATTTTTAATATCATATTAACATTATTATTATTATTACAAATATAAAAATTTTAGAAAATACTTAAGCTACAATTTAAATTGAATTATTAATATTATCAGTACAATCATTTTAGTACTATTATAATTATTACTTTAACAATCAATTGATATTTACATTAAAAATATATTTAATATATTACATAACTATATTGATATTATTGAAACAAATAATATGTGTTTAAAATATATAAAATAAATATTCATATAAAATATACCTATATAACATTTAAAATAGCAAATATATTGTAACGACCCTGGAATTTCCAACGTTTATTTATTAATAATTATTATTATTAATACGCGTGATAAAACGAATGTATGTTATTACATTTACATGTTACCATGATTGCCCGTACTTGACTTTTAAGTGCCCGAAACGTCTTTGTGACACACGAAACTTCACGAATAATATTTTCAAGTATTATTTGCATTCATGATTAAGTTTTATTAATCATTTTAATTAACTAAGGTTGTTGGTTAATTACTTGGGCTTTTAATTGGTTTTAACTTGTGAATTATTGAACTTGGGCTTGTTTTAAGTAAATGGACTCTTGATTAAAGACTCTTAAGCCCACCCTACATTATTAATGGACTTAGTAGCCCATGTCTTGCACTTGTAAGTATCAATTATATGTGAACTAGTTAGTTTAAGACTTATTGGAATCTAGTTAGTTGTTCTCCCCATGCATGCACCCATTTTAACCACCTTTAAGGACAACTACATGCTTGTAACCATCAAACACTTGCTTCCCTCCCTTCTTTTCTGCTGCAGTCGTGGCTTTCAAGGGGGTTAGAAGGGATTCAAATCTTTTTTGTTTACTTACTACACACTCACAAATCCTCTCATTCAAACACACTCTTCATTTCATACTTGCAACTTTTCTTTTCCTTTCATTATTCTCTCTACTCTAGTAAGCATTATGAACTTCTTTTCTCTTCTTTTTCTCCTTGTAAAACCGAAATCTTAAGGCATTCATCATCATCATTCCTTGTTTGTTAAATCTTTTGTTACTTGTGTTGATTACTAGTTGTTGTTATCTTTCTTTACTTACATGTTATTATGAATCAAACTCACTAGTTTGTTCATCACTTTATCTTGTATTAACAAGAACATTCAAGAACTAAACTCTCTAGTTTAGGTTCTACATATAATGTTTCAAAGATTAAAGTTCATGTGTTGTTGAAAGCATACTTGAAGTTCATGAAGTAAACTTTAAAGTTTACTTTCTAAAGATCAAACTTTAGTTTGAATCTTTAAAGTATGAACAACCATGAATAATTTACTTGTTTATTTAGTTACTTGCACTTTAATTTTATGTTTGTTGGTTATTATTAGTCAAGTGTTACTAGTTAACCTTGATCTCATTAATCTTGAACTAAAAGTTAACTTTGAAAGTTCAAGAACACACAAATAGGTTTTCTTTAAAAATAACTTTGTATACTTATGCTTGATCTAGACTTTTGGGTCTTGGATCTTCAAGATCTAACTAAGAACTATGTTCTACATCTTAAGATCTTGATTTACAAGTTCATTTTCAAGTTTGTAACTTATTATTAGCTTTAAAGTTCATGTATGTGTTAGATCTAAGACTTTGATATAACTTTGGTTCATCAAACTTCATACAACTCTTAAGTAAGTTGTGCTTCATGTCTTAGACTTACACTAGGGTTATGATGGTCAAAACTTGGTAAATATGATGTAAACACATCAATGAGTTGTACACTTGAAGCTATAGGCATCAAGGATGAGAACCATGATGAACATCAAGCACCAAACTCACCGGAACCCATTATTTTTCTGCTTTCTGTCTGCTACCTACTGTTTTAGGGTTTCTGTAACAGACCAGTAGACCTGGGATGTTGTGATTATGATTTTCAAATAGATCTTTTCGATTAGATAACTTTTCATATAGGACTCTACTTAATCCGAGTTACGGTTTAGGATTTATGGCCCTCCGATCGTCACTATGTCCTTTAACGTTGTGCAGAAATTTCTGACCTACTCGAACTTAGACCGTCGCCACGGTCAAACGAAGACGAGTTTGTTTCTGTAAATTTTACCACACTTAAAGGACTCATATGCGGAGCCATGGCCACTGGTCTCACCTTAATTCAGTAAGGGTAGAGGCCGTGGTGACTGATCAAAGTCAGACTTTGTTTTAAACTACTTTCATGAACGAAACCTACTATACACCTTTTGTTAAATGATGATTGATGATGACCTTTAAGACCTTATTTACATACTTTTGAACCTTTTCAGACGATTTACTGACTTAGTATTATTTGACTTAGGTTGAGGAATTTCGGACCGATTACTTGCACACTTTTCCCGACTCGACTTTTACCGCTACTTTATCATTGTGAGTTATAGCATTCCCTTTTTACTTTAACTTATTTTGGGAACTGAGAATACATGCGGATTTTATGTTTTACATACTAGGCACGAGTACTTAAACTTATATATGTGTGGGTTATACAACGGCATAAACATTCCCTTTAGCTCGGTAACGTTTAATCATTGGTTTTTGAACCGTGAACGCGAATCTTAGATATGGATCCATAGGGTTTGACATCCCCACTCGGGCTAGTAGCGCTAGCATTTAACGAGTGTTTAATACTTCGTAAACATACGCACTTGCCAAGTGTACTTTCAGGGGGTATAAACGTTAAGTTAGTTACCAAGTGCCCACGGTTAACATATACTTTATCATACTGTTTTGAAACGCTCTTTGTAGCACTGAAATCTCGTGGCCTACCTTACATACTGTTATACTTAAACTATAGCTCACCAACCTTTGTGTTGACGTTTTTAAGCATGTTTTTCTCAGGTGCTTGAGGTTAGCTTCCGCTGTGTACTAGTCGTGCTGTAGACACCCGCTGCTTAGAGTTGTCATCGCATGAACTACTTTACCTTGCATTCAAACTTTAGTACTTTTGAATTATGACTTGTAACGACCATTGTGGTCACATACACTTATTATTTGCTTCTACTTAGTGAAGCATGCTTTTGGATTGTAAAACATTCGATGTTGGTTTCGACATCACATTATTATTGAATGCAAACTCTTTTTGAAAATGCATATAGTACTTAACCTTGTAATGATCCTGTTGTTGATGATTCGTACACGATGGTTTTGTACGGGGCATCACATTTGGTATCAGAGCATTGGTTGTAGGGAATTAGGTTGCATAAGTGAGTCTAAGACCGACCCGAGTAGGATTCACTAATAGGACTAATCTACAACTTGCTAGTTTACTTGTTTCTGCTGAACTTACTGCATACTGCTGCTTACGGTTACCGCTATATGTCGTATGCTACTACATGATTTCACTACTGCATGCTATTACTTGCTTTCGATTGCATGCTACCTTCGTACGATTTACTGTTATTGCCATGCTACTTATTGTTATACATGATTTAAACTTTTGGCCTAATACGTGCTTGCTTTATGACTTACTGACATGGAAAATTTATTTTCCTTGTTCAGATGTCGGATGTACCACCTGCTAGCATTTTGGGCAGTTTAGACTCTTCCGCTACTACACCTACCACCGTTGCCGATCCACCGTTCCCGCTACCAATTAGTGATCCCGGAGCTTCTACTTCCGAAGCCAGTAGTAGTACACCTGCCCCAGTGGCTGCTTCCGATGGACACGTAGGCCCTACGGAGATTCCAGCTCCGTCTGCTCCCGGACCCTCGGGGTCACAGCCCCGCATCGGTGGGATTGATTTTCCCGCGGAGTTCGGGGAAGGGCCATTTCGTAACCATATGTGCACGCCTTGCCGAAGCACTCCCGACGGACGTTTAGTGCCGATTCCGCCAGGCAGACACAGATAGATGTTGGCCGCCTTTGGACTGCCAGTTGAGCCACCCGTGTCGCCACCACATGATTCAGACGACGGGTCTTCCACTAATGCTCCATCAGACGACACCTCTTCGGATGACTCCAGTGACGACGAGGACCCTGCTTATATACCTATACAGGCACCCTCCACCCCGCCGAAGAAGCGGTACCATCCTGATGGCACCGTTATTCCAGGGGTGAATGGCGGTCGTGCTTTCACTGACGCTTTTGGTCGGCGTCGGAGGGTTACTGCCCGTAAGCGGCTTGTGTCGTACCCTGCCAACCCACTCATACGTAAGGCACCTAGTTACGTGCTGACTATTTCTGGAGCCGGGACATCTGAACCTCGTTTTGTGAGGGCTGCACCATCTGCACCACCGGCACCACCAGCACCACCGGCACCACCTGCACCGCCGGCACCGCCTGCCCCACCAGCTCCCACTGTCGAGGAATTAACAAGGGAGGTAGGAATCCTCCGAGCTCGGGTTACTGAGCTCGAGGAGCAGTTGGCTCAGGTTTTAGACATCCTTCACCCACCTTCACCGTATGACTTTTGTATTTAGATTTCGTTATGTAATCTAGTTGTAGTTTATTGTATTACTCATGTATTGTACGGACTTATTCGGATGTATGAAACTTATTATTATTATTAATGGAAGTTTGCATTATTTAATCTTTGCACGATGTTCTATTTACATTACTGTATGATGATTCTGTGGTATTTGTACCTAGATGCGTTATTTAATAACATGTGATGTTTTGATTCCATGTTGGTTACTATATACTGTATTATTACTACTTGCATACTGGATTTTGACTTGAGTCAAATTTTTTTTTTAGAACATCATGGCTAACGGTCGATCCACACCTACTGCTGCTCAAATTGAAGAGATGATCCAAGAACGTGTAGCCGCAGCACTAGCAGAAAGAAACCTCCAAGCTCCACCGCCACCACCACCGGTTATCCCACCCGTTCAAAATGGGTGTACTTACAAGGAATTCCAGAGCTGCAAACCGCATAACTTCAGTGGAACCGAGGGACCGGTTAGTCTCACCAGATGGTTCGAGAAACTTGAATCAGTATTCCGAGTTAGCAACTGTTCGGAGGACAACAAGACCAAGTTTGCTTCGTGCACGCTATCTGACAGCGCGCTAATGTGGTGGAACACGTTAGCTCAAGCGAAAGGCATCGATGAGGCGTATGCTACGCCATGGGAGGAATTCAAGGCTGCTATGATTGATGAGTATTGTCCGAGAACCGAAATTCAGAAGATGGAAATCGAATTTATGCAATTAAAGGCCGTTGGGAACGACCTTGATGGCTACAACAGGAGATTTTTGGAACTAGCTCTTATGTGTCCGACAATGGTCACCCCGGAATTCAAGTGTATGGAGAGATACTTCTGGGGACTCCCTAAGTCCATCAAAGGAAACGTCACATCGTCCAAACCACCGAATGTTCCCGAAGCAATGCGCATGGCGCATACTCTCATGAACCAAATCATTATTGATGAGCCGAAGAAGGCTAAGTTTGAGGCTGGTAGTAGCGAAAAGAGGAAATGGGACAACAACCACAACAACCACAACAACAACAACAACAAAAGGGGGAGAAACTACGATCAAACCCCCGCCAAGAGGCACAACAACGGTGGAAACCCTAATCCCAACAACAACATCAACACCAACCCGAACTACAAAGGAACCTTATCACAATACAAGAGGTGTTACAAACACCACACTGGGTATTGCAATGTTGTCTGTGAGAAGTGTCAACGGGCTGGGCATATCGGGAAAGACTGCAAGGTCACCACTTTGAATGGGAAGCCAAACACCAATGGGCCGAAGAAGTGCTACGAATGTGGACAGATGGGCCATTTCAGAAATGCATGCCCCAACAAGCGAAAATATGGCGGGCCACCCCGTGGTAGAGCTTTTAATGTTAATGCAAGGGATGCACGCGATAACCCCGACTTGGTGATAGGTATATTCAAAATAAACAATCTTTTAGCTTCTGTCTTGTTTGATACTAGTGCGGATAGGAGTTATGTATGTAGACATTTTTGCGATAAGATTAATTGGTCATTATACCCGTTAAAAGAGAGTATGCTTGTCGAGGTCGCCAACGGTAAACTTGAAAAAGTTGACCACATTAGTCGAGGAGCTATTATCAACATAGCTGGTGCAGATTTCGAAATTAATTTGATACCTATCAAACTAGGAAGTTTTGACGTGATCGTCGGTATGGATTGGTTGAGCAAGATAAGGGCCGATATTATCTGTGGAGATAAAGCACTTCGCATACCACAAGGAGATGGCGAACCACTGGTTATCTATGGAGAGAGATGTACCTCGAAGCTGAACCTCATTAGTTGCGTGAAAGCGCAAAAGATTATGAAGAAGGGACGTTTTGCTGTCCTAGCACATGTAAAAGCGGTAGAAACTGAGGTGAAGAGCGTGAACGACGTTCGAATTGTGAACGAATTTTCCGATGTCTTCCCAGAGGAATTGCCTGGATTGCCGCCGCAGAGAGCAGTAGAGTTTCAGATTGACTTAGTGCCAGGAGCTGCACCTGTAGCTCGTGCACCTTATAGACTCGCACCTTCCGAGATGCAAGAATTACAAAGCCAACTACAAGAACTACTTGATCGAGGATTTATCCAACCAAGCTTCTCGCCTTGGGGTGCACCTGTTCTGTTTGTGAAAAAGAAGGATGGATCCTTCCGTATGTGTATCGACTACCGTGAACTAAACAAATTGACTATCAAGAATCGGTATCCTCTTCCACGAATTGACGATCTTTTTGATCAACTACAAGGATCGAGTGTCTACTCAAAGATCGATTTGTGATCCGGTTATCACCATTTGAGGGTGAAGGAAAGCGACGTGATGAAAACTGCATTCAGGACCCGTTATGGTCATTATGAGTTTCTCGTGATGCCATTCAGTTTAACAAATGCACCTGCCGTGTTCATGGACCTTATGAATCGTGTCTGTAAGCCGTACTTGGATAAGTTTGTTATCGTATTCATATATGATATCCTTATCTACTCTAAGAGCGAAGAAGAACATGAGCAACACCTCCGATTAGTGCTTGAACTCTTAAGACAAGAGCAACTTTACGCTAAATTCTCCAAGTGCGAATTTTGGTTGAAGGAAGTACAGTTTCTGGGTCATGTTGTGAGCGACCAGGGTATCAAAGTTGATCCCACCAAGATTGAAGCCATCAGCAAGTGGGAGACCCCCACTACTCCGACTCATATTCGCCAATTCCTAGGTCTCGCCGGTTATTACCGAAGGTTCATTGAAGGATTTTCCCTGATTGCGCGTCCTTTGACCGCACTGACTCACAAGGGCAAGAAGTTCATTTGGGAACCCGCACACGAATCAGCATTTCAAACTTTGAAGAAGAAGTTAACCACCGCACCTATCCTATCACTTCCTGAGGGCAGTGACGACTTTGTTGTTTATTGTGATGCATCGAAGAGTGGTTTTGGTTGTGTACTGATGCAACGCTCAAAGGTTATTGCCTATGCCTCCCGACAATTGAAGATTCACGAGCGGAACTACACTACGCATGATCTTGAACTTGGAGCCGTTGTCTTTGCACTCAAATTGTGGAGACACTATTTGTATGGGACTAAGAGCACTATCTTCACCGATCACAAGAGCCTCCAGCACATCTTTGATCAGAAGCAACTGAATATGAGACAGCGTCGATGGATTGAGATGCTCAACGACTACGATTGTGAACTCCGTTATCATCCTGGCAAGGCCAATGTTGTAGCTGACGCTTTAAGCCGAAAGGAGAGGACGGCACCTCTTCGTGTTAGGGCTCTGAACATCACCATCCATTCGAACCTCAACAGCCAGATCAGAGTAGCCCAAGATGAGGCTCTCAAGAAGGAGAATATATCTCACGAACATTTAAACATACTTGTCTCTCGATTCGAGGTTAGGGATACTGGACTCCGATGTTATGCCGGAAGGATTTGGGTACCTCTTTATGGATATCTATGAAACCTGATACTCGATGAAGCACACAAATCGAGATATTCGATTCACCATGGAGCGGGCAAGATGTACCACGACCTTAAAGAACAGTATTGGTGGCCGAATCTTAAGAAGGACGTTGCAACTTATGTTGGGAAGTGTTTGACTTGTTTAAAAGTTAAAGCCGAACATCAGAGACCTTCTGGTTTACTTCAACAACCAGAAATCCCACAATGGAAGTGGGAAAAGATAACGATGGATTTTATCACCAAGCTGCCGAAGACGGTGGGCGGATACGATACTATTTGGGTTATTGTTGACCGTCTTACCAAATCTGCACACTTTCTAGCGATGAAGGAAACTGATGAAATGTCCCGTTCTTATTGATTAAAAACGTTCCATATTAATTGATTTCGTTGCGAGGTTTTGACCTCTATATGAGACGTTTTTCAAAGAATGCATTCATTTTTAAAACAAACCATAACCTTTATTTCATAGATAAAGGTTTTAAAAAGCTTTACGTAGATTATCAAATAATGATAATCTAAAATATCCTGTTTACACACGACCATTACATAATGGTTTACAATACAAATATGTTACAACAAAATAAGTTTCTTGAATGCAGTTTTTACACAATATCATACAAGTATGGACTCCAAATCTCGTCCTTATTTAAGTATGCAACAGCAGAAGCTCTTAATAATCACCTGAGAATAAACATGCTTAAAACGTCAACAAAAATTTTGGTGAGTTATAGGTTTAACCTATATATATCAAATCATAATAATAGACCACAAGATTTCATATTTCAATACACATCCCATACATAGAGATAAAAATCATTCATATGGTGAACACCTGGTAACCGACATTAACAAGATGCATATATAAGAATATCCCCATCATTCCGGGACACCCTTCGGATATGATATAAATTTCGAAGTACTAAAGCATCCGGTACTTTGGATGGGGTTTGTTAGGCCCAATAGATCTATCTTTAGGATTCACGTCAATTAGGGTGTCTGTTCCCTAATTCTTAGATTACCAGACTTAATAAAAAGGGGCATATTCGATTTCGATAATTCAACCATAGAATGTAGTTTCACGTACTTGTGTCTATTTTGTAAATCATTTATAAAACCTGCATGTATTCTCATCCCAAAAATATTAGATTTTAAAAGTGGGACTATAACTCACTTTCACAGATTTTTACTTCGTCGGGAAGTAAGACTTGGCCACTGGTTGATTCACGAACCTATAACAATATATACATATATATCAAAGTATGCTCAAAATATATTTACAACACTTTTAATATATTTTGATGTTTTAAGTTTATTAAGTCAGCTGACCTCGTTAGTAACCTACAACTAGTTGTCCACAGTTAGATGTACAGAAATAAATCGATAAATATTATCTTGAATCAATCCACGACCCAGTGTATACGTATCTCAGTATTGATCACAACTCAAACTATATCTATTTTGGAATCAACCTCAACCCTGTATAGCTAACTCCAACATTCACATATAGAGTGTCTATGGTTGTTCCGAAATATATATAGATGTGTCGCCCTTCTAGGTCGAAACATTGTATACGTGTCTATGGTATCTCAAGATTACATAATATACAATACGAGTTGATTAAGTTATGGTTGGAATAGATTTGTTACCAATTTTCACGTAGCTAAAATGAGAAAAATTATCCAATCTTGTTTTACCCATAACTTCTTCATTTTAAATCCGTTTTGAGTGAATCAAATTGCTATGGTTTCATATTGAACTCTATTTTATGAATCTAAACAGAAAAAGTATAGGTTTATAGTCCGAAAAATAAGTTACAAGTCATTTATGTAAAGGTAGTCATTTCAGTCGAAAGAACGACGTCTAGATGACCATTTTAGAAAACATACTTCCACTTTGAGTTTAACCATAATTTTTGGATATAGTTTCATGTTCATAATAAAAATCATTTTCTCAGAATAACAACTTTTAAATCAAAGTTTATCATAGTTTTTAATTAACTAACCCAAAACAGCCCGCGGTGTTACTACGACGGCGTAAATCCGGTTTTACGGTGTTTTTTGTGTTTCCAGGTTTTAAATCATTAAGTTAGTTTATCATATAGATATAGAACATGTGTTTAGTTGATTTTAAAAGTCAAGTTAGAAGGATTAACTTTTGTTTGCGAACAAGTTTAGAATTAACTAAACTATGTTCTAGTGATTACAAGTTTAAACCTTCGAATAAGATTGCTTTATATGTATGAATCGAATGATGTTATGAACATCATTACTACCTTAAGTTCCTTGGATAAACCTACTGGAAAAGAGAAAAATGGATCTAGCTTCAACGGATCCTTGGATGGCTCGAAGTTCTTGAAGCAGAATCATGACACGAAAACAAGTTCAAGTAAGATCATCACTTGAAATAAGATTGTTATAGTTATAGAAATTGAACCAAAGTTTGAATATGATTATTACCTTGTATTAGAATGATAACCTACTGTAAGAAGCAAATATTTCTTGAGGTTGGATGATCACCTTACAAGATTGGAAGTGAGCTAGCAAACTTGAAAGTATTCTTGATTTTATGTAACTAGAACTTGTAGAATTTATGAAGAACACTTAGAACTTGAAGATAGAACTTGAGAGAGATTAATTAGATGAAGAAAATTGAAGAATGAAAGTTTTTGTAGGTGTTTTTGGTCGTTGGTGTATGGATTAGATATAAAGGATATGTAATTTTGTTTTCATGTAAATAAGTCATGAATGATTACTCATATTTTTGTAATTTTATGAGATATTTCATGCTAGTTGCCAAATGATGGTTCCCACATGTGTTAGGTGACTCACATGGGCTGCTAAGAGCTGATCATTGGAGTGTATATACCAATAGTACATACATCTAAAAGCTGTGTATTGTACGAGTACGAATACGGGTGCATACGAGTAGAATTGTTGATGAAACTGAACGAGGATGTAATTGTAAGCATTTTTGTTAAGTAGAAGTATTTTGATAAGTGTATTGAAGTCTTTCAAAAGTGTATAAATACATATTAAAACACTACATGTATATACATTTTAACTGAGTCGTTAAGTCATCGTTAGTCGTTACATGTAAGTGTTGTTTTGAAACCTTTAGGTTAACGATCTTGTTAAATGTTGTTAACCCAATGTTTATAATATCAAATGAGATTTTAAATTATTATATTATCATGATATTATCATGTATGAATATCTCTTAATATGATATATATACATTAAATGTCTTTACAACGATAATCGTTACATATATGTCTCGTTTAAAAATCATTAAGTTAGTAGTCTTGTTTTTACATATGTAGTTCATTGTTAATATACTTAATGATATGTTTACTTATAATAGTATCATGTTAACTATATATATATCCATATATATGTCATCATATAGTTTTTACAAGTTTTAACGTTCGTGAATCACCGGTCAACTTGGGTGGTCAATTGTCTATATGAAACATATTTCAATTAATCAAGTCTTAACAAGTTTGATTGCTTAACATGTTGGAAACATTTAATCATGTAAATATCAATCTCAATTAATATATATAAACATGGAAAAGTTCGGGTCACTACAGTACCTACCCGTTAAATAAATTTCGTCCCGAAATTTTAAGCTGTTGAAGGTGTTGACGAATCTTCTGGAAATAGATGCGGGTATTTCTTCTTCATCTGATCTTCACGCTCCCAGGTGAACTCGGGTCCTCTACGAGCATTCCATCGAACCTTAACAATTGGTATCTTGTTTTGCTTAAGTCTTTTAACCTCACGATCCATTATTTCGACGGGTTCTTTGATGAATTGGAGTTTTTCGTTGATTTGGATTTCATCTAACGGAATAGTGAGATCTTCTTTAGCAAAACATTTCTTCAAATTCAAGACATGGAAAGTGTTATGTACAGTCGCGAGTTGTTGAGGTAACTCAAGTCGGTAAGCTACTGGTCCGACACGATCAATAATCTTGAATGGTCCAATATACCTTGGATTTAATTTTCCTCGTTTACCAAATCGAACAACGCCTTTCCAAGGTGCAACTTTAAGCATGACCATCTCTCCAATTTCAAATTCTATATCTTTTCTTTTAATGTCAGTGTAGCTCTTTTGTCAACTTTGGGCGGTTTTCAACCGTTGTTGAATTTGGATGATCTTCTCGGTAGTTTCTTGTATAATCTCCGGACCCGTAATCTGTCTATCCCCCACTTCACTCCAACAAATCGGAGACCTGCACTTTCTACCATAAAGTGCTTCAAACGGCGCCATCTCAATGCTTGAATGGTAGCTGTTGTTGTAGGAAAATTCTGCTAATGGTAGATGTCGATCCCAACTGTTTCCGAAATCAATAACACATGCTCGTAGCATGTCTTCAAGCGTTTGTATCGTCCTTTCGCTCTGCCCATCAGTTTGTGGATGATAGGCAGTACTCATGTCTAGACGAGTTCCTAATGCTTGTTGTAATGTCTGCCAGAATCTTGAAATAAATCTGCCATCCCTATCAGAGATAATAGAGATTGGTATTCCATGTCTGGAGACGACTTCCTTCAAATACAGTCGTGCTAACTTCTCCATCTTGTCATCTTCACTTATTGGCAGGAAGTGTGCTGATTTGGTGAGACGATCAACTATTACCCAAATAGTATCAAAACCACTTGCAGTCCTTGGCAATTTAGTGATGAAATCCATGGTAATGTTTTCCCATTTCCATTCTGGGATTTCGGGTTGTTGAAGTAGACCTGATGGTTTCTGATGCTCAGCTTTGACCTTAGAACACGTCAAACATTCTCCTACGTATTTAGCAACATCGGCTTTCATACCCGGCCACCAAAAATGTTTCTTGAGATCCTTGTACATCTTCCCCGTTCCAGGATGTATTGAGTATCTGGTTTTATGAGCTTCTCTAAGTACCATTTCTCTCATATCTCCAAATTTTGGTACCCAAATCCTTTCAGCCCTATACCGGGTTCCGTCTTCCCGAATATTAAGATGCTTCTTCGATCCTTTGGGTATTTCATCCTTTAAATTTCCCTCTTTTAAAACTCCTTGTTGCGCCTCCTTTATTTGAGTAGTAAGGTTATTATGAATCATTATATTCATAGATTTTACTCGAATGGGTTCTCTGTCCTTCCTGCTCAAGGCATCGGCTACCACATTTGCCTTCCCCGGGTGGTAACGAATCTCAAAGTCGTAATCATTCAACAATTCAATCCACCTACGCTGCCTCATATTCAGTTGTTTCTGATTAAATATGTGTTGAAGACTTTTGTGGTCGGTATATATAATACTTTTGACCCCATATAAGTAGTGCCTCCAAGTCTTTAATGCAAAAACAACCGCGCCTAATTCCAAATCATGCGTCGTATAATTTTGCTCGTGAATCTTCAATTATCTAGAGGCATAAGCAATCACCTTTGTTCGTTGCATTAATACACAACCGAGACCTTGCTTTGATGCGTCACAATAAATCACAAAATCATCATTCCCTTCAGGCAATGACAATATAGGTGCCGTAGTTAGCTTTTTCTTCAATAACTGAAACGCTTTCTCTTGTTCATCCTTCCATTCAAATTTCTTCCCTTTATGCGTTAATGCAGTCAAGGGTTTTGCTATTCTGGAAAAGTCTTGGATGAACCTTCTGTAGTAACCAGCTAGTCCTAAAAACTGGCGTATGTGTTTCGGAGTTTTCGGGGTTTCCCACTTTTCAACAGTTTCTATCTTTGCCGGATCCAACTTAATACCTTCTTTGTTCACTATGTGACCGAGGAATTGAACTTCTTCCAACCAAAATGCACACTTTGAAAACTTAGCGTACAATTCTTCTGTCCTCAATACTTCTAACACCTTTCTCAAATGTTCACCGTGTTCTTGGTCATTCTTTGAGTAAATAAGTATGTCATCAATGAAAACAATGACAAACTTGTCAAGGTATGGTCCACACACTCGGTTCATAAGTTCCATGAACACAGCTGGTGCATTAGTTAAACCAAACGGCATGACCATAAACTCGTAATGACCGTAACGTGTTCTGAAAGCAGTCTTTGGAATATCATCTTCTTTCACCCGCATTTGATGATATCCGGAACGTAAGTCAATCTTTGAATAAACAGACGAGCCTTGTAGTTGATCAAATAAGTCGTCGATTCTCGGTAGTGGGTAGCGGTTCTTGATGGTAAGTTTGTTCAACTCTCGGTAGTCGATACACAACCTGAATGTACCATCTTTCTTCTTGACAAACAAAACAGTAGCTCCCCACGGTGATGTGCTTGGTTGAATGAAACCACGCTCTAAAAGTTCTTGTAATTGGCTTTGTAGTT
Organism: Rutidosis leptorrhynchoides; assembly: GCF_046630445.1. Classification (NCBI taxonomy): domain Eukaryota; kingdom Viridiplantae; phylum Streptophyta; class Magnoliopsida; order Asterales; family Asteraceae; genus Rutidosis; species Rutidosis leptorrhynchoides. The sequence continues at coordinate 553,595,205 of NC_092335.1, read as the reverse complement.
GTTTCATCTCGCTGGGTGCGAGTCTGTAAGGAGCACGAGCTATTGGTGCAGCTCCTGGTACAAGATCTATTTGAAATTCAACGGATCGATGTGGGGGTAATCCCGGTAATTCTTTCGGAAATACATCGGGAAATTCTTTTGCAATGGGAACATCATTGATGCACTTTTCTTTAGTTTGTACTTTCTCGACGTGTGCTAGAACAGTATAGCAACCTTTTCTTATTAGTTTTTGTGCCTTCAAATTACTAATAAGATGTAGCTTCGTGTTGCCCTTTTCTCCGTACACCATTAAGGGTTTTCCTTTTTCTCGTATAATGCGAATTGCATTTTTGTAACAAACGATCTCTGCTTTCACTTCTTTCAACCAGTCCATACCGATTATCACATCAAAACTCCCTAACTCTAATGGTATCAAGTCAATCTTAAATGTTTCGCTAACCAGTTTAATTTCTCGATTCCGACATATATTATCTGCTGAAATTAATTTACCATTTGCTAATTCGAGTAAAAATTTACTATCCAAAGGCGTCAATGGACAACTTAATTTAGCACAAAAATCTCTACTCATATAGCTTCTATCCGCACCCGAATCAAATAAAACGTAAGCAGATTTATTGTCAATAAGAAACGTACCCGTAACAAGCTCCGGGTCTTCCTGTGCCTCTGCCGCATTAATATTGAAAACTCTTCCGCGGCCTTGTCCATTCGTGTTCTCCTGGTTCGGGCAATTTCTAATAATGTGGCCCAGTTTTCCACATTTATAACAAACTACATTGGCATAACTTGCTCCGACACTACTTGCTCCGCCATTACTCATTCCGACACCATTTGTTCCTTTCGTTCTATTAACCCCTGGTCCGTAGACCTCACACTTCGCCGCGCTATGACCATTTCTTTTACACTTGTTGCAAAATTTGGTGCAGAACCCCGAGTGATACTTTTCACACCTTTGGCATAGCTGCTTCTGATTGTTGTTGTTGTTGCGGTTATTATTGTTGTTGGGATGATTGTTGTAGTTGCTGTTGTTGTTGTTGTTGTTGTTGTTGGGCCGTTTGTTGTAGTTGCGATTGATGCTGCGATTGTTGGGATAATTGTTGTAATTGCTGTTGTTGTTGTATTGGTGATTCTTATCACCGTTTTCCTCCCACTTTCTTTTGACTTGCTTCACATTGGCCTCTTCAGCAGTCTGTTCTTTAATTCTTTCTTCAATCTGGTTCACTAGTTTGTGAGCCATTCTACATGCCTGTTGTATGGAGGCGGGCTCGTGTGAACTTATATCTTCTTGGATTCTTTCCGGTAATCCTTTCACAAATGCGTCGATCTTCTCTTCCTCATCTTCGAATGCTCCCGGACACAATAGGCACAATTCTGTGAATCGTCTTTCGTACGTGGTAATATCAAATCCTTGGGTTCGTAACCCTCTAAGTTCTGTCTTGAGCTTATTGACCTCAGTTCTGGGACGGTACTTCTCGTTCATCAAGTGCTTGAATGCTGACCACGGTAGTGCGTACGCATCGTCTTGTCCCACTTGCTCTAGATAGGTATTCCACCATGTTAACGCAGAACCTGTGAAGGTATGCGTAGCGTACTTCACTTTGTCCTCTTCAGTACACTTACTTATGGTAAACACCGATTCGACCTTCTCGGTCCACCGTTTCAATCCGATCGGTCCTTCGGTTCCATCAAATTCCAAAGGTTTGCAGGCAGTGAATTCTTTGTAGGTGCATCCTACACGATTTCCTGTACTGCTAGATCCAAGGTTATTGTTGGTATGTAGCGCAGCCTGTACTGCGGCTATGTTTGAAGCTAGAAAAGTACGGAATTCCTCTTCATTCATATTCACGGTGTGTCGAGTAGTCGGTGCCATTTCCTTCAAAATAGTCAAATGGAACAAGTTAATCATACAGAATATTAAGAGTAGTTAATAGTATTTCGTAGCATAATATGAACTCATTTATAAAAGCTTTTTCTTCATATTAGCGTTTTATAAGTTTAAATTCGGGTAGTACCTACCCGTTAAGTTCATACTTAGTAGCTAATATACAATTCAACTACTACAATTCTATATGAAAAACTGATTATAATAATATTTCGCGTTCAAACTTTTATACAATATTTTACAAACTTACAATACCGCTTATTTTACATAAAGCATGAAATATAGCACACAATAACTTTGATACAAGATAGTTGTGAAGATAATTCTAGCTAGTACACAAGTCGTTCAGCAAAGGCAATAAAGACACGTAATTCATACGTCCAGAAACAAGTCATGCATTCTGGTTTTACTAGGACTACTTCCCATCCTTGGTCTTGTGGAACATAACTGTTATGGTCATTGATAAGACAGCGTGTTGTAACGTCGTCAAAGGGACGAGGGTTATGTAATGTCCAACAGTCCCGTAATAATCTAAAAACCTCATTTCTTACCCCAATTACCGACTCCGTCACTTGTGGAAACGTTTTGTTTAATAGTTGTAGCCCGATGTTCTTGTTCTCACTTTGGTGAGAAGCGAACATTACTAATCCGTAAGCATAACATGCTTCTTTATGTTGCATGTTAGCCGCTTTTTCTAAATCACGAAGTCCAATATTCGGATATATTGAGTCAAAATAATTTCTTAACCCGTTGCGTAAAATAGCATTTGGGTTCCCCGCAATATATGCGTCAAAGTAAACACATCGTAACTTATGGGTTTCCCAATGTGATATCCCCCATCTTTCAAACGAAAGTCTCTTATAAACCAAGACATTCTTGGAATATTCTTCGAATGTCTTACAAACTGATCTCGCCTTAAATAGTTGTGCCGAGGAATTCTGGCCGACTCTAGACAAGATTTCATCAATCATGTCTCCGGGTAGGTCTCTTAAAATATTGGGTTGTCTATCCATTTTGTGTTTTTAAACTGTAAAATAGACAAGAGTTAGATTCATAAAAAAATACTTATTAATACAAGAAATTTTTACATATATCATAAAGCATAAGAACACTATATTACATATATTACATCACACGAATACAACTATCTTATTCCGACTCGCTCGTTTCTTCTTCTTCGGTTTTGGTTCGTTTTGCCAAGTTTCTAGGGATATATGATGTTCCCCTAATACTAACTGTCGTTTTCCACAACGGTTTAGAAAAACCTGGTGGTTTAGAGGTTCCCGGGTCATTGTTACAACTTAAGGACTTCGGGGGTTGACGATACATATAAAGTTCATCGGGGTTGGAATTAGATTTCTCTATTTTTATGCCCTTTCCCTTATTATTTTCTTTTGCCTTTTTAAATTCAGTTGGGGTAATTTCTATAACATCATCGGAATTCTCGTCGGAATCCGATTCATCGGAGAATTGGTAATCCTCCCAATATTTTGCTTCCTTGGCGGAAACACCATTGACCATAATTAACCTTGGTCGGTTGGTTGAGGATTTTCTTTTACTTAACCGTTTTATTATTTCCCCCACCGGTTCTACTTCTTCATCCGGTTCTGATTCTTCTTCCGTTTCCAATTCTTCTTTCGGTTCCGACTCTTCTTCCGGTTCCTCTTCGGGAACTTGTGAATCAGTCCACGAATCATTCCAATTTACATTTGACTCTTCATTATTATTAGGTGAGTCAATGGGACTTGTTCTAGAGGTAGACATTCACATAATATCAAACGCGTTAAGAGATTAATATATCACATAATATTCACATGTTAAAAATATATAGTTTCCAACAAAATTTGTTAAGCAATCATTTTTCAAGTAAACACGGTCGAAGTCCAGACTCACTAATGCATCCTAACAAACTCGATAAGACACACTAATGTTAAATTCTGGTTCTCTAAGACCAACGCTCGAATACCAACTGAAATGTCCCGTTCTTATTGATTAAAAACGTTCCATATTAATTGATTTCGTTGCGAGGTTTTGACCTCTATATGAGACGTTTTTCAAAGACTGCATTCATTTTTAAAACAAACCATAACCTTTATTTCATAGATAAAGATTTTAAAAAGCTTTACGTAGATTATCAAATAATGATAATCTAAAATATCCTGTTTACACACGACCATTACATAATGGTTTACAATACAAATATGTTACAACAAAATAAGTTTCTTGAATGCAGTTTTTACACAATATCATACAAGTATGGACTCCAAATCTCGTCCTTATTTAAGTATGCAACAGCGGAAGCTCTTAATAATCACCTGAGAATAAACATGCTTAAAACGTCAACAAAAATTTTGGTGAGTTATAGGTTTAACCTATATATATCAAATCATAATAATAGACCACAAGATTTCATATTTCAATACACATCCCATACATAGAGATAAAAATCATTCATATGGTGAACACCTGGTAACCGACATTAACAAGATGCATATATAAGAATATCCCCATCATTCCGGGACACCCTTCGGATATGATATAAATTTCGAAGTACTAAAGCATCCGGTACTTTGGATGGGGTTTGTTAGGCCCAATAGATCTATCTTTAGGATTCACGTCAATTAGGGTGTCTGTTCCCTAATTCTTAGATTACCAGACTTAATAAAAAGGGGCATATTCGATTTCGATAATTCAACCATAGAATGTAGTTTCACGTACTTGTGTCTATTTTGTAAATCATTTATAAAACCTGCATGTATTCTCATCCCAAAAATATTAGATTTTAAAAGTGGGACTATAACTCACTTTCACAGATTTTTACTTCGTCGGGAAGTAAGACTTGGCCACTGGTTGATTCACGAACCTATAACAATATATACATATATATCAAAGTATGTTCAAAATATATTTACAACACTTTTAATATATTTTGATGTTTTAAGTTTATTAAGTCAGCTGTCCTCGTTAGTAACCTACAACTAGTTGTCCACAGTTAGATGTACAGAAATAAATCGATAAATATTATCTTGAATCAATCCACAACCCAGTGTATACGTATCTCAGTATTGATCACAACTCAAACTATATATATTTTGGAATCAACCTCAACCGTGTATAGCTAACTCCAACATTCACATATAGAGTGTCTATGGTTGTTCCGAAATATATATAGATGTGTCGCCCTTCTAGGTCGAAACATTGTATACGTGTCTATGGTATCTCAAGATTACATAATATACAATACGAGTTGATTAAGTTATGGTTGGAATAGATTTGTTACCAATTTTCACGTAGCTAAAATGAGAAAAATTATCCAATCTTGTTTTACCCATAACTTCTTCATTTTAAATCCGTTTTGAGTGAATCAAATTGCTATGGTTTCATATTGAACTCTATTTTATGAATCTAAACATAAAAAGTATAGGTTTATAGTCGGAAAAATAAGTTACAAGTCGTTTATGTAAAGGTAGTCATTTCAGTCGAAAGAACGACGTCTAGATGACCATTTTAGAAAACATACTTCCACTTTGAGTTTAACCATAATTTTTGGATATAGTTTCATGTTCATAATAAAAATCATTTTCTCAGAATAACAACTTTTAAATCAAAGTTTATCATAGTTTTTAATTAACTAACCCAAAACAGCCCGCGGTGTTACTACGACGGCGTAAATCCGGTTTTACGGTGTTTTTCGTGTTTCCAGGTTTTAAATCATTAAGTTAGCATATCATATAGATATAGAACATGTGTTTAGTTGATTTTAAAAGTCAAGTTAGAAGGATTAACTTTTGTTTGCGAACAAGTTTAGAATTAACTAAACTATGTTCTAGTGATTACAAGTTTAAACCTTCGAATAAGATTGCTTTATATGTATGAATCGAATGATGTTATGAACATCATTACTACCTTAAGTTCCTTGGATAAACCTACTGGAAAAGAGAAAAATGGATCTAGCTTCAACGGATCCTTGGATGGCTCGAAGTTCTTGAAGCAGAATCATGACACGAAAACAAGTTCAAGTAAGATCATCACTTGAAATAAGATTGTTATAGTTATAGAAATTGAACCAAAGTTTGAATATGATTATTACCTTGTATTATAATGATAACCTACTGTAAGAAACAAATATTTCTTGAGGTTGGATGATCACCTTACAAGATTGGAAGTGAGCTAGCAAACTTGAAAGTATTCTTGATTTTATGTAACTAGAACTTGTAGAATTTATGAAGAACACTTAGAACTTGAAGATAGAACTTGAGAGAGATTAATTAGATGAAGAAAATTGAAGAATGAAAGTGTTTGTAGGTGTTTTTGGTCGTTGGTGTATGGATTAGATATAAAGGATATGTAATTTTGTTTTCATGTAAATAAGTCATGAATGATTACTCATATTTTTGTAATTTTATGAGATATTTCATGCTAGTTGCCAAATGATGGTTCCCACATGTGTTAGGTGACTCACATGGGCTGCTAAGAGTTGATCATTGGAGTGTATATACCAATAGTACATACATCTAAAAGCTGTGTATTGTACAAGTACGAATACGGGTGCATACGAGTAGAATTGTTGATGAAACTGAACGAGGATGTAATTGTAAGCATTTTTGTTAAGTAGAAGTATTTTGATAAGTGTATTGAAGTCTTTCAAAAGTGTATAAATACATATTAAAACACTACATGTATATACATTTTAACTGAGTCGTTAAGTCATCGTTAGTCGTTACATGTAAGTGTTGTTTTGAAACCTTTAGGTTAACGATCTTGTTAAATGTTGTTAACCCAATGTTTATAATATCAAATGAGATTTTAAATTATTATATTATCATGATATTATCATGTATGAATATCTCTTAATATGATATATATACATTAAATGTCTTTACAACGATAATCGTTACATATATGTCTCGTTTAAAAATCATTAAGTTAGTAGTCTTGTTTTTACATATGTAGTTCATTGTTAATATACTTAATGATATGTTTACTTATCATAGTATCATGTCAACTATATATATATCCATATATATGTCATCATATAGTTTTTACAAGTTTTAACGTTCGTGAATCACCGGTCAACTTGGGTGGTCAATTGTCTATATGAAAAATATTTCAATTAATCAAGTCTTAACAAGTTTGATTGCTTAACATGTTGGAAACATTTAATCATGTAAATATCAATCTCAATTAATATATATAAACATGGAAAAGTTCGGGTCACTACAACTGATACAATGGAAAGACTTGCTCAATTATACATCAAGGAGGTTGTATCTCGTCACGGTGTACCTTTATCGATCATCTCCGATCGCGATCCCCGTTTTGCCTCTAGATTTTGGCATTCTTTGCAAGAAGCCATGGGAACTCGTCTTGACATGAGTACTGCGTATCATCCACAGACTGACGGACAAAGTGAATGAACGATTCAGACCTTGGAGGACATGTTACGTGCATGTGTCATTGATCTTGGAAAGGCTTGGGAAAGGCATTTGACACTCGCCGAATTCTCGTACAACAACAGTTATCACTCAAGCATTAATGCTGCACCTTTTGAAGCATTGTTGGGCCGAAGTAGGCGAAAAGCAAATCACCGGACCCGAGGCAGTCCACGAAACAACGGAGAAGATTGCTCAGATTCAAGCTAGACTTAAGACTGCCCGTGATCGCCAAAAGAGTTATGCTGATCTTAAATGTAAAGACTTTGAATTCAACGTTGGTGATCGTGTAATGTTGAAGGTTGCACCTTGGAAAGGTGTGATTCGCTTTGGAAAACGTGGAAAGTTAAACCCACGATACATTGGTCCTTTTGAAATCTTGGAACGTGTTGGACCCGTTGCTTACCGTTTGGATTTACCAGCACAGTTGAGCTCAGTTCATCCTACCTTCCATGTGTCAAACCTGAAGAAGTGTCTTGCTGCACCCGAACTTATCATACCACTTGAGGAACTTACAATTGACGACAAACTCCACTTTGTGGAAGAGCCTGTTGAAATTATGGATCGTAAGATCAAAACTTTGAAACGCAACAAGATTCCGATCGTCCGAGTACGATGGAATGCCAAACAAGGACCTAAGTTTACTTGGGAGCGAGAGGATCAAATGATGCGGAAGTATCCTCACCTTTTCCCGACTCCTCCATCTACCTCAGCTTAAATTTCAGGACGAAATTTTCTTTAACAAGTGGGTAATGTAACGACCCTGGAATTTCCAACGTTTATTTATTAATAATTATTATTATTAATACGCGTGATAACACGAATGTATGTTATTACATTTACATGTTACCATGATTGCCCGTACTTGACTTTTAAGTGCCCGAAACGTCTTTGTGACACACGAAACTTCACGAATAATATTTTCAAGTATTATTTGCATTCATGATTAAGTTTTATTAATCATTTTAATTAACTAAGGTTGTTGGTTAATTACTTGGGCTTTTAATTGGTTTTAACTTGTGAATTATTGAACTTGGGCTTGTTTTAAGTAAATGGACTCTTGATTAAAGACTCTTAAGCCCACCCTACATTATTAATGGACTTAGTAGCCCATGTCTTGCACTTGTAAGTATCAATTATATGTGAACTAGTTAGTTTAAGACTTATTGGAATCTAGTTAGTTGTTCTCTGATAATGCTAAAAACGAACATATATTTCATAGCATTATTTCTCAAGAAAGACAAGCTTTTAGTTGCAATTGTTCTATTTACAAGTGATATTCGTTTAAATAATAAAAGGTGAAGATAAAAGACAGATTCGACGAATTGAAGACGCAAATAACCAAAAAGCTCAAAAGAATAAAAGACAATCAAAGAGGTTCCAATTATTGATAAGAAACGTCTCGAAATTACAAGAGTACAAGATTCAAAACGCAAAGTACAAGATATTAAATTGTACGCAAGGACGTTTGAAAATCCGGAACCGGGACTAGAGTCAACTCTTAACGCTCGACACAACGGACTAAAAATTACAAGTTAACTATGTATATAAATATAATATAATATATAATTAATTATATTAATTATATATATATTATATTTATAAATAAAAACCGTCGGCAGAGAAAGACTCCAAGGGACTGAGCTGTAATTTCATTCTCCGCGACTCGCGGAGTTTGAAGGCAAAAATGCCGCGAGTCGCGGAGCCCCAAAAGTCGACTTTTCCTATAAAAGCAACCGAATTCTGATCGCAAATCATCATCTTTTTTCTCCTCATTCATACGATATATTTATATTTATAATTTATATTTTAATTTTAATTTTAATTATAATTCTAATAATAAGGGTATGTTAGCGAATATTGTAAGGGTGTAAGTCGAAATTCTGTCCGTGTAACGCTACGTTATTTTTAATCATTGTAAGTTATGTTCAACCTTTTTACATTAATGTCTCGTAGCTAAGTTATTATTATGCTTATTTAAAACGAAGTAATCATGATGTTGGGCTAATTACTAAAATTGGGTAATTGAACTTTGTACCATAATTGGGGTTTGGACAAAAGAACGACACTTGTGGAAATCAGACTATGAGCTATTAATGGGCTTTATATTTGTTTAACTAAATGATAGTTTGTTAATGTTAATATAAAGATTTACAATTGGGCGTCCCTATAAATTACCATATACACTCAATCGGACACGATGGGCGGGGTATTTATATGTACGAATAATCGTTCATTTAACCGGACACGGGAATGGATTAATAGCCACTAGAATAATTAAAACAAGGGTGAAATTATGTACAAGGACATTTGGTATAATTGATAACAAAATATTAAAACCTTGGGTTACACTCAGTCGACATCCTGGTGTAATTATTAAACAAAGTATTAAAATCTTGTTACAGTTTAAATCCCCAATTAGTTGGAATATTTAACTTCGGGTATAAGGATAATTTGACGAGGACACTCACACTTTATATTTATGACTGATGGACTGTTATGGACAAAAACCAGACGGACATATTAAATAATCTAGGACAAAGGACAATTAACCCATGGGCATAAAACTAAAATCAACACGTCAAACATCATGATTACGGAAGTTTAAATAAGCATAATTCTTTTATTTCATATTTAATTTCCTTTATTTTATATTTAATTGCACTTCTAATTATCGCACTTTTATTTATTGTTATTTAATTGCACTTTTAATTATCGTCCTTTTTAATTATCGCAAGTTTATTTTATCGCACTTTTATTATTCGCAATTTCATTATCGTTATTTACTTTACGCTTTAATTTAAGTCTTGTATTTATTTTATATTTTACATTAGGTTTTAACTGCGACTAAAGTCTTAAAATCGACAAACCGGTCATTAAACGGTAAAAACCCCCCTTTATAATAATAATATTACTTATATATATGTTTGTATTTTTATAAAAGTAAATTAATATAGCGTTGAGCTTTGTTTAAAAAAGATTCCCTGTGGAACGAACCGGACTTACTAAAAACTAAACTACTGTATGATTAGGTACACTGCCTATAAGTGTTGTAGCAAGGTTTAAGTATATCCATTCTATAAATAAATAAATATCTTGTGTAAAATTTTATCGTATTTAATAGTTTTTCCTAGTAAAATATAAACTATTTCGTATCCCTTAGCTTTGACATCAAGTATTTTTGGCGCCGCTGCCGGGGAACTATCTTAAAAGCCGGAAGCGCAACGCTAATATAAAAAAAAAGATTTTTTATTTACTTTTATTAAAATTCGCTTTTGTAAAAATACGTTTTGAATATTCGAAAATATAAAAAGAAAAACAAAAATTTATATATTTTTAAGAGTTTGTTAAAAAGTTTTATAAGTTTCTTTATTTTTATTTTAGTTTATAAAAATATAAGTTTTATTTAAATATCTTTTATTTATATTAAAACAGAAAATTAGAAAACATAAAAAAAAAACGCGTAAATTAAAACAGCTCCAGAGTTGAATTTCTGAACCCCGCGACTCGCGGGGTTTGATGCAATAAATACCGCGACTCAAAGAGACTTTCTGACAGGCGACAAAACCCTAATCCTGCATTTATTACGGATTATTATTAATTATTATTATTATTAACCCTAATTATTATTATTATTATAATTAAGTTTATTTTTAATTTAAGTTTTATTTAATTTATATTTTAGTTAAATTAGTTTAATTAAATTGTAAAATTAATAGTTTAATAAAATAAATAATATAAAAATAATATTTTTATAAAAATTGTACTTTTTACAACTTTTTGTATATTTTTATATTTTGTCCCTTTTTAAGCGTTGTAGCGTAATATTTGTATTTTTAGCTCATATTTAATTTTAAACTTAGTTTTTGCCATAGTCATTTTTACTCCTAGATTTTTAGGCTTTGCCGTAGAATTCCTTAAGTGCTTTTTCTTTAGACTAAGATTTAGGTACTCTAGAATTTTGCGACGCCTTTTTAAGTTTTAGTTTCTTTTTAAGTTATTTCCATTTGGGATTCAGTTTTTCCTGTAAGCTTTAATATTTTTAGACACCTTTTACTATGTATCAATTATCATTCCAATTAGTAATTTCAATTTGCGATTATAATTTTAAGTTAGTTGTAGTAATAAGGTTAGGTTAGTCAAAGTACTTTTAAGTTTTTATAAGTTTCTTTTATTTTTCCGTCACTTTTTATTTTTCAACCTTTTTTTTTTCGACGAACTCTTTTTCTCTCTTATTTCTCACCATTCTAGTTTTTAGGACTTAGAATTTTTTCTACTTCTTATCTAAAATTTCTTAAAATTACGAAAATTTATTTTAAGTGGTTAAATTGATAGACATCAAAATTTTCTGGTTCGTAGTAATAGTTGGATTTGTACGTGGACCGGGTTATTGGAGCCAAACAGTCCTCAATTATATTGAGACCAAACGAATCCTGCCCCTCTGCTGCATCTTTTGGCTATTCAAAACGTGGGCAAAATCAGAAAAGTCTATTGGTTGGATAACTTATTATAATTTTTCTTTCCTTTTTAAAACTAATAGGATATTCAGTGAATGCACAGAGCAAGACGTTCATCACCTTTTGTACGTTCACCACCTGTAACTAGATCAAGACATTTAGCAAATATAACCGCCGTTGATTTTTCTTTAGAATCGTCATCCAGTAGACCAAGTACTTCAGTTCAAATTTCCGATAATCCATTTTTTGAACCCAACCTCACAATTGAGAATCCGGAGAATATTCAGGAACGGTTCGTAGATCCTGAACCACTAAACTTTCCTCCGGAGCCACCAATCATTCAAACAGAGATTGTTGAGGAATGAACCATTAAATCAGAATCATCTAGTGATACCGATTCAACAAATTCAATTATGGAGAATCTGGAACCTTTAAGTATGGAAGACCGAATGAGAGCTAAACGCACTGGCCAAGGTCACGCAATTACTCATCCAGACATTAATGCGCCAGATTATGAGATCAAAGGACAAATTCTACACATGGTGACTAATCAATGCCAATTTAGTGGTACGCCGAAGGAAGATCCAAATGAACATCTACGTACCTTTAATAGGATCTGCACACTATTTAAAATCCGAGAAGTGGAGGATGAACAGATATATCTCATGTTATTTCCCTGGACTTTAAAGGGAGAAGCCAAAGATTGGTTGGAATCGTTACCTGAAGGGGCGATTGATACATGGGACGTTTTAGTTGAAAAATTTCTTAAACAATTCTTTCCTGCATCTAAAGCCGTAAGACTTCAAGCAGAAATTGTTACGTTTACACAGAAACCAAATGAAACTCTATATGAGGCTTGGACTAGATATGGAAAGTTGTTAAGAGGATGTCCGCAACATGGTTTAGACACCTGTCAAATAGTACAAATATTCTACCAAGGATGCGACATCACTACAAGGAAAGACATAGATATAGCAGCTGGTGGTTCTATTATGAAGAAAACCGAAACTGATGCTTACAAAATTATTGATAACACTGCTTCCCACTCACATGAGTGGCACCAAGAAAAAGATATCATTAGATCATCTAAAGCAGCTAGAGCCGATTCTAGCCATGACTTAGATTCCATTTCCGCAAAGATAGATGCTGTGGAACGACGAATGGAAAAGATGACTAAGGATATTCACTCAATACGAATTAGTCGTGAGCAGTGTGGAGGACCACATTTGACAAAAGATTGTCTCAGTATTGAATTAACAATGGAACAAAGAGAGAATATTTCATACATAAACCAAAGGCCTGGAAATAATTATCAGAATAATTATCAACCGCCAAGACCGATTTACAATCAAAACCAGAATTATAACCGAAATATTCCATACAACAACCAACAAGGTCCTAGCAATCAACAAGTATCCAATAATACTTATAATCAGCAAAGACCTAATTTTCAAAACAAACCACCACAACAAACCGATGATAAAAAGCCGAATTTAGAAGATATGATGACGAAGCTAGTTGAAACTCAAACGCAGTTTTTCACATCTCAGAAACAAACTAATGAACAAAATGCTCAAGCATTTAGAAATCAACAAGCTTCTATTCAAAATCTGGAACAAGAAGTGAGTAACCTAGCAAGGTTAATAGGTGAAAGAAAACCGGGAAGTCTACCTAGTGATACAAATGCTAACCTCCGGAATGAAACAGCTAAAGCTATTACCACAAGAAGTGGTACAACACTTAAACCACCTAAAATACCTGTAACTTCTGATAAAGCTATTCCTACTCCACAAGAACCACAACCTGATCAAGATAAGGAAAAAGAACCGGTAGTTGAGAAGGTTAATGAAGATAACAAAGTTAAGGATAAACCTTATGTTAAACCATACCAACCACCACTTCCTTATCCGAGTAAAATGAAGAAAGAGAAACTTGAAGCCGAGCAATCCAAATTCTTGGATATGTTTAAACAGATAAATGTAAATCTTCCTTTCATTGATGTGATTTCAGGAATGCCTAGATATGCTAAATTCTTGAAAGATCTAATCTCAAATAGAAAGAAAATGGAAGAACTCTCGGCTGTTACTATGAATGCTAATTGTTCAGCAGTGCTGTTGAATAAGATACCAGAAAAACTATCTGATCCAGGAAGTTTCACAATTTCATGTTTTCTGGGTAGTCTTAGTTCAATAGAAGCATTGGCAGACTTAGGTGCTAGTATAAATCTAATGCCGTATTCACTATACGCTAAACTAGACCTTGGAGAATTGAAACCAACCAGAATAAGCATACAACTAGCCGATAGATCAATAAAATATCCTAGAGGGATAATGGAGAACATGCTAGTTAAAGTTGGTACTTTAGTATTTCCAGTAGATTTTGTTGTTCTGGACATGGAAGAAGATTCTCAAGTTCCTCTCATATTAGGAAGACCATTCTTAAACACGGCTAAAGCAATGATAGACGTGTTCGGTAAGAAACTGACCCTAAGTATAGAGGATGAGAGTGTTACCTTTTCAGTTGATAGAGCAATGCAACAACCACAATCTGCAGATGATACATGTTATTATATTCAAACTATAGATGCACATGCAGAATTATTAGAAGAATTTCCAGAATTACAAGGAACAGGAGAATGTTCTTTAGGAGAAGGTAATGAACCAATTGATGAAGCTGAAATATTAGCTACACTAATAGCTAATGGATATGAACCAACAACAGAAGAAATTCAAATGCTAAAAGAATAAGACAGATATCGATACAAATCATCGATAGAAGAACCTCCGAAATTAGAGTTAAAGCCACTTCCAAACCATTTGGAATACGTTTATTTACATGGTGAATCTGAATTACCTGTAATAATATCGTCTTCTCTTACTGAAAATGAGAAATCACAACTCATTTCTATGTTGAAAGCTCATAAACCAGCCATTGCATGGAAGATTCATGATATTAAAGGAATAAGTCCTTCGTATTGCACACATAAAATCCTTATGGAAGAAGGTCATAAAACGTATGTGCAACGCCAACGAAGACTAAATCCTAATATGCAAGATGTAGTTAAGAAAGAGATTATTAAACTGCTAGATGCAGGTTTGATATATCCAATTTCTGATAGTCCATGGGTAAGCCCAGTTCAATGCGTGCCTAAGAAAGGTGGCATGACTGTCATTACAAATGAAAAAAATGAGCTTATTCCTACTAGGACTGTAACAGGATGGCGTGTGTGTATTGATTATAGAAAATTAAATGACGCCACCAGAAAAGATCACTTTCCCTTACCTTTCATAGATCAAATGTTGGAAAGATTAGCCGGAAATAGTTACTATTGTTTTCTAGATGGATTTTCCGGATATTTTCAAATTCCAATAGCACCCGAAGATCAAGAGAAAACCACATTCACGTGCCCTTATGGTACTTTTGCTTACAAACGCATGCCATTTGGACTTTGTAACGCCCCTGCAACCTTTCAAAGATGCATGATGGCGATTTTTCATGACATGATAGAAGAATGCATGGAAGTATTCATGGATGACTTTTCAGTCTTCGGTGATACATTTAAATCACGTCTAGTTAATCTGGAACGAATGCTAATTAGATGCGAACAATCAAATCTAGTACTTAATTGGGAGAAATGCCATTTCATGGTTAAAGAAGGCATCGTTCTTGGACATAAAATTTCAAAAGAAGGAATTGAGGTGGATAGAGCTAAAGTAGATGTAATTGCTAAACTTCCACATCCCACCAATGTTAGAGGAGTTAGGAGTTTTCTAGGGCATGCCGGTTTTTACCGACGTTTCATAAAAGATTTTTCTAAAATTGCCACTCCTATGAATAAACTCCTAGAAAAGGATGCGCCATTCATCTTTTCAGATGAATGTATCAAATCTTTTAATATTCTTAAAGAAAAACTCACTAATGCGCCAATCATGATAACACCAAATTGGAATCTACCATTTGAACTAATGTGCAATGCAAGTGATTTTGCAATGGGAGCCGTTTTAGGACAAAGGATTGAAAAACGATTTCAACCTATATATTATGCTAGTAAGACGTTACTGATAATGCTAAAAACGAACATATATTTCATAGCATTATTCCTCAAGAAAGACAAGCTTTTAGTTGCAATTGTTCTATTTACAAGTGATATTCGTTTAAATAATAAAAGGTGAAGACAAAAGACAGATTCGACGAATTGAAGACGCAAACGACCAAAAAGCTCAAAAGAACAAAAGACAATCAAAAAGGTTCCAATTATTGATAAGAAACGTCTCGAAATCACAAGAGTACAAGATTCAAAACGCAAAGTACAAGATATTAAATTGTACGCGAGGACGTTCGAAAATCCGGAACCGGGACCAGAGTCAACTCTTAACGCTCGACGCAACGGACTAAAAATTACAAGTTAACTATGTATATAAATATAATATAATATATAATTAATTATATTAATTATATATATATTATATATATATATTAAAAACCGTCGGCAGAGAAAACTCCAAGGACTGAGCTGTAATTTCTATCTCCGCGACTCGCGGAGTTTTAAGGGCATTTTGCCGCGAGTCGCGGAGCCCCAATTTTCAACTCTGGCTATAAAGCAACCCGAATTCTGATCAAAATTCATCATCTTTTTCTTCCTCTTCATACGTAAAATTTATATTTATATTTATAATTTATATTTTAATTTTAATTATAATTCTAATAATAAGGGTATGTTAGCGAATATTGTAAGGGTGTAAGTCGAAATTCTGTCCGTGTAACGCTACGCTATTTTTAATCATTGTAAGTTATGTTCAACCTTTTTACATTAATGTCTCGTAGCTAAGTTATTATTATGCTTATTTAAAACGAAGTAATCATGATGTTGGGCTAATTACTAAAATTGGGTAATTGGGCTTTGTACCATAATTGGGGTTTGGACAAAAGAACGACACTTGTGGAAATTAGACTATGGGCTATTAATGGGCTTTATATTTGTTTAACTAAATGAAAGTTTGTTAATGTTAATATAAAGATTTACAATTGGGCGTCCCTATAAATTACCATATACACTCGATCGGACACGATGGGCGGGGTATTTATATGTACGAATAATCGTTCATCTAACCGGACACGGGAATGGATTAATAGCCACTAGAATAATTAAAACAGGGGTGAAATTACATTCAAGGGTAATTGGTGTAATTGTTAACAAAGTAGTAAAACCTTGGTTTACACGCAGTCGATAACCTGGTGTATTCATTAAACAAAGTATTAAAACCTTGTTACAATTCGAATCCCCAATTAGTTGGAATATTTAACTTCGGGTATAATAATAATTTGACAAGGACACTTGCACTTTATATTTATGACTGATGGACTGTTATGGACAAAAACCAGACGGACATATTAGATAATCCAGGACAAAGGACAATTAACCCATGGGCATAAAACTAAAATCAACACGTCAAACATCATGATTACGGAAGTTTAAATAAGCATAATTCTTTTATATCATATTTAATTTCCTTTATTTTATATTTAATTGCACTTCTAATTATCGCATTTTATTAATTGTTAATTTATTTTATCGCACTTTTAATTATCGTACTTTTTAATTATCGCAAGTTTATTTTATCGCATTTTTATTATTCGCAATTTCATTATCATTATTTACTTTACGCTTTAATTTAAGTCTTGTATTTATTATTTTACATTAGGTTTTAACTGCGACTAAAGTCTTAAAATCGACAAACCGGTCATTAAACGGTAAAAACCCCCCTTTATAATAATAATATTACCTATATATATATTTGTATTTTTATAAAAGTAAACTAATATAGCGTTGAGCTTTGTTTAAAGATTTCCCTGTGGAACGAACCGGACTTACTAAAAACTACACTACTGTACGATTAGGTACACTGCCTATAAGTGTTGTAGCAAGGTTTAAGTATATCCATTCTATAAATAAATAAATATCTTGTGTAAAATTGTATCGTATTTAATAGTTTTTCCTAGTAAAATATAAGCTATTTTATATACACCTCGCTTCACATCAAGTATTTTTGGCGCCGCTGCCGGGGAACACTCTTAAAAGCCGGAAGCGCAACGCTAATAAGAAAAAAAAAATTAGTTAACTTTTATTAAAATTCGTTTTTGTAAAAATACGTTTTAAAAATATAAAAAGAAAAAAAAAACAAAAATATAAGCATTTTTAAGATTTTGTTAAATATTTAAGTTTTATAAGTTTCTTTATTTCTATTTTAGTTTATAAAAATATAAGTTTTATTTTAAAATCTTTTATTTATTTAAAAAACAGAAAACATAAAATAAAAAAATAAATAAATAAAGAAAACGCGTAAAAACTCAACCCTGTCAGCTGAATTTCTGATCCCCGCGACTCGCGGGGTTTTCCTCATTAATCACCGCAACTCGCGGAGCTTCTCTGACACGTGCACAGGAAACCCTAATCGAGCATTAATTACGGTAATTATTAATTATTATTATTTTAAACCTAATTATTATTATTATTATTATTATTAATTTTAGTTTTATTTTTAGTTTTTATTTAATTTAATGTATTTAGTATAAATTAGTTTAATAAAATTGTAAAATTAGTAGTTTTATAAAATAAATAATATAAAAATAATATTTTTATAAAAATTGTACTTTTTACAACTTTTTGTATATTTTTATATTTTGTACCTTTTTAATCGTTGTAGCGTAATATTTGTATTTTTTTTAGCTCATATTTAATTCTAAACTTAGTTTTTGCCATAGTTATTTTTACTTCTAGATTTTTAGGCTTTGCCGTAGAATTCCTTAAGTGCTTTTTCTTTAGACTAAGATTTAGGTGCTTTAGAATTTTGCGACGCCTTTTTAAGTTTTAGTTTCTTTTTAAGTTATTTCCATTTGGGATTTAGTTTCTCTTGTAAGCTTTAATATTTTTAGACCTTTTACTATGTACCAATTATCATTCCAATTAGTAATTTCAATTTGCGATTATAATTTTAAGTTAGTTGTAGTAATAAGGTTAGGTTAGTCAAGTATTTTTAAGTTTTTATAAGTTTCTTTTATTTTTCCGTCACCTTTTATTTTTCAACCATTTTTTCTTTTTCAACCTTTTTCGACGAACTCTTTTTCTCTCTTATTTCTCGCTATTCTAGTTTTTAGGACATAGATTTTTATTCTACTTCTTATCTAAATTTCTTAAAATTACGAAAATTTATTTTAAGTGGTTAAATTGATAGACATCAAAATTTTCTGGTTCGTAGTAATAGTTGGATTTGTACGTGGACCGGGTTATTGGAGCCAAACAGTCCTCAATTATATTGAGACCAAACGAATCCTGCCCCTCTGCTGCATCTTTTGGCTATTCGAAACGTGGGCAAAATCAGAAAAGTCTATTGATTGGATAACTTATTATAATTTTTCTTTCCTTTTTAAAACTAATAGGATATTCTGTGAATGCACCGAGCAAGACGTACATCACCTTTTGTACGTTCACCACCTGTAACTCGATCAAGACATCGTTTAACAAATATAACCGCCGTTGATTTTTCTTTAGAATCATCATCCAGTCGACCAAGTACTTCAGTTCAAATTTCCGATAATCCAGTTTTTGAAACAAACCTCACAATTGAGAATCCGGGGAATATTCAGGAACGGTTCATAGATCCTGAACCACTAAACTTTCCTCCGGAACCACCAATCATTCAAACAGAGATTGTTGAGGAACGAACCATTAAATCAGAATCATCTAGTGATACCGAGTCAACAAATTCAATTATGGAGAATCTGGAACCTTTAAGTATGGAAGACCGAATGAGAGCTAAACGCACTGGCCAAGGTCACGCAATTACTCATCCAGACATTAATGCGCCAGATTATGAAATCAAAGGACAAATTCTACACATGGTGACTAATCAATGCCAATTTAGTGGTGCGCCGAAGGAAGATCCAAATGAACATCTACGTACCTTTAATAGGATCTGCACACTATTTAAAATCCGAGAAGTGGAAGATGAACAGATATATCTCATGTTATTTCCCTGGACTTTAAAGGGAGAAGCCAAAGATTGGTTGGAATCGTTACCTGAAGAAGCGATTGATACATGGGATGTTTTAATTGACAAATTTCTTAAACAATTCTTTCCTGCATCTAAAGCCGTAAGACTTCAAGCAGAAATTGTTACGTTCACACAGAAGCCAAATGAAACTCTATATGAGGCGTGGACAAGATATGGAAAGTTATTAAGAGGATGTCCGCAACATGGTTTAGACACCTGTCAAATAGTACAAATATTCTACCGAGGATGCGACATCACTACAAGAAAAGACATAGATATAGCAGCTGGTGGTTCTATTATGAAGAAAACCGAAACTGATGCTTACAAAATTATTGACAACACTGCTTCCCACTCACATGAGTGGCACCAAGAAAAAGATATCATTAGATCATCTAAAGCAGCTAGAGCCGATTCTAGCCATGACTTAGATTCCATTTCGGCAAAGATAGATGCTTTCGAGAGACGAATGGAAAAGATGACTAAAGATATTCATGCTATAAGAATTAGTTGTGAGCAGTGTGGAGGACCACATTTGACAAAAGATTGTCTCAGTATTGAATTAACAATGGAACAAAGAGAGAATATTTCATACATAAACCAAAGGCCTGGAAATAATTATCAGAATAATTATCAACCGCCAAGACCGATTTACAATCAAAACCAGAATTATAACCGAAATATTCCATACAACAACCAACAAGGTCCTAGCAATCAACAAGTATCCAATAATACTTACAATCAGCAAAGACCTAATTTTCAAAACAAACCACCACAACAAACCGATGATAAAAAGCCGAATTTAGAAGATATGATGACGAAGCTAGTTGAAACTCAAACGCAGTTTTTCACATCTCAAAAACAAACTAATGAACAAAATGCTCAAGCATTTAGAAATCAACAAGCTTCTATTCAAAATCTAGAACAAGAAGTAAGTAACCTAGCAAGGTTAATAGGTGAAAGAAAACCGGGAAGTCTACCTAGTGATACAAATGCTAACCCCCGGAATGAAACAGCTAAAGCTATTACCACAAGAAGTGGTACAACACTTAAACCACCGGAAATACCTGTAACTTCTGATGAAACCATTCCTACTCCACAAGAACCACAACCTGATCAAGAAAAGGAAAAAGAACCGGTAGTTGAAAAGGTTAATGAAGATAACACAGTTAAGGATAAACCTTATGTTAAACCATACCAACCACCACTTCCTTACCCAAGTAAAATGAAGAAAGAAAAACTTGAAGCCGAGCAATCCAAATTCTTGGATATGTTTAAACAGATAAATGTAAATCTTCCTTTCATTGATGTGATTTCAGGAATGCCTAGATATGCTAAATTCTTGAAAGATCTGATCACGAATAGAAAGAAAATGGAAGAACTCTCGGCTGTCACTATGAATGCCAATTGTTCAGCAGTGCTGTTGAATAAGATACCAGAAAAACTATCTGATCCAGGAAGTTTCACAATTCCATGTTTTCTGGGTAGTCTTAGTTCAATAGAAGCATTGGCAGACTTAGGTGCTAGTATAAATCTAATGCCGTATTCACTATACGCTAAACTAGACCTTGGAGAATTGAAACCAACCAGAATAAGCATACAACTAGCCGATAGATCAATAAAATATCCTAGAGGGATAATGGAGAACATGCTAGTTAAAGTTGGTACTTTAGTATTTCCAGTAGATTTTGTTGTTTTGGACATGGAAGAAGATTCCCAAGTTCCTCTCATATTAGGAAGACCATTCTTAAACACGGCTAAAGCAATGATAGACGTGTTCGGTAAGAAACTGACCCTAAGTATAGAGGATGAGAGTGTTACCTTTTCAGTTGATAGAGCAATGCAACAACCACAATCTGCAGATGATACATGTTATTATATTCAAACTATAGATGCACATGCAGAATTATTAGAAGAATTTCCAGAATTACAAAGAACAGGAGAATGTTCTTTAGGAGAAGGTAATGAACCAATTGATGAAGCTGAAATGTTAGCTACACTTATAGCTAATGGATATGAACCAACAACAGAAGAAATTCAAATGCTAAAAGAAGAAGACAGATATCGATATAAATCATCGATAGAAGAACCTCCGAAATTAGAGTTAAAGCCACTTCCAAACCATTTGGAATATGCTTATTTACATGGTGAATCTGAATTACCTGTAATAATATCGTCTTCTCTTACTGAAAATGAGAAATCACAACTCATTTCTGTGTTGAAAGCTCATAAACCAGCCATTGCATGGAAAATTCATGATATTAAAGGAATAAGTCCTTCGTATTGCACACATAAAATCCTTATGGAAGAAGGTCATAAAACGTATGTGCAACGCCAACGAAGATTAAATCCTAATATGCAAGATGTAGTTAAGAAAGAGATTATTAAACTGCTAGATGCAGGTTTAATTTATCCAATCTCTGATAGTCCATGGGTAAGCCCAGTTCAATGCGTACCTAAGAAGGGTGGCATGACTGTCATTACAAATGAGAAAAATGAGCTTATTCCTACTAGGACTGTAACAGGATGGCGTGTATGTATTGATTATAGAAAATTAAATGACGCCACCAGAAAAGATCACTTTCCCTTACCTTTTATAGATCAAATGTTGGAAAGATTAGCCGGAAATAGTTACTATTGTTTTCTAGATGGATTTTCCGGATATTTTCAAATTCCAATAGCACCCGAGGACCAAGAGAAAACCACATTCACGTGCCCTTATGGTACTTTTGCTTACAAAAGAATGCCATTTGGACTTTGTAACGCCCCTGCAACCTTTCAAAGGTGTATGATGGCAATTTTTCACGACATGATAGAAGAATGCATGGAAGTATTCATGGATGACTTTTCAGTCTTCGGTGATACATTTAAATCATGTCTAGTTAATCTGGAACGAATGCTAATTAGATGCGAAAAATCAAATCTAGTACTTAATTGGGAGAAATGCCATTTCATGGTTAAAGAAGGCATCGTTCTTGGACATAAAATTTCAAAAGAAGGAATTGAAGTGGATAGAGCTAAAGTAGATGTAATTGCTAAACTTCCACATCCCACCAATGTTAGAGGAGTTAGGAGTTTTCTAGGGCATGCCGGTTTTTACCGACGTTTTATAAAAGATTTTTCTAAAATTGCCACTCCTATGAATAAACTCCTAGAAAAGGATGCGCCATTCATCTTTTCAGATGAGTGTATCAAATCTTTTAATATTCTTAAAGAAAAACTCACTAATGCGCCGATCATGATAACACCAAATTGGAATCTACCATTTGAACTAATGTGCGATGCAAGTGATTTTGCAATGGGAGCCGTTTTAGGACAAAGGATTGAAAAACGATTTCAACCTATATATTATGCTAGCAAGACATTACAAGGAGCACAAACGAACTATACAACTACTGAAAAAGAACTCCTTGCTATTGTCTTTGCTTTTGACAAATTTCGATCATATCTCGTTCTAGCAAAAACGGTGGTCTATACCGACCATTCTGCTCTTAGATACCTATTTTCAAAACAAGATGCTAAACCAAGATTAATCCGTTGGATCTTACTCTTACAAGAGTTTGATATTGAAATCCGAGATAAAAAAGGAGCAGAAAATCTCGCCGCTGATCATCTTTCTCGTCTTGAAAATCCCGAATTAGAAGTTCTAAATGAATCGGCCATACAAGACAACTTTCCTGATGAATATCTATTGAAGATAGATTATAAAGAAATCCCATGGTTTGCAGACTATGCAAACTACTTAGTTTGTGGATTCCTTGAAAAAGGATTATCGTACCAAAGACGAAAGAAATTCTTCAGTGATATAAAATACTATTTCTGGGAAGATCCACATCTGTTTAAAAGTTGTCCCGATGGAATAATACGCCGATGTGTATTTGGAGATGAAGCTAGTAAAATATTAAACCATTGTCACACAGGACCAACAGGAGGGCATTATGGGCCTCAACTAACAGCAAGAAAAGTTTATGAAGCTGGATTCTATTGGCCTACAATTTACAAAGACGCACACCTTCTTTGCAAATCCTGTGATGCATGTCAAAGGGCCGGAAAAATAAGTCAACGTGATGAAATGCCACAAAATGTCATCCAAGTATGTGAAGTATTTGACATTTGGGGTATTGACTTTATGGGTCCATTTCCAAAATCTCATAATAATTTATATATACTCGTAGCCATTGATTATGTATCTAAATGGGCGGAAGCACAAGCTCTCCCAACTAACGATGCACGAGTTGTAGTCAACTTTTTAAAACGTCTTTTTGCAAGGTTTGGAACACCGAAAGCTTTAATAAGTGATCGGGGTACTCATTTCTGTAATAATCAACTTGAGAAAGTTCTTAAAAGATATGGAGTAACTCATAAAATCTCCACCGCATATCATCCACAAACAAGTGGACAAGTTGAAAATACCAACCGAGCTTTAAAACGTATTCTAGAGAAAACCGTAGGATCAAATTCGAAGGAATGGTCCATTAAATTGGAGGATGCACTCTGGGCTTTTAGAACAGCCTACAAAACTCCAATTGGAACCACACCTTTTAGACTTGTTTATGGAAAAGCATGTCATCTTCCAGTAGAAATTGAACACAAAGCATTTTGGGCTTTGAAGACATGTAATCTTGATTTACATGAAGCCGGACGTCTACGATTAAGTCAACTAAATGAATTAGAAGAATTAAGACATGAAGCATACGAAAATTCGTTAATCTATAAAGAAAGAACGAAGAAATGGCATGATAAAAGAATCAGAAGTTCAAAAGAATTTAAAGAAGGAGACAGAGTTCTTCTTTTCAATTCACGATTCAAGCTATTTCCTGGAAAATTGAAATCAAGATGGTCTGGACCATTCGTAGTCAAAAGAGTTTTCCCATACGGAACGATAGAATTGATAAATTCAAATGGGATTGAATTTAAAGTTAATGGTCACAGAGTTAAACATTACATACATGGTCCGATGGAAGTCGACAATGAAGTTAATCACAATTTCGATACCACAGCTAACTAAGTGTGGGGAGAATCAAGTCTTTAAAGGATAATATATATTTCTGTTAGAGTTAGATTGTCTGTTTTCGTGTAGTTCTCGAAAATGGAACACGTATGGTCTTTCCCTAGCAGACCCTAAAGAACTAGTCTTCTCCCCCCATTCTGAATTTTTATTTTTTTTAGGTTTTTACGAAATGAAGACTGCCTGTGAACTAAACCATGGTCTAATGCTACACGCTTTGATCACTAAACGAAATAATGATATACTACCGAGCGAATTAGTATCAGTAATCAGAGAAAGAATGGACGGAGTTAGAAAAGGATCCAGATGCGAAGATAATAAGTTACAATTTGGTAAAGGAAAATCAAAATCCGCAGCGAAAAGAAGAGCACGACACCTAGAAAGATGTCACAAATGCGGAAAATGGTCACATGGAGGTAAATGTTCAAATAATCAAACCTATTCAAATACCGAATTTGTTACTTTATGCAGAGAAGGACCGTTCATATGTTTAGAAGAAAAGACACTGAATGCTCGAGGTTACGCCTTTGGAGCCATGGAAAATCAATTAAACCGACTATCTTATGAATATAATAGATCATATAACTAAGAAATCTATTTCACAGGTATGTCTGTACAGTTTTTATTTTTAGTTTTTATTTTTAACCTTTTGATAATAAACGCTAATTTGTTCGCTAAAAAGTATTAAATTGGTATTGAATAAAATTAGGTTTGGCGACCGAAATTATTGATATCATTCAAAAATTTATTACATCACTGCGAAATTTAACGTTTATTCTTAAGGTATAAATATCTTTAATCAATCAACCCAAAATATTTCAAAAATTCGTCATGAGTTAAATTAGGTCTTGGAACCGAAATTACTTTACCGAAAAGAGGGGCGCATATTTTTGATAATATTTGATTGATTAAAGTGGGATAAAAAGACAAAAAGATTTTTAATTTTACCATGTTTTTAATCTTAATATTTAAATCTTAAATTAATATTGTAAACTTTGTAAAAACAATATATTTAAAATTGTAAATATTTGAAAAATTAATATAAGTTTGATATGAATTTATAATATAAATTTTTAAATTAAGTTTGGTATGAATTTTTAATTTTTAAAATATGAAATTTTAATTTTATGCATTTCAAATTTTAAGTTTGGTGTGAATTTTTAATTTTTAATTTTTAATTTTGAATTTTATATTTAAGTTGTGTGAATTTAAAAACAAAAATTTACTTTATCTCATTAAGTTAAGAATATGATTTTTAAAATTCGTCGTAAGTTGAAGACTAGGTCTTTGAACCGAAATTGCTTTACCCGAGGGAGGGACGAGAACTTTTATTATCATTATTTTTAATCTTATTGATTTAAAGTATGCCAAAAACATTAAAAAACCCAAAAATCTTAGCTTTTAAAACAATCGCTACTAAAAGACAAATTTTAAAATTTTGTCGAGGGACGGACTAGGATATCGATCCGAAACGACCTCGTCCTAAATAACAAGGGAAACAAAATTTTAAAATTAATGTCTTAATTGTTTTCAAAAGTTAATTATTATAAAAAAAAAAAAAAAAAAATATACCAAACTCCGCGACTCGCGGAGTTTGGAGCCTAAATCTCCGCGACTCGCGGAGAGACCGGATTACAGAAAAAAAATAAGAGCTGCAAACGATCAGTTCACTCTCCCACACAAAACACAGCAAAAATACTGCGAAAACAGACCCGAAAAAACCCGAAAATCACCCCCAAAAATCCCAATTTTTAACCGTTAATCACCAAATTTTTTGCTAAAATCATGTTAAGAAGGATGCTATCTAAGAATTTCTCAAGAAAAACGGTAAATTTCTACACCTAAACACCATTTAATTCGAAATTTGGTGTTCTTGAGCTATTTTTTCCCCAATTTGATTTTGATGCTTTTTAGTGTAATTAGACTTAAATTATTTATGTATTATGCTTGTATAACCTAGATTGATGCTGTTTAACATGATTAGAAGCCTTAAACTTCAAATTTTGAATAATCTAGGGTTTGTGTTCTTGAGCAAATTTGGGGCTTTTTGATATAAACAGGTTATGGCCGATTTTTGTCATGAATTGTTGCTAAATTGAGTAGTGTAACATGTCTAGGTAGTTAAATGATCCAAACTTTAAGCCTAAACATGATTTTGAGAATTAAAGTGGACTTTTTCAAGTCCAAAATTCATGAACTTGATTTTTGAAAGATAATGCCATTTGAGACTTGTTTATTTGCTAGTAATGATTATTTTGACATGTTATTTGAGTTGAATGCTTATGAACTTGGCGAAAATTTTCGTATATGCTTATTTGAAAAAGTGTAGATTTGATAAATATGTGAAAATAAGCTTAAGTTTGATATAAATTGATCATGTCATTGTAATTATTTTAATTGATGATTTTGCTGACACTAATGCATATTTGGATGCACAAAATTTGTGTTTGATGTGTTTTGCAGAATGAAAGGGGTGAATCTTCATCCCAAGCCCGCCATGCTCCTGCTGAGAACTTGGAACAACAGGAGGTAGATAACTACTACAAGCAGGATGTACCTCATCCAGTCATGACCTTTTCCGATATGCATTTGGAAGAGTTGCACCCGAACCTGAGATTTGACAGACTTTGGATAGATTATCCAAAATATCAACGGGGTTTGCATACTCTTCACTCTAAGGTTGTTGAGGTACCGAGGGTCATAGAATGGGGACCCTTAGAAGCTGTAGAATTGGCCGGGCCAATTAGGGAATTACTGGTACAGAGGTATGGTAATTCTTCTTTTAATGACTGGATACATTTATTCACCATACGCAGACCTGTATATAAAGTATGGTGTGAAGAGTTGTTATGTAGTATAGAGTTGAATGATCGGGTAGCTAGTTTAACCGATCGTTCTTTTATTAGATTTTTGTTAGGCGGTTCGATGCGACACATGTCTTTACTGGACATGGCTCAGGCTTTACGTATATATACGCCTGAGGAGTTAGCGTCTGTCGATTGTAGAGGATTGATACTAAACGGTAGAAAGATAGATGAGAATTTTGATACACACGGTGTGTGGAGTCAAATGACAAGCCATCACCGTTTCAAAGGGGGAAACTACTCTTATTTGGATATAGATAGAGCCGAATTAAGAGTGATACATAGGTTTTTAGCTAATTCGATTACACAAAGGGGTAAGAACAAAGAAAAAGTAAATGAACAGGATTTGTTTTACCATATGTGTATTCGAGACCCACACAGCGCTGTAAGTATACCATATTGTGTGGGTTATTATTTATCAGCTATGGTTCGGGGGATGCGTCCACATAGCATAATAGGAGGTGGTATTTTTATTACTTTGATTGGTGAATATCTCGGTGTGGATATAAGTCGGGGGGGATTATTACTAGAAGAGCCGGAACCCCGCGACACTATAGGTTTAAATGTATACCATGGTGCGAAAGTTTTGAAGCGGCGAAATAACGCCGCAGTACGATACCATGGTAGACATCCACAGGTGGAGAGAAACCAGGAACAAGGTAATGTAGGAGGGGGGAATGAGATGCAAGAAATGCATAGGTTTATAGCTTCTCAGGAATACGAAAATGCTAGACAGAGAGCATTTGAAGATTGGCAAGTTCATCAGAACCAGATCATAGCGCATTGCCAACATATAGGTAGAAACTATATTCCTACACCGAAACCCGTCTTCCCTCCTTGGTCGATAGAGATGCAGCCACCATATCCTACGTATGACCCTGCCGAAGCATTCTATAGCACTTATGGTTATGCGTGGAACCCCTATTGGTACCAATATCATCCTTAGTTTACTTATTATTTTTTATTATTTTGTAATTTGTAATTATTGATACATTTAATATTTTTGTTAATATTGTAATCATTTTTATAATTTCTAACTTTTATTCTTAGATTTTAATAATTTTTGAATGTGGGGTAATATACCAAACTTCAAAAATATGTATATATGTTTGCAGTTTATCTTATGTACACAACAGGGTAAAACAACGCATTTTCAAAGACTGGCATTAAGTTCAGCAAAAGCAACTAATTTTGACGACAAGATGCAAAATACATGTGAAATAACAACAAGACGGAATGAACAAATGATGTGCACCATTTATCATTCAGCAAACAAACGCCAATATATTTGGAAACTTTGGTAAAAATTTAATCATTTTCACACAAATCACCCTCAATAATTTAAATTGTTACTGATTTCTTGCAAATGAGGGCATTGCAAGATCTTAAGTGTGGGAAGGGGTTAAATTCTTTCGGATTTTAAAATTTTTTACTTTATACATTTGGTTACCATTAAAAATACTAGTAAAGCAGTAGTTGTATTAGAATCTAGTGCTCTCTGATAAAAAAGAACAGCCCTAGTCTTATATACTGACTACCCAATTCTAGTAAAAATTTTCAATTAAATGAATTCAAATCATGTTTATACATATTTATGAACGATAAAACTAGGTTTTAACACCGAAATTATTGTTACCTCGGAAAGGACATAAATTGAGAAACAAACTAAAATGTTAAAATTCATTTAAAATGGAATAGAGGACGATAAAAAGGAAAATAAAAGCCAAGTGTGGGAAAATTTACCAAGTTATCTTAAACATATGTCACATATATCTGTAACAAATAACTGAAAATACTTTTGCTTTGGACTAAACTAAACTGTTTTACCCGATGAAAGAAAAGAAGAGATGGATCTACATGATGAATCAATTCCATCATTAAAAGGAAGTAAAGTCTTCCTAAAAAGAAACGCGCTTCTTGATTTAGGTCATAAAGTTGTCGTTCAGACCAGCTGTAGGTTGACGAAAAATCTAGAAAAGTCATCACTAAAATCAGCAGGAAATCCACGGACCTCAGCATAAAACAGGGTCGCCAAGTGGTCAGATTTATCCTAACCATGAGAAGGATTTATCTCGTACAATGGGGGGGCACCGTGCAAATTAGCTTGATAAGACTAATGAATCAGATCCCCAGAAAGGATAATCTCCTTAAAGATTAAAAATCAGCTTTTAAGACTGATATTACTCAATCCTAGAGATTGACCTTAAAGATTGAGAATTACAAACTCATGGAATTCGATGATATCTAAACTCGAGCTTGAACGAGAAAATATTTTGATCAAAAATACAAACCGATTTGTTTTCTGAAAACCCATTTTCAATGCGTTCATTACCATTGAACGTAAAATCCTAGGAATTCACCTGGAATTCATTAGGTCACCTGAACTAAATCGGGTGTCAACCGTAAGAACGGTGGTTGCATAGCATGGTCAAAGACAGGACTTTGTGCCAAACCGACAAATTATAAGGATGAGCTTTACTATTGCTCCTACCAAGGATAGTAATTGCGTCCGACACGTTACAGACCATAATCAAAAGCATGTCACGGGACATTGCCTTAACAGTTGCTTGTTCAACGCTTTCCTTTACAACCGGACGGTAGTTTGCCGAAAGGTAATATACGGAACAAGTAAACTGGACGTGTTGCTTTCCAAATACAAGGTTAGCAAGTGGGTGACACAAAACCGCAAGTTTTGAGCTAAAATTTTCAAATCTGAAACCCACCAAACCCACAAAAATATTTTGCAAACACCGGTAAAGGGTTATTCCGGAAAACTTATCTAGGGTAAAAACTAGATTTAATTTTCAAAAGATCAAATGTTTTCATAAAGATCCAATTTCCTTAATGGATCTAAATTTTTATAGTCATGTGGGACTGTAAACCATATCGTTACTACCATTGTTTATACCGCCGTATAGAAATCACTGATGTACAAAGTGTGAAGAATAAAGAAGTGATTATAGTATTTCAAGACAATATTGCTTGAGGACAAGCAACGCTCAAGTGTGGGAATATTTGATAATGCTAAAAACGAACATATATTTCATAGCATTATTCCTCAAGAAAGACAAGCTTTTAGTTGCAATTGTTCTATTTACAAGTGATATTCGTTTAAATAATAAAAGGTGAAGACAAAAGACAGATTCGACGAATTGAAGACGCAAACGACCAAAAAGCTCAAAAGAACAAAATACAATCAAAAAGGTTCCAATTATTGATAAGAAACGTCTCGAAATCACAAGAGTACAAGATTCAAAACGCAAAGTACAAGATATTAAATTGTACGCGAGGACGTTCGAAAATCCGGAACCGGGACCAGAGTCAACTCTTAACGCTCGACGCAACGGACTAAAAATTACAAGTTAACTATGTATATAAATATAATATAATATATAATTAATTATATTAATTATATATATATTATATATATATATTAAAAACCGTCGGCAGAGAAAACTCCAAGGACTGAGCTGTAATTTCTATCTCCACGACTCGCGGAGTTTTAAGGGCATTTTGCCGCGAGTCGCGGAGCCCCAATTTTCAACTCTGGCTATAAAGCAACCCGAATTCTGATCAAAATTCATCATCTTTTTCTTCCTCTTCATACGTAAAATTTATATTTATATTTATAATTTATATTTTAATTTTAATTATAATTCTAATAATAAGGGTATGTTAGCGAATATTGTAAGGGTGTAAGTCGAAATTCTGTCCGTGTAACGCTACGCTATTTTTAATCATTGTAAGTTATGTTCAACCTTTTTACATTAATGTCTCGTAGCTAAGTTATTATTATGCTTATTTAAAACGAAGTAATCATGATATTGGGCTAATTACTAAAATTGGGTAATTGGGCTTTGTACCATAATTGGGGTTTGGACAAAAGAACGACACTTGTGGAAATTAGACTATGGGCTATTAATGGGCTTTATATTTGTTTAACTAAATGAAAGTTTGTTAATGTTAATATAAAGATTTACAATTGGGCGTCCCTATAAATTACCATATACACTCGATCGGACACGATGGGCGGGGTATTTATATGTACGAATAATCGTTCATCTAACCGGACACGGGAATGGATTAATAGCCACTAGAATAATTAAAACAGGGGTGAAATTACATTCAAGGGTAATTGGTGTAATTGTTAACAAAGTAGTAAAACCTTGGTTTGCACGCAGTCGATAACCTGGTGTATTCATTAAACAAAGTATTAAAACCTTGTTACAATTCGAATCCCCAATTAGTTGGAATATTTAACTTCGGGTATAATAATAATTTGACAAGGACACTTGCACTTTATATTTATGACTGATGGACTGTTATGGACAAAAACCAGACGGACATATTAGATAATCCAGGACAAAGGACAATTAACCCATGGGCATAAAACTAAAATCAACACGTCAAACATCATGATTACGGAAGTTTAAATAAGCATAATTCTTTTATATCATATTTAATTTCCTTTATTTTATATTTAATTGCACTTCTAATTATCGCATTTTATTAATTGTTAATTTATTTTATCGCACTTTTAATTATCGTACTTTTTAATTATCGCAAGTTTATTTTATCGCATTTTTATTATTCGCAATTTCATTATCGTTATTTACTTTACGCTTTAATTTAAGTCTTGTATTTATTATTTTACATTAGGTTTTAACTGCGACTAAAGTCTTAAAATCGACAAACCGGTCATTAAACGGTAAAAACCCCCCTTTATAATAATAATATTACCTATATATATATTTGTATTTTTATAAAAGTAAACTAATATAGCGTTGAGCTTTGTTTAAAGATTTCCCTGTGGAACGAACCGGACTTACTAAAAACTACACTACTGTACGATTAGGTACACTGCCTATAAGTGTTGTAGCAAGGTTTAAGTATATCCATTCTATAAATAAATAAATATCTTGTGTAAAATTGTATCGTATTTAATAGTTTTTCCTAGTAAAATATAAGCTATTTTATATACACCTCGCTTCACATCAAGTATTTTTGGCGCCGCTGCCGGGGAACACTCTTAAAAGCCGGAAGCGCAACGCTAATAAGAAAAAAAAAATTAGTTAACTTTTATTAAAATTCGTTTTTGTAAAAATACGTTTTAAAAATATAAAAAGAAAAAAAAAACAAAAATATAAGCATTTTTAAGATTTTGTTAAATATTTAAGTTTTATAAGTTTCTTTATTTCTATTTTAGTTTATAAAAATATAAGTTTTATTTTAAAATCTTTTATTTATTTAAAAAACAGAAAACATAAAATAAAAAAAAAATAAATAAAGAAAACGCGTAAAAACTCAACCATGTCAGCTGAATTTCTGATCCCCGCGACTCGCGGGGTTTTCCTCATTAATCACCGCAACTCGCGGAGCTTCTCTGACACGCGCACAGGAAACCCTAATCGAGCATTAATTACGGTAATTATTAATTATTAATTCGACTAAAAATTACAAGTTAACTATGTATATAAATATAATATAATATATAATTAATTATATTAATTATATATATATTATATTTATAAATAAAAACCGTCGGCAGAGAAAGACTCCAAGGGACTGAGCTGTAATTTCATTCTCCGCGACTCGCGGAGTTTGAAGGCAAAAATGCCGCGAGTCGCGGAGCCTCAAAAGTCGACTTTTCCTATAAAAGCAACCGAATTCTGATCGCAAATCATCATCTTTTTTCTCCTCATTCATACGATATATTTATATTTATAATTTATATTTTAATTTTAATTTTAATTATAATTCTAATAATAAGGGTATGTTAGCGAATATTGTAAGGGTGTAAGTCGAAATTCTGTCCGTGTAACGCTACGCTATTTTTAATCATTGTAAGTTATGTTCAACCTTTTTACATTAATGTCTCGTAGCTAAGTTATTATTATGCTTATTTAAAACGAAGTAATCATGATGTTGGGCTAATTACTAAAATTGGGTAATTGGGCTTTGTACCATAATTGGGGTTTGGACAAAAGAACGACACTTGTGGAAATCAGACTATGAGCTATTAATGGACTTTATATTTGTTTAACTAAATGATAGTTTGTTAATGTTAATATAAAGATTTACAATTGGGCGTCCCTATAAATTACCATATACACTCAATCGGACACGATGGGCGGGGTATTTATATGTACGAATAATCGTTCATTTAACCGGACACGGGAATGGATTAATAGCCACTAGAATAATTAAAACAGGGGTGAAATTATGTACAAGGACATTTGGTATAATTGATAACAAAATATTAAAACCTTGGGTTACACTCAGTCGACATCCTGGTGTAATTATTAAACAAAGTATTAAAATCTTGTTACAGTTTAAATCCCCAATTAGTTGGAATATTTAATTTCGGGTATAAGGATAATTTGACGAGGACACTCGCACTTTATATTTATGACTGATGGACTGTTATGGACAAAAACCAGACGGACATATTAAATAATCTAGGACAAAGGACAATTAACCCATGGGCATAAAACTAAAATCAACACGTCAAACATCATGATTACGGAAGTTTAAATAAGCATAATTCTTTTATTTCATATTTAATTTCCTTTATTTTATATTTAATTGCACTTCTAATTATCGCACTTTTATTTATTGTTATTTAATTGCACTTTTAATTATCGTCCTTTTTAATTATCGCAAGTTTATTTTATCGCACTTTTATTATTCGCAATTTCATTATCGTTATTTACTTTACGCTTTAATTTAAGTCTTGTATTTATTTTATATTTTACATTAGGTTTTAACTGCGACTAAAATCTTAAAATCGACAAACCGGTCATTAAACTGTAAAAATCCCCCTTTATAATAATAATATTACTTATATATATGTTTGTATTTTTATAAAAGTAAATTAATATAGCGTTGAGCTTTGTTTAAAAAAGATTCCCTGTGGAACGAACCGGACTTACTAAAAACTACACTACTGTACGATTAGGTACACTGCCTATAAGTGTTGTAGCAAGGTTTAAGTATATCCATTCTATAAATAAATAAATATCTTGTGTAAAATTTTATCGTATTTAATAGTTTTTCCTAGTAAAATATAAACTATTTCGTATCCCTTAGCTTTGACATCATTCTCCCCATGCATGCACCCATTTTAACCACCTTTAAGGACAACTACATGCTTGTAACCATCAAACACTTGCTTCCCTCCCTTCTTTTCTGCTGCAGCCGTGGCTTTCAAGGGGGTTAGAAGGGATTCAAATCTTTTTTGTTTACTTACTACACACTCACAAATCCTCTCATTCAAACACACTCTTCATTTCATACTTGCAACTTTTCTTTTCCTTTCATTATTCTCTCTACTCTAGTAAGCATTATGAACTTCTTTTCTCTTCTTTTTCTCCTTGTAAAACCGAAATCTTATGGCATTCATCATCATCATTCCTTGTTTGTTAAATCTTTTGTTACTTGTGTTGATTACTAGTTGTTGTTATCTTTCTTTACTTACATGTTATTATGAATCAAACTCACTAGTTTGTTCATCACTTTATATTGTATTAACAAGAACATTCAAGAACTAAACTCTCTAGTTTAGGTTCTACATATAATGTTTCAAAGATTAAAGTTCATGTGTTGTTGAAAGCATACTTGAAGTTCATGAAGTAAACTTTAAAGTTTACTTTCTAAAGATCAAACTTTGGTTTGAATCTTTAAAGTATGAACAACCATGAATAATTTACTTGTTTATTTAGTTACTTGCACTTTAATTTTATGTTTGTTGGTTATTATTGGTCAAGTGTTACTAGTTAACCTTGATCTCATTAATCTTGAACTAAAAGTTAACTTTGAAAGTTCAAGAACACACAAATAGGTTTTCTTTAAAAATAACTTTGTATACTTATGCTTGATCTAGACTTTTGGGTCTTTGATCTTCAAGATCTAACTAAGAACTATGTTCTACATCTTAAGATCTTTATTTACAAGTTCATTTTCAAGTTTGTAACTTATTATTAGCTTTAAAGTTCATGTATGTGTTAGATCTAAGACTTTGATATAACTTTGGTTCATCAAACTTCATACAACTCTTAAGTAAGTTGTGCTTCATGTCTTAGACTTACACTAGGGTTATGATGGTCAAAACTTGGTAAAGATGATGTAAACACATCAATGAGTTGTACACTTGAAGCTATAGGCATCAAGGATGAGAACCATGATGAACATCAAGCACCAAACTCACCGGAACCCATTATTTTTCTGCTTTCTGTCTGCTACCTACTGTTTTAGGGTTTATGTAACAGACCAGTAGACCTGGGCTGTTGTGATTATGATTTTAAAATAGATCTTTTCGATTAGATAACTTTTCATATAGGACTCTACTTAATCCGAGTTACGGTTTAGGATTTATGGCCCTCCGATCGTCACTATGTCCTTTAACGTTGTGCAGAAATTTCTGACCTACTCGCACTTAGACCGTCGCCACGGTCAAACGAAGACGAGTTTGTTTTGTAAATTTTACCACACTTAAAGGACTCATATGCGGAGCCATGGCCACTGGTCTCACCTTAATTTAGTAAGGGTAGAGGCCGTGGTGACTGATCAAAGTCAGACTTTGTTTTAAACTACTTTCATGAACGAAACCTACTATACACCTTTTGTTAAATGATGATTGATGATGACCTTTAAGACCTTATTTACATACTTTTGAACCTTTTCAGGCGATTTACTGACTTAGTATTATTTGACTTAGGTTGAGGAATTTCGGACCGATTACTTGCACACTTTTCCCGACTCGACTTTTACCGCTACTTTATCATTGTGAGTTATAGCATTCCCTTTTTACTTTAACTTATTTTGGGAACTGAGAATACATGCGGATTTTATGTTTTACATACTAGGCACGAGTACTTAAACTTATATATGTGTGGGTTATACAACGGCATAAACATTCCCTTTAGCTCGGTAACGTTTAATCATTGGTTTTTGAACCGTGAACGCGAATCTTAGATATGGATCCATAGGGTTTGACATCCCCACTCGGGCTAGTAGCGCTAGCATTTAACGAGTGTTTAATACTTCGTAAACATACGCACTTGCCAAGTGTACTTTCAGGGGGTATAAACGTTAAGTTATTTACCAAGTGCCCACGGTTAACATATACTTTATCATACTGTTTTGAAACGCTCTTTGTAGCACTGAAATCTCGTGGCCTACCTTACATACTGTTATACTTAAACTATAGCTCACCAACCTTTGTGTTGACATTTTTAAGCATGTTTTTCTCAGGTGCTTGAGGTTAGCTTCCGCTGTGTACTAGTCGTGCTGTAGACACCCGCTGCTTAGAGTTGTCATCGCATGAACTACTTTACCTTGCATTCAAACTTTAGTACTTTTGAATTATGACTTGTAACGACCATTGTGGTCACATACACTTATTATTTGCTTCTACTTAGTGAAGCATGCTTTTGGATTGTAAAACATTCGATGTTGGTTTCGACATCACATTATTATTGAATGCAAACTCTTTTTGAAAATGCATATAGTATTTAACCTTGTAATGATCCTGTTGTTGATAATTTGTACACGATGGTTTTGTACGGGGCATCACATTTGGTATCAGAGCATTGGTTGTAGGGAATTAGGTTGCATTAGTGAGTCTAAGACTGACCCGAGTAGGATTCACTAATAGGACTAATCTACAACTTGCTAGTTTACTTGTTTCTGCTGAACTTACTGCATACTGCTGCTTACGGTTACCGCTATATGCCGTATGCTACTACATGATTTCACTACTGCATGTTATTACTTGCTTTCGATTGCATGCTACCTTCGTATGATTTGCTGCTATTGCCATGCTACTTATTGTTATACATGATTTAAACTTTTGGCCTAATACGTGCTTGCTTTATGACTTACTGACATGGAAAATTTATTTTCCTTGTTCAGATATCGGATGTACCACCTGCTAGCATTTTGGGCAGTTTAGACTCTTCAGCTACTCCACCTACCACCGTTGCCGATCCACCAGTCCCGCTACCCATTAGTGATCCCGGAGCTTCTACTTCCGAAGCCAGTAGTAGTACACCTGCCCCAGTGGCTGCTTCCGATGGACACGTAGGCCCTACGGAGATTCCAGCTCCGTCTGCTCCCGGACCCTTGGGGTCACAGCCCCGCATCGGTGGGATTGAGATTCCCGCGGAGTTCGGGGAAGGGCCATTTCGTAACCATATGTGCACGCCTTGCCGAAGCACTCCCGACGGACGTTTAGTGCTGATTCCGCCAGGCAGACACAGACAGATGTTGGCCGCCTTTGGACTGCCAGTTGAGCCACCCGTGTCGCCACCACATGATTCAGACGACGGGTCTTCCACTGATGCTCCATCAGACGACACCTCTTCGGATGACTCCAGTGACGACGAGGACCCTGCTGATATACCTATACAGGCACCCTCCACCCCGCCGAAGAAGCGGTACCGTCCTGATGGCACCATTATTCCAGGGGTGAATGGAGGTCGTGCTTTCACTGACGCTTTTGGTCGGCGTCGGAGGGTTACTGCCCGTAAGCGGCTTGTGTCGTACCCTGCCAACCCACTCATACGTAAGGCACCTAGTTACGTGCTGACTATTTCTGGAGCCGGGACATCTGAACCTCGTTTTGTGAGGGCTGCACCATCTGCACCACCGGCACCACCAGCACCACCGGCACCACCTGCACCGCCGGCACCGCCTGCCCCACCAGCTCCCACTGTCGAGGAATTAACAAGGGAGGTAGGAATCCTCCGAGCTCGGGTTACTGAGCTCGAGGAGCAGTTGGCTCAGGTTTTAGACATCCTTCACCCACCTTCACCGTATGACTTTTGTATTTAGATTTCATTATTTAATCTAGTTGTAGTTTATTGTATTACTCATGTATTGTACGGACTTATTCGGATGTATGAAACTTATTATTATTATTAATGGAACTTTGCATTATTTAATCTTTGCACGATGTTCTATTTACATTACTGTATGATGATTCTGTGGTATTTGTACCTAGATGCGTTATTTAATAACATGTGATGTTTTGATTCCATGTTGGTTACTATATACTGTATTATTACTACTTGCATACTGGATTTTGACTTGAGTCAAATTTTTTGTTTAGAACATCATGGCTAACGGTCGATCCACACCTACTGCTGCTCAAATTGAAGAGATGATCCAAGAACGTGTAGCCGCAGCACTAGCAGAAAGAAACCTCCAAGCTCCACCGCCACCACCACCGGTTATCCCACCCGTTCGAAATGGGTGTACTTACAAGGAATTCCAGAGCTGCAAACCGCATAACTTTAGTGGAACCGAGGGACCGGTTAGTCTCACCAGATGGTTCGAGAAACTTGAATCAGTATTCTGAGTTAGCAACTGTTCCGAGGACAACAAGACCAAGTTTGCTTCGTGCACGCTATCTGACAGCGCGCTAATGTGGTGGAACACGTTAGCTCAAGCAAAAGGCATCGATGAGGCGTATGCTACGCCATGGGAGGAATTCAAGGCTGCTATGATTGATGAGTATTGTCCGAGAACCGAAATTCAGAAGATGGAAATCGAATTTATGCAGTTAAAGGCCGTTGGGAACGACCTTGATGGCTACAACAGGAGATTTTTGGAACTAGCTCTTATGTGTCCGACAATGGTCACCCCGGAATTCAAGTGTATGGAGAGATACTTCTGGGGACTCCCTAAGTCCATCAAAGGAAACGTCACATCGTCCAAACCACCGAATGTTCCCGAAGCAATGCGCATGGCGCATACTCTCATGAACCAAATCATTATTGATGAGCTGGAGAAGGCTAAGTTTGAGGCTGGTAGTAGCGAAAAGAGGAAATGGGACAACAACCACAACAACCACAACAACAACAACAACAACAGGGGGAGAAACTACGATCAAACCCCCGCCAAGAGGCACAACAACGGTGGAAACCCTAATCCCAACAACAACATCAACACCAACCCGAACTACAAAGGAACCTTACCACAATACAAGAGGTGTTACAAACACCACACTGGGTATTGCAATGTTGTCTGTGAGAAGTGTCAACGGGCTGGGCATATCGGGAAAGACTGCAAGGTCACCACTTTGAATGGGAAGCCAAACACCAATGGGCCGAAGAAGTGCTACGAATGTGGACAGACGGGCCATTTCAGAAATGCATGCCCCAACAAGCGAAAAGATGGCGGGCCACCCCGTGGTATAGCTTTTAATGTTAATGCAAGGGATGCACGCGATAACCCCGACTTGGTGATAGGTATATTCAAAATCAACAATCTTTTAGCTTCTGTCTTGTTTGATACTAGTGCGGATAGGAGTTATGTATGTAGACATTTTTGCGATAAGATTAATTGGTCATTAGTCCCGTTAAAAGAGAGTATGCTTGTCGAGGTCACCAACGGTAAACTTGAAAAAGTTGACCACATTAGTCGAGGAGCTATTATCAACATAGCTGGTGCAGATTTCGAAATTAATTTGATACCTATCAAACTAGGAAGTTTTGACGTGATCGTCGGTATGGATTGGTTGAGCAAGATAAGGGCCGATATTATCTGTGGAGATAAAGTACTTCGCATACCACAAGGAGATGGCGAACCCCTGGTTATCTATGGAGAGAGATGTACCTCGAAGCTGAACCTCATTAGTTGCGTGAAAGCGCAAAAGATTATGAAGAAGGGACGTTTTGCTGTCCTAGCACATGTGAAAGCGGTAGAAACTGAGGTGAAGAGCGTGAACGACGTTCGAATTGTGAACGAATTTTTCGATGTCTTCCCAGAGGAATTGCCTGGATTGCCGCCGCAGAGAGCAGTAGAGTTTCAGATTGACTTAGTGCCAGGAGCTGCACCTGTAGCTCGCGCACCTTATAGACTCGCACCTTCCGAGATGCAAGAATTACAAAGCCAACTACAAG
This sequence comes from Rutidosis leptorrhynchoides, assembly GCF_046630445.1. Classification (NCBI taxonomy): domain Eukaryota; kingdom Viridiplantae; phylum Streptophyta; class Magnoliopsida; order Asterales; family Asteraceae; genus Rutidosis; species Rutidosis leptorrhynchoides. The sequence continues at coordinate 553,554,612 of NC_092335.1, read as the reverse complement.
AACTACTTAATCGAGGATTTATCCAACCAAGCTTCTCGCCTTGGGGCGCACCTGTTCTGTTTGTGAAAAAGAAGGATGGATCCTTCCGTATGTGTATCGACTACCGTGAACTAAACAAATTGACTATCAAGAATCGGTATCCTCTTCCACGAATTGACGATCTTTTTGATCAACTACAAGGATCGAGTGTCTACTCAAAGATCGATTTGCGATCCGGTTATCACCATTTGAGGGTGAAGGAAAGCGACGTGATGAAAACTGCATTCAGGACCCGTTATGGTCATTATGAGTTTCTCGTGATGCCATTCGGTTTAACAAATGCACCTGCCGTGTTCATGGACCTTATGAATCGTGTCTGTAAGCCGTACTTGGATAAGTTTGTTATCGTATTCATAGATGATATCCTTATCTACTCTAAGAGCGAAGAAGAACATGAGCAACACCTCCGATTAGTGCTTGAACTCTTAAGACAAGAGCAACTTTACGCCAAATTCTCCAAGTGCGAATTTTGGTTGAAGGAAGTACAGTTTCTGGGTCATGTTGTGAGCGACCAGGGTATCAAAGTTGATCCCACCAAGATTGAAGCCATCAGCAAGTGGGAGACCCCCACTACTCCGACTCATATTCGCCAATTCCTAGGTCTCGCTGGTTATTACCGAAGGTTCATTGAAGGATTTTCCCTGATTGCGCGTCCTTTGACCGCACTGACTCACAAGGGCAAGAAGTTCATTTGGGAACCCGCACACGAATCAGCATTTCAAACTTTGAAGAAGAAGTTAACCACCGCACCTATCCTATCACTTCCTGAGGGCAGTGACGACTTTGTTGTTTATTGTGATGCATCGAAAAGTGGTTTTGGTTGTGTACTGATGCAACGCTCAAAGGTTATTGCCTATGCCTCCCGACAATTGAAGATTCACGAGCGGAACTACACTACGCATGATCTTGAACTTGGAGCCGTTGTCTTTGCACTCAAATTGTGGAGACACTATTTGTATGGGACTAAGAGCACTATCTTCACCGATCACAAGAGCCTCCAGCACATCTTTGATCAGAAGCAACTGAATATGAGACAGCGTCGATGGATTGAGACGCTCAACGACTACGATTGTGAACTCCGTTATCATCCTGGCAAGGCCAATGTTGTAGCTGACGCTTTAAGCCGAAAGGAGAGGACGACACCTCTTCGTGTTAGGGCTCTGAACATCACCATCCATTCGAACCTCAACAGCCAGATCAGAGTAGCCCAAGATGAGGCTCTCAAGAAGGAGAATATATCTCACGAACATTTGAACATACTTGTCTCTCGATTCGAGGTTAGGGATACTGGACTCCGATGTTATGCCAGAAGGATTTGGGTACCTCTTTATGGAGATCTACGAAACCTGATACTCGATGAAGCACACAAATCGAGATATTCAATTCACCCTGGAGCGGGCAAGATGTACCACGACCTTAAAGAACAGTATTGGTGGCCGAATCTTAAGAAGGACGTTGCAACTTATGTTGGGAAGTGTTTGACTTGTTCGAAAGTTAAAGCCGAACATCAGAGACCTTCTGGTTTACTTCAACAACCAGAAATCCCACAATGGAAGTGGGAACGGATAACGATGGATTTTATCACCAAGCTGCCGAAGACGGTGGGCGGATACGATACTATTTGGGTTATTGTTGACCGTCTTACCAAATCTGCACACTTTCTAGCGATGAAGGAAACTGATACAATGGAAAGACTTGCTCAATTATACATCAAGGAGGTTATATCTCATCACGGTGTACCTTTATCGATCATCTCCGATCGCGATCCCCATTTTGCCTCTAGATTTTGGCGTTCTTTGCAAGAAGCCATGGGAACTCGTCTTGACATGAGTACTGCGTATCATCCACAGACTGACGGACAAAGTGAACGAACGATTCAGACCTTGGAGGACATGTTACGTGCATGTGTCATTGATTTTGGAAAGGCTTGGGAAAGGCATTTACCACTCGCCGAATTCTCGTACAACAACAGTTATCACTCAAGCATTAATGCTGCACCTTTTGAAGCATTGTTGGGCCGAAGTAGGCGAAAAGCAAATCACCGGACCCGAGGTAGTCCACGAAACAACGGAGAAGATTGCTCAGATTCAAGCTAGACTTAAGACTGCCCGTGATTGCCAAAAGAGTTATGCTGATCTTAAACGTAAAGATTTTGAATTCAACGTTGGTGATCGTGTAATGTTGAAGGTTGCACCTTGGAAAGGTGTGATTCGCTTTGGAAAACGTGGAAAGTTAAACCCACGATACATTGGTCCTTTTGAAATCTTGGAACGTGTTGGACCCGTTGCTTACCGTTTGGATTTACCAGCACAGTTGAGCTCAGTTCATCCTACCTTCCATGTGTCAAACCTTAAGAAGTGTCTTGCTGCACCCGAACTTATCATACCACTTGAGAAACTTACAATTAACGACAAACTCCACTTTGTGGAAGAGCCTGTTGAAATTATGGATCGTAAGATCAAAACTTTGAAATGCAACAAGATTCCGATCGTCCGAGTACGATGGAATGCCAAACAAGGACCTGAGTTTACTTGGGAGCGAGAGGATCAAATGATGCGGAAGTATCCTCACCTTTTCCCGACTCCTCCATCTACCTCAGCTTAAATTTCGGGACGAAATTTTCTTTAACAAGTGGGTAATGTAACGACCCTGGAATTTCCAACGTTTATTTATTAATAATTATTATTAATAATATGCGTGATAACACGAATGTATGTTATTACATTTACATGTTACCATGATTGCCCGTACTTGACTTTTAAGTGCCCGAAACGTCTTTGTGACACACGAAACTTCACAAATAATATTTTCAAGTATTATTTGCATTCATGATTAAGTTTTATTAATCATTTTAATTAACTAAGGTTGTTGGTTAATTACTTGGGCTTTTAATTGGTTTTAACTTGTGAATTATTGAACTTGGGCTTGTTTTAAGTAAATGGACTCTTGATTAAAGACTCTTAAGCCCACCCTACATTATTAATGGACTTAGTAGCCCATGTCTTGCACTTGTAAGTATCAATTATATGTGAACTAGTTAGTTTAAGACTTATTGGAATCTAGTTAGTTGTTCTCCCCATGCATACACCCATTTTAACCACCTTTAAGGACAACTACATGCTTGTAACCATCAAACACTTGCTTCCCTCCCTTCTTTTCTGCTGCAGCCGTGGCTTTCAAGGGGGTTAGAAGGGATTCAAATCTTTTTTGTTTACTTACTACACACTCACAAATCCTCTCATTCAAACACACTCTTCATTTCATACTTGCAACTTTTCTTTTCCTTTCATTATTCTCTCTACTCTAGTAAGCATTATGAACTTCTTTTCTCTTCTTTTTCTCCTTGTAAAACCGAAATCTTAAGGCATTCATCATCATCATTCCTTTTTTGTTAAATCTTTTGTTACTTGTGTTGATTACTAGTTGTTGTTATCTTTCTTTACTTACATGTTATTATGAATCAAACTCACTAGTTTGTTCATCACTTTATCTTGTATTAACAAGAACATTCAAGAACTAAACTCTCTAGTTTAGGTTCTACATATAATGTTTCAAAGATTAAAGCTCATGTGTTGTTGAAAGCATACTTGAAGTTCATGAAGTAAACTTTAAAGTTTACTTTCTAAAGATCAAACTTTGGTTTGAATCTTTAAAGTATGAACAACCATGAATAATTTACTTGTTTATTTAGTTACTTGCACTTTAATTTTATGTTTGTTGGTTATTATTGGTCAAGTGTTACTAGTTAACCTTGATCTCATTAATCTTGAACTAAAAGTTAACTTTGAAAGTTCAAGAACACACAAATAGGTTTTCTTTAAAAATAACTTTGTATACTTATGCTTGATCTAGACTTTTGGGTCTTGGATCTTCAAGATCTAACTAAGAACTATGTTCTACATCTTAAGATCTTGATTTACAAGTTCATTTTCAAGTTTGTAACTTATTATTAGCTTTAAAGTTCATGTATGTGTTAGATCTAAGACTTTGATATAACTTTGGTTCATCAAACTTCATACAACTCTTAAGTAAGTTGTGCTTCATGTCTTAGACTTACACTAGGGTTATGATGGTCAAAACTTGGTAAAGATGATGTAAACACATCAATGAGTTGTACACTTGAAGCTATAGGCATCAAGGATGAGAACCATGATGAACATCAAGCACCAAACTCACCGGAACCCATTATTTTTCTGCTTTCTGTCTGCTACCTACTATTTTAGGGTTTCTGTAACAGACCAGTAGACCTGGGCTGTTGTGATTATGATTTTAAAATAAATCTTTTCGAGTAGATAACTTTTCATATAGGACTCGACTTAATCCGAGTTACGGTTTAGGATTTATGGCCCTCCGATCGTCACTATGTCCTTTAACGTTGTGCAGAAATTTCTGACCTACTCGCACTTAGACCGTCGTCACGGTCAAACGAAGACGATTTTGTTTCTGTAAATTTTACCACACTTAAAGGACTCATATACGGAGCCATGGCCACTGGTCTCACCTTAATTTAATAAGGGTAGAGGCCGTGGTGACTGATCAAAGTCAGACTTTGTTTTAAACTACTTTCATGAACGAAACCTACTATACACCTTTTGTTAAATGATGATTGATGATGACCTTTAAGACCTTATTTACATACTTTTGAACCTTTTCAGACGATTTACTGACTTAGTATTATTTGACTTAGGTTGAGGACTTTCGGACCGATTACTTGCACACTTTTCCCGACTCGACTTTTACCGCTACTTTATCATTGTGAGTTATAGCATTCCCTTTTTACTTTAATTTATTTTGGGAACTGAGAATACATGCGGATTTTATGTTTTACATACTAGGCACGAGTAATTAAACTTATATATGTGTGGGTTATACAACGGCATAAACATTGTGGCGACCCGACCAAAATCGTCATTGACGGCGTCGCTAACTGAGGTCCCGAAACGTGGTCGTAGTCCCTATATGAGACTCGTTTGACCAAAATTATGTCGCATTCTTTTGAAACGTATCATGCTTGCAAAGTTTAGTTTACAAAACCGTTTGACAACAGTTTTAAGTTTGCAAAAGTATAAATTATAAATGAGGTAACTTGCGACATAATTAGTTTAAAATCGCGGTTGCTATAAATAGCGTAAGTATGTAAACAATATGTTTGAATCCACAGGTGCTATCACTAGCGTATGCATGTATGTATGCTTGACCCCAAGCAAGTATGAGTGTACGCGGAAGCATGTATCAAATAGCTATGTATGAACCTGAGAAACATATAGAAAACTGTCAACGAAAAACGTTGGTGAAATCATAGGTGTTTTAGTAAACGTTGTATTTGAACCACAAGATTTAGTATAAGATGATTATCAAAATCATTTGCATTCCAAAGTTGTTGTTTGTATCCCGGGCACCCAATTATCAAACTTAACTGTTTTGCACCCTTTGTGTAGTGTTAGAACATACACTAGACCCGAAAATATATTTCATCCGCTAACGGTAGCGAACCGTCCGAATGAGGCTCGTCAAGCCCATGTGATCACATAATATAAGTTCACGTTTACACCCTGCAAGTGTAACTAATGATAATTGAATTGAGGCTTTTTGTTCAAACCCGTACGTGGAATGTTCGTTTTCGTACTTGTGTTCAATGTATAAAAGTATGATACGTATATGTTTCTCATCCCATAGTTTAAAGCATAAAAGTTGTTTGAAAGATGGGACTATGATCTCACCTCGAGTGCACGAGTATAAAAGTACTTCACAAAGTAAACGTGTGCATGATAGTTGCTTAGCCTTGACCTAAACAAGTAAGTTGTATTAATTAACCGGTTACGTCACAAGGTCGGGCGAAATGTGTTCAATTAGTCCTATGGCTCGTTACGACTCGATTAAATATAGCATGTGAATCAATTTGTCAAGTTTCATGCAAGATACAAGTATATAAACAAGTTAGGAAGATTGAACAATCATTTGGTTAAGTTTGACAAAAAGTCGAACTTCGGTCGGTCAAAGTCAACGAAAAGTCAACACGTTCGGGTCGGGTCCCGAACTATTTTTCTGAGGTTTTTAATCATATATGAGCATGTTAGAACAAGTTACATGTGAATCGGAGGTGCGTAGCATAGCAAACATTATTCAAAAATCGACAAAGTTGGACAGACCACTTTGGCGCGCCGCGCGGGTATATGGCGCGCCGCGCCATTACCTGTGCAGAGAATTCTGGCAGTTTTTAAGTTTTATGCACGAACCTAACTTCAACCAATCACCATTTATGACCCGCGAACAACCAAAGCATGTATCTTATATCATCGGAAAGGTATTTTGACAAGGAAAACAACTAAATACATTTCATGAATCAATTCCATCATTAACAACAATGAAAACCTCAATAAATGATCGTTAAATATTCAAAATCGAAGTTTCAAGTTCATAAAACGCATTTCAAGATTCGGGAATGCAATTCACACATATGATATGCCGTTTTGAAGGTAATGAAACATACAATACAACTAATCACTAACTAATAACATTTCATGGCATTCAAAGCATCAAAATTTCCTTTTAGAGTTCATCAAACCCTAATCAAGAATCACAAAACCAATAATCATGTAAATGATGTTTTCCAAGTCAACCTACACATCAAATTGATGCTAAAGATGCTAGTAACACTTTTAAAACATAAACTTTAACAATTTAACAACATTAACTCATCCAAAATCAAAGATTAAGCACACCCATTTCAAATGTTCAAACTAGTTACTCAAAACAACGAATCGAGCAAACAAAACATATATTCATGTTATACACGAGCCATAGACACTAACTAACACCATTTCAAGTCAAAAACACGAATTTAGAGAAATCTAGAGTTTTTAGAAACTTTACCCCAAGCTATGAAATTGGTACCAAATCGAAGAGGATGAAGAGAGGATCACGAAAATGTAATTTGTTTTGATGTTTGCTTCTCCAATCGGATTTAGATGATGAATTTGTGAGTTGGGTGTTTATGGTTCAAAAATGGAAGAGAGAAAGGAGGTAGAAGGAGAAGAGGAAAATGAATGGATGAAATGGGGAGGTGGTGACTAGTCACCAAACATTTGGCCAAATGCCAAGATTAGTCCCTCAAGTTTGTTGTCGGGTGCGGGAGTTAACCAAACGAATATTTCTTAAAACGCTTGAGTAAACGAGTGATGTTATAATTAAATAACGGGAATATTAAGAACGTTAGTCATCGGAAAAAATACGAATTTAAATAACGAAAGGTATTATTTAAAAAAAAAAGATAGTGTTAAAAATAAATTTAACGGAAAAACGCGGGATGTTACATTACCTACACCTTAAAAGAAATTTCGTCCCAAAATTTAGTTGGAAGTAGTAGTCGTTGTTTCTTCCTCGAGATCTTGCGTTGTCGGTCCTACGAATAAGTGAAGGTACTCCCTCGGGTATTTCAGCGAACTTCGACAGTCGCGATTTTACGTTGGTTTAAAGTTTGGTTTCACGATTTATAGTTTCAACCGGTCCTCCTTGGAAGTGAGGTTTATCGTTGATAGTAAGTTCATCGAAGAGGATAACAAGTTCTTGTCTCGCAAGACACGCCTTTAAGTTTGATACACAGAATGTAGGATGAACGGAATTTGTTTGAGTCGGAAGTTCGAAGCGGTAAGCAACGGGCACAACACACCCCAAAATTTCAAAAGGACTAAAAATATCGCGGATTTAGCTTTCTACATTTCCGAAATGGACTACACCTTTTCAAGGTGCGACTTTTAACGTTACGCGGTTTTTCACATGGAATTTGAAAAGTTTACATCTAACAGTGGCATAGCTCCTTTGGCGACTACGGTCGTCTCGAGCCTTTCTGAGGTAAAAGAAGTTTCTTGGTTGTTCCATGAATTAGCTCGGGTTCGGTGGTTTGATTATTATTTACTTGGTTCTACAAAAGGAGAATGACGTTTCCGGTCACATAAGATTTCAAAAGGTGTGACGTTAAGACTTGAATGATAACCATCGGCGTAAGAGAAATTAGTAAAGGCAATGACTTTTCTCAAGAAATTTTGAAGTCGATAACACGAATTCGTTTTATGATTTCCAAGATTTGAATCGTATGTGTTTTTTTTTTTTTTGCGTTGATGTGTTGTACTCATGTTTAAACGTGGTCCCGGGGCTTTTCGTAAAGCACTCCGAAATCTAGAAGTGAAACAAGAATCTCGATCTGAAATGAGGTACATTTCTGTAAGGTATGTTTGAACGGGTACATCAGGACTCAAAAACGTTAGTTAGAACAAGTTTCTCAAGAAATTTGCGTCGCGAAAGATTTATCTGTTTCCAAAAACGTTTGTCGGAGCAAGTTCTCATCGGTTTCTGAAAACGTTCGTCGGGGCTATTCACCCTCGAGGCGAGTACTAGTATAACGTGAAGAGTCTATCTCTCCATTGAAAATTTAGAATCAAAGATTTCCTTATACGAAAGTACGAGTGTAATACGAGAGAAGTTTCCACCTCAGTGTGAGCATAACAGGTATATTGTAGTTCGTTGATAAAACTGTGCGAGGACGAGATAGTATTCATGTATAACGTATGTTTGAAGTTGAAAGAATTCGTCATTCATTCGGAAGCATAAATATGGTTCGACAATATTCGAAGGTGTGTCCCCGGTATGGTTGTTGTCAGTACTTTCGGAGTTTTCAGATGTCCAAACATGAATAGATGAAGTCATGTACATGGCACATGGTGGTGATTAGGTTGATCGAGTCCAATCACCATCACGAGTCATTAGAACTTTGGTATGGCTTACCGTAATATAACCACGTTGATTGAGTGTCGTTATATTACGCTAACTCATACCTCCATTCCCACATCACTCCATAACATCAAGTTCGTGTAACTGTGAAGATCTAGAATGAACAAAGTGTAACGTCGTCTCAAACGTGACTCGTATTAAATCGAAAGAATTTCTGCAATTCTAAAGAAGCGTTCCCCGAGGGAAGTGTATAAATGTTTGTTCACGTCAATGCGGTTCGAGTCAGACAATAATGTATTCAGGTATGAAAAGAGTAACGAGTCATGATAACGAGTAGCACAGAACCGTAGTGATAAATGTTGATGACGATACTCACCTAGAGTAGTGATGGTAGTAACACCAAAAAGTAGATAGTAAGAAACACCAGTGGGAAACCGATAGTAAGTTGAAACGGTGGCAAATAACAATCCAGGAGACAGAGTTCCCGAACAAGTGTGACTAATGAAGTCGTCGTCATCCATACGTGTATGAATTTTGAATTTACGTGTGTTACCAGAAAGTGGCAGAATACGGATTCGTATGATGAAAGCTTGGTACCATCAAGAAGTTTGCCTAAGAATGATTCAAGTATAATGCACAAGTAGTCAAGTAAGTGCTATCTATAGCAAATGTATGTCAAAATGCAATGGCTAACTATCCGGTTGTAGTCTAGATTCACTAATGCGTCCCAACGACTTTGTCAGACACACTAATGCACATCCTAGTTCCCTACAACCAACGCTCTGATACCATCTGTGGCGACCCGACCAAAATCGTCATTGACGGCGTCGCTAACTGAGGTCCCGAAACATGGTCGTAGTCCCTATATGAGACTCGTTTGACCAAAATTATGTCGCATTCTTTTGAAACGTATCATGCTTTCAAAGTTTAGTTTACAAAACCGTTAGACAACAATTTTAAGTTTGCAAAAGTATAAATTATAAATGAGGTAACTTGCGACATAATTAGTTTAAAATCGCGGTTGCTATAAATAGCGTAAGTATGTAAACAATATGTTTGAATCCACATGTGCTATCACTAGCGTATGCATGTATGTATGCTTGACCCCAAGCAAGTATGAGTGTACGCGGAAGCATGTATCAAATAGCCATGTATGAACCTGAGAAACATAACGAAAAACGTTGGTGAAATCATAGGTGTTTTAGTAAACGTTGTATTTGAACCACAAGATTTAGTATAAGATGATTATCAAAATCATTTGCATTCCAAAGTTGTTGTTTGTATCCCGGGCACCCAATTATCAAACTTAACTGTTTTGCACCCTTTGCGTAGTGTTAGAACATACACTAGACCCGAAAATATATTTCATCCGCTAACGGTAGCGAACCGTCCGAATGAGGCTCGTCAAGCCCATGTGATCACATAATATAAGTTCACGTTTACACCCTGCAAGTGTAACTAATGATAATTGAATTGAGGCTTTTTGTTCAAACCCGTACGTTGAATGTTCGTTTTTGTACTTGTGTTCAATGTATAAAAGTATGATACGTATATGTTTCTCATCCCATAGTTTAAAGCATAAAAGTTGTTTGAAAGATGGGACTATGATCTCACATCGAGTGCACGAGTATAAAAGTACTTCACAAAGTAAACGTGGGCATGATAGTTGCTTAGCCTTGACCTAAACAAGTAAGTTGTATTAATTAACCGGTTATGTCACAAGGTCGGGCGAAATGTGTTCAATTAGTCCTATGGCTCGTTACGACTCGATTAAATATAGCATGTGAATCAATTTGTCAAGTTTCATGCAAGATACAAGTATAGAAACAAGTTAGGAAGATTGCACAATCATTTGGTTAAGTTTGACAAAAAGTCGAACTTCGGTCGGTCAAAGTCAACGAAAAGTCAACACGTTCGGGTCGGGTCCCGAACTATTTTTCTGAGGTTTTTAATCATATATGAGCATGTTAGAACAAGTTACATGTGAATCGGAGGTGCGTAGCATAGCAAACATTATTCAAAAATCGACAAAGTTGGACAGACCACTTTGGCGCGCCGCGCGGGTATATGGCGCGCCGTGCCATTACATGTGCAGAGAATTCTGGCAGTTTTTAAGTTTTATGCACGAACCTAACTTCAACCAATCACCATTTATGACCCGCGAACAACCAAAGCATGTATCTTATATCATCGGAAAGGTATTTTGACAAGGAAAACAACTAAACACATTTCATGAATCAATTCCATCATTAACAACAATGAAAACCTCAATAAATGATCGTTAAATATTCAAAATCGAAGTTTCAAGTTCATAAAACGCATTTCAAGATTCGGGAATGCAATTCACACATATGATATGCCGTTTTGAAGGTAATGAAACATACAATACAACTAATCACTAACTAATAACATTTCATGGCATTCAAAGCATTAAAATTTCCTTTTAGAGTTCATCAAACCCTAATCAAGAATCACAAAACCAATAATCATGTAAATGATGTTTTCCAAGTCAACCTACACATCAAATTGATGTTAAAGATGCTAGTAACACTTTTAAAACATAAACTTTAACAATTTAACAACATTAACTCATCTAAAATCAAAGATTAAGCACACCCATTTCAAATGTTCAAACTAGTTACTCAAAACAACGAATCGAGCAAACAAAACATATATTCATGTTATACACGAGCCATAGACACTAACTAACACCATTTCAAGTCAAAAACACGAATTTAGAGAAATCTAGAGTTTTTAGAAACTTTACCCCAAGCTATGAAATTGGTACCAAATCGAAGAGGATGAAGAGAGGATCACGAAAATGTAATTTGTTTTGATGTTTGCTTCTCCAATCGGATTTAGATGATGAATTTGTGAGTTGGGTGTTTATGGTTCAAAAATGGAAGAGAGAAAGGAGGTAGAAGGAGAAGAGGAAAATGAATGGATGAGATGGGGAGGTGGTGACTAGTCACCAAACATTTGGCCAAATGCCAAGATTAGTCCCTCAAGTTTGTTGTCGGGTGCGGGAGTTAACCAAACGAATATTTCTTAAAATGCTCGAGTAAACAAGTGATGTTATAATTAAATAACGGGAATATTAAGAAAGTTAGTCATCGGAAAAAATACGAATTTAAATAACGAAAGGTATTATTTAAAAAAAAAAGATAGTGTTAAAAATAAATTTAACGGAAAAACGCGGGATGTTACATTACCTACACCTTAAAAGAAATTTCGTCCCGAAATTTAGTTGGAAGTAGTAGTCGTTGTTTCTTCCTCGAGATCTTGCGTTGTCGGTCCTACGAATAAGTGAAGGTACTCCCTCGGGTATTTCAGCGAACTTCGACAGTCGCGATTTTACGTTGGTTTAAAGTTTGGTTCCACGATTTATAGTTTCAACCGGTCCTCCTTGGAAGTGAGGTTTATCGTTGATAGTAAGTTCATCGAAGAGGATAACAAGTTCTTGTCTCGCAAGACACGCCTTTAAGTTTGATACACAGAATGTAGGATGAACGGAATTTGTTTGAGTCGGAAGTTCGAAGCGGTAAGCAACGGGCACAACACACCCCAAAATTTCAAAAGGACTAAAAATATCGCGGATTTAGCTTTCTACGTTTCCGAAACGGACTACACCTTTTCAAGGTGCGACTTTTAACGTTACGCGGTTTTCCACATGGAATTTGAAAAGTTTACGTCTAACAGTGGCATAGCTCCTTTGGCGACTACGGTCGTCTCGAGCCTTTCTGAGGTTAAAGAAGTTTCTTGGTTGTTCCATGAATTAGCTCGGGTTCGGTGGTTTGATTATCATTTACTTGGTTCTACAAAAGGAGAATGACGTTTCCGGTCACATAAGATTTCAAAAGGTGTGACGTTAAGACTTGAATGATAACCATCGGCGTAAGAGAAATTAGTAAAGGCAATGACTTTTCTCAAAAAATTTTGAAGTCGATAACACGAATTCGTTTTATGATTTCCAAGATTTGAATCGTATGTGTTTTTTTTTTTTTTTTTTTTTGGCGTTGATGTGTTGTACTCATGTTTAAACGTGGTCCCGGGGCTTTTCGTAAAGCACTCCGAAATCTAGAAGTGAAACAAGAATCTCGATCTGAAATGAGGTACATTTCTGTAAGGTATGTTTGAACGGGTACATCAGGACTCGAAAACGTTAGTTAGAACAAGTTTCTCAAGAAATTTGCGTCGCGAAAGATTTATCTGTTTCCAAAAACGTTTGTCGGAGCAAGTTCTCATCGGTTTCTGAAAACGTTCGTCAGGACTATTCACCCTCGAGGCGAGTACTAGTATAACGTGAAGAGTCTATCTCTCCATTGAAAATTTAGAATCAAAGATTTCCTTATTCAGGGGGTATAAACGTTAAGTTAGTTACCAAGTGCCCACGGTTAACATATACTTTATCATACTGCTTTGAAACGCTCTTTGTAGCACTGAAATCTCGTGGCCTACCTTACATACTGTTATACTTAATCTATAGCTCACCAACCTTTGTGTTGACGTTTTTAAGCATGTTTTTCTCAGGTGCTTGAGGTTAGCTTCCGCTGTGTACTAGTCGTGCTGTAGACACCCGCTGCTTAGAGTTGTCATCGCATGAACTACTTTACCTTGCATTCAAACTTTAGTACTTTTGAATTATGACTTGTAACGACCATTGTGGTCACATACACTTATTATTTGCTTCTACTTAGTGAAGCACGCTTTTGGATTGTAAAACATTCGATGTTGGTTTAGACATCACATTATTATTGAATGCAAACTCTTTTTGAAAACGCATATAGTACTTAACCTTGTAATGATCCTGTTGTTGATGATTCGTACACGATGGTTTTGTACGGGGCATCACATATATTATTAATATAAATAAGCAATAACAGATATAAATAATAAAAATACTGGTTTGATTACCATTATATGTTCATTATATGTTTTAATATATATAAAACTGTTTTTTTGTGAGTTTTCATAGTTCCCTTTTTATCTATATTTTGGGCTGAGAATACATGCGCTACTTTTATAACTATTTTTATGAAATGAATACAAATACTAAAACTGATTTTTCATGAGTTTTCATAGTTCCCTTTTTATCTATATTTTTGGGCTGAGAATACATGCGCTACTTTTATAACTGTTTTTATGAAATGAATACAAATACTAAAACTGATTTTTCGTGAGTTTTCATAGTTCCCTTTTTATCTATATTTTGGGCTGAGAATACATGCTCTACTTTTATAACTGTTTTTATGAAATGAATACAAATACTAAAACTGATTTTTCGTGAGTTTATTTGATTCCCTTTTACTCTTTACATTTTTGAGCTGAGAATACATGCACAATTTTTATAACTATTTTATATGCTAGACACAAGTACCAACTTTAAACTATGCTATACCCAACTATGTCCGACTAAGTTCCTAACCGACAAGTATAAACACAACTTGTCTTTGGGGCAAACTATGAACAACTTTTGGATCTACGTGATCTACTAATTGGTTCCTGCGAGACCAAGCTTATGAACAACTTTTGGATCTGCGTGATCTACTAATTGGTCCATGTGAGACCAAGCTTATAAACAACTTTTGGATCTGCGTGATCTACTAATTGGTTCTTGTGAGACAAGCTTATGAATAACTTTTGGGTCTGCGTGATCTTCTTTTTGGTCCCTGCGAGACCAACTTCATGAACAACTTTTGGATCTGCGAGATCTACTAATTGGTCCCTGCGAGGCCAAGCTTATGAACAAAAATCTTGTGGTCTAACACTATTACTGAAATCATTATTTATGACAAACCTATGAACTCACTCAACCTTTGTGTTGACACTTTAAGCATGTTTATTCTCAGGTACTTAAATATTGCTTCCGCTGTATATCTGCTACTTTGATGATGATTGCTTGCCATGCTTGGAGTCATGCATTTCATATCATATCAATTAAAGACATTTAATGCATTGTTCATTAAATACAATGTAATCTATTTATCTTCCGCTGCAAAACTCAATAAAACGTCTCATATAGGGTAGTTCTCGTTTATACAATTGTGATTTGATATATTTAATGACGTTATTCTTCCAGGCCCTATCTGGAGGACGTCACAAATAATGAGTAATTTGTTACGTATTTTATAGTTTCGTTAATGATTTTTTAAATTATGTAATTTCAATTAATGTAATTCACGTTTAGTTGTAATGATAGATTGATATTTCATAAAATATAGCCGTTTATTATAATAATTCCTAAAAACGATTACATTATTTCTTATAAATAGAAAAACAACTTAGTTCCTAAAAATGATTACATTAATTCCTGACGGCTATTTTCAACAAACACATTCATCAATCTTCGTAATCGCGAATATCGTATTGCTGCCACGGCTGAGATTCAGGAGCAGCTTCATCTTCACTTGCAGAAATGGAGTAGCTTTCATCAATCAATTCGGTGTAAATGTTAATTGGTTGGTTACGTAACAAGGCTCGCCCAATCGCACCAAACCAATCGTGATCTTCTTCTAGTAGCGAGGCACGAGCGTTGGGTTTTTTGAAAAACCAGATTTGTTTAGTGAGGTAGATTATGTCTCGCTGTAGCAACTCAAGCAACCATATATAACTTGGACACTTACAAAAATCCATGTAATAATCTCGTGTTTCACACTCGTTATAATTCATCATTTCGCGATCAAAATTCACCTCCGTAGTGAACTTTAACAACAACATTCAACTGGCTCATTTTGAAGTGTGTGTGTTTATAGTTTGAGAGTTTTAGAAGAGATGAAGTGCGTGTTTATGATTTGAGAAGAGTGGTTGTATATATAGGGGTAAAAAAACTAGCCGTTTAAAAAAAAACAAAAAACGGTTATAAATATAGCCGTTAGAATTTTAAAATATTTTTAAAAAATAAATATAATCATATAATAATATAAATAAAATTAAATAAAACAGAAAAAAGAAAAATAAAATGTCACCTCAGCATTCCACTAAAAGTAACACCAGAAAAGTAACACCACCACTACTCCACTCAGAAAAGTAACACGTCCTACTCAGCAAAAAAGTGCAAAAAGGCAAGTGGCACCAAAAGTGACACCGGTCACCATTACGAATGGTCTAACAAGTATATCCATAAATCATAAATATAATAATCCGTATCTATGTATCCATCTATATCTATATAGTCATATAAAGTTCTAAAATAATGATATCATCATTAAGATAATTACTCTTCAATTTTCATAATGATGATGTCATAATTTTATATTAATTTAATTAAAAAAATAATACTAATTTTTTTATAAAAAGAAATACTAATCTCTCCTAAATTGTAAAATCTTCTATAGAACACCCAAATTTTAAAGCATATTGTACAACCTTTGTATAATAATTGTATTTTAATTCTCTAAAAAAATTTAAAGGGCATATTATTACTAATAATAATTATTATTATTAAAAATATAAATACTCAACTTTGAGCGAGCTTTATTATTATTACTTACTTTTAATAAAATAATTATAATTATTATATTATTAATATTTAAATATGGATTATTTTTTACGAAATTAATTACGTTACATATGTATGCGAAAATAAATGTCTCTGTATATTTGTAAAAACATCGACAAATTTCTTAGTCAAACGGGTCACTAAAATAAATGACTTTAGCATTTACATTCACTTAATACCTAAAACATGTCATTAAATTGTTTCGTTTAAACAAATTCGTGATTTCACAGGTCATTTCACTAGTTATTTAGATAAATCTATAAATCTATTTGAAGATAAAGTTATCCTTTTGTTTTTTTGTTTTTTGCAAAAAACAGGAATTAAATTCATAAAATTTTCGCAAAGTAGTGAAAAATTTCAAAGTACAAAAGAAACAAGTGGACTTGCACAATACTTTGTCTACTTGAAAAAGCTCACCATATATAAAAAGGCCTTACAAACTCTAGCAAATTTCACATACCTTCCAAACTGCAGCAACATTCACAATCAAGCAAATGCCAAATTAAGATTACAAGCATTACAAATAAACACTTATACAGTAGCATCCACGGATCGGTCTTCCATACATAGAATTAGAGACTCACACATATCTTCAAGCTTACTAACCACTGAAAGACTTTCATCTTTATCCGAGCAACGAAAGCGGCATAATTCGAATCCTCTCCCCAATTGAAAACCTTTTCAATTGAAAGTACTCCATGTATCTCATCTTCTTTATAAGGATCGAGATCAGAAGGATCCAATAAGACAATAAAGTATACAATTGACTTCATACAAATCCATAGAAGTCGAAATTCCCAAGTTTGGAAACTCCCACCCAAATATCCCTTCAAAGTGATATATTCGATCAATTACCAATCTCACATTGCCAACTTTGTGGAATATCGAATAATGCATTCGAATTTTGAAGTTACATCAGTTCACACCACACAGGAGAAAGATTACACGATTTAAAGCGTGACAAGTCTGAAAAAATGTTCCGATGAGGACCAGCACCAAAAGAATTAGCTATTATAATTTTCCAAATTAGCTCCTAACTCGAATGTAATTATCGACCACCATATGGGCAACAAAGTTAGATTTTTTAACCTCAAGGGGACGATGTCGAGATTATTCGTTAATGAGGTGATGGTAGTAAAGAAATAAGGCATGTGTTCTAGCCTCGCTATACAACCCTACGCCCTTTATCATTATTTCCAACTCCCCTATTGTTCCACATCGCTATCCTCAAGGCTTAGATTTATTCGGGCGTTCACTACTATCGAACATACCTTCTAAAAAGTTGTCGAATTCCTCATTTTTTTTTTCTATCATTAGGGTTTTTCTTGAGGTTTAAACGCTTACCACTGACTTTTAATTGGTTTGCTAGGAAATCGAGGAGTTTGAACAGCCTACGTTTGACCTCCAACTTCTTCATACTCAACTTCCACTTCTTCAATTAACTCTCTGGCCTTCAATTTCTTCCTTTTGTGCCCCTTTGACGGGCTATAATGAGCACTAGCAATCACCTTCTTTTTATTGAGAGGTTTGGATTTTTGAGAGTTTTTCTTATAGATTGCACAAGAAGACATTAATGAATGGCGAAGGAATGGTGTATGGTTGAGTGGGAAAAGTTTAATATGAACAATCTTTTTCAAAGAATTTGACATATATGTGAGGATGAGAACTATCACGATCGTTACCAAAAAGATAATTTAGCCTTTAAATAAAAGGGTGTATTAACAAATACCCTTAAACGTTTCATCCTGAGCAACAAACTTATCAACATGCTCTCATACTAGAAACTCTAAAGTTGCTACAAAATGAAAAGGTATGACAACTTCATTGACATTCAACATATAACAAAACTATTATAAATCAAGAAATCAATTTATAACACACAATAGACTTATCATACAAGAGAGATCAACCTTCATGTCTAAATAGACACATGACTTTGTTCAAATAATTGTTACAAACAGCTGCACCTATAGATACTAAAGGTAAGTTTAACCATAGACACTATCACCAAATACATGTGTACCATTGCTACTGACAGCAAAAATATAAATAGTCCAAACCAATTCAGATACTGCAAACCAATTCGGATACAAACTGTCAAACTCAATGGTGTCAAAAATTATGGAATTTGAAAAATTATACGTCTACTAAGCCGACAACAGGACATGACAGAGATTGCTCATGAAACTTACCTTGCCACATGTTTACATATTTCCACAGTCTGAAAAACTTTCTTATGTGACTGGTAATAATATTGATTTACAAAACTCAAATGTATCTAAAAAACTATATAAGACATTCATGTACAACATAACTTTGGCAACAATCCACTCATACATAAAAGGGTTGAAATATCAAAATAATAGTTGGTTATCTTATTTACAACCATATGGATAGAATGAATTGTAACATCAGTTCGACCATATTCATCTTATAGTGGTTCTTAAACAAAAGGAGGAATACTAACATATCTGTAAAACATGAAGATAAGAGAATGAGTTGAGAATATTTGGCAATCCCTCATGCATGAAAATGCAATCAAAATATCACATACATAAATTCTAAGAAAATTTGTGGTTTAGGTTCTAATGTGGCCTGTGTTGCTCATTCTAATTGCTTGGTTCATGGTTCCGCCCCTGTGTTTGGTTTGGCATCTAATGAGGTTCAGTTTGCAATTAACAACATGAGAGTGTGTTCATGATGATAAATTTAGTTTTTTTTTTTAAAAAAATATATGTGTGTTGACGATTCATGCAGTACTCTATTTAAGAGACGCATGGGTGAAATTTCACTCAAAACTCCATCAATAACCTCGGGCTTAGGTTCTAGTAAGAATGAAGCACCTTGGGGAAAATCTAAGACGAAATCAAAGAAGAATGGTTTTGGTGGCAATACTTCTTTTGTTTTGCGCGTCAAAGACGGTGATCCTGAGTTTGGGAGCAATTGAGTGTTCCAGTGGGTTATTTCTTTGTATCGTTGATTGGTCCGTTTACGGTTGAAGACAAATTAGTGGGGTCCGCCTCTTTCTGGTAGCAATACTTCTTTTGTTTTGCGCGTCAAAGACGGTGATCCTGAGTTTGGGAGCAATTGAGTGTTCCAGTGGGTTATTTCTATGTATCGTTGATTGGTCCGTTTACGGTTGAAGACAAATTAGTGGGGTCCGCCTCTTTCTGCTCGCCTAAAGTTTATTCATTCTCGACCCGATCAAAAATGTCTGTTAGATTTGTGAAGGTCGATGGAAAATTGTTCAAGCGGGGTCGAGTGGAAAGAAAGCCTCACAAGTCACTGATAAGCTCGGATGTGATTGAGTTGGTTTGCTTCAATTGTGTTTTAAGTGATCGTTTGGTCTGCTGTGGTTCATTTGTTGGCTTGTTTGAGATGGTTATTTTTTTTCTTCAATTTATTGTGCTTTTATGTCTTTATTTTGATTTAGTTTCGGTGTTGTGTGTTTTGTTTAAGAGATGCACGTCTAGTTCTTTGTTTGATATGTAGTTTTTTTTTTTTTTTGTTTATCCAGATTTATTCTAGTTGTTTGTGTAGTGTTGTGCTTGTCAGTGGTTCGGTTGCTCCGCTCCGACTCCACTCATCCTTAGTTAAGCTTTTTGGCTAGGTTGCTCTAGGTTTGTTTACTTTTGTTGCGAGACTCGCTAGAAATCCTTTATATTTTGATATGGTCTTTCATCGGTCAATAGATTTATATAAATTTTGAGTTTTATTGCCGGAATAAAATAGTACTTTCTTAATCTCAATTCTGCTGTCTACTATTCCTTTTAAGCATTTCCCAAATTAATTTTCTACTTTCATAAATGTAGAAAAATAATGTGGTAAAGTTGTTTTGTGCCACTACTTTATACATGTAAACAAAAAGATAGATAAAAGTAAGTGATAAAACTTAAAAAAAAAAAAAAAAAAAAGTAGTTTTTAAACTCTATGTTTTTTTTTTTTAAATAGATTTGACACTAAACAATTTTTGCAAGGAGTAACAAACATTTTTAGAACATAGAAAGGGTTGGGTTTTCATAAAAACGGAGAGGGTTTAATTTTCGAACCATCCCTTAACTAGCACAAAAAAGGCGCCGCTAGCTCCACAGTTCACGAGTATATTTAAAAACAACCACCACCGTTTCACCGGCGCCGCCACTTTCCTCCGCCACAGTCCTATCACCCCATATCTTGTAGCTCAGGTATCTCCATTTCTTCGTGCCATCACTTCAATCCATATATCTATTGACTTTTTTTCCAGTTTAAGTTTATCCAACTCTCATGTGTGTATATTTAGGGTTTTATAATGGAGTCAACAAATATCAGAGATGTATTGACATGCTTCAGCCCATCATTTGAATTCCTTGCTATTAGCTCCGGTGACGGCCGAATTAAGGTTTTATTTTTTTATATTTTATTTCTGTTCTATTAGCTAAATATCTTAATTAATTAATTAATTATAATAATAATAATATAGTTTATAAATGGTTTAGCAGTTCATTAATTTTCCATACTGTGTAAAATTTATTATCTGGTGTTAATTGTGAGATGTATTTCATTATGCATTTTAGATTTGGGACACAATTAAGGGCCATATACAGACAGACTTTGCGAATATTGCGTCCACAGATGAAACAGACTTTTTCGCTAAACCGAAAGGTGGACACTTGTCGGTTGATTATACTTGTATGAAGTGGTTGAGCATGGAGAAGAAGGTTTACTTTTTTCTTTATGTTGTTATAATTATAAACGAAATGCATGCTTTGTTTGCTACAGAAAGTAAGGTATGGTTAATATGTTATTGGCTAACTGGAGTGTTTTTTGATTAGAAAAAAAGGAAGCAGCGAAATTCGTTGCTGATATTAGGAACCGGAGGTGGTGATGTATTGGCGTTGGATGTATCTGTTGGTCAATCAAAGTGGAGGGTTAGTGATTGCCATCCTGGGTGAGTCTCGGTTTCATTCTTTGGCGGATATCATTCGTTGCTTTTTTATCCATTATATCAAGAGGTAAATAAAATAACTAAATTTGTAAAGATGAATTGAACTCAAGGATTCTAATTTGTCAAAACCAAACTTAATGTCATAAAGATGATATTTGTAACTGGGTGGTCGCCATAGGATTAGTCAGCTTACAAAGCGGGTCGGATACCGAGGTTAATTGAAAAAGAGACGGTATATGTATTTTAATCTTGATGGGAATCAACTAGTTGCA
Source organism: Rutidosis leptorrhynchoides (assembly GCF_046630445.1). Lineage (NCBI taxonomy): Eukaryota > Viridiplantae > Streptophyta > Magnoliopsida > Asterales > Asteraceae > Rutidosis > Rutidosis leptorrhynchoides. The sequence goes on along the minus strand of NC_092335.1, from coordinate 553,533,152 downwards.
ATTTAAGTATCTCGTTGTGTGTTTATTTTGGCTAAAACGTGCAGGGGTGTCACTGCTATATCATCTCCTGCAGTTGGATCGTATGTGTATACTGCTGGTGCTGATGGGATGGTATGTGAACTTGATTCCATGACAGGGAACTTGTTGCGCAAGTTTAAAGCCTCTTCAAAAGCCGTATCTTCGATGTCTGTTTCATCAGGTATACTACATCTTTTATAACGACTTTGCTATTTGTATAAGGGCTATGGCTATATATGTATGTATGAATGAATGAATGAATGAATGCATGTATGTATGTTTAAATGAATGTTTTGTATGTACGTTTATGTGTTTATTTATGTCTATCGCTCCGCTCTTGCTTTTCTCTTGAGAGCCGTGTACCACACTCATGTACATATTGTTATTTATTTATTTATTTTGTTTTTTTTTACTGTTGGCCGGAGGTCCTCTAGGAAGCAATCTCTCTCTCCTCGAGTAGAGAGAGGGAGGACTTTCTCTTCCCGTGGGTGGAGAATTCTTTCTCGACACGTGGGTGGAGAAACGACCTTTTTCTATTCTAGAGTAGATGAAGGATTGTCTACATCTCACTTCCCCCATACCTCGCAAGTGAGGGATTGGGTTTTGTTGTTGATGTTTTTGTGGTTGCTCATAAACGGTTAAAAACTCGACGTCATTTTTTAAATCCACAATTTAACAGTTACCGCGTGACAGGTTCTCGGTTTCTTGATGGAAGTTAGTAAGAGCTACAAATAGAAAAATCCCTTTTATAATCCACTCTGAACCTTTGGAGAGAGTGTGTTTATTTTAGGGTTAATTTTGTATTGTCTTAATAAATTTCATTCATATGGTTCTTGTGGCTTAGTTTTTTTTGGAGAGTTTGTGTTAATTTGCGTTTATAATCCCTAACATCAGATGGGAAGCATATAGCAACTGCGGCTGCTCAATTAAAGATCTTCAACTGTTCAGACCTTAAAAAGATGCAAAAGTTTTCTGGACATCCTGTAAGTTCATAAACTTATATTTATCCCTTGCTAAAATTTGAACATATAAATAAATGCCTTTCTGTTGTAATTTTTCTAAATCACTAATTTTTTAATAGGGTTCTGTTCGGTGTATGACCTTCTCCGATAACGGTAAATACGTACTTTCATCTGCTGTTGGAGAACGATACGTTGCGGTTTGGGAAATAGACGGCAGCAAAAAGAAGTCAGCTTGTTGCGTACTTGCGATGGACCATCCTGCTATCTTTATTGATAGCAAGTCGTACGGTGTAGATAATTCAGGTCTATCTGTGCTCGCCATTTCAGAAATGGGTGTTTGTTACTTTTGGACTGGAACAGATATTGAGGAATTACACAAGTCAAAATCAACAAAAGTCATGGTATCCGTAGACGATGATTTATCCAAGAATTACAAGGGTGCTGTCCCCACTATATTCTCTGCAAAATTACAGAATTTCTCAAAACCTGCAACCGGGCATGCTTTTCTTGCCCATGGACTGCTAATAAAACCGACGTTTGAGAAAATCTCAATACAGTGTGGCACAGATGCAAAACTAACAAGCTCCATGGACGGGATTCTCTTACCTTTGACCCAATTTCAAAAGTCAAAGAAAGGGTTAGACAAGCAGAATCACGGTAAGTGGTTGTTTTCATTATCACAATAACCAAGTTTGTAAAAGTCGCGAGTCGGGGACGAGTCGGTCGGGACCTTGGAGGGACGTCAGGCACGAGTCGAGCATTGACCATTGTTGACTTTTAGTATTAAATAATTTGAACATATATATACAACAACAATAACTAATCTCGTATGGGGGAGGTAAATTAAACATATGTATATGTTACACGTAAGATATTAAACATTAAACATAGATATATGACACAAAATCTAATTTTAAAAAGTACAAATTTTTTTTATGCAACGTTGACTCTGACTGACTTAGACCCGACTCAGCTGACTCAGCCCGACTTTGACCCGTTTTTAGCGTTGAATGACTTTTAAGGCGTTTTTGGGCAAGTCGGGACATGCTAGTCCCCAAACCGACGCGTCTGCTGAATTTTACAACAGTAATACGTGTGCTACCCTTTGCTATCTGTGTATCATATAATAACAACCTTGTAATTTAATTTCAACAGTTACAGCTTTAGACCGTGCAAATACTGAAGGCGCGTTACTACCCGTTCCCAGTATTCATAATCTTTCTGATGCCAAAAGCCAAGATATGCCTTCAACTAAAGGTATCATATTTTATATTTATTGCAAATACTATTTGTAGCTATAATTATGACATATTTTTAGTTAAATATCATTCAATTTGATGGTCAGATGATATGGAAGTGGATAGAGTAACCTTATGCCTGGAAGACCGTTTGAGAGCTGAAGGCATCCTATCAAGTTATAAGGATCTTACGTCTAATACAATTTTGCTATCTAAACTTTTAAACGGTGTCAACATTGAAGCTAATGTACCACAAAAACAGGTTTTTGGTCATTCACATATTCGGATTGTGTTTTTTTTCTTCACGTAGCCCGCTGTTTCATATTCGTATTTTTACTATATCAATATCAACAGATGAAAGCAGCTGTTTCGTCTATGACACCAGATGATGCGTCTACATTGTTTAAGTTATTGTTGGCCATGTGGCAATCAAGGTGTGTTCCTCATATTCTTAAGTGTTTTTTTTTTCTTTTTTAATTTTCTTACTTATAGATACATTGAATCGGTTATTGTTTTTAAATTAATAAAGTAGCTAAAAAAGAAAGAGTTCAAAAGTTGCCTGAAGTTTTTTTTATTGCAATATCTTAAAAAATCCAGTTTCTTAACACATTAGATTTTATCGAAATGATGTGATTTGTAATCCTGATTGTTCCACTAAGTTAAAACACTAATATTAAATACTAGTAAGTTTTGGGCTAATATTACCCTGAGCCTGTTTTAACACATTTCCTGACCCATTTGCCACCTCCTAATATTCAACTTACCCGAAACCCGAATGAACATTTACGTTTTAAATGAACACAGTGTTCTAATCTATTTGAGACATTCTGTTACAGATCGATAAATGGAGAATACGTTCTTCCATGGGTTTGTTGCTTATTAGTGCATCATGGCAACTACCTCAAATCTGAAGACCAAACATCACAACTAATCGATTCCTTGTATAAGGTACAATTATTTATTTATTTATGCCTTATTACAATGCATTGTTATGAATTATATTTGTTGGCCTAATATATTTTTATAATCTATTGCAGCTTACGAAGTCAAAAGGAGATGGTATTCAGTCTTTATTGCAGTTATCAGGACGCTTTCAACTTTTGGCCGCACAGGTTTCTCTCATCAAAAGCATCATATAAAATATCTGTGTAATATGTTCATATTTTTATATTAGTAACTTGTTATCAAATTCTTTGCAGTTCAATAAGGCTGTTGACAAAAGTCAAGTTTCGAAAGACGAAGACGAAGAAAGTGAAGATGAGGATGAAGAAGATATACTTTATGACGATGAAGACGAATCGGAAAATACTAGTGATGATAATAACTAGGTCAGTTTTGGAAACACAAGCATAGGTTCTAAATGTTCTACAAATGCAATTTTGCCTTAAGAATTTGCAAGTTTGGTGTCCTAAAATTTTTGTGTCATGGTTGAGATAATAGACTTTAGATGTGTGTATTGACAGAGTCTTGTAAGCTATATTTACAGAAAATCAGAAAAATCATTGTTCTTACTAGTCCTTTCTACATTCTGTTATCTTTTGTTTCATTTAGAAACTGTGGCTGGAGCTCATTTAGAGGTGACGATTTTGACCCATTTACTTGAATTTTGACCCAAAATCTATATTAAATGCCCACAAGTTTCTAATTCATATGTATTAAATTAAATGCTTTAAAGCGATTATTGTAGTTGTATCGTTGATGTGATGATAGTTAACACCTTAGCTATGTACTGTAATATTATGGAGTATGGACGAGCTAGTGTTTTTGGACCAAAGTGTACTGGCCTGTTTTGACCCGTAGTTAAACGTGACGGGTTTGAGTCCGTCACTAGATCCTTATCGACCTCATCCTCGTCGCAAATGAGAACATATTCTTCACACTCACAAGCTAAGAATCTTGTTTTACTTAAATCACCTTTACATGTATCAAAGGATATACTTTTCCATGAATTTGAGTTTATTGTCTAAGGCTGTTTTCCATACAAATGGATGTGTTTAGAGTTTAGACAATTATACAACTATTAGGATCTTCAACCCCAAAAGGTGATGTTATGTCATCATCTATGCTGCTACTGTATACACTGGTGGCTCTAGTCTGCTATAGTATGCGTGCAATAAAGATGAGCCCATGGCCCTAGTCTACTATGTTGTGTGTATAGATGTATAGTTGTGTGATTGTAGTGTGTGTAACGTAGCGTTGTGAGGTTGTGGGCGGTGGCTCATGACGGATGTGTTGATGTGGTCAAGGTTGAATAAGTCGTGAGACAGAGACGAGACGGTCGGGACCTGTGTGGGACTAGTTGGTCGAGACGGGGTCCAGATGGTCGTTGATCAACGTTGAGTTATACACAAAAAAGAAGCCTTTATCATATTCTTCTTTGACTTTCGTTGACTCTGACCGACTTTGACTTTCTCGGGATGTCTCGACCGACTTTGACCGACATTTTAACCGACTTTGACAAAGTCGGAAACAAGTCTGGGAGGTCTCCTAGCCACCACGACCTACTTTTGCAAAACTGGCCATGGTTGATGGATGATACCACCATATAAATCGACACCCTTTGGTATTTGTGGTTTAGTATCAAGGTTAATCTATTGTAATACTACATAAGTACATACGACTTGAGTGTATCAGTTATAAACTGTATGCGAGTTTTTCTGTATGGTTTTCATTTTCCAGTGAGAAAAACACATTAATAATTTATTTTTGTCAGCCATGACTCATGATTTGTACCTTTTACCAAAGTATATTATTCGTAATTGGTTATAAATTTATGTACAATTTTAAATGTAGCATTAAGAGCTACGTTTAAGCGTTTTTTGTCAAGTGTTAATTGTTCATATTATTTTACATACTTGAATTTATAGGTTAATTTATTTATTGAAATATGTATTTTTATGTTGAAAATATTAACTTTGTAATTAATGGTTAACTTAAAGGTTATCCTTATTATTACTTCTTTAAGGTTTTATTTATATGGCATAATAGGCCACCAAGTTCCGAATACCATAAAATAAGGATTAAATATAGCATATCAAACTACTCGGAGTGCTATACTATGGATGACATGTAAATCATACGAAGTATCATTTCATTTTAAATTTTCATTTTATTTCTTTTTTTGAAAGGCAAATATTATTAAACCAAAACAGAAAGTCAGAAATAAAGATTAAATATAGCATTTCATTTCATTTCATTTTATTTCTTTAAAATTAAAATAAAACAGAAAGTCAGAAAACACAATACGGTAATCCAACAACCATATTAACTAACTAATTGGAGTAATGCTTAATAATGCCATGTTCATATTCTCTATAGGGGCGTGTACGAACCGATTTGAATATTGATAATTTAAATAAATATGGATTAACATAACTAATACATTTTAAGGGTTTGGAGCAAGTTAGACGACTCATTCGCACGTCGAATTATATTATTAAATGCCAATCTTACAATTTGAGGAACTCCTAAATTGTTGGAATAGGTTTACAACCAAATGACATTGACGTTGGTGTCTCTTTACAAAAAAAATTCAATTTATAAACTTTTGGACACATTGAATGATTGTATATAATTTTTTTGGACTAAATGATGATCAAAATTAATATTATATTTGCACATAAAAATGACCCTAATATACTCTATTGGGTATAAATAAATGGTGCCACTTATCCTGATGGTGCTCGGTGCCATTGTCCACTTAGCCCACTAGCAAACACGACCCTAGATATACCTAGGGTCATTAACGAACCGAGCTTTTAATGAGCTACTCGAGTTCGAGCTCACTTATTTCGAGTTTGAGCTTTAACGAATTCGAATTCAAGCCGAGTTCGAACAAAAATATTGTTCGGTTAGTTTCACAAGCTGAGTATGGAAAAGTTGATATCCGACTCGACTCGCTCGAAAACTCGTTTAATAATCGAACGAGTAAGCGAGCTTATATGGCTCGAATAGTTCGTATGCTCAGTTATGTTTAGACGAGTCGAGCTACACGAGCCAAACTAAGCGAGCATGTCGAGCAAGCTTGTATGAAAAGTTATAATATTAATTTAAGACTTATACATATTAGTACTAAATTTATAACTAGAGTATGTAACTAGAAAGTTAAACTTTAACTAGTAAAATATAAATGTTAATTATATGAAACAATCAACGCTTGAGTCTTATATTTATAAACACCTTCTTGGTATCATTTTTTTTCTCACATTCAACGTGGGATGAAATTCCTTTATTTACTTCATCCCACATTGAATTAAAAAAGAAAGTGAGATGAAATGAGAGAACTATAAATCTATATGTAAGGATTCCATAAATTTTAAATGTTGAAATGTGATATTTATAAATACAAGCATTACACAACTAAATCAACATTAGAAAAATTAGTTAATTTTTATTAATTATTCAAGAAATATTAGTTATCCAAAGATTTTTTATGATCATAAACGAGTTCAAACGAGTTCGAATTGAGCTTGAATTCAAGTTTGAAATAGCAGTATATAAGCGAAGGTGTCTTCCAGTATTGGAGGAATTAGATAAGCGAGGTATCGACTTGAACTCCGTCAGTTGCCTTATTTGTGATGCGGCGTTGAGTCGGTTGACCACTCGCTTGTTCTTTGCCCTCTAAATTTCGAGATATGGTCCAAGATTTACAATTGGTGGGGATTTGGTGGTGTAACAAATTTGAGTATTAGTGAATTATTCGAAGGTAATGCAAATCATGTGATGTCGGAAAAGGGTGCAAAGATATGGCAAACGGTTGAATGGACGAGTGATTACCTCATTTGAAAAAGTCGTAATCAAAAGGTTGTGTTGGACTAGTCCGGTAGCCCTTAGCGGGATTCAAGTGTTAAGCTACAATTGAATTGCGAAAAGGTGCAAGTCGAAACAAATAGATTGGGATAGTTGGTCACATAATTCACATTCTTAGTGTGAAGTTTGTTATCATCTAGTGTGAAGTTTTTTTTTTTTTTTTTTTTTTTTTTTTTTTTAAAAGGCAAATTCACCCACTTTACACGAATATTTACAATAATTCACGAAATGTGTTCACAACGAGACTTGAACCCTCAACCTCTTGATTAACAGGGTCATCACGATACCGTCAGACCAATTACCATTTGGTCTTCTAGTGTGAAGTTTGTCAATTGGTTACTATCTTAGCAACAATAGACAATGTACATACAGGCTGTGAGATTTTGAGATGTTGTGAGGGGCTTGGCAATTGTTAAGGCCTCTTTCTTGTGTAACTTTTGTTGAGTTTAATATATAAGTTATGCTTTAAAAAAAGTATTTATTTATAAAAGCGAATCGTTAATTTGATATATTTTGAAAAGAGCGCAGACAATTATATTGAGAGGGAGAGAGTAGTAGAGTAGTGTAGTATTGCAAAAATCTAATATAACTAATAACTACGGAGTAATAACTAATGTTTGTTTAATCAATCGTCAAGAAAAAGAAAACATTTGGTCAAACTTGCATAAAGTTTTGCCATGTAGTCCCTACAACTTATGAACCGTTGCAATTCCATCCTAAAGTATTGATTAGAAGTGTGTTGGTGCATTGTATGTTTCATCATATTTGTTGACGAGCATTAAATGTTTTTATTGTTGGAAAGATGCACTATTTATTGTAGTTTTATTTTGCAAATATGTTACACATATAATGTCCATCATAAGAAACTTCACTCTTGTTTACTTTTAAGATCGTACAATTGTTAAACACGTATAAAAGTGTAATTATTAAAATTTCGTACGAGGTAGATAATTGAAATCATCTAACAATTAACGATGTCACTCACTTATACCATTTATACGATCACTGGTCTTGTTATTATAAATTAATATATTGATGAGTAGTTGGTAAAACAATCACTATCTTTTCTACATAATACGTTGATACATTAATCTTAAATAATTAAGAACCAAAGAAAATTTTTTATTAGACCAATCTCAACCATGAAATTCTTTTATTCCGGAACGCAGCTATATCAGCGCTGCATCAACATTTTCTCTCAATTTCCTCTCCATCACATGGTCATCGCATACAACTTTCAATCATGACATACTTCTTCCTAATCACACCCTCACCTTTATTATTTTATATTTAAATTTGTGACGATCACTCCAAATCCATATGGACAATACGTCATTCATTGATTTCATTGCGAGGTATTTGACCTCTATATGATACGTTTTGTAAACATTGCATTCTTTTGAAAAGGCACACCATAAATGAATATTTAAATCAAAGGTTTTCAACATCTGATGATTTCTACATATAGACAATCACTGTAAATAATAGTTTACAATAGTACTTCCGTTGACAGTACAGTCAAAATAAGATACATGGTGATGATTTGGTGAATGCAACGTTTCCTTGAAAAATATGCCATGTATGACTCCATGCACATAGCTTGTCTAACATATAAGCAAACAGCGGAAGACTTCTAGAAACCTGAGAATAAACATGCTTCAAGTGTCAACACAAAGGTTGGTGAGTTCATAGTTTTAATATTACACATAATCCGTATATCAATGTGGATTACAAAAGTTCAGTTGTTTTATTCAAAACGTTTATCAATAGGTTTTACATAAAAGGTGGATCACAAGATTTCAGTTGTTTCATCCGAAACGTTTATTAATCGGTTCTACAAAATTGAGCACCCTGGTAACTAAACTTTAATGCTTATATAATTTGTACCCTTTGTATAATCATCTTAATAATACACGCAAACCAACGTGTACGCTTCTCAAATAGCATACGTCCGTTAAAAGGCTAGTGCTCTAGCTCGGACGGGGATATCAAGCCCTATGGATCCATATACTACTACTCGCGCCCACCAGTTCTTATAACTGGCAGTTACTAGTTACCAAAGCTAAGGGATTTTCGGTTCAAACTCGGTGTAGAATTTAGTATGTACTTGTATCCATTGCGTTTAAAATAAAGTGCATGTATTCTCAGCCCAAAAATATAGATTGCAAAAGCAATTAAAAAGGGAGCAAATGAAACTCACGCATATAAATATTGTATATCGGTTAATAAAGCATTTGCATGTATTCTCAGCCCAAAAATGTAGAGAGTAAAAGGGATCTTATGAAACTCACACAAAATCAGTTTTAGTATTTGTATCCATTTGGTAAAACAGTTTATAAAACTGCGCATGTAAATCTGGTATTTTCAGTATTTATAAACAGTCGCATGTATTCTCAGCCCAAAAATATATTGAGTAAAAGGGATCATATGAAACTCACTGTTTAATATTGATATACAATATTGTAGGAAAGCACGTAGACGCATCGGAGATGATAAACACGAGGTTTGCTTCACAAAAATACCCCCGAACATTACCCATAACCTCCTTGGTAATAACCCATATTTTCCTTAGCTCTAGCTCGCTCGGAAACTCGTTTTGAAAGTGACACGCTCAAGACCTCGTCGTAGTATTTTATGTATAATATTAATACTACTAATAATAATAATAAGATTAATAATAATATTAATCTTAATAATAACAATAATAATAATAATAATAATAATAATAATAATAATAATAATAATAATAATAATAATAATAATAATAATAAATACGGAGTAATATATGTGTGTGTGTTTTTTTTTTCTTTCTTTACTCGGCAGAAAATGTTGCAATTTATAGAACCTGGCCTGAAATCTGGAGTCATGCGACTCGCATGGAAATGGCCTTCTGGCCATGCGACTCGCATGAGGACCAGGGACAGCTCACATTGTTTTGGCTCCTAGCTTGTCGACATAATATAAAATAAATATAAATATATAAATAATTAATATAATTATTTATATATTATATTTTATTCTTGTGCATAGTAGACTAGATATTTTTGGTCCGTTGCGTCGGGCGTTTCTTCTTGACTCGGGTCCCGGTTCCGGATTTTCAAACGCATTTTCGTACGCTTAGAAAACTAGCATTTTACGTTTTGTAACACGTACACTTGTCAAAATATAGACTTAGATTATCCCTAAATTATACCTCTCAAAATATAACTTATACATTTGAGTGTTTTGGTCATTTACTTCTATAAATCATCGTCTCACTATTTTTTTGAAATACATTTTAAAATAGTGTTTACTGTAGCAAAGTTACTGTAGCAAAGTCAATTTTTACTGTAGCAATTCACTGTAGCAAAGTCAATTTCACTGTAGCAAATAGTGATTTTCGAAAACACTGTAGCATTTTGGGTACTGTAGCAATTTGAAAATGTTACTATCGTTTACTAAATAACTTGAAATTATATATATGTATATATATTTTTTTTAATATACATAAATCAGTTTTTAAATACACATTGGAAGTTATTTATAAATAAATTTTAATAATAAATATTTCAACTTATCATATATATTCAAATAGATATTTAAACCAATAAATTTCATGTACGGTATCAAATAATTAATACATTATTACATTTTCAAGTTATAGTATATATGTATCTATTTACATATAATTGTTCGCGAATCGTCGAAAATAACCGAAGGGTATTTAAATATATAAAAGTAGTTCAAAAATTTTGAGATTCAGTTTTACAGACTTTGCTTATCGTGTCGAAAATGTTAATCATACAAAGATTAAGTTTAAATTTGGTCAAAAATTTTCGGGTCATCACAAAATTACATTATTTATTATTTATATACATTGTAACAACCCAAACCAAACCACGTCAAAACCCCGTTAATTTTCACAACATAAAAAAAAATTTCTGGTGCAGTTCATCCGCGCGGCGCGCCAGGTGGGCGCGCGGCGCGCCAAATCACCTGGACAGCCCGCTGTCCCCGGAAGTCAATTTAACGAAAATGTTTGACTAGTTCCCGACACATTTAGCCAAAACGCTTTTAACCGTACATTAATATATGTAAAACTAGCACATAACTAAGGTTTGAGCGAGTTTTACAAAGTGGGGCCCACACGTGCCCAAATTACCCTTTAAGTATAAAAATACAATTTTAGACCATAAAACTCTTAATACAAAACAAAGCCGAGCATGGCGATTGGGGATACACTACCCAATCCTAATAAATCCAAAAGCAAGCCTTCTACGCAAACTATGCAAGTCCTCTAATCCTCGCGCTTACCCGAGCCACCATCCGCATGCAATCTATAAAAAGAGTCAACAACGAGAGGGTAAGCTAACGCTTAGTGAATGATAATATACTACATACATATATATGTATAAAATGAATACGCCACACAACAAATACCGCATACCGTAGCATCCAAATATAAAGCAACTACACTAAGCATACCGTACAATCTCTAAGCATCAAGCTAAAGGTACAACAACAAATATGAGTCCACCAACGACAAAGTGAACATCTCCAAATAGCTACACCCGGAGGGTTAGCTACAACACAACAATACATTAATATGTATAACAATATAAACGAACAAGGTTAACACCTTAACCCAATACCGAGAACCAAATACCACAATGAAGATTGGCCGAACTACACGAGCCTTAGTAATCCGAAACCACACGAGATTACTATCTTCACAACATCGAGGTTGGCCGAACTACACGAGCCTTAGTAATCCGAAACCACACGAGATTACTACCTCAATAAGATGACCGAACTACACGAGTCACCATGAATCCGAACTACACGAGATTCATTCGATAAGATGACCGAAACTACACGCGTCATCGTGAATCCGAAACCACACGCGATTCACTTCTCCAACTCAAACCCACGGTCACGGGATTATAAAATCCACCACATCGGGGCCACAACATCCAAATCACAATCACGTGTGATAATGTACACACGAACGTGTACTTCGCCAAAGATGGTCAACCAAAACGCACAACCGTGCCAATTGGACTTATACAAAAGTCCATCAAGTCCACCTACATGTGAAGTGAGCTCTATAGCCGAGAATCACTTCACCCGACCCGCACCCATCCTACACATACATATGTACATAGGATAATATCACTCACCTTGAAGTCTTGAAGAAAGCTTCCAAGTAATCCGCAACTCGCCAATGGAAAATACCTATTCCATTATCACAATTACAACAATACACTTAGAGTGGATTTACAAATCAGCCCAATTCGTCACTTAGTGCAATTTCGACCCAAATGCACTTCCAAGCACAAACCGTGCCCAAAACTAATCAATAATCACTAACACAAGTGAGAATGGTCTTAATACGCCAATTAAACCCGATCATAGGTGTTAAACACCTATCTTGCCCAAAATGACACTTAAACCCTAATTTTGACCCATAAAGGTCAAAATCTCATTCTTTACAAGTTTTGACACCAAAACACATTTAACTCGGTTTTATACTTCAACTTAATCCATTTTAAGTTTATAAACTTCATTAAATCGCCAATTGGGTCATAATCACCACCAAACCCTAATTTGACCCAAAGTCAAAGTTAGTCAACCAAATAACCCTAAATAGGTTTCAATACTTCCACAATCACTAAACCTAGTGATTAAACCCAATTTCAAGTTCTAAACATAACCAATTTGTTCACCAAACCGAAACCCACCAACAATAACAATAAACCCGATTACTAGCATCACTAAAGTCACTTCATCACCTAAAAGGGTTTTACAACAAATTAACTCAAAACCCTAACTTGAATATCAAATTAGATAATTGAAATTCGGAGTTTGAGCTTACCAATACTATCACCGTGTAGCCGAGAACGAAAGGAACAACTTTAAAACCCGAGACTTTGAACGATTCGAGCTTCTTCCTCACCAAAACCTCCAATCTCTCTCTAAACTCTTACTCTCTCTCTAAAAATGGATGAAGATGATGAGTGGATGTGAATGGGATCCAAAACTGATCCAAACTAGCTCATAAGCCTCACAAATCCGGCCTCAAGTGAAATTACCCATTTGCCCTTCATTTAAACCAATTAAAAAACAAGGGATTCTGTCAGCAGCAAACGGCGCGGCGCGCCGAATCCCCGCGCGGCGCGCGACCTAACTGAAACAGATTCTTTTGCATTTTAAACTTTATATAAATAATCCGCGAAACCCAATCTCGAACGTCTTAATACACAAACAAGCAAGATAAATATTCGGGTCTTACAACTCTCCCCCACTTAAACTCGATCACGTCCTCGTGATCCTCATCACTTAACCAAGTGGACCTCACTCTACGGTTCCCGACATAAGTCCCAATCCGACTTTCCTAAGCAATTCCTTCCCAACGAATCGCCTTCCACAACTAAATCGTCACCCGCGATTTATTCAAATCACCATCCGAGCACTAAAACCATGCTCATTCCCTAACATCAGGAAAACTCAACCAATCTCGTACCGAGATATAAATCCCTTAGCGTACTGTTACCGAGTGCAACGCTAAAAGCAACCAAGTCTCAACCTAAGGTCAACAACCCGAAACGATGAAGACCGAACCAAACGAATCCTTACGGACAACACCAACCACTAACATCCCTTGTAGTGCGCAATACGACCAAAGCGCAACTACCGTAACATCATAACAAACGGTTAAAACCGATAACGCCCGAAACAATCATGGCAACGCTAGAACCCAAGGTGTACAAAATCGACTTTCGTCACACCCGTAACAACATGTGAGCGAAACACGGCTATCGCATCACTAATCACACAACATGGTCCTCACGACCCCACCATCGGTGTATAAAACAACCGACAGATCACACAACACGAAGGCTGGCCGAAAACACACGCGCCTTAGTGAATCCGAACTACACGCGACTCACTACCTTCACCACAACAACAATCGGGAATGGCCGAACTACACGCGCCATAGTGAATCCGAACTACACGAGAGTCACTATCCCGGAGGAATGACCGAACTACACGAGTCAATTGTGAATCCGAACTACACGAGACTCACTCCTCAATACAATGACCGAAACCACACGAGTCATTTGTGAATCCGAACTACACGAGATTCACTTCCACAACATCGAGGTTGGCCGAACTACACGAGCCTTAGTAATCCGAAACCACACGAGATTACTACCTCAATAAGATGACCGAACTACACGAGTCACCATGAATCCGAACTACACGAGATTCATTCGTTAAGATGACCGAAACTACACGCGTCATCGTGAATCCGAAAACACACGCGATTCACAACCATGATGAAGTCAGCGGACCCGAAGATCATGCTTCACCAATCTCAACACCGGATAAAGTCAGCGGACCCGAAGATCATGCTTCACCGATATAACACCACGCTCATGATGAAGTCAGCGGACCCGAAAGTCATGCTCCACCAATCACGTACTCCCATGATGAAGTCAGCGGACCCTAAAGATCATGCTTCATCAATCAACCATACCATAATGAAGTCAGCGGACCCGAAGATCATGCTTCATTAATCACAATCCCATGATGAAGTCAGCGGACTCCGAAAGTCATGCTTCATCTATCACATACGCACTTTCGGCCTCAAACAACGAGTAGTGCAACATCGCGCACTGCTACACTATAGTGAATCCTAACGGATACCACTAACCATCCCCACAATCGAGCAAGAACCACCTATATCGAACATAGGTACCAAACAATGATTCCCCAAAAGAGAATCCGACACACACCTCCCTTAACCGAAGGATTTCACCTTGCTCACCAAACACGTCCATTATCTCTCAACGAGATTTACCACATTACCACCTCAGTGGTAATTCCAATCCAATATCATAAGTATAATTTAACCAAAATTGTACTCTACCGCAAGTTGACCAAAACTAGGTCTCAACGAAATTTCCGGATCTACCAAAAACATCATCCGAAATATCACACTAAAACTTCCTCGTGCGGAAATGCGACTCCCCCTCTTGGAACCACGTTCCTATATCACACTCGTACAACCGTACAATGCTACCAAATGTAGACTTTACCAACGATTGGGTACACACGACCCATTATCACATCTTGCTCCAACCTTGAGCATACGAAGGATTTCAAACAATCCTTAAACATTTCGAACGAAAAGTGTACCACGCATTACACAAACTACACCCTCGCAATCATCCAATTACTATAGTTGTCAATTTCACCGAGTCACTCGTGTACTTAAGGGTTCCTCCCGGTATCCTAAGTACAATGTAACTACAACACAATCGGAGTCGACACCACGCTAGTAGGTATAAAAGAGGCACCTAATGTCGCGTCATAAAGACTCCATTACCAACGCACATCGAGATTTTAAACACTCGATCTCAAAGGTTCCAATCACCCGACGAACCTCGTGGTTCATCAACTTCAACACACAAGCGAACACGCGCTTAACAATCGAACACCAAAACCATTTCCGTGGCTTGGTAGAAACATACCCCAAATACTAAGGAATGCTTGGTTGCACCAAGTCTTACGCCCTTCGCCCGACAATCAAACATCACCTTAGGGTACTTCCATTAGGAACGTCACCCATAGCATAACATGCACAACAAAGGCATACAACTCAAACTCAACCGGCATTTTATAAATAATCAAAAGACCTATTTATTAAAATGAAACGTACCTTAACGTCTCCTCGCCGCACCCGTCCCCGCTAACTTGGGACATTCCGACTTACGATGTCCTTCCTTTTGGCAATTGAAGCACACCATACTACCACCCTTTGGTACCGAACATTCCCAAGACTTGTGACCCCTTACGCCACAATTGTAACATCTAGCCGCACTAGAATCCGATATATCCGTTCGCGTACCACCCGTGCTCACACTCGGACCCTTAGTCCTCTTACTCGGAGCACCATAAGAAACAACTCTTCTCTCACTTGAAGATTCACCCCTCTTCGATCGTGAATACGACTCGAAACCTCTAGCCAAGTCGAATAATTCCGAAAACGATTTCGCTTGACCCCGACTAATCTTACTTTTCAAGCCATCATTCAAGGTCCGATAGAAATCCCCCATCAACAAACGATCATTCCCCAAATACTCCGGACAAAAACGAGCCTTTGCCATAAAGGTCGCCTTAAGAGTACTCAATTCCATAGATCCTTGTCGCAAATTTCGCAACTCATTACGCAATTCCCACAAATCGGCCGAAGTCCGGAACTCCTCAAAGAATTCCTCCTTAAACTCGTCCCACGATAAGGCCATAAACGTCTCGCCACCGACAAGATCAATCTTACCATCCAACCAATCCCTTGCCCTACCACGCAACAAACTCGTAGCGAGTCTCGTCTTCCTCTCGGGAGGGCAATCAATAGTACGAAAACACCCTTCGACATCCGAAATCCAAGTTGTGCTTACCAAAGGATCCGGTTTTCCGTCGTACATCGGGGGTTTAGTCCTCATGAAGCTTTTAAGATAACGCTCCATTTCACTACTACTTTGAAGTTCGGAATACTTCCTTTCCATTCTTTCTTCCAACGCACCCATTTGCTCCGCAACGGCGGCCGCAACTCTAGCGTTAACCTCCGCGTTGTTCGTATCGATCCCACTTCCCGTCGCCATTCTAAGGAATGCAAAGCGATTAGATCACGAACGTATAAGTAAACGCGCACAACACCGACCCATCTTGCTAAGCACTCGTCGTACATCACTTGTTAGACACGATTTGCACCCGTAATAAGGTTTGCAAGTTCTTATTACGCACACATGCCGTATCGACTCGTTAGTACAACGACCGTCTCGCTCGATGATATACACAAACACAACCAAAATTCTACGCGGTACAAACACACGCGAGAATTATTATCACAACACAACAACATATTAATAATATCCGCATTACTAATATAAACGTTAGTCAACCTATAGCCAAGGCACTAACCAAACCCATTCCGACCCGTAATCCTACAAGTCCCGCAACAATTTAAGCACACACAAGTCTAAGTCTAGGCACCTATCTCAAGTCACCTAAATCCCTTAGACCATGCTCTGATACCACTTGTAACAACCCAAACCAAACCACGTCAAAACCCCGTTAATTTTCACAACATAAAAAAAAATTTCTGGTGCAGTTCATCCGCGCGGCGCGCCAGGTGGGCGCGCGGCGCGCCAAATCACCTGGACAGCCCGCTGTCCCCGGAAGTCAATTTAACGAAAATGTTTGACTAGTTCCCGACACATTTAGCCAAAACGCTTTTAACCGTACATTAATATATGTAAAACTAGCACATAACTAAGGTTTGAGCGAGTTTTACAAAGTGGGGCCCACACGTGCCCAAATTACCCTTTAAGTATAAAAATACAATTTTAGACCATAAAACTCTTAATACAAAACAAAGCCGAGCATGGCGATTGGGGATACACTACCCAATCCTAATAAATCCAAAAGCAAGCCTTCTACGCAAACTATGCAAGTCCTCTAATCCTCGCGCTTACCCGAGCCACCATCCGCATGCAATCTATAAAAAGAGTCAACAACGAGAGGGTAAGCTAACGCTTAGTGAATGATAATATACTACATACATATATATGTATAAAATGAATACGCCACACAACAAATACCGCATACCGTAGCATCCAAATATAAAGCAACTACACTAAGCATACCGTACAATCTCTAAGCATCAAGCTAAAGGTACAACAACAAATATGAGTCCACCAACGACAAAGTGAACATCTCCAAATAGCTACACCCGGAGGGTTAGCTACAACACAACAATACATTAATATGTATAACAATATAAACGAACAAGGTTAACACCTTAACCCAATACCGAGAACCAAATACCACAATGAAGATTGGCCGAACTACACGAGCCTTAGTAATCCGAAACCACACGAGATTACTATCTTCACAACATCGAGGTTGGCCGAACTACACGAGCCTTAGTAATCCGAAACCACACGAGATTACTACCTCAATAAGATGACCGAACTACACGAGTCACCATGAATCCGAACTACACGAGATTCATTCGATAAGATGACCGAAACTACACGCGTCATCGTGAATCCGAAACCACACGCGATTCACTTCTCCAACTCAAACCCACGGTCACGGGATTATAAAATCCACCACATCGGGGCCACAACATCCAAATCACAATCACGTGTGATAATGTACACACGAACGTGTACTTCGCCAAAGATGGTCAACCAAAACGCACAACCGTGCCAATTGGACTTATACAAAAGTCCATCAAGTCCACCTACATGTGAAGTGAGCTCTATAGCCGAGAATCACTTCACCCGACCCGCACCCATCCTACACATACATATGTACATAGGATAATATCACTCACCTTGAAGTCTTGAAGAAAGCTTCCAAGTAATCCGCAACTCGCCAATGGAAAATACCTATTCCATTATCACAATTACAACAATACACTTAGAGTGGATTTACAAATCAACCCAATTCGTCACTTAGTGCAATTTCGACCCAAATGCACTTCCAAGCACAAACCGTGCCCAAAACTAATCAATAATCACTAACACAAGTGAGAATGGTCTTAATACGCCAATTAAACCCGATCATAGGTGTTAAACACCTATCTTGCCCAAAATGACACTTAAACCCTAATTTTGACCCATAAAGGTCAAAATCTCATTCTTTACAAGTTTTGACACCAAAACACATTTAACTCGGTTTTATACTTCAACTTAATCCATTTTAAGTTTATAAACTTCATTAAATCGCCAATTGGGTCATAATCACCACCAAACCCTAATTTGACCCAAAGTCAAAGTTAGTCAACCAAATAACCCTAAATAGGTTTCAATACTTCCACAATCACTAAACCTAGTGATTAAACCCAATTTCAAGTTCTAAACATAACCAATTTGTTCACCAAACCGAAACCCACCAACAATAACAATAAACCCGATTACTAGCATCACTAAAGTCACTTCATCACCTAAAAGGGTTTTACAACAAATTAACTCAAAACCCTAACTTGAATATCAAATTAGATAATTGAAATTCGGAGTTTGAGCTTACCAATACTATCACCGTGTAGCCGAGAACGAAAGGAACAACTTTAAAACCCGAGACTTTGAACGATTCGAGCTTCTTCCTCACCAAAACCTCCAATCTCTCTCTAAACTCTTACTCTCTCTCTAAAAATGGATGAAGATGATGAGTGGATGTGAATGGGATCCAAAACTGATCCAAACTAGCTCATAAGCCTCACAAATCCGGCCTCAAGTGAAATTACCCATTTGCCCTTCATTTAAACCAATTAAAAAACAAGGGATTCTGTCAGCAGCAAACGGCGCGGCGCGCCGAATCCCCGCGCGGCGCGCGACCTAACTGAAACAGATTCTTTTGCATTTTAAACTTTATATAAATAATCCGCGAAACCCAATCTCGAACGTCTTAATACACAAACAAGCAAGATAAATATTCGGGTCTTACATACATATTACATATAATATAATACTTGGCCTGCCTCTCTTAGCGAGATGTCAGAAGTTCGACTCCTGTGGGGTACAACATTTCACACAATGTTGCTCATTTACCCTTGAATTCCACCCAAATGTGCCTTCCGCACATCGCGTTGTGGGTGCAGTGGGGGAGGGGGGTTTTACCGCCCATGCCTCGAATTGGGTCGGGTTTCCTCCTGGAGAGCAGTTGGAGGTGGGTTATGCAACTGCAGAGAGATGAACGTGCGAGTGGTTAAGTCCCGCTTGATGATCTCGTACTACTGTTCAAAAAGAAAAATTAATAAATGGCCCACCTTTTTGTCATTTGATCCATAACGAAAGATGCAATTTGATGAAAAAAGCATGACGAGTTTGGGTTTGCTATTTGAGGCTGAGCCTATCGCAAGGAAACGCTATTGACATGTAGTGACCCGAACTTTTCCATGTTTATATATATTAATTGAGATTGATATTTACATGATTAAATGTTTCCAACATGTTAAGTAATCAAACTTGTTAAGACTTGATTAATTGAAATAGGTTTCATATAGACAATTGACCACCCAAGTTGACCGGTGATTCACGAACGTTAAAACTTGTAAAAACTATATGATGACATATATATATGAATATATATATAGTTAACATGATACTATGATAAGTAAACATATCATTAAGTATATTAACAATGAACTACATATGTAAAAACAAGACTACTAACTTAATGATTTTTAAACGAGACATATATGTAACGATTATCGTTGTAAAGACATTTAATGTATATATATCATATTAAGAGATATTCATACATGATAATATAATAATTTAAAATCTCATTTGATATTATAAACATTGGGTTAACAACATTTAACAAGATCGTTAACCTAAAGGTTTCAAAACAACACTTACATGTAACGACTAACGATGACTTAACGACTCAGTTAAAATGTATATACATGTAGTATTTTAATATGTATTTATACACTTTTGAAAGACTTCAATACACTTATCAAAATACTTCTACTTAACAAAAATGCTTACAATTACATCCTCGTTCAGTTTCATCAACAATTCTACTCGTATGCACCCGTATTCGTACACGTACAATACACAGCTTTTAGATGTATGTACTATTGGTATATACACTCCAATTATCAGCTCTTAGCAGCCCATGTGAGTCACCTAACACATGTGGGAACCATCATTTGGCAACTAGCATGAAATATCTCATAAAATTACAAAAATATGAGTAATCACTCATGACTTATTTACATGAAAACAAAATTACATATCCTTTATATCTAATCCATACACCAACGACCAAAAACACCTACAAACACTTTCATTCTTCAATTTTCTTCATCTATTTGATCTCTCTCAAGTTCTATCTTCAAGTTCTAAGTGTTCTTCATAAATTCCAAAAGTTCTAGTTTCATAAAATCAAGAATACTTTCAAGTTTGCTAGCTCACTTCCAATCTTGTAAGGTGATCATCCAACCTCAAGAAATCTTTGTTTCTTACAGTAGGTTATCATTCTAATACAAGGTAATAATCATATTCAAACTTTGGTTCAATTTCTATAACTATAACAATCTTATTTCAAGTGATGATCTTACTTGAACTTGTTTTCGTGTCATGATTCTGCTTCAAGAACTTCGAGCCATCCAAGGATCCATTGAAGCTAGATCCATTTTTCTCTTTTCCAGTAGGTTTATCCAAGGAACTTAAGGTAGTAATGATGTTCATAACATCATTCGATTCATACATATAAAGCTATCTTATTCGAAGGTTTAAACTTGCAATCACTAGAACATAGTTTAGTTAATTCTAAACTTGTTCGCAAACAAAAGTTAATCCTTCTAACTTGACTTTTAAAATCAACTAAACACATGTTCTATATCTATATGATATGCTAACTTAATGATTTAAAACCTGGAAACACGAAAAACACCGTAAAACCGGATTTACGCCGTCGTAGTAACACCGCGGGCTGTTTTGGGTTAGTTAATTAAAAACTATGATAAACTTTGATTTAAAAGTTGTTATTCTGAGAAAATGATTTTTGTTATGAACATGAAACTATATCCAAAAATTATGGTTAAACTCAAAGTGGAAGTATATTTTCTAAAATGGTCATCTAGACGTCGTTCTTTCGACTGAAATGACTACCTTTACAAAAATGACTTGTAACTTATTTTTTCGACTATAAACCTATACTTTTTCTGTTTAGATTCATAAAATAGAGTTCAATATGAAACCATAGCAATTTGATTCACTCAAAACGGATTTAAAATGAAGAAGTTATGGGTAAAACAAGATTGGATAATTTTTCTCATTTTAGCTACGTGATAATTAGTAACAAATCTATTCCAACCATAACTTAATCAACTTGTATTGTATATTATGTAATCTTGAGATACCATAGACACGTATACAATGTTTCGACCTATCATGTCGACACATCTATATATATTTCGGAACAACCATAGACACTCTATATGTGAATGTTGGAGTTAGCTATACAGGGTTGAGGTTGATTCCAAAATATATATAGTTTGAGTTGTGATCAATACTGAGATACGTATACACTGGGTCGTGGATTGATTCAAGATAATATTTATCGATTTATTTCTGTACATCTAACTGTGGACAACTAGTTGTAGGTTACTAACGAGGACAGCTGACTTAATAAACTAAAAACATCAAAATATATTAAAAGTGTTGTAAATATATTTTGAACATACTTTGATATATATGTATATATTGTTATAGGTTCGTGAATCAACCAGTGGCCAAGTCTTACTTCCCGACGAAGTAAAAATCTGTGAAAGTGAGTTATAGTCCCACTTTTAAAATCTAATATTTTTGGGATGAGAATACATGCAGGTTTTATAAATGATTTACAAAATAGACACAAGTACGTGAAACTACATTCTATGGTTGAATTATCGAAATCGAATATGACCCTTTTTATTAAGTCTGGTAATCTATGAATTAGGGAACAGACACCCTAATTGACGCGAATCCTAAAGATAGATCTATTGGGCCTAACAAACCCCATCCAAAGTACTGGATGCTTTAGTACTTCGAAATTTATATCATATCCGAAGGGTGTCCCGGAATGATGGGGATATTCTTATATATGCATCTTGTTAATGTCGGTTACCAGGTGTTCACCATATGAATTATTTTTATCTCTATGTATGGGATGTGTATTGAAATATGAAATCTTGTGGTCTATTATTATGATTTGATATATATAGGTTAAACCTATAACTCACCAACATTTTTGTTGACGTCTTAAGCATGTTTATTCTCAGGTGATTATTAAGAGCTTCCGCTGTCGCATACTTAAATAAGGACGAGATTTGGAGTCCATGCTTGTATGATATTGTGTAAAAACTGCATTCAAGAAACTTATTTTGTTGTAACATCTTTGTATTGTAAACCATTATGTAATGGTCGTGTGTAAACAGGATATTTTAGATTATCATTATTTGATAATCTACGTAAAGCTTTTTAAAACCTTTATCTATGAAATAAAGGTTATGGTTTGTTTTAAAAATGAATGCAGTCTTTGAAAAACGTCTCATATAGAGGTCAAAACCTCGTAACGAAATCAATTAATATGGAACGTTTTTAGTCAATAAGAACGGGACATTTCATGACACCCTCAAAGGCGAGACCCATGACAGACTGATGGCGAAGCCTGTTGGCATTCGTTTTTTTAGTTTACACATGTTGTATCAAAATTGAATTGTTTTTATATTAGGTTTGTAGTTTATTAGTTTGGCATTTTGACTACTAAAATAGAAAAATAACCAGACAAAATTGCATGGGGGGTCCCTGTGGTTTGTTCGATACAACAAGCGGAGTCCAAAAGAATTTTTTCACCTTGGGGGGTCACTGTGGTTTGCAATAGTTTCACCAGGGGTCCAACGTCCTAACGTCTGTCAATATTTAACAGTTTTGGGCCTCACATGACTTGCACATGAGGGTAGTTCCGTCTTTTTAATTAACCCTCCAGCTTTTTTATTTTATTTTCTTTTCTCTTTTCTTTTATTTCTCTTTTCTCTCTCTCTCTCTCTCTCTCTCTCTCTCTCTCTCTCTCTATCTCTTTTCTAAGTTTACAGCTGAAGCCATCACCACCACCATCATCATCATCATCATCACAAGCCACCACCTCATCATCGTCGTCATCACAAGTCACCTCCCACCGCCACCACCATCATCATCGTCATCACAAACAACAAATACAAACCCAATATCATTTCAAGCAAAACAAAATTAATACAGTACATACATTTAGCCTAATATATATGTAACACTATCTGTGAAATAGAAAGTGGTGATGGCCACAATCCTTGTTCTTCAATATCATAATTCTTTAACATAAATCTGTATATGACCATCGTATAAAAAAATATATTCACAATTTCACATCTCACATTTCACAATCAATTAAACTGGAAACCCAAAATTACAAAACCTAAAAATCATTAACAAGTGAAAATCACCTCTGTATATGGCATCATATATGGTGGCGGTATGGTAAACTCCAAAACAACCACACAACTACTTATGAATGCTCGACAAGTACTTCTAACATATGAACATCACTGATTCGATTAATTTAATCCAATTAATTCGTTGACCAAAAAATTGTAAGATTGACCTTCAAATCTCGATCACTGTGATGAATTTCAATTCGATTTAATGCTTCAAAAAGCTTGAGTGAGTGATTTGGAATTAGAAACTGTACTCAAATCAACTTGTGATTGGCTAAATTGTTCCAAGACTTCCATAGCTTGAATTTCTCATTGACGAGTGAACAGCTTCATTTATTGATGATTTTGTTATTGCAAATTCGAATTGAATGATGACGAGGATTAGGTTTTGATTATGAATCATGAATTTGTGTTGTTGGATCTTAGGGTTTTTGGATCTTTGGGTTAGAAAATTTGAGAAGGGGATGAAATTAGGTGAGAAGGGAACTAGCAAGTAAGGAGGTTGGTGGGTAACAAGCACATGGCTTGCACATGAGAAGGGGCAAGGTGAATATAAAGCACATGAAAAGGGAAAAGACGAAATTACCCTCATGTACAAGTCATGTGCACCACTAAACCGTTAGTATTACACAGACGTTAGGACGTTGGACCCCTGGTGAAACTATTGCAAACCACAGTGACCCCCAAAGGTGAAAACATTCTTTTGGACTCCGCTTGTTGTATCGAACAAACCACAGGGACCCCATGCAATTTTGTCAAATAACCATAATAAAATTAGACACAAAATGGTACATTTCACTTCTATAAGGATAATAAAGGTAAACAAATACATTAATGAGGTAGGTAAGTGTAATCTTATATTATATAATGAAGGCCCTACCTCGAACTTTATATTTTTTTTTTCTGACACACAACATTTCCTCCCTCCCTTGTTTCAGAAGCTTCACCTCTCACCATTTACTCACTCTTCTGCTACTTTTTAAGTCTTTTGATCTACACACACATACAGGTGTTTCTACTGTGTGTGAAAAACTAAAATCAAAACAATATTGGGTATTCATTTTTGCAATGTGGGTATTACGCAATTGATATCAAGTTTACATTTTGACAAAAGGGTATTAATTTAAATGGGAAAAATTCAACAAAACAATCTTGCATCAGTTGTTCTTGACCATCATCAATCCACCGCCGGATTATGGTCATCATGCCGCCGGAAAATCATAAACACGATGCGATGCGGCGGCGGCGGTTACCGTCACCATCACCATCACCGTCACACAGTCCAGTCTCAGGTGGTAGGAAAGAAACCAGAGTGCAGATCTGATGTGAATGAGAAGAATAATGAAAATTTAAAGAATAATGATAATGTTAAAAACAAAAAGTCTGACAAGCTGTCGGAGTTATTAAGGATGTCGGAGTTATACGAGGAAGAAGAAGAAGCGGTGAAGAAAAAGGTGGAAAATTTGGAAGAATTGAAAGCGGTGGTGAAGCGGTTGCAGTGCGGTGGAAACGACGACGTTTTGGGTGGCGCGAAAGATGTACGGAAGTTAGCGAAAGAAGATTCAGATGTTAGAACGATGTTAGCGTTGCTCGGAGCAATTCCGCCGTTGGTTGGAATGCTTGATTCTGAAGATCTTGACTCCCAAATTGCTGCTCTTTATGCTCTGCTAAATCTTGGAATCGGAAATGACACGTAAGCATTTTTTATATTAATTTTTCTTGTTTCGAGTATTAATGAAAATTGGGGTTTATTGTTGGTGTTATGAATGTAGGGTTTTGATAGAATTAACTGTGTTTGATTTAATTAATTAAAGTGGAATAATGGGTTAATGTTTTTTGTGTTTAATTTGCTATTTAACTCAATTTTAACAGTACTTTGTCATAATTAGTTGTGTTTGACCGTTTGAGTATGACTTATTACTGTATAAAAGGTAGCAAATTTGGTGTATGTTAGTGCTTAGATCTGTTATTATTGTAACGGGTTTGGCTCTAAATTGATAAAAATTTGGACTTTAATGAATTTCAGGAACAAAGCTGCAATTGTTAAAGCAGGAGCAGTACACAAGATGCTTGATTTAATAAATTTACCAAATGAAGGTGTTCCTAACCCTGATGTGTCAGCAGCAATTGTTGCTAATTTTCTTGGGTTGACCGCACTTGACTCGAACAAGCCCATTATCGGATCATCAGGAGCCATCTCGTTTTTGGTCGAAACTCTAAAGATCTCGACCGAAGGTAAGGCCAATTCACAAGTTGTTCAAGATTGTTTACGGGCGTTGTACAATCTATCGATCTTGCCCTCGAATGTATTGCCAATGATCGAAATTGATGATTTTGTGTCATTTTTGTTGACCACATTGGGGGATATGGAAGTTAGTGATAGGATCTTGTCAATTTTGAGCAATGTGGTTTCGACTCCTGAAGGACGAAAGGCGTTAAGTAGTTTTCAAGATTCGTTCCAAATCTTGGTGGATGTTTTAAGTTGGACCGATTCGCCAAGTTGTCAAGAACAAGCGACGTACATTTTGATGGTAATGACTCATAAATCGTATAGAGATCGACAAGCCATGATTGAGTCCGGAGTTTCATCTTCCCTTCTTGAATTAACTCTTCTAGGTAGCACTTTAGCACAAAAACGAGCTTCTAGAATTTTAGAAATTTTAAGGATCGATAAAGGGAAACAAGTGTCTGAAACCTTTATAGGAACCATTGGGTCCAATGTTTCCGCGCCCTTATATGGTTCTACGGATTCCATGTCAATGAGATCCGCAGATCCATCTAAGGTTACAGAAGACGAAAGGATGATGAGTGATGAAAACAAAGCGGTTAAGCATTTGGTACAACAAAGTTTGCATAGTAACATGAGAAGGATCGTAAAGAGGGCGAATTTGCCACAAGATTTCGTGCCGTCTGAGCATTTTAGATCACTCACATCTATCTCAACGTCAAAAAGTTTGCCATTCTGAGAAGATAATTGCAATCTGTATTTCTAGCTACCCCATTGTTAACTTAAACATGTGCTTATTAAGTTATTATGCATGATGATGTCTTTTGTTTGTTGTTGGCCTTAGAGTACTACTAGAATGGCCAATGTTTTTTGGGATCTATGTATTTATGGTAGACATATAATCTTTAGTGTACAATTTTGTTCTATTTACAACAATGCGCTTATGTTTTCTAGAATTTATGACAATCCAGTGGTACCTAAACCCATGTTTTATTTTTCATGTGATCAACAACCAAGTCTCAGTTTACAAATACAGTATTTATTAGAATACATATATACTTGAACCAGAAGTATGTATAACTAAGCCTCAGTTTAAGTATAATTGTATCATATGAAACCTGCAATTTCTATTTTTTATAACCTTTTTTGACAAATTTAAACTGTGGATTAACTGTTGTTTTATCTTATTGATGAAATTCGTTAGTTGTTTATTTTTATATGGTAGACACTTAATATTTTAATAAAGTATTGTGTTTTGTTTGTTTGTATGTGTCTATAAAAAGTTATCCACGTTATAATGGGATCCAACTATCCAAGTACAAGCGTACATAGTACATACTGTTGTTTCAGTGATAAACTACAAAATATAGGAACTATGGATATGGACAAAAAAAATCAAGTTGTTTTTTCCCTCAAAATTTCTATGTATTTACCAACCATGTTGTGCTTTAGTTGACATTTTGGCTTTTTTCACGCATTAATATAAATCAAACTTCACTTTTTTGAGTAATGCTACCTAATATGATAAAAGTATAATAGGAATATAAGATATAAGATGAGTAATCTGATAAGTATTTCTGCAGGACTTAATTATCTTTTGAGTGTTTTGATCTTCTTCTCCCTTATTACTCCAAAATATGGTGCTAGTGGATTACAAACTTAAGATATCTTCTGTGTATACACGGTGGCGAAACTAGGATAAAAAACTAACGGGGTCATACTGAGTGCTATTTGGTAATTTTTTTTTTCCCAATTACCGTTTACTTTAAAAAAACATTGATTATAAAAATATATGGGGTAAAATGGCGATTTAGGCGCGAATGGCGATTACGCTATTTGTGCCCTAATTTCGTCGATTTCATTCCAATTTCATTCAAAAATCTTCAAATTCAACCAGTAGTTTTCATTTATTTTCTATTTTGTTACGAGATTTGCTATTTCTAACTGTTTTGATCGGGGATTATGAGTCCGAATAAACGATCATCGAAAAGGAAAGTCAAAATTCCAGCTAAATTTGATAATTCGATTCTCAACTTTAATGTTCGTAACAAAAATAGCAAATCGGTTAATGATATAGCTGATGCTTATGATGCTGCTAGTGTTAACATGATTTCGGAGGATGAGATTAGTAGTGGAGGTAAGAAGAGCACTGAGATGAAAGGTACTAAAGAGAATGAAGCTACTCAGAATGTATTCGATGTGACAGCTGGTTCGGTTCATAATGGAGGTAATTCTGTTCATAAAACTGCTGATTATACTGTGAATGTTGAGAATAATAGTACAAATGGTGATGATAATGTCAATAAAGGAGATACTGTATATACTTCTGTTAAGGATACTGTGAATAAGGATAATAAGGTCAATGATGATTGTTATGTGAATAAGGAAAAGGTTTCATATGCTAAAATTGTGAGTAATAAGGCTGGGACATTGGATAGGAAACTAGACTATGTACCAACATCTTTTGATAAGGATGGCAATGAAGCTGTCATATTTGAAGAAGAATTTGTTATGGAAGGTAGTTTGAAATGGGAGATGACTGCCTGTGGCTATTTTGTTGGGGATAGTATGCCTTAAAATGCACTGCAGTATAATTTGAGAAGGATGTGGGGTAAGTATGGGTTGAAAGATATAATAATGGACAATAATCACATAAGCTATTTCAAGTTTAATAACTCTGAAGGAATGAATCAAGTGATTGAGCAGAGTCCTTGGATGGTGAATGGGAGACCATTGCTTGTGTGTAAGTGGAGTCCTGAGATGTGTATCGAAAAGACAGATCCAGAGAAAGTTCCAGTGTGGGTCAAAATGACTAACATACCATTGGAGGCTTGGAATGTTAAAGGGATTAGTTGTAGTGACCCGAACTTTTCCATGTTTATATATATTAAATGAAATTGATATTTGTGATGACCCGGGAATTTCCGACCAAATTTAAACTTAATCTTTATATGTTTCCGACACGATAAGCAAAGCCTGTAAGATTGAGTCTCAAAAAGTTTGAACAGTTTCATATATGCAAGTATCCTTCGACCGCTTCCGACGATTCACGAACCACTATCTGTAAGTAGATACATTTATAATTAAATATATGAGTATATAATAATAGTTTGATATATAATTTGAAATATTATATGATTTAATAATCATAATTAATTATATAAAAAATAAAATAAAATAAAATACGATATAATTAAATTGCTATGGAAATGAAATTATATGTATATCTAATGTATATTAAATATAATTATTAAATAATTTAATTGTTAGAATCAACTATATAAATAAAATAATATGTGACATGATAGTATTATTAAACCTATATATATATATATATATATATATATATATATATATATATATATATATATATATATATATATATATATATATATATATATATGTATGTATATATATATATGTATGTATGTAAAATATACATATATGGTTTCGACTTTATTTAGTAAGCGATACTAGCACTCGCTCATTATTTCGATTGATACTAAACAAGTAAAATGCGAGCTTGTGAGTATATTAAAATAAATATTAGGCGAACCTTTTTGATCACGAGTTTCACATTTAATGACGGAAATAAACAAAGATAATTAATATAAATTTGGGAGTTTTTAGGAAGACTTTTATTTTAAACTGTTTAGCAAATGAGCACGAAATCCTGTACGAGAAAGAATATCTAAACAATAATTGACGACGGCTTAACTATTGGTTTTTAATTCACACGTTTTATTCTTTAATTATTATTATATTATTTATTTATTCACGTCGACATGCAAAGAGTTGATTTTGAGCTGTAAAGGTGAACTCACTAATTTGTTTACTGGTGATTTTTGTTTCAACTCATAAAGTATCGATTACATTTTAATATTATTAATATACATAGATAGATGATAGGAATAACTAGATAAAAAAAAAAAAAAAGCTTCATCATTTTTATTAATCAAAAACCATCATCCTCATCTTTCTTCTCTTCTCCAACACCCTTGAGCTACAAATCAATTCCACTACCACTTGTATTCCTTCTATTACTTGTTACCCGTGTTTTTGTTATCAATGAACAACGAAACCCATTTCCATATTTGATCACCACCCTTTCAACACAATCATCATGTTTTAATGCTGCTGCTACGCTGCTCACCACCCTATTAATGTTCTCATTTCATATCGGAAAACCACCACAGTCCACCACTCTCTCTCTCTCTCTCTCAAACTATATCACTCTCTCTTTCCTATTTTACTCGATAACCGTCATCAAACACTATCACGAAAATCGTTGTTATGCTACAGCCATTGTGAAGTTTCTATTTCTGATTAGGTTCAACAATCACCACCAAATCAACCCATAAATCACCACCTTACCACCTCCGTTACCCCATCACCAAAACCACCTTCAACCCGCCACACATTTAATCATGTAAACCACCACCTCAAGTGTTTTGTTACTATAACCGCCACCATCATACACAGTTACTGCTACTACCACGATTCTACTTCTATCTTGGTTTATACTCTTCGAACACCCTCATCAAATCATGGTCGTAAACTGCTGCAGCAGTGTTTTCCGGTTCCTGTCAAACGAAACCAACACCACCTCATCACTTTCACAACCTAACCATCGACCACCAACAACTAATATTCATACTCGTTTTTCTTTTTATTTTTTTTTCTGTTCAATGTTCGAAACCCATAAGCAACTCCAACCATAGTCGTTTATTGCTATTTCCTTTTCTGTTGTTCGGTTATATAATCAAAAAGCAAAAGCCTTTTGTGGCCGACCACTATAAACCAAAAACCCCACTTATACACAAAATCGATACTAGTCAGAGAAGTTAATTAAACTTGATTAAATTGTTTTAATTAAACTACTTGCTACGTGTTCTAAATGGGGCCGAGAGTTTTTATTTTGTTAAGTATAGGGCCGTGTTGTTTGAGTTAGTGGGACAAGCTGGATCATCATTATCTCTATACTAGTAGCGATTATTTTATGAACGAAGGAATGAATTTGTGGTCTATTATAAGAACAAACAAATGATAAGTGGCCGACCCAAAATGGGTCACTTACATGACAAGTTATTATATTTTATATTTTTTTTGATGATATTTGATGGGAATGATGGTGCATGGTATGATAGAAGTAATGATACAGAGACGGGATATGTTGAGTTAAGTTAGAGTTCATAACAGAAAAACATAATAGCTTGGATGGTAGGGGTGTTTGTGCTTGAACAAGGAGTCCTGGGTTCGAACCCAGGCCACTGCATTTTTTTTAAATAACAAGAGAAGCTGTGGGCCGTGATCTGTTATGATTGTTGGGCCGTATATAGTATGATGATTGGGCCGAGACTAGGAAGTCTGTTGAGTCGTGAGGATCCATGTAGATGTTGGGCCGAAATAAAAGGAAATTGGGTTAAATATAGATTAGGTGTAATTAAATTCTGGAAATCCGAAATGGAGTAATGGGTTGAGGGTGTTTGCGTTATCCGAGAGGTCTTGGGTTCAATCCCCGCTTATGGCGTTTTCTCTTTAGAAAAGATTTTGAGGTAGTTTACTTATTTATCATTATTATTATTATTATTATTATTATTATTATTATTATTATTATTATTATTATTATTATTATTATTATTATTATTATTATTATTATTATTATTATTATTATTATTATTATTATTATTATTATTATTGTTGTTGTTGTTGTTGTTGTTGTTGTTATTATTTTCCTAAGTATTATTAATGACATAACTAGTATTAGAATAAGTACTATTAGTATATTGACTAAGATTATTGATATTAGTAACATTATTAGTATCATTATTTTAAGAATTAACACTCTTATTAAAACTATCATTTTATATATAAAAATTATCATTTCTAGTATTATTATTAATATTATTAGTAGTAATATTATTTTTACTATCATATTTTATTTGAAGTATCATTATTATGAAAATTCTAACAATTAATAGAACTACCATTTTTATTTATTTAAAATTATCATTTTCATTATTATTATCATATTATAACAAATAAAGATTTTTGTACACAATATATATATATATATATATATATATACACACACACACACACACACACACACATATATATATATATATATATATATATATATACACACACACACACACATATATATATATATATATATATATATATATATATATATATATATATATATATATATATATATATATAGTATATAAATTAAGTTATAATATATAGATAAAATGTAGTGCAAATTCTATATAAATTACAACACTAAATATATAAATATTATATAAATATTAGATGTAATTATTTGATTACTATTATATGTGTTAATATATACATAAATGCTATAGGTTCGTGAATCCGAGGCCAACCCTGCATTGTTCAGTTGTTCAATATCATTATATGTATTTTTACTACAAAATACAGTATGGTGAGTTTCATTTGCTCCCTTTTTAAATGCTTTTGCAATATATATTTTTGGGACTGAGAATACATGCGCTGCTTTTATAAATGCTTTACGAAATAGACACAAGTGATCGAAACTACATTCAATGGTTGGATTATTAAACCGAATATGCCCCTTTTTAGTCTGGTAATCTAAGAATTAGGGAACAGACACCCTAATTGAAGCGAACTCTAAAGATAGATCTATCGAGCCCAACGAGCCCCATCCAAAGTACCGGATGCTTTAGTACTTCGAAATTTATATCATGTCCGAAGGAGGATTGATGTTATGCGAGGCGTATATGAAATAGCTTATATTTTACTAGGAAATACTATTAAATATGATACAATTTTACACAAGATATTTATTTATTTATAGAATGGATATACCTAAACCTTGCTACAACACTTATAGGCAGTGTACCTAATCGTACAGTAGTGTAGTTTTTAGTAAGTCCGGTTCGTTCCACAGGGAAATCTTTTAAACAAAGCTTAACGCTATATTAGTTTTATCTTATAAAAATACAAATATATATAAGTAATATTATTATTATAAAAAGGGGGTTTTTACCGGTTAATGACCGATTTGTCGATTTTTAAAACTTTAGTCGCAGTTAAAACCTAATGTAAAATATTAAATAAATAAAAGACTTAATTTAAAGCGTAAAGTAAATAACGATAATGAAATTGCGATAAATAAAAGTGCGATGAAATAAAATTGCGATAATTAAAAATTACGATAATTAAAAGTGCAATTAAATACAATGACAATAAATAAAAATGTGATAATTAGAAGTGCAATTAAATATGAAAATAAAGAAATTATGCTTATTTAAACTTCCGTAATCATGATGTTTGACGTGTTAATTTTAGTTTATTCCCATGGGTTAATTGTTCTTTGTCCTGGATTATTTAATATGTCCGTCTGATTTTTGTCCATAACAGTCCATCAGTCACAAATATAAAGTGCGAGTGTCCTCGTCAAATTATCCTTATACCCGAAGTTAAATATTCCAACTAATTGGGGACTTAAACTGTAACAAGGTCTTAATACTTTGTTTAATAATTACACCAGGATATCGACTGTGTGTAACCCAAGGTTTTAATACTTTGTTAACAATTATGCCAAGTATCCTTGTACATAATTTCACCCTTGTTTTAATAAGTCTATTAACTATTAATCCATTCCCGTGTCCGGTTAAATGAACGATTATTCGTACATATAAATATCCCGCCCATCGTGTCCGATCGAGTGTATGTGATTATTTATAGGTACGTCCAATTGTAAATCTTTATATTAAAATTAACAAACTATCATTTAGTTAAACAAATATAAAGCCCTTTAATAGCCCATAGTCTAATTTCCACAAGTGTCGTTCTTTTGTCCAAACCCCAATTATGGTACAAAACCCAATTACCCAATTTTAGTATTTTAGCCCAACATCATGATTACTTCGGTATTAAATAAGCATAATAATAACTTAGCTACGAGACATTAAATTAAAAAGGTTGAACATAACTTACAATGATTAAAAATAGCGTAGCGTTACACGGACAGAATTTCGACTTACACCCTTACAACATTCGCTAACATACCCTTATTATTAGAATTAAAATTAAAATTAAAATTAAAATTAAAATATATATATATTATACGTTGAGTAAGAAGAAGGAAAAAGATGTAAATAATCCGTCGAATTGCATGGCCTTTTATAGGCAGATTACTGTTTTTGTGTGCTCCGCGAGTGCGGTGGGTTTTGCCTTTATAAGCTCCGCGAGTGCGGAGCTGTGGAATCCAGCTCACACAAGTTTGGCTCCTAGCTTGCCGACGGATTTTATTATATAAATATAATATAAATATATAATTTATATAATTAATTATATATTATATTATATTTATATACATAATTAATTTGTGACTTTCGGTCCGTTGCGTCGTACGTTGAAAGCTGGTTCATGTCTCGGTTCCGGATTTTCGAACGTCCTTTCGTATAATTTAATATCTTGTACTTTGCGTTTTGCGTCTTGTACTCTTGTAATTTTTAGACGTTTCTCATCAATAATTTGAACCACTTTGATTGTACTTTGTATTTTTGAGCTTTTTGGTCGTTTGCGTCTTCAATTCGTCGAATCTGTCTTTTGTCTTCACCTTTTAATTTTTAAACAAATAGTCCTTGTAAATAGGAAAACTGCAACTAAAAGCTTGTCTTTCTTGAGGGATAATGCGATGAAATATATGTTCATTTTTAGCATTATCAAGGATCCCGGAATGATGGGGATATTCTTATATGCATATTGTGAATGTCGGTTACCAGGTCTTCAATCTATATGAATGATATTTTTGTCTCTTTGCATGGGACGTATGTTTATGAGAAATGAAAATATGAAATCTTGTGGTCTATTAAAATTATGAAATGATTATTTATGTTAAACTAATGAACTCACCAACCTTTTGGTTGACATTTTAAAGCATGTTTATTCTCAGGTATGAAAGAAATCTTCCGCTGTGCATTTTCTCATCTTAGAGATATTACTTGGAGTCATTCATGACATATTTCAAAAGACGTTGCATTCGAGTCGTTGCGTTTATCAAGATTATTATTAAGTCAATTATAGTTAGATATATTATGAAATGGTATTCCTGCCATCAACTTTTGATGTAATGAAAGATTGTCCTTTCAAAAACGAATGCAATCTTTGTAAAATGTATCATATAGAGGTCAAGTACCTCGCGATGTAATCAACTGTTGTGAATCGTTTATAATCGATATGGACATCGTCCGGATGGATTAGGACGGGTCTTCACAGTTGGTATCAGAGCAATGGTCTTAGCGAACCAGGTCTTGAATTAGTGTGTCTAACTGATAGTCATTAGGATGCATTAGTGAGTCTGGACTTCGACCGTGTCTGCATGTCAAAAGTTTTGCTTATCATTTTTGTCGGAAATCATCTGCTTATCATCCTTAGGAAATTACCTACTCATTATTCTTAGCCTAGACACGTTTTACTGCATTGACTGCATGAATAGTATATAGACAAAATTCATATCTTAGCGTATCTGTTACTGTAGACTTTGCCTGATATTTCTCGTAAATTTCTCCTTAATTTAAGGGATCCTGGTACTATATATATCTATGCAAATTATTCATTGAGAATACCATCCAACTAGCAATTGCTGTCAATAAACTCTTCAAAAAAAAAAAAAAAATCTTTCCTGAGATCGCGTAAGATGACCTCTACGAATCGACCAAGTTCCTCTGACTCCGAAGACAGTGTGACAGGAGCACACCAACCAATCAACTACCGTGATTACTGGAGAAAATGGGGGTGGGTTCGCGACATACTCACCCTATGGAGAAGGGAAGAAGGTACTCCATATCATGAATCGAATCTACCACCTAACCTTGGAGTACTTGACCCGCTCACCGGCGAACCCGTTCGCAACACCGTTTATACCCTATTTGCAAGAATTTTTCGTCTTGAAGCTACCATTAACGGAACTAGAGAAAATATCCGACCTCTATCTCACACTGATAATCAATCAGGGTTAGTAAAAGAAGTTAGAGAACTCCGAGC
The DNA here is from genome assembly GCF_046630445.1 of Rutidosis leptorrhynchoides. Classification (NCBI taxonomy): domain Eukaryota; kingdom Viridiplantae; phylum Streptophyta; class Magnoliopsida; order Asterales; family Asteraceae; genus Rutidosis; species Rutidosis leptorrhynchoides. Next base: position 553,496,843 of record NC_092335.1, on the reverse strand, counting down.
TCGAGTATTAACTTTAGAGAGCACGATACACAATTTGCAAGCACCAGCAGTATCATCAACACCAGTAACATCACCAGCCTCTGCACCAACGGCACCAGTACCACCAACAACACAAGTTTCAACAATCCATGCCTCAACATCTCATTTTGTACCTCGAGTATAATCATCGTTCTACGTATCGTTCTACATTAATTATCTTCGTTCTTCATGACGATTATGTAATCTCTAATGTTTGAGAGATTATGCATTCTTGTTCTAACGGTAAATCAAATGAGTTTAATATTATGTTAACTCATTAAATCCATGATTTCATCTGAAGAAAATATATATGTATATATGTTTCATAAAGATTGTAATTAAAAATTCTTTTGTACAAACTGTTAATGGTGAAAATATTTTAACGGGTAGGTAATACCCGAAGAATATTTAGATTTCACATTAATAAGTACACTGTATATTCTTCGAATCTGAATCAACAATCATTTACTATCCTACTTACATCCATAGACATACGTATTCGTTCACCACAAAATAATCATTTTCATTCAATTTCATATTTGGATTTTGATTTATCAGAATTCAACAAGTGGCATAATGAAGAAAACATTTGACAAAATAAAATCTGTTAGAAACAAACAAATTAACTATGAGAAATTTTGTTAAGAATCCACGCTAACTGTTCCTAGCTAATTGTTCCTAGCTAACTGATTACATTTTATTTTATCGCAATTTATTTATCGCAGTTTATTTATCGCAATTTATATTCTCGTTATTTTATTTATCGTCATTTAATTTCTGTATTTATTTTACGCACTTTAAATATCGGGACACGTATACAAGGTTTTGACATATCATATCGACGCATTTATATATATATTATTTGGAATAACCATAGACACTCTATATGCAGTAATGAACGAGTTCTCTATACAGGGTTGAGGTTGATTCTATAATAATATATATACTTTGAGTTGTGATCGAGTCTGAGACATGTACACGGGTCACGATACTTATTAATTAATTCGAATATTATAAATTAAACTATATATGAATTATTGGACTGTTAACTGTGGACTATCGACTGTGGACTATCAAGATTGGACAATTAAAAATGAATTAAAATATTAATTATAACATATGAAACTAAACAATTCTTCAAGTTTGTCACTTGATTTCATCTTAAACCTCATTTGTATCTTGACAATTACAATCTGCGTTCAAACCTTTCAAGATTCTTGAAAACACCTCAATCGAGAGGATGAATCAACTACACCTCATCTACGGAAGGAAATATTTATGCATATAATTATGCACCTGAAAACTCTCGGAACCTGAGTAAATGTTTAACACATATCTGTGCTAATTTCTTTAGTGTTATTATTACCCAAAATAACTTGGTAATTCCTTTCAAAGTAGCAAATTTTGTCATAGCTCCAGCAAGTCAACTTCGACTTTCATTCGGATTAGACTTATTATAGCCTTGATGTATAAGTCTGCCTTTCGTCATCGTTGTCGGGGAACCTTTTATATTCCGCCACATTAGCAGTAAACTTACCAGCAACTTCATTACTCATTGACTTAAGTGTAATGACCCGCACTTTTTCGATCATTCTATACTTGTAAGATTAATATTTACATAAATTAAACCTTACCAACATGATAAGCAATCCAAATTGTTAAGATTTATGTTTTTGAAAAGAGTTTTACACAACGTTTGACCGTCTAGTTTGACCGATGATATCACGAACTATATAACATATGATAATTATACGTTTGTGTATATATATGTATATATACATATTTAACATGATCTAAGAATGTTTTAATATCTCATTTTGTATTAATAACAATAAGTTATATGTATATTTTGAAACTACTAACTTAAGTTTTCAAAACGATAACCATACGCAACGTTATTTGACTTAAATACTTATGACCTATAATGTTTATACATATATCGTATAAGTAATGAATTTAATCACTTTTAAGAACTTAAATACATAAAACCATATAAGTGTATTCACAAAAGATAGCTATATTTGAATCCTCATTCCATTTTTCACAAAATTTCTATACGTATATCTAGAGTATATGTACTCGTATCATACGCAGCTTCTAGATGTATTTACTATTGGTATATACCAATAAAAATCTACTCCTTAGCAGCCTTAAATAATTAAGAAACATGTGGAACCAACCATTTGTCAAGTAGCATGAATTATTTAGCAAGAAAACAAAGTTAGGTATTTTTTTTTTCCTTTATAACCTAAAAACGTTTTTATGCATGCACACCATTTCTTCACCCCATTTTCTCATACTTACACTTCCATTTCTCTCTCAAAATACTCTTAACTTCATACTTGATCATCTCCAAGCATTTTCTCCATCATTTAGCTTCAAAAACAACACTTAAATCTCATAAGAAAACCTTACAAAAACACTTCAAGAAATCCTTCCAAGAACACAAACTTACTTCCAATCTTTCATCCAATTCCATCACCCTTTTGGTTCTAGGTTCTTACTCCTCTTTTACAGAAACCTTGTCCAAGGAACTTGAGGTAGTATCTATGTTCATAACCTTATTCGATTCATATATATATAGCTATCATATTTTGTGGTATACAATTTTAACAACAAGAACATAGTTTGAATGTTTTCAAACTTATTTGCAAACTAAATAGATTCTTCTAACTTAACTTTTAAAATACTTCAAGACCTGTAATATAACTTAAATATATGCTAATTTAACAAGGTATAACTTGGTTTTTCAAAGAACACCTTAAAAACTGTTTTTACGACGTCGGAGTGTAACCGGGGGCTGTTTTGGGTTGGATAATTAAAAACCATCTTAAACTTTGAATTGAAGGTTTATGTTCTGGAAAAATGATTTTTACTATGAATATGGTAACACGTAAAAATTTCATGATTTAATTCAAAGTATAAGTATTTTTAGAAAAATAATCATTTAAGGTTGCCTACATAAAGGAAAAGGTTTAACTTCATAAGTTTCACTAAAGTTTCACCTATGCCGTGTGATTTTGAATACAAACTAAGATATTTACAGTTCATAGTCTTAAAGAGGAACTCGATCCAAGGAGATGGCAAGTTGAATCAACGAAAACGGAGTTGTAACGAAGAAACTATGACCGAAACAAAATTGGCTATCCAAGACTAGTTTAACTTCGGGATTAATTGGAGAAAATTAAAATAAATCACATCTTTTTAAGATAACATGATATTTTATATATATGTACTCATAATTCAATTTTATATGGTTCAGGATCACCCGTAAACAACACGAGAAGATTAATCATAAGATCCCATGTTTGTACGCAACACGTCATTTGACAACACCGGTACTTTATGTACGCAACACGTCATTTGACAACACCGGTACCGTGGGTCAAGATTAATCTCGACCAATACATATACGTTGGGGGTTTTATTTATTTCGTTGGGGGTTTATTAAACATCTAAATATGAACCATTAAAATTGAATTACTAACAACGAACTGCTAACTACGGACTAAGGAATTATAAAAAGTATTAAAAGTATAACAAGAATATATATGTGACGTTGTTTAAAAAGAAAAGGTATTGATATATTATATATGGATAGGTTCGTGATATCAACCGGGAGACCAAGTCAAAATATATATATCTTCAAGACGAAAGTGAGTATATAGTCCCACTTTTAAACTCTAAATATTTCGGGATGAGAATACATGTATTTTATGTTTTACGTTATGGACACAAGTAACTGAAAAATATATATTCTACGTTGAGTTGTACCACTGGCATACTTCCCTGTAGCTTGGTAACTAATATTTACAGCGGTATTGTAAACGCGAATCCTGTTGATAGATCTATCGGGCTTGACAACCCCAACCGGACTGGACGACCAGTATTCAACGGTTGCACAGTACTTCGTTTCGTGACTACACTTGGTACAGTGTAGTAAGATTTCATATTAAAGGGAATATGCGACGTGATTAATTGTTAAGTATGGTTACCAAGTGCTCAACCACTTAGAATATTTTTATTAAACTGTTTATATACGAAATCTTGTGGTCTATATATATATTGCTGCCGGCACTAAACCTATATCTCACCAACTTTATGTTGACGTTTTAAACATGTTTATTCTCAGGTGATAATTAGAAGTTTCCGCTGCATTATGTTGAATTTGAGCAGGATCTTGCGTACGCATATTTGTGTCAAAAATAAGACTGCATATCCAAGAACTTGTGTTGTAAAATATGCTAGAAATCGTGTTGTTATCATCATTTGTAAAGTTTGTAAGTCGAAGATTATCGCTAAACGATAATCATCTTTATTTCGTCCAAAGCTTGTATCAAAAATAAGAATCATGGTTTGTAATGTATAATATATGCAGTTTTTCTTTTAAAAATGTCGCATATAGAGGTCAATACCTCGCAATGAAATCATACGTTATCTAACACGTTCTTACGGTTAAGGACGGGTTATGACATGTGGTATCAGAGCGGTGGTCTTAGCGAACCAGGTTTGCATTAGTGTGTCTAACTGATAAGTCGTTAGGATACATTAGTAAGTCTGGACTTTGACCGGGTCTGATTTAAAAACCATTGCTTATCATTGTTGGTTAAAATTTATATGTAAATATTATGTAGTACTAATGGGTTAGTTGTTGTGTGATAGATGTCGGGCTCAAAACTTGTTATCACATTCAGCGACTCCGAACCAGAATCTTCAGATGGTGTTCCAGTCATTAACCTATCCGATGACGAAAATAATATCTTTGGGGAAGACTCACAAATTCCGGATGAACCGACTATAGAGAACCCGGAAAGTGAACCCGAGGAGGAAAGTGAACCCGAGGAGGAAAGTGAACCCGAGGAGGAAAGTGAACCCGAGGAAGAAATACAGGAAATTACAAAAGAAGAGTTCGAACTAGGAAAGAAACGAAAGGCTAATGAATTAGAAAATTCAAATCCTGAGTTTAATAAGGATGATGTGGCACCAACTCCACTAGACACTACCACCCCTATTCCCGCTATTCCTATTCGTTCTATCCCGGCATCCAGTTCTTCAGTCCCACAGCCAAAATATAGGCAGACAGCCAGGATAAGCGTTAAGCGATTCTTTGAACCTAAACGTCCTAGAAAGTAGACCAAACGATGCGCTGCCGTATTAAACCATGGGATCATATAATGTTTTGTATAATATTATTAGTGTGGTTTGCTTAATGTTCGATGTAAGATAAGCATATGTAAAATAGTGAAGTGTGAAATGCAATAATTTTCCATGGTTAAGTATTATTTAGATGGTAGTAATTGATTCTGTACTAAGCTATTAAGTATGGACATTAACGGGTAGGTACTACCCTAGATATAATTATAAAACGCTAATAAGAAGAAAAGGCTTTTATAATAATACCTGGTTCATATTATTAATAAGCTATAATGTACTGTAAATATACACTACATCTATAATATTCCATGTGAATAATTATTTTCTTTTCATTCTTATAAAAGAATATGGCGCGATTGAACCGAATGACGGAACAAGAAATCCAGGAACTCATCAATCAGCGAGTGAACGACAGAATGTTATGGGTCGAGGCTGCAAGAGGTGCTGCAGTTAACCCAAATCCTCGTGTGGGGTGCACTTACAAAACTTTTCAAGCTTGCAAGCCCTCATCATTCAGTGGAACAGAAGGACCGATCGGTTTAACTCGATGGATAGAAAAGATGGAGACTGTGTTTAAAATCAGTGGTTGTGTTGAAAAGGACATGACCAAGTATGCATCATGCACTTTACAAGATAGTGCACTCACGTGGTGGAAAAATTATGTGAAGGCTGTAGGAGGAGATGTAGCTTATGATACTCCGTGGGAAGAATTCAAAACAATGTTAATCAATGAATATTGTCCAAGGAACGAGGTTAGGAAGTTGGAAGATGAGTTACGAAGTCTGAAGGTTATTGGTACTGAAATCACCAACTACAATCAGCGATTCATGGAATTAGTTTTGCTATGTCCTGAATTGGTTCCAACCGAAGAACGGAAGATTGAAATGTACAAAGATGGTTTGCCCAAAAAGGTCAAAGCAAATGTTACAGCATCGAAACCTAAGACAATTCATGAAGCTATAACCATGGCAAACGAGCTAATGGATCAGGTCATCATGGATAAGAAAGTATCCAATACTGATATGAAGGTATCAGGTAACAAAAGAAAGTGGAATGGAAATTATGATCGAGGTAACCAACAACAATCTTTTAAGAAACAAGAAAACACGCAAGGTACGGGTAGTGGTTTAAGCTTTGGTTATAAAGGACAAAATCCTTTATGCAACCGATGCCACAAACATCACTCTGGTTACTGTAATGTGGTATGCAACAAATGTAATCGAAAGGGTCATCTTGCTGAAGATTGTAGGGCTCTCGTTACAAATACAAATGGTACCAAGACTCCTGCCACCAATGCAAATAGAACTGCTTTGGCTACCATTACTTGTTTTGGGTGTGGAAAACAAGATCACTATAAGAGCCAGTGCCCGAATCCAGAGAAGAATATCGGACCTGCACGTGGAAGAGCATTTGTTATTAATGCTAAAGAGGCATGTGAAGACCCGGAGCTTGTTACGGGTACGTTTACCATTAATAACTTATCCGCATCTATTATATTTGATACTGGTGCTGATAGAAGTTACGTGTGTAGAGACTTTCACGCTAAATTGAATTGTTCATCATTACCTCTCGATGCTAAGTACATGATTGAGTTAGCTAATGGTAAACTAATTAAAGCCGATAAAATTTGCCGTGATTGTAAAATAAATTTAGCCGGAGAAACGTTTAAAATTGACTTGATACCCGTAGAATTAGGAAGTTTTGATGTAATAGTCGGCATGGACTGGATGTCCAAAATAGGAGCTGAAGTTGTGTGCGCCAAGAAGGCAATTCGCATTCCTCGTAAGGATAAAACGCCAGTAATGATTTATGGAGAGAAGGGTAACTCAAAGCTAAAACTCATTAGTTATTTGAAAGCTCAAAAGTGCTTGAAGAAAGGGTTCTATGCTATCTTAGCACATGTTAATAAAGTCGAAACAAAGGAAAAAGTGAAGAGCATCAATGACGTGCCTGTGGCAAGAGATTTTCCTGAAGTCTTTCCGGAAAAGTTGCTGGGATTACCTCCATTTAGATCTGTAGAATTTCAAATAGATTTAGTACCAGGAGCTGCACCAGTGGCTCGTGCTCCATATAGACTTGCACCGTCCGAGTTAAAAGAACTTCAGAGTCAGTTAAAAGAATTACTGGATCATGGATTCATACGACCAAGTACTTCACCGTGGGGAGCTCCGATTCTATTTGTTAAAAAGAAAGATGGATCTTTTAGGATGTGTATAGATTATCGTGAATTAAATAAGTTAACTATCAAGAATCGGTATCCACTACCGAGAATTGACGACTTATTTGATCAACTCCAAGGATCATGTGTGTACTCAAAAATTGACTTAAGGTCGGGCTATCATCAATTACGTGTCAAAGAAGAGGACATTCCGAAAACTGCTTTTCAGACACGTTATGGTCATTACGAATTTTTGGTCATGCCGTTTGGGTTGACAAATGCGCCAGCTGTATTCATGGACCTCATGAATCGAGTTTGTAGTCCATATTTAGATAAGTTTGTTATCGTTTTCATTGATGATATTCTTATCTATTCCAAGAGTGAGCAAAAGCATGAGCAGCATTTAAGGTTGATATTAGAGTTGTTGAGAAAAGAACAGCTATATGCTAAATTTTCTAAATGTGCTTTCTGGTTGAAAGAAGTGCAATTTCTTGGCCACGTTGTTAGTAGCAAAGGAATTCAGGTTGATCCAGCAAAAATTGAAGCCATTGAAAAATGGGAGACTCCTAAGACACCAACGCAGATACGCCAATTTTTGGGTTTAGCCGGTTATTATAGAAGGTTTATTCAAGATTTTTCCCGAATAGCTAAGCCGTTGACAGCGTTAACGCAAAAAGGGAAGAAATATGAATGGACTTCTGAGCAGGAGAGTGCATTTCAATTACTAAAGAAGAAGTTAACTACGGCGCCTATTTTATCGTTACCAGAAGGGAACGATGATTTTGAAATATATTGTGACGCTTCGCGACAAGGTTTTGGTTGCGTTCTTATGCAACGAAAGAAAGTTATTGCATACGCATCCCGACAATTGAAGATTCACGAGCGGAATTATACGACGCATGATCTAGAACTGGGAGCAGTCGTGTTTGCATTGAAGATATGGAGACACTACTTGTATGGGGTTAAATGCACTGTGTTTACTGATCATAAAAGCCTTCAACATATTTTTGATCAGAAACAGCTGAACATGAGACAACGTAGGTGGGTCGAGTTAATAAACGACTATGATTGTGAAATTCGTTATCATCCCGGGAAGGCGAACGTGGTGGCCGATGCTTTAAGCAGAAAGGAACGAGAACCAATTCGAGTACGAGCGATGAACATAAAAATTCGCATGAATCTCAACTCACAAATCAAAGAAGTTCAACGAGAAGTACTTACTAAAGAAAATATAGGAAATAAAATAATGAAGAAGTATGAGAAGCAACTCGTTATGCGGGAAGATGGAATTCGATATTTTGCAAATCGTATTTGGGTACCGAAGTTGGGTGGATTAAGGAAGTTGATATTAAATGAGGCACATAAGACAAGATACTCGATACATCCTGGAGTTGGAAAGATGTACCAAGATCTTAAGACACATTATTGGTGGCCTAATTTAAAGACAGACGTTGCAACATATGTTGGGGAATGTTTAACTTGTTCCAAAGTCAAAGCTGAACACCAGAAGCCGTCAGGGTTACTTCAACAACCAGAAATCCCAGAATGGAAATGGGATGGTATTACCATGGATTTCATCACGAAGTTACCAAAGACTGCCTGGGGATACGACACCATTTGGGTGATTGTTGATCGTCTCACCAAGTCTGCACACTTCTTGCCTATAAAGGAAACGGATAGAATGGAGAAACTATTACGATTGTATATAAAGGAAGTTGTTTCAAGGAATGGAATACCTATTTCCATTATATCCGATCGTGATAGTAGATTTACATCAAAGTTCTGGCAATCACTACAGGAGGCCCTAGGAACTCGTTTGGATATGAGTACCGCGTATCATCCGCAAACCGACGGGCAGAGTGAAAGAACGATTCAGACTCTTGAAGACATGCTCAGGGCATGTGTGATCGATTTTGGAAACGGATGGGATAAATATCTACCATTAGCAGAATTCTCGTATAATAATAGTTATCATGCGAGCATTAAAGCTGCGCCATTCGAAGCATTGTACGGAAGGAAGTGTAGATCTCCTATTTGTTGGAATGAAGTAGGAGATCGACAATTAACTGGTCCCGAGATCATACACGAAACGACTGAGAAGATAGTACAAATCAAGGAGAGATTGAAAACAGCCCGTAGTCGCCAAAAGAGCTACGCCGATGTTCGAAGGAAACCATTAGAGTTTCAGATCGGTGACATGGTTATGTTAAAGGTGTCACCTTGGAAAGGTGTAATACGTTTTGGAAAAAGGGGTAAACTAAACCCAAGGTATGTAGGCCCGTTCAAGATCATCGAACGCATTGGACCGGTAGCTTATCGACTCGAGTTACCGCAACAACTCGCCGGAGTACATAATACCTTTCACGTCTCAAACCTTAAGAAGTGTCTTGCAAAGGAAGACCTCACCATTCCTCTTGAAGAAATCCATGTCGACGAGAAACTACAATTCATCGAAGAACCAATCGAAATCATGGATCGTGAAGTTAAACGGCTCAAGCAGAGCAACATACCGATCGTTAAGGTTCGTTGGAATGCTCGAAGGGGTCCCGAGTTTACTTGGGAACGAGAGGATCAAATGAAACAAAAGTATCCACACTTGTTTCCCGATGACGCAAAATAGGTACAATTTTAAAATTTCGGGACAAAATTTATTTAACGGGTAGGTACTGTAATGACCCGCACTTTTTCGATCATTCTATACTTGTAAGATTAATATTTACATAAATTAAACCTTACCAACATGATAAGCAATCCAAATTGTTAAGATTTATGTTTTTGAAAAGAGTTTTACACAACGTTTGACCGTCTAGTTTGACCGATGATATCACGAACTATATAACATATGATAATTATACGTTTGTGTATATATATGTATATATACATATTTAACATGATCTAAGAATGTTTTAATATCTCATTTTGTATTAATAACAATAAGTTATATGTATATTTTGAAACTACTAACTTAAGTTTTCAAAACGATAACCATACGCAACGTTATTTGACTTAAATACTTATGACCTATAATGTTTATACATATATCGTATAAGTAATGAATTTAATCACTTTTAAGAACTTAAATACATAAAACCATATAAGTGTATTCACAAAAGATAGCTATATTTGAATCCTCATTCCATTTTTCACAAAATTTCTATACGTATATCTAGAGTATATGTACTCGTATCATACGCAGCTTCTAGATGTATTTACTATTGGTATATACCAATAAAAATCTGCTCCTTAGCAGCCTTAAATGATTAAGAAACATGTGGAACCAACCATTTGTCAAGTAGCATGAATTATTTAGCAAGAAAACAAAGTTAGGTATTTTTTTTTTCCTTTATAACCTAAAAACGTTTTTATGCATGCACACCATTTCTTCACCCCATTTTCTCATACTTACACTTCCATTTCTCTCTCAAAATACTCTTAACTTCATACTTGATCATCTCCAAGCATTTTATCCATCATTTAGCTTCAAAAACAACACTTAAATCTCATAAGAAAACCTTACAAAAACACTTCAAGAAATCCTTCCAAGAACACAAACTTACTTCCAATCTTTCATCCAATTCCATCACCCTTTTGGTTCTAGGTTCTTACTCCTCTTTTACAGAAACTTTGTCCAAGGAACTTGAGGTAGAATCTATGTTCATAACCTTATTCGATTCATATATATATAGCTATCATATTTTGTGGTATACAATTTTAACAACAAGAACATAGTTTGAATGTTTTCAAACTTATTTGCAAACTAAATAGATCCTTCTAACTTAACTTTTAAAATACTTCAAGACCTGTAATATAACTTAAATATATGCTAATTTAACAAGGTATAACTTGGTTTTTCAAAGAACACCTTAAAAACTGTTTTTACGACGTCGGAGTGTAACCGGGGGCTGTTTTGGGTTGGATAATTAAAAACCATCTTAAACTTTGAATTGAAGGTTTATGTTCTGGAAAAATGATTTTTACTATGAATATGGTAACACATAAAAATTTCATGATTTAATTCAAAGTATAAGTATTTTTAGAAAAATAATCATTTAAGGTTGCCTACATAAAGGAAAAGGTTTAACTTCATAAGTTTCACTAAAGTTTCACCTATGCCGTGTGATTTTGAATACAAACTAAGATATTTACAGTTCATAGTCTTAAAGAGGAACTCGATCCAAGGAGATGGCAAGTTGAATCAACGAAAACGGAGTTGTAACGAAGAAACTATGACCGAAACAAAATTGGCTATCCAAGACTAGTTTAACTTCGGGATTAATTGGAGAAAATTAAAATAAATCACATCTTTTTAAGATAACATGATATTTTATATATATGTACTCATAATTCAATTTTATATGGTTCAGGATCACCCGTAAACAACACGAGAAGATTAATCATAAGATCCCATGTTTGTACGCAACACGTCATTTGACAACACCGGTACTTTATGTACGCAACACGTCATTTGACAACACCGGTACCGTGGGTCAAGATTAATCTCGACCAATACATATACGTTGGGGGTTTTATTTATTTCGTTGGGGGTTTATTAAACATCTAAATATGAACCATCAAAATTGAATTACTAACAACGAACTGCTAACTACGGACTAAGGAATTATAAAAAGTATTAAAAGTATAACAAGAATATATATGTGACGTTGTTTAAAAAGAAAAGGTATTGATATATTATATATGGATAGGTTCGTGATATCAACCGGGAGACCAAGTCAAAATATATATATCTTCAAGACGAAAGTGAGTATATAGTCCCACTTTTAAACTCTAAATATTTCGGGATGAGAATACATGTATTTTATGTTTTACGTTATGGACACAAGTAACTGAAAAATATATATTCTACGTTGAGTTGTACCACTGGCATACTTCCCTGTAGCTTGGTAACTAATATTTACAGCGGTATTGTAAACGCGAATCCTGTTGATAGATCTATCGGGCTTGACAACCCCAACCGGACTGGACGACCAGTATTCAACGGTTGCACAGTACTTCGTTTCGTGACTACACTTGGTACAGTGTAGTAAGATTTCATATTAAAGGGAATATGCGACGTGATTAATTGTTAAGTATGGTTACCAAGTGCTCAACCACTTAGAATATTTTTATTAAACTGTTTATATACGAAATCTTGTGGTCTATATATATATTGCTGCCGGCACTAAACCTATATCTCACCAACTTTATGTTGACGTTTTAAACATGTTTATTCTCAGGTGATAATTAGAAGTTTCCGCTGCATTATGTTGAATTTGAGCAGGATCTTGCGTACGCATATTTGTGTCAAAAATAAGACTGCATATCCAAGAACTTGTGTTGTAAAATATGCTAGAAATCGTGTTGTTATCATCATTTGTAAAGTTTGTAAGTCGAAGATTATCGCTAAACGATAATCATCTTTATTTCGTCCAAAGCTTGTATCAAAAATAAGAATCATGGTTTGTAATGTATAATATATGCAGTTTTTCTTTTAAAAATGTCGCATATAGAGGTCAATACCTCGCAATGAAATCATACGTTATCTAACATGTTCTTACGGTTAAGGACGGGTTATGACATTAAGTCTCTTCGAAGAACCATTATATTTGTTCATTAAAACTTTATCATATATTCGTCTGCATCTTGTAACGAGTATTGCCATACCAATTATCGGGAATCAGCAATCAGTATTTTGAATCTTGTAAAAATCCTACAACAATAGTTATAGGTATACATATAATCTTTATCTATTAGAATTATGACCTTCCATTCTGAAATTTTGAAAAGCACCCATTCTACGAATCAATACTCGGAATGCTGAAAAAGCTGAATGAAGCAGTAAAAACTGTAAACGACCCTAACAGCCAGAAGTTTGATAATAAAGAATAGTATGTTGGAAAAGCTCAGAAAGGGTGGAACGGAAAAAAAAATGGATTGAGCTAAGCACGAAGGAGGCCAAAGACAAATACAAGAACCAAACCCTATAGTCAAAGAATCCAGGTAATTCTGGATCAGATGAAATCTTTAGAGAATATCCTGCTCCGGAGTCATGTTAAAATCCTGTGAAAAATCTTTCTTCATCAACCATCAAACTTAGAAATTCCAAAATATCATCATAAATATCTTCGATATTTCTGAAGATATTTTCATGACTCTTCTTGTCTGAAATTAGTTATCTCTTTGTGTTATCTGTATTACATAATGAAGGAAACTAATTTAGTTTCTAAATTTCTTTAAAAAAAAATCGAGTTTGAATTATGAATGATTTTGAATTAGTGTTGGAAATTGATGCATGAGTTAGTATAATATAATTACACTTGATCAACGTGATTATATTACAGTAAGTCATGCTGAGTTTCTAATGAAACGTGATGATTCACAGGCTCTAACATCATCATGTGCCATGTTACATGACTCTTATATTCTATTTAAACCTCTAAAATATCAAGAAAATATTTCTTGATGATTCGGTATTTTCCAGGGTATTCTGGTAATTTAACCAATCAAGATCGTGCCATTACCATTCCTTCCTTAGAACATTAACAATGTTCATTTTGAAACTTATATCTGCGAATTTTTGACCATTACAAGAGATGTCTAACCGCAAGAAGAAGAAACGAAGGGACAAAGTTCTGAAATAGAAATTGGAGTATAAATTGCAGCAAATAGGAGAGAGTATTAACTGTGGATGACAATGATTATAGGAAACAGAAATAGGGACATTGAAAAATAAGGGGAGATACAAAGCTCGATAACAACGTATAAATTACAAACCGTGGATATTAATAGGAATAACAATATAAAGACACGGTATAATTAAGAATAGTATCACCTCAAGGTTATATTAAAAGTAAATAGATTTTTCTGGTGGAGAATTGAAAAGAAGGATGACAGAAATGATAATTAGGAAAATATTAGGGATTAGAACTGGACTAAGCATTTTCATAATCTTTTGGATGTATGATTTAAGAAAGAAAGTATAGGAATGGTGAGAATAATAGAACGAAAGAGTTTAATTTATAATGGAAATATCAGACAGAGTAACCAAGGCAGATCACCGTATTTAATTATAGAGATCTTAATTTCCTTATTCGCCGAAGAATCAAATCTTTTAGATTTCGAATAATTTCTTTAAATTCTCTTGAATTCCGGAATTCAACCAAGACTACGTCAAAAGTTGAATCTATATCTCAATCTGTTGTGACAGTTTCATTCGTACACTTCATCTAATCGAATCGTTTTATTTATATTAGTCAATAATGATAAAACTCAATTTATCAACTCATATTTGTCATGAAAATATTTTTTATTGTTAATCATGACCACCTCACTCAAATTTCGGGACGAAATTTCTTTAACGGGTAGGTACTGTGATGACCCGGGAATTTCCGACCAAATTTAAACTTAATCTTTATATGTTTCTGACACGATAAGCAAAGCCTGTAAGATTGAGTCTCAAAAAGTTTGAACTGTTTCATATATGCAATTATCCTTCGACCGCTTCCGACGATTCGCGAACCACTATCTGTAAGTAGATACATTTATAATTAAATATATGAGTATATAATAATAGTTTGATATATAATTTAAAATATTATATGATTTAATAATCATAATTAATTATGTAAAAAATAAAATAAAATAAAAATACGATATAATTAAATTGCTATGGAAATGAAATTATTTGTATATCTAATGTATATTAAATATAATTATTAAATAATTTAATTGTTAGAATCAACTATATAAATAAAATAATATGTGACATGATAGTATTATTAAACCTATATATATATATATATGTATGTATGTAAAATATACATATATGGTTTCGACTTTATTTAGTAAGCAATACTAGCACTCGCTCATTATTTCGATTGATACTAAACAAGTAAAATGAGAGCTTGTGAGTATATTAAAATAAATATTAGGCGAACCTTTTTGATCACGAGTTTCACATTTAATGACGGAAATAAATAAAGATAATTAATATAAATTTGGGAGTTTTTAGGAAGACTTTTATTTTAAACTGTTTAGCAAATGAGCACGAAATCCTGTACGAGAAAGAATATCTAAAAAATAATTGACGACGGCTTAACTATTGGTTTTTAATTCACACGTTTTATTCTTTAATTATTATTATATTATTTATTTATTCACGTCGACATGCAAAGAGTTGATTTTGAGCTGTAAAGGTGAACTCACTAATTTGTTTACTGGTGATTTTTGTTTCAACTCATAAAGTATCGATTACATTTTAATATTATTAATATACATAGATAGATGATAGGAATAACTAGATAAAAATAAAAAAAGCTTCATCATCTTTATTAATCAAAAACCATCATCCTCATCTTTCTTCTCTTCTCCAACACCCTTGAGCTACAAATCAATTCCACTACCACTTGTATTCCTTCTATTACTTGTTACCCGTGTTTTTGTTATCAATGAACAACGAAACCCATTTCCATATTTGATCACCACCCTTTCAACACAATCATCATGTTTTAATGCTGCTGCTAAACTGCTCACCACCCTGTTAATGTTCTCATTTCATATCGGAAAATCACCACAGTCCACCACTCTCTCTCTCTCTCTCTCAAACTATATCACTCTCTCTTTCCTATTTTACTCGATAACCGTCATCAAACACTATCACGAAAATCGTTGTTATGCTACAGCCGTTGTGAAGTTTCTGTTTCTGATTAGGTTCATCAATCACCACCAAATCAACCCATAAATCACCACCTTACCACCTCCGTTACCCCATCACCAAAACCACCTTCAACCCGCCACACATTTAATCATGTAAACCACCACCTGAAGTGTTTTGTTACTATAACCGCCACCATCATACAAAGTTACTGCTACTACCACGATTCTACTTCTATCTTGGTTTATACTCTTCGAATACCCTCATCAAATCATGGTCGTAAACTGCTGCAGCAGTGTTTTCCGGTTCCTGTCAAACGAAACCAACACCACCTCATCACTTTCACAACCTAACCATTGACCACCAACAACTAATATTCATACTCGTTTTTCTTTTTCTTTTTTTCTGTTCAATGTTCGAAACCCATAAGCAACTCCAACCATAGCCGTTTATTGCTATTTCCTTTTCTATTGTTCGGTTATATAATCAAAAAGTAAAAGCCTTTTGTGGCCGACCACTATAAATCAAAAACCCCACTTATACACAAAATTGATACTAGTCAGAGAAGTTAATTAAACTTGATTAAATTGTTTTAATTAAACTACTTGCTACGTGTTCTAAATGGGGCCGAGAGTTTTTATTTTGTTAAGTATAGGGCCGTGTTGTTTGAGTTAGTGGGACAAGCTGGATCATCATTATCTCTATACTAGCAGCGATTATTTTATGAACGAAGGAATGAATTTGTGGTCTATTATAAGAACAAACAAATGATAAGTGGCCGACCCAAAATGTGTCACTTACATGACAAGTTATTATATTATATTTTTTTTGATGATATTTGATGGGAATGATGGTGCATGGTATGATAGAAGTAATGATACAGAGATGGGATATGTTGAGTTAAGTTAGAGTTCATAACAGAAAAACATAATAGCTTGGATGGTAGGGGTGTTTGTGCTTGAACAAGGAGTCCTGGGTTCGAACCCAGGCCACTGCATTTTTTTTTAAATAACAAGAGAAGCTGTGGGCCGTGATCTGTTATGATTGTTGGGCCGTATATAGTATGATGATTGGGCCGAGACTAGGAAGTCTGTTGAGTCGTGAGGATCCATGTAGATGTTGGGCCGAAATAAAAGGAAATTGGGTTAAATATAGATTAGGTGTAATTAAATTCAGGAAATCCGAAATGGAGTAATGGGTTGAGGGTGTTTGCGTTATCCGAGAGGTCTTGGGTTCAATCCCCGCTTATGGCGTTTTCTCTTTAGAAAAGATTTTGAGGTAGTTTACTTATTTATCATTATTATTATTATTATTATTATTATTATTATTATTATTATTATTATTATTATTATTATTATTATTATTATTATTATTATTATTATTATTATTATTATTATTATTATTATTATTATTATTATTGTTGTTGTTGTTGTTGTTGTTGTTATTTTCCTAAGTATTATTAATGACATAACTTGTATTAGAATAAGTACTATTAGTATATTGACTAAGATTATTGATATTAGTAACATTATTAGTATCATTATTTTAAGAATTAACACTCTTATTAAAACTATCATTTTATATATAAAAATTATCATTTCTAGTATTATTATTAATATTATTAGTAGTAATATTATTTTTACTATCATATTTTATTTGAAGTATCATTATTATGAAAATTCTAACAATTAATAGAGCTACCATTTTTTTTATTTAAAATTATCATTTTCATTATTATTATCATATTATAACAAATAAAGATTTTTGTACAATATATATATATATATATATATATATATATATATATATATATATATATATATATATATATATATATATATATATATATATATATATATATAGTATATAATTTAAGTTATAATATATAGATAAAATGTAGTGCAAATTCTATATAAATTACAACACTAAATATATAAATATTATATAAATATTAGATGTAATTATTTGATTACTATTATATGTGTTAATATATACATAAATGCTATAGGTTCGTGAATCCGAGGCCAACCCTGCATTGTTCAGTTGTTCAATATCATTATATGTATTTTTACTACAAAATACAGTATGGTGAGTTTCATTTGCTCCCTTTTTAAATGCTTTTGCAATATATATTTTTGAGACTGAGAATACATGCGCTGCTTTTATAAATGCTTTACGAAATTGACACAAGTGATCAAAACTACATTCTATGGTTGGATTATTAAACCGAATATGCCCCTTTTTAGTCTGGTAATCTAAGAATTAGGGAACAGACACCCTAATTGACGTGAACTCTAAAGATAGATCTATCGGGCCCAACGAGCCCCATCCAAAGTACCGGATGCTTTTGTACTTCGAAATTTATATCATGTCCGAAGGAGGATCCCGGAATGATGGGGATATTCTTATATGCATATTGTGAATGTCGGTTACCAGGTGTTCAATCCATATGAATGATATTTTTGTCTCTATGCATGGGACGTATGTTTATGAGAAATGGAAATATGAAATCGTGTTTTAATATGTATTCTGTAGTGACCCGAACTTTTCCATGTTTATATATATATTAAATGAAATTGTTATTTACATGATTAAGTGTTTCCAACATATTAAGCAATCAAACTTGTTAAGACTTGATTAATTGAAATAGGTTTCATATAGACAATTGACCACCCAAGTTGACCGGTGATTCACGAACGTTAAAACTTGTAAAAACTATATGATGACATATATATGGTTATATATATAGTTAACATGATATTATGATAAGTAAACATATCATTAAGTATATTAATAATGAACTACATATGTAAAAACAAGACTACTAACTTAATGATTTTGAAACGAGACATATATGTAACGATTATCGTTGTAACGGCATTTAATGTATATATATCATATTAAGAGATATTCGTACATCATAATATCATGATAATATAATAATTTAAAATCTCATTTGATATTATAAACATTAGGTTAACAACATTTAACAAGATCGTTAACCTAAAGGTTTCAAAACAACACTTACATGTAACGACTAACGATGACTTAACGACTCAGTTAAAATGTATATACATGTAGTGTTTTAATATGTATTCATACACTTTTGAAAGACTTCAATACACTTATCAAAATACTTCTACTTAACAAAAATGCTTACAATTACATCCTCGTTCAGTTTCATCAACAATTCTACTCGTATGCACCCGTATTCGTACTCGTACAATACACAGCTTTTAGATGTATGTACTATTGGTATATACACTCCAATGATTAGCTCTTAGCAGCCCATGTGAGTCACCTAACACATGTGGGAACCATCATTTGGCAACTAGCATGAAATATCTCATAAAATTACAAAAATATGAGTAATCATTCATGACTTATTTACATGAAAACAAAATTACATATCCTTTATATCTAATCCATACACCAACGACCAAAAACACCTACAAACACTTTCATTCTTCAATTTTATTCATCTAATTGATCTCTCTCAAGTTCTATCTTCAAGTTCTAAGTGTTCTTCATAAATTCTACAAGTTCTAGTTTCATAAAATCAAGAATACTTCCAAGTTTGCTAGCTTACTTCCAATCTTGTAGAGTGATCATCCAACCTCAAAAAATCTTTCTTATTTACAGTAAGATATCTTTCTAATACAAGGTAATACTCATATTCAAACTTTGATTCAATTTCTATAACTATAACAATCTTATTTCGAGTGAAAATCTTACTTGAACTGTTTTCATGTCATGATTCTGCTTCAAGAACTTTCAAGCCATCCAAGGATCCTTTGAAGCTAGATCTATTTTTCTCATTTCCAGTAGCTTTATCCAGAAAACTTGAGGTAGTAATGATGGTCATAACATCATTCGATTCATACATATAAAGCTATCTTATTCGAAGGTTTAAACTTGTAATCACTAGAACATAGTTTAGTTAATTCTAAACTTGTTCGCAAACAAAAGTTAATCCTTCTAACTTGACTTTTAAAATCAACTAAACACATGTTCTATATCTATATGAGATGCTAACTTAATGATTTAAAACCTGGAAACACGAAGAACACTGTAAAACCGGACATACGCCGTCGTAGTAACACCGCGGGCTGTTTTGGGTTAGTTAATTAAAAACTATGATAAACTTTGATTTAAAAGTTGTTCTTCTTGAAAAATTATTTTTCTTATGAACATGAAACTATATCCAAAAATCATGGTTAAACTCAAAGTGGAAGTATGTTTTCTAAAATGGTCATCTAGACGTCGTTCTTTCGACTGAAATGACTACCTTTACAAAAACGACTTGTAACTTATATTTCCAACTATAAACCTATACTTTTTCTATTTAGATTCATAAAATATATTTCAATATGAAACCATAGCAATTTGATTCACTCAAAACGGATTTAAAATGAAGAAGTTATGGGTAAAACAAGATTGGATAATTTTTCTTGTTATAGCAACGTGAAAATTGGTAACAAATCTATATTAATCATATCCTAGCTAAATTATATTGTATTATACATGTATTCTAATATATTATGTAATCTTAGGATACCATAGACACGTATGCAAATGTTTTGACATATCATATCGACCCATGTGTATATATTATTTGGAACAACCATAGACACTCTATATGCAGTAATGTGGGAGTTAGCTATACAGGGTTGAGGTTGATTCCAAAAATATATATACTTTGAGTTGTGATCTAGCCTGAGACGTGTATACACTGGGTCGTGGATTGATTCAAGATAATATATATCAATTTTTTTCTGTACATCTAACGTTGGACAACTAGTTTTAGGTTACTAACGAGGACAACTGACTTAATAAACTTAAAACATCAAAATGTATTAAAAGTGTTGTAAATATATTTTGAATATACTTTGATATATATGTACATATTTGTTATAGGTTCGTGAATCGACCAGTGGCCAAGTCTTACTTCCCGACGAAGTAAAAATCTGTGAAAGTGAGTTATAGTCCCACTTTTAAAATCTAATATTTTTGGGATGAGAATACATGCAGGTTTTATAAATGATTTACAAAATAGACACAAGTACGTGAAACTACATTCTATGGTTGAATTATCGAAATCGAATATGCCCCTTTTTATTAAGTCTGGTAATCTAAGAATTGGGGAACAGACACCCTAATTGACGTGAATCCTAAAGATAGATCTATTGGGCCTAACAAACCCCATCCAAAGTACCGGATGCTTTAGTACTTCAAAATTTATATCACATCCGAAGGGTGTCCCGGAATGATGGGGATATTCTTATATATGCATCTTGTTAATGTCGGTTACCAGGTGTTCACCGTATGAATGATTTTTATCTCTATGTATGGGATGTATATTGAAATATGAAATCTTGTGGTCTATTGTTACGATTTGATATATATAGGTTAAACCTATAACTCACCAACATTTTTGTTGACGTTTAAAGCATATTTATTCTCAGGTGAATATTAAGAGCTTCCGCTGTTGCATACTAAAATAAGGACAAGATTTGGAGTCCATGTTTGTATGATATTATGTAAAAACTGCATTCAAGAAACATATGTCGATGTAATATAATTCTATTGTAAACCATTATGTAATGGTCGTGTGTAAACTGTATATTTTAGATTATCATTATTTGATAATCTACGTAATGCTTTTGAAACCTTTATTGATAAAATAAAGGTTATGGTTGTTTTAAAAATGAATGCAGTCTTTGAAAAACGTCTCATATAGAGGTCAAAACCTCGTAACGAAATTAATTAATATGGAACGTTTATAATCAATATGAACGGGACATTTCAGTTGGTATCAGAGCGTTGGTCTTAGAGAACCAGAATTTTGCGTTAGTGTGTCTTATCGAGTTTGTTAGGATGCATTAGTGAGTCTGGACTTCGACCGTGTTTACTTGAAAAATGATTGCTTAACAAATTTTGTTGGAAACTATATATTTTTAACATGTGAATATTATGTGATATATTAATCTCTTAACGCGTTTGATATTATATGATAGATGTCTACCTCTAGAACAAGTCCCATTGACTCACCTAATAATAATGAAGAGTCAAATGTAAATTGAAATGATTCGTGGACTGATTCACAAGTTCCCGAAGAGGAACCGGAAGAAGAGTCGGAACCGAAAGAAGAATCGGAACCGGAAGAAGAATCGGAACCGGAAGAAGAAATAGAACCAGTGGGGGAAATAATAAAACGGTTAAGTAGAAGAAAATCCTCAACCAACCCACCAAAGTTAATTATGGTCAATGGTGTTTTCGCCAAGGAAGCAAAGTATTGGGAGGATTACCAATTCTCCAATGAATCGGATCCCGACAAGGATTCCGATGATGTTATAGAAATTACTCCAACACAATTTAATAAGGCAAAAGAGAACAATAAGGGAAAGGGCATAAAAATAGAGAAATTTGATTCCAAACCCGATGAACTTTATATGTATCATCAACACCCGTATTTCTTAAGTTGTGACAATAACCCAGGAACCTCTAAACCACCAGGTTTTTCTAAACCAATGTGGAAAACGACGGCTCGTATTAGGGGAACATCATATATCCCTAGAAACTTGGCAAAACGAACCAAAACCGAAGAAGAAGAAACGAGCGAGTCGGAATAAGATAGTTGTATTCGTGTGGTGTAATATATGTAATATAGTGTGCTTATGCTTTATGATATATGTAAAAATTGTTTGTATTAATAAGTATTTTTTTTATGAATCTAACTCTTGTCTATTTTACAGTATAAAAACACAAAATGGATAGACAACCCAATATTTTAAGAGACCTACCCGGAGACATGATTGATGAAATCTTGTCTAGAGTCGGTCAGAATTCCTCGGCACAACTATTTAAGGCGAGATCAGTTTGTAAGATATTCGAAGAACGTTCCAAGAATGCCTTGATTTATAAAAGGCTTTCGTTCGAAAGATGGGGGATATCACATTGGGAAATTCGTAAGTTATGATGTGTTTACTTTGACGCATATATTGCGGGGAACCCAAATGCTATTTTACGCAACGGGTTAAGAAATTATTTTGACTCAATATATCCGAATATAGGACTTCGTGATTTAGAAAAAGCGGCTAACATGCAACATAAAGAAGCTTGTTATGCTTACGGGTTAGTAATGTTCGCTTCTCACCAAAGTGAGAACAAGAACATCGGGCTACAACTATTAAACAAAACGTTCCGACAAGTGACGGAGTCGGTAATTGGGGTAAGAAATGAGGTTTTTAGGTTATTACGAGACTGTTGGTCATTACGTGACCTTCATCCTTTTGACGACGTTACAACACATTGTCTTACTATCGGTCACAACGGTTATGTTCCACAAAACCAAGGATGGGAAGTGGTATTAGTAAAACCAGAATGCATGACTTGTTTCTGGACGTATGAATTACGTGTCTTTATTGCCTTTGCTGAACGCCTTATTTATTAACTAGAATTATCTTCGCAACTACTTTGTATCAAAGTTTTATGCGCTATATTTCATGCTATATGTAAAAAAAAAGCGGTATTGTAAGTTTGCAAGTTATTGTATAAAGGTTTGAATATGATTTTTTTTTTTTTTTTTTTTGTGATTAGTTTTTCATATAGAATTGTAGTAGTTGAAATGGTATGTTAGCTACTAAGTATGAACTTAACGGGTAGGTACTACCCGAATTAAAGAGTATAAAATGCTAATATGAAGAAAGAGCTTTTATACATAAGTTCATATTACGCTACGAAATACTATTGACTACTCTTGATATTCTATATGATTAACTCGTTTCATTTGACTATTTTGAAGGAAATGGCACCGACTACTCGACACACCTTGAATATGAGCGAAGAGGAATTTCGTGCCTTTCTTGCTTCAAACATAGATGCAGTACAGGCTGCGCTACATACCAACAATAACCTTGGATCTAGCAGTACAAGAAATCGTGTAGGATGCACTTACAAAGAATTCACTACCTGCAAACCTTTGGAATTTGATGGAACCGAAGGACCAATCGGATTGAAACGGTGGACCGAGAAGGTCGAATCGGTGTTTGCCATAAGTAAGTGTACTGAAGAGGACAAAGTGAAGTAAGCTACACATACCTTCACAGGTTCTGCGTTAACATGGTGGAATACCTATCTAGAGCAAGTGGGACAAGATGATGCTTACGCACTACCGTGGTCAGCATTCAAGCACTTGATGAACGAGAAGTACCGTCCCAGAACCGAGGTCAATAAGCTCAAGACAGAACTTAGAGGGTTACGAACCCAAGGATTTGATATTACCACGTACGAAAGACGATTCACAAAATTATGCCTATTGTGTCCGGGAGCGTTCGAAGATGAGGAAGAGAAGATCGACGCGTTTGTGAAAGGATTACCGGAAAGAATCCAAGAAGATATAAGTTCACACGAGCCAGCCTCCATACAACAGGCATGTAGAATGGCTCACAAACTAGTGAACCAGATTAAAGAAAGAATTAAAGAACAGACTGCTGAAGAGGCCAATGTGAAGCAAGTCAAAAGAAAGTGGGAGGAAAACGGTGATAAGAATCACCATTACAACAACAACAGCAATTACAACAATAATCGCAACAACTATCCCAACAATAGCAACATCAATCGCAACTACAACAAACGGCCCAACAACAACAACAACAACAGCAACAACAACAACTACAACAATAATCCCAACAACAATAATAACCGCAACAACAACAACAATCAGAAGCAGCTATGCCAAAGGTGTGAAAAGTATCACTCGGGGTTTTGCACCAAATTTTGCAACAAGTGTAAAAGAAATGGTCATAGCGCGGCGAAGTGTGAGGTCTACGGACCAGGGGTTAACAGAATGAAAGGAACAAATGGTGTCGGAACGAGTAATGGCGGAGCAAGTTATGCCAATGTAGTTTGTTATAAATGTGGAAAACCGGGCCACATTATTAGAAATTGCCCGAACCAGGAGAACACGAATGGACAAGGCCGCGGAAGAGTTTTCAATATTAATGCGGCAGAGGCACAGGAAGACCCGGAGCTTGTTACGGGTACGTTTCTTATTGACAATAAATCTGCTTACGTTTTATTTGATTCGGGTGCGGATAGAAGCTATATGAGTAGAGATTTTTGTGCTAAATTAAGTTGTCCATTGACGCCTTTGGATAGTAAATTTTTACTCGAATTAGCAAATGGTAAATTAATTTCAGCAGATAATATATGTCGGAATCGAGAAATTAAACTGGTTAGCGAAACATTTAAGATTGACTTGATACCAGTAGAGTTAGGGAGTTTTGATGTGATAATCGGTATGGACTGGTTGAAAGAAGTGAAAGCAGAGATCGTTTGTTACAAAAATGCAATTCGCATTATACGAGAAAAAGGAAAACCCTTAATGGTGTACGGAGAAAAGGGCAACACGAAGCTACATCTTATTAGTAATTTGAAGGCATAAAAACTAATAAGAAAAGGTTGCTATTCTGTTCTAGCACACGTCGAGAAAGTACAAACTGAAGAAAAGAGCATCAATGATGTTCCCGTCGCAAAAGAATTTCCTGATGCATTTCCGAAAGAATTACCGGGATTACCCCCACATCGATCCGTTGAATTTCAAATAGATCTTGTACCAGGTGCTGCACCAATAGCTCGTGATCCTTACAGACTCGCACCCAGCGAGATGAAAGAACTACAAAGCCAATTACAAGAACTTTTAAAGCGTGGTTTCATTCGACCAAGCACATCACCGTGGGGAGCTCCTGTTTTGTTTGTCAAGAAGAAATATGGTACATTCAGGTTGTGTATCGACTACCGAGAGTTAAACAAACTTACCATCAAGAATCGCTACCCACTACCAAGAATCGACGACTTATTTGATCAACTACAAGGCTCGTCTGTTTATTCAAAGATTGACTTACATTCCGGGTATCATCAAATGCGGGTGAAAGAAGATGATATTCCAAAGACTGCTTTCAGAACACGTTACGGTCATTACGAGTTTATGGTCATGCCGTTTGGTTTAACTAATGCACCAGCTGTGTTCATGGACCTTATGAACCGAGTGTGTGGACCATACCTTACAAGTTTGTCATTGTTTTCGTTGATGACATACTTATCTACTCAAAGAATGACCAAGGTGAACATTTTAGAAAGGTGTTAGAAGTATTGAGGAAGGAAGAATTGTACGCTAAGTTTTCAAAGTGTGCATTTTGGTTGGAAGAAGTTCAATTCCTCGGTCACATAGTGAACAAAGAAGGTATTAAGGTGGATCCGGCAAAGATAGAAACTGTTGAAAAGTGGGAAACCCCGAAAACTCCGAAACACATACGCCAGTTTTTAGGACTAGCTGGTTACTACAGAAGGTTCATCCAAGACTTTTCCAGAATAGCAAAACCCTTGACTGCATTAACGCATAAAGGGAAGAAATTTGAATGGAAGGATGAACAAGAGAAAGCGTTTTAGTTATTGAAGAAAAAGCTAACTACGGCACCTATATTGTCATTGCCTGAAGGAAATGATGATTTTGTGATTTATTGTGACGCATCAAAGGAAGGTCTCGGTTGTGTATTAATGCAACGAATGAAGGTGATTGCTTATGCGTCTAGACAATTGAAGATTCACGAACAAAATTATACGACGCATGATTTGGAATTAGGCGCAGTTGTTTTTGCATTAAAGACTTGGAGGCACTACTTATATGGGGTCAAAAGTATTATATATACCGACCACAAAAGTCTTCAACATATATTTAATCAGAAACAACTGAATATGAGGTAGCGTAGGTGGATTGAATTGTTGAATGATTACGACTTTGAGATTCGTTACCACCCGGGGAAGGCAAATGTGGTAGCCGACGCCTTGAGCAGGAAGGACAGAGAACCCATTCGAGTAAAATCTATGAATATAATGATTCACAATAACCTTACTACTCAAATAAAGGAGGCGCAACAAGGAGTTTTAAAAGAGGAAAATTTAAAGGATGAAATACCCAAAGGATTGGAGAAGCATCTTAATATTCAGGAAGACGGAACCCGGTATAGGGCTGAAAGGATTTGGGTTCCAAAATTTGGAGATATGAGAGAAATGGTACTTAGAGAAGCTCATAAAACCAGATACTCAATACATCCTGGAAAGGGGAAGATGTACAAGGATCTCAAGAAACATTTTTGGTGGCCGGGTATGAAAGCCGATGTTACTAAATACGTAGGAGAATGTTTGACGTATTCTAAGGTCAAAGCTGAGCATCAGAAACCATCAGGTCTACTTCAACAACCCGAAATCCCAGAATGGAAATGGGAAAACATTACCATGGATTTCATCACTAAATTGCCAAGGACTGCAAGTGGTTTTGATACTATTTGGGTAATAGTTGATCGTCTCACCAAATCAGCACACTTCCTGCCAATAAGAGAAGATGACAAGATGGAGAAGTTAACACGACTGTATTTGAAGGAAGTCATCGCCAGACATGGAATACCAATCTCTATTATCTCTGATAGGGATGGCAGATTTATTTCAAGATTCTGGCAGACATTACAGCAAGCATTAGGAACTCGTCTAGACATGAGTACTGCCTATCATCCACAAATTGATGGGCAGAGCAAAAGGACGATACAAACGCTTGAAGACATGCTACGAGCATGTTTTATTGATTTCGGAAATAGTTGGGATCGACATCTACCGTTAGCAGAATTTTCCTACAACAACAGCTACCATTCAAACATTGAGATGGCGCCGTTTGAAGCACTTTATGGTAGAAAGTGCAGGTCTCCAATTTGTTGGAGTGAAGTGGGAGATAGACAGATTACGGGTCCGGAGATAATACAAGAAACTACCGAGAAGATCATCCAAATTCAACAACGGTTGAAAACCGCCCAAAGTCGACAAAAGAGCTACGCTGACATTAAAAGAAAAGATATAGAATTTGAAATTGGAGAGATGGTCATGCTTAAAGTTGCACCTTGGAAATGTGTTGTTCGATTTGGTAAATGAGGGAAATTAAATCCAAGGTATATCGGACCATTCAAGATTATTGATCGTGTCAGACCAGTAGTTTACCGACTTGAGTTACCTCAACAACTCGTGGCTGTACATAACACTTTCCACGTCTCGAATTTGAAGAAATGTTTTGCTAAAGAAGATCTCACTATTCCGTTAGATGAAATCCAAATCAACGAAAAACTTCAATTCATCGAAGAACCCGTCGAAATAATGGATCGTGAGGTTAAAAGACTTAAGCAAAACAAGATACCAAATGTTAAGGTTCGATGAAATGCTCGTAGAGGACCCGAGTTCACCTGGGAATGAAAAGATCAGATGAAGAAGAAATACCCGCATTTATTTCCAGAAGATACGTCAACACCTCCAACTGCTTAAAATTTCGGGACGAAATTTATTTAACTGGTAGGTACTGTAGTGACCCGAACTTTTCTGTGACGACCCGGGAATTTTCGAGTAAATTTAAACTTAATCTTTATATGATTCCGACACGATAAGCAAAGTCTGTAATGTTGAGTCTCGAAAATTTTGGAACTGTGATCATATAATCAATTACCTTTGACTGTACCGACGATTCACGAACACATGTTTGTAAATAAAAATGTATATATGAATATAATTATAAGTAGATATATATTTATATAATATTTTGAATTAATAAAGTATACTTTAATTTAAAATGTAAAAGGATACTTAGTATAATTAAGTTATTGTTAAAATAACTATATATATACATGTTATTATGAACCTATATATTATTTCTAAAGAATATATATATATATATATATATATATAATATATAGATATAGAAATTTAAAACATGCAAGTTTGTTATATCTTTTTATTACTAGTATTATTATTAGATATTATTACTACCATTATCATTAACGACCATTATTATTAAAATTTATTATTGTTATTATCAATAAGATACAAGTTATTACCATTATCATTAAAATCATTATTGTTATTATAAATACTATTAGAAAAAAAAATACAATTTATTATTATTATCATTAATAATAATATTATTATCATTCTTATGACTTTAGGTATCATTTATAAGATTATTATTATCATTTTTATTATTATTATTATAATTATCATTATTATTTTTAGTATTATTATTAATATAATAATCAATGTTATTAATACTATTAGTATTATTTTTGACTAGTAATATATTTATAATTATTTTTATGATTATCAGTATTATTATTAATAATTTATACATTTATATTTATAAACTTTTGATATTAAAATTATAAAAACCAGATGTGCACGTCCCTTTCTGTTCTATTATTTTTTTTCTTTCAAGCACTCGATTCCCTTTTGTCCTTAAGCTTCTTGTAAGATCGAATCAAATCACAATGCGTACCAAATCAGATTTTGATTTAGATATTTGTTTAATTTTTAATTAATTGTTATACCTCCTGCCTGTTCGAGTTAAAAATTTGAAATCAATTGTCAATACGAAACAAAAGGCGATTATGTCATCTGTACTAGCTCAAACTATTCGACTAACATCATTATATACAGCTAGACTCCACTACCACCACTTATATACTTCTGCTACCACCTTACTATTTATGTTTCTGATTTACTTCAAACCGCCACCTTCATCACTACCTTAATCTTCATTAACAAACACTCATTGACAACCAATATGACTCGTTGCAAAGACAACACCACCCTATCATCTTCCTCTCTTTTTTTCTTTTCTTTTTTCTATTCCTATAGGAAACCACTTTTAATTCTAATGCTAAGAGACTAGAACACTTTAGCATTCTATTATGTTTTTCTACCCCAAACCCAACTCTCTCTTGGTTGCAACTATTGTTGCAGACCCATGAAACCCATCAACTTGTTTCTACTTCCAAATGTCGACAACCTCACCACTAAACCGTCGAACTTCACCATCGTGGCCACCTTGAATCACCATGTCACCCTCATCAACTTGCAACCATCAAAACTGCCATGTTTCTGTTTGATGATCGAGAGTCAAGACAACCCAAACTGTAATTGGTTGTTTATATTTCTTGCTTTCCGTTTGATTGTAAACAACCACAAACCAACTACCAAAATTTGCTGCTGCTACTCGAAATTATAACCATCACAAACATCGCATACACATATATATATATATATATATATATATATATATATATATATATATATATATATATATATATATATATATATATATATATATATATATATATATATATATATATCCTTTTCACGAAACCCAAAGGATAGTGGATACCGACATTGAATCAACTTTAGCCTAGTGGAACGAATATTTGATTAAAGTGCCAAGAGAGGTAGACAAATTTCCTGCATGAAATCCATAAATTGAGGCAACATGTAACATACTTTTCCATTATTATATTAGTCAAGTGTCGACTAAACAAGTGGGTATCCAAGGAACTTCTTACCTTTTTAATTTTTTTATTATTCGTTCCATTACACTGGCCAGGAACCAAGATCGGTTTTATTTTATGCTATCAGACTGTAGTGGGCCATTTCTTTTTCTTTCGGTTTTACATTTTTTTTTTATCGATAACTGATCAAACCACGAAAACAATCAGACCTGTTGCAACTCTTGACCTCCTTCTGATCAAGCTGCTGTTCGAACAAGCAGCTTTCTGCTGTTACGTTTTCTGTTTATTCTGTTCAGCAAAAAAAAATATTATAATGATGACCCAATGAATGGAAGATGACGTGCTGATGACCACAATCTCAATATTTCGGTTACATTATTTCAATATAAACCGTAATCTTTTTATTTCACTTAGGCCACTTGAGGTGTAGATGGATTTGCAACATGGTGGACTCCTTTTAAATATAAATGGGCTTTATATTACTTGGGCTTCTTTAAACTTAAATGGACTGTTTTCAACTTGCTGTACGAAACCCACCAATTTGATGTTTATGAATATCGATGATATCATGATATAGATGGTGATGGATGTGAGTTATGATATTAATGATGATTACGGTTATGAATAGATGAAGATTATGATGATAATGAATTAAGATTCGATGATGATGTTAAATGGTGATGTTAAGGATTTGATGATGATGATCGAAATATGATATATGTTAAACAGTCTCATACATGTTAAATTAACAAAAGTACGAATTATTACAATAAGGTATCGAGTGGGTCAGTGGTTTGGAAGGAAAATTAGTAAGCGAGAGGTCCTGTGTTTGAGCCCGGGCAGTGGCAGTTTTATTTTTGGAAGTTTGTTAATTCTTCAAAGGTAGTATTATTATTATTATTATTGTTATTATTGTTATTGTTATTATTGTTATTATTATTTGAAAATTAATGATTATCATGATTATTAATATAATCTTGAGATTGTTATAAATATAGTATTATTATTATTATCATAATTACTAGTATTATAATTAGTATTGTAATTATTATTATGATGAATATGTTTAATATTATTATTATTATGAAAATAATATAAATTATTATTATTTTCATAGATATTAGTATTAATATTTTTTTATGAATAAAAATTAACATAAGTAATAATATTTATATTATCACAAGTATTATTATTATGTAATTACTAAAATCAGTATCATGACTATCATTAATAGTAAAATTAATATTTTACAGGTAATATTATTAATATCATATTATTATCATTAATAGAATTATTATTAACATTATTACCTTTATTAGTAATATTAAGTATTAGTATTATTATTATTTTTACCATTACTAAGATTATGGAAGTATTATTATAATTACTATTTTTAACAAACAAATAATGTATATATGTGTATAAGATATAAGAATATAGTTATTACATATAACATAACAAAATTTAATATTTTTATATATAATGAATATAGGTTATTAATATAAAAGTTATTTTACTAATAATAATATATATATTTGTTCGACTACAAGTACATGATTTAATATATATATGAATAATATAGGTTCGTGAATCCGAGGTCAACCCTACACTGGTTTAATGTCGTCATATGTATTTTTACTATAAAATACAGTATGGTGAGTTTCATTTGCCCTTTTTACTCTTTATATTTTTGGGCTGAGAATACATCCAATTGCTTTATTAACTATTTTACAATATTTATATGCGTGAGTTCATTTGCTCCCTTTTACTCTTTACATTTTTGGGACTGAGAATACATGCGCTGTTTTTTAAAACTGCTTTATTAAATGCTTTTGAAATATATTTTGAACTGCGAATACATGAAATGCTTTTATAAATGTTTGACGAGATATACACAAGAAAAACATTCCTCGAATGAATTATTGTGCAGACAGAAGTTTTGCGGATTATTATTGAATTATGTGGACATGATAATTGCCACCGTTGAATTATGTGGACATGATAATTGCCACCATTGAATTATGTGGACGTGATAATTGCCACCATTGAATTATGTAGATATGATGATTGCCATCAGTTGATGTGAATGTTATATATCGAGAGAATGATTTTATACATAGGTTATGTGTATGTTATTTTTGTGCACAAGATATGTGTACGGTTACCATGCAGTATTTAAATCTTGTGGTCTATCAAAATGATGAATTTTATTGTTTTATGATAAACTTATGAACTCACCAACCTTTTGGTTGACACTTTAAAGCATGTTTATTCTCATGTATGAAAGAAATCTTCCGCTGTGCATTTGCTCATATTACATGGAGTCGTTTATGGCATATAGAGGTCAGAACCTCGCAATGGGACCAACTGTTGAAGACTTCGTCCAGATGGATTAGGACGGGGCATTTCATTTTCCATGTTTATATATATATTAAATGAAATTGTTATTTACATGATTAAGTGTTTCCAACATATTAAGCAATCAAACTTGTTAAGACTTGATTAGTTGAAATAGGTTTCATATAGACAATTGACCACCCAAGTTGACCGGTGATTCACGAACGTTAAAACTTGTAAAAACTATATGATGACATATATATGGTTATATATATAGTTAACATGATATTATGATAACTAAACATATCATTAAGTATATTAATAATGAACTACATATGTAAAAACAAGACTACTAACTTAATGATTTTGAAACGAGACATATATGTAACGATTATCGTTGTAACGACATTTAATGTATATATATCATATTAAGAGATATTCGTACATCATAATATCATGATAATATAATAATTTAAAATCTCATTTAATATTATAAACATTGGGTTAACAACATTTAACAAGATCGTTAACCTAAAGGTTTCAAAACAACACTTACATGTAACGACTAACGATGACTTAACGACTCAGTTAAAATGTATATACATGTAGTGTTTTAATATGTATTTATACACTTTTGAAAGACTTCAATACACTTATCAAAATACTTCTACTTAACAAAAATTCTTACAATTACATCCTCGTTCAGTTTCATCAACAATTCTACTCGTATGCACCCGTATTCGTACTCGTACAATACACAGTTTTTAGATGTATGTACTATTAGTATATACACTCCAATGATCATCTCTTAGCAGCCCATGTGAGTCACCTAACACATGTGGGAACCATCATTTGGCAACTAGCATGAAATATCTCATAAAATTACAAAAATATGAGTAATCATTCATGACTTATTTACATGTAAACAAAAATACATATCCTTTATATCTAATCCATACACCAACGACCAAAAATACCTACAAACACTTTCATTCTTCAATTTTCTTCATCTAATTGATCTCTCTCAAGTTCTATCTTCAAGTTCTAAGTGTTCTTCATAAATTCTACAAGTTCTAGTTTCATAAAATAAAGAATACTTCCAAGTTTGCTAGCTTACTTCCAATCTTGTAGAGTGATCATCCAACCTCAAGAAATCTTTATTATTTACAGTAAGATATCTTTATAATACAAGGTAATACTCATATTCAAACTTTGATTCAATTTCTATAACTATAACAATCTTATTTCGAGTGAAAATCTTACTTGAACTGTTTTCGTGTCATGATTCTGCTTCAAGAACTTTCAAGCCATCTAAGGATCCTTTGAAGCTAGATCCATTTTTCTCATTTCCAGTAGCTTTATCCAGAAAACTTGAGGTAGTAATGATGGTCATAACATCATTCGATTCATACATATAAAGCTATCTTATTCGAAGGTTTAAACTTGTAATCACTAGAACGTAGTTTAGTTAATTCTAAACTTGTTCGCAAACAAAAGTTAATCCTTCTAACTTGACTTTTAAAATCAACTAAACACATGTTCTATATCTATATGATATGCTAACTTAATGATTTAAAACCTGGAAACACGAAGAACACTGTAAAACCGAACATACGCCGTCGTAGTAACACCGCGGGCTGTTTTGGGTTAGTTAATTAAAAACTATGATAAACCTTGATTTAAAAGTTGTTCTTCTGGGAAAATGATTTTTCTTATGAACATGAAACTATATCTAAAAATAATGGTTAAACTCAAAGTGGAAGTATGTTTTCTAAAATGGTCATCTAGACGTCGTTCTTTCGACTGAAATGACTACCTTTACAAAAATGACTTGTAACTTATATTTCCGACTATAAACCTATACTTTTTCTGTTTAGATTCATAAAATAGAGTTTAATATGAAACCATAACAATTTGATTCACTCAAAACGGATTTAAAATGAAGAAGTTATGGGTAAAACAAGATTGGATAATTTTTCTTGTTGTAGCAACGTGAAAATTGGTAACAAATCTATATTAATCATATCCTAGCTAACTTATATTGTATTATACATGTATTCTAATATATTATGTAATCTTGGGATACCATAGACACGTATGCAAATGTTTTGACATATCATATCGACCCATGTGTATATATTATTTGGAACAACCATAGACACTCTATATGCAGTAATGTGGGAGTTAGCTATACAGGGTTGAGGTTGATTCCAAAAATATATATACTTTAAGTTGTGATCTAGCCTGAGACATGTATACACTGGGTCGTGGATTGATTCAAGATAATATATATCAATTTTTTTCTGTACATCTAACGTTGGACAACTAGTTGTAGGTTACTAACGAGGACAGCTGACTTAATAAACTTAAAACATCAAAATGTATTAAAAGTGTTGTAAATATATTTTGAATATACTTTGATATATATGTACATATTTGTTATAGGTTCGTGAATCGACCAGTGGCCAAGTCTTACTTCCCGACGAAGTAAAAATCTGTGAAAGTGAGTTATAGTCCCACTTTTAAAATCTAATATTTTTGGGATGAGAATACATGCAGGTTTTATAAATGATTTACAAAATAGACACAAGTACGTCAAACTACATTCTATGGTTGAATTATCGAAATCGAATATGCCCCTTTTTATTAAGTCTGGTAATCTAAGAATTGGGGAACAGACACCCTAATTGACGCGAATCCTAAAGATAGATCTATTGGGCCTAACAAACCCCATCCAAAGTACCGGATGCTTTAGTACTTCAAAATTTATATCACATCCGAAGGGTGTCCCGGAATGATGGGGATATTCTTATATATGCATCTTGTTAATGTCGGTTACCAGGTGTTCACCATATGAATGATTTTTATCTCTATGTATGGGATGTATATTGAAATATGAAATCTTGTGGTCTATTGTTACGATTTGATATATATAGGTTAAACCTATAACTCACCAACATTTTTGTTGACGTTTAAAGCATGTTTATTCTCAGGTGAATATTAAGAGCTTCTGCTGTTGCATACTAAAATAAGGACAAGATTTGGAGTCCATGTTTGTATGATATTATGTAAAAACTGCATTCAAGAAACATACGTCGATGTAATATATTTCTATTGTAAACCATTATGTAATGGTCGTGTGCAAACAGTATATTTTAGATTATCATTATTTGATAATCTACGTAATGCTTTTGAAACCTTTATTGATAAAATAAAGGTTATGGTTGTTTTAAAAATGAATGCAGTATTTGAAAAACGTCTCATATAGAGGTCAAAACCTCGCAACGAAATCAATTAATATGGAACGTTTATAATCAATATGAACGGGACATTTCAGTTGGTATCAGAGCGTTGGTCTTAGAGAACCAGAATTTTGCATTAGTGTGTCTTATCGAGTTTGTTAGGATGCATTAGTGAGTCTGGACTTCGACCGTGTTTACTTGAAAAATGATTGCTTAACAAATTTTGTTGGAAACTATATATTTTTAACATGTGAATATTATGTGATATATTAATCTCTTAACGCGTTTGATATTATGTGATAGATGTCTACCTCTAGAACAAGTCCCATTGACTCACCTAATAATAATGAAGAGTCAAATGTAAATTGGAATGATTCGTGGACTGATTCACAAGTTCCCGAAGAGGAACCGGAAGAAGAGTCGGAACCGGAAGAAGAATCGGAACCGGAAGAAGAATCGGAACCGGAAGAAGAAATAGAACCAGTGGGGGAAATAATAAAATGGTTAAGTAGAAGAAAATCCTCAACCAACCCACCAAAGTTAATTATGGTTAATGGTGTTTTCGCCAAGGAAGCAAAGTATTGGGAGGATTACCAATTCTCCAATGAATCGGATCCTGACAAAGATTCCGATGATGTTATAGAAATTACCCCAACACTGGGTCGTGGATTGATTCAAGATAATATATATCAATTTATTTCTGTACATCTAATTATGGACAATTAGTTGTAGGTTACTAACGAGGACAGCTGACTTAATAGACTCAAATCTTTAAAACATAATAAAAATGGTTGTAATTATATTTTGATCATACTTTGATATATATGTACATATTTGTATAGGTTCGTGAATCGATCCGTGGCCAAGTCTTATTTCCGAGGAATGAAATATCTGTGAAAGTGAGTTATAGTCCCACTTTTAAAATCTAATATTTTTGGGATGAGAATACATGCAGGTTTTTATAAATGATTTACAAAATAGACACAAGTACGTGAAACTACATTCTATGGTTGAATTATCGAAATCGAATATGCCCCTTTTTATTAAGTCTGGTAATCTAAGAATTAGGGAACAGACACCCTAATTGACGCGAATCCTAAAGATAGATCTATTAGGCCTAACAAACCCCATCCAAAGTACCTGATGCTTTAGTACTTCGAAATTTATATCATATCCAAAGGGTGTCCCGGAATGATGGGGATATTCTTATATATGCATCTTGTTAATGTCGGTTACCAGGTGTTCACCATATGAATGATTTTTATCTCTATGTATGGGATGTGTATTGAAATATGAAATCTTGTGGTCTATTGTTACGATTTGATATATATAGGTTAAACCTGTAACTCACCAACATTTTTGTTGACGTTTAAAGCATGTTTATTCTCAGGTGAATATTAAGAGCTTCCGCTGTTGCATACTAAAATAAGGATAAGATTTGGAGTCCATGTTTGTATGATATTGTGTAAAAACTGCATTCAAGAAACATATGTCGATGTAATATATTTCTATTGTAAACCATTATGTAATGGTCGTGTGTAAACAGTATATTTTAGATTATCATTATTTGATAATCTACGTAATGTTTTTAAAACCTTTATTGATAAAATAAAGGTTATGGTTGTTTTAAAAATGAATGCAGTCTTTGAAAAATGTCTCATATAGAGGTCAAAACCTCGCAACGAAATCAATTAATATGGAACGTTTATAATCAATATGAACGGGACATTTCAGTTGGTATCCGAGCGTTGGTCTTAGAGAACCAGAAAATTGAATTAGTGTGTCTTACCGAGTTTGTTAGGATGCATTAGTGAGTCTGGACTTCGACCGTGTTTTTCTTCAAAAACGATTGCTTAACATTTTTTGTTGGAAACTATATATTAGTAACATGTAAATATTATGTGATATATTAATCGCTTAACGTGTTTGATATTGTGTGATAGATGTCTACCTCTAGTACAAATCCCATTGATTCACCTAATAATAATGAAGAGTCGAATATATTTTGGGAAGATTCACAAATTCCTGAAGAGGAACTGGAAGAAGAAGAACCGAAAGAGGAGGAACCGGAAGAAGATGAACCAGAAGAGGAGGAATCGGAAGAGGAGGAACCAGAAGAAGAGGTTCCAGAGGAAGAAATATTGATACCTATAGTAAATCGATTAAATAAAAGAAAATCCTCAACCAACAGACCAAAGTTAATAATGGTCAATAGTGTTTCCGCCGAGGAAGCAAAATATTGGGAAGATTACCAATTTTTCGATGAATCGGATCCCGATGAGGATTCCGATGATGTTATAGAAATTACCTCGACCCAATTTAATAAAGCGAAAGAAAATAATAAGGGAAAAGGTATAAAAATAGAGAAACCCGATTCCAACCCCGATGAACTTTATATGTATCGACAACATCCGTATTTCCTAAAATGTAACAATGACCCGGGAATCTCTAAACCACCAGGTTTTTCTAAACCATTGTGGAAAACGACAGCTCGTATTAGATGAACACCATATATTCCTAGAAAATTAGGAAAACGAACCAAGTCCGAAGAAGAAGAAACCAGTGATTCAGATTAGAAGGTTGTAATCATGTTGTGTATTATATGTATTGTAGTGTGCTTATGCTTTTATGTTCTATGTAAAAATTACTTGTATTGTTTGTTAATTATCTTTTACGAATATAATCCTTGTCTATTTTACAGTATAAAAACAAAATGGACGTTAAGGGTAGACAACCGAATATTTTAGAAGACCTACCAGAGGATATGATTGAGGAAATCTTGTCTAGAGTCGGTCAGAATTCATCAGCACATTTAGTTATGGCGAAATTAACTTGTCAAACATTTGAAAGACTTTCCAGAAATGCCTTAGTTTATAAAAGGCTTTCCTTTGATAGGTGGGGCATATCACATTGGGGAGACCGTAAGTTACGCCGTGTTTTCTTTAAAGCGTTAAATGCGGGGAACCCAAATGCAATTTTACGCTACGGGTTAAGAACCTATTTTGACTCAACATATCCCAACATAGGATTTCGTGAGTTAGAAAGAGCTTCTAACATGCAACATAAAGAAGCATATTATGCTTACGGGTTAGTGATGTTTGCTTCTTACCAAAGTGAGAAAAAGAACATTGGATTGCAACTTTTAAATAAAACCTTTCCACAAGTGACGGATTCAGTATTTGGGGTGAGAAACAAGGTTTTTAGATTATTACGGGGCTGTTGGACATTAAGAAACCCTCGTCCTTTTGATGACATTACAACATGCTGCCTAGCCAATGGTCATAACGGTTATTTTCCACAAGACCAAGGATGGGAAGTCGTCTTAGTAAAACCAGAATGCATGACTTGTTTCTGGACTTATGAATTACGTGTCTTTATTTCCTTTGCTGAACAACTTGCGTATTAACTAGATTTATCTTCAAAACTTTCCTGTATCATAGTGTACTGTATTTCATGTTATATGTAATATAGCGAAGTTCTAAGTTTGAAGAATATTTGTATGTGATATATTATTATAATCAGTTTTTCATATGGAATTGTAGTAGTTGAATTGTATATTAGCTACTAAGTATGAACTTAACGGGTAGGTAGTACCCGAATTTAAACTTATAAAACGCTAATATGAAGAAAAAGCTTTTATAAATGAGTTCATATTATGCTACGAGATACTATTGACTACTCTTAATATTCTGTATGATTAAATTGTTTCATTTGACTATTTTGAAGGAAATGGCACCGACTACTCGACACACCTTGAATATGAGCGAAGAGGAATTTCGTGCCTTTCTTGCTTCAAACATAGTCGCAGTACAGGCCGCGCTACATACCAACAATAACTCTGAATCTAGCAATACAGCTAACGGCGCAAGAAATCGTGTAGGATGCTCCTACAAGGAATTCACTGCCTGCAAACCTTCATAATTTAATGGGACCGAAGGACCAATCGGATTGAAACGGTGGACCGAGAAAGTTGAATCAGTGTTTGCCATAAGTAAGTGTGCTGAAG
Organism: Rutidosis leptorrhynchoides; assembly: GCF_046630445.1. NCBI lineage: Eukaryota > Viridiplantae > Streptophyta > Magnoliopsida > Asterales > Asteraceae > Rutidosis > Rutidosis leptorrhynchoides. The sequence continues at coordinate 553,456,909 of NC_092335.1, read as the reverse complement.
GAGACAAAGTGAAGTACGCTACACATACCTTCACAGGTATTGCGTTAACATGGTGGAATACCTATCTAGAGCAAGTAGGACAAGATGCTGCTTACGCGCTACCGTGGTCAGCATTCAAGCACTTGATGAATGAGAAGTATCGTCCCAGAACCGAGGTCAATAAGCTCAAGTCAGAACTTAGAGGGTTACGAACACAGGGATTCAATATTACTTCGTACGAAAGACGATTCACAGAATTGTGCCTATTGTGTCCGAGAGCGTTCGAAGATGAGGAAGAGAAGATCGACGCGTTTGTGAAAGGGTTACCGGAGAGAATCCAAGAAGATATAAGTTCACACGAGCCTGCCTCCATACAAAAGGCATGTAGAATGGCTCACAAACTAGTGAACCAGATTGAGGAAAGAATTAAAGAACAGGCGGCCGAAGAGGCCAACGTGAAGTTAGTCAAAAGAAAGTGGGAGGGAAACGGTGATAAGAGTCACCAAAACAACAACAACTATCCCAACAATCGCAACATCAATCGCAGCATCAACAAACGGCACAACAACAACTACAACAATCATCCCAATAACAATAACAACCGCAACAACAACAACAATCAGAAGCAGCTATGCCAAAGGTGTGAAAAGTATCACTCGGGGTTCTGCACCAAATTTTGCAAAAAGTGTAAAAGAAATGGTCATAGCGCGGCGAAGTGTGAGGTCTACGGACCAGGGGTTAACAGAACGAAAGGAACAAATGGTGTCGAAACGAGTATTGGCGGAGCAAGTAGTGTCGGAGCAAGTTATGCCAATGTAGTTTGTTATAAATGTGGAAAACCAGGCCACATTATTAGAAATTGCCCGAACCAGGAGAACACGAATGGACAAGGCCGCGGAAGAGTTTTCAATATTAATGTGGCAGAGGCACAGGAAGACCCGGAACTTGTTACGGGTACGTTTCTTATTAACAATAAATCTGCTTACGTTTTATTTGATTCGGGTGCGGATAGAAGCTATATGAGTAGAGATTTTTGTGCTAAATTAAGTTGTCCAATGACACCATTGGATAGTAAATTTTTACTCGAATTAGCAAACGGTAAATTAATTTCAACAGATTATATATGCCGGAATCGAGAAATTAAACTGGGTAGCGAAATATTTAAGATTGATTTGATACCAGTAGAGTTAGGGAGTTTTGATATGATAGTTGGCATGGACTGGCTGAAGGAGATGAAAGCAGAGATTGTATGTTACAAAAATACAATTCGCATTGTACGAGAAGAAGGAGAACCCTTAATGGTGTACGGAGAAAAGGGCAACACGAAGCTACATCTTATTAGTAATTTGAAGGCACACAAACTAATAAGAAAAGGTTGCTATGCTGTTCTAGCACACGTCGAGAATGTACAAACTGAAGAAAAGAGCATCAATGATGTTCCCGTCGCAAAAGAATTTCCTGATGTATTTTCGAAAGAATTATCGGGACTACCTCCACATCGATCTGTTGAATTTCAAATAGATCTTGTACCAGGAGCTGCACCAATAGCTCGTGCTCCTTACAGACTCGCACCCAGCGAGATGAAAGAACTACAAAGCCAACTGCAAGAACTATTAGAACGTGGTTTCATTCGACCAAGCACATCACCATGGGGAGCTCCTGTTTTGTTTGTCAAGAATAAGGATGGTACATTTAGGTTGTGTATTGACTACAGAGAGTTGAATAAACATACCATCAAAAACCGTTATCCACTGCCGAGAATTGACGACTTATTTGATCAACTACAATGCTCGTCGGTTTATTCAAAAATCGATTTACGTTCTGGATATCATCAAATGCGAGTAAAGGAGGATGATATTCCAAAAACTGCTTTTAGGACGTGTTATGGTCATTACGAGTTTATGGTTATGCCATTTGGATTGACTAACGCACCAGCTGTGTTCATGGACCTTATGAACCGAGTGTGTGGGCCATATCTTGATAAGTTTGTCATTGTTTTCATCGATGACATACTTATTTACTCAAAGAATGATCAAGAGCACGAAGAACACTTGAGAAAAGTGCTAGAAGTATTGAGGAAAGAAAAATTGTACGCTAAGTTTTTAAAGTGTGCATTTTGGTTGGAAGAAGTTCAATTCCTCGGTCACATAGTGAACAAAGAAGGTATCTAGGTGGACCCGACAAAGATCGAAACTGTTGAAAAGTGGGAAACCCCAAAAACTCCGAAGCATATACGTCAATTTTTAGGATTGGCTGGTTACTACAGAAGATTCATCCAAGATTTCTCCAAAATAGCAAAACCCTTGACTGCATTAACGCATAAAGGGAAGAAATTTGAATGGAAGGATGAACAAGAGAAGACGTTTCAGTTATTGAAGAAAACGCTAACTACGGCACCTATATTGTCATTGCCTGAAGGGAATGATGATTTTGTGATTTATTGTGATGCTTCAAAGCAAGGTCTAGGTTGTGTATTAATGCAACGAACGAAGGTGATTGCTTATGCGTCTAGACAATTGAATATTCACGAGCAAAATTATACAACTCATGATTTGGAATTGGGTGCTGTTGTTTTTGCATTAAAGACTTGGAGGCATTATTTATATGGGGTCAAAAGTATTATATATACCGACCACAAAAGTCTCCAACATATATTTAATCAGAAGCAACTGAATATGAGACAGCGCAGGTGGATTGAATTGTTGAATGATTACGACTTTGAGATTCGTTACCACCCGGGGAAGGTGAATGTAGTAGCCGACACTTTAAGTAGAAAGGACAGAGAACCCATTTAAGTAAAATCTATGAATATAATGATTCACACTAACCTTACTACTCAAATAAAGGAGGCGCAACAAGGAATTTTAAAAGAGGGAAACTTAAAGGATGAAATACCCAAAGGATCGAAGAAGCATCTTAATATTTGGGAAGACGGAACCCGGTATATGGCTGAAAGAATTTGGGTACCAAAATTTGGAGATATGAGGGAAATGGTACTTAGAGAAGCTCATAAAACTAGATACTCAATACATCCTGGAACGGGGAAGATGTACAAGGATCTCAAGAAACATTTTTGGTGGCCAGGTATGACAGCCGATGTTGCTAAATACGTAGGGGAATGTTTGATGTGTTCTAAGGTCAAAGCGGAGCATCAGAAACCATCAGGTCTACTTCAACAACCCGAAATCCCGGAATGGAAATGGGAAAACATTACCATGGATTTCATCACTAAATTGCCAAGGACTGCAAGTGGTTTTGATACTATTTGGGTAATAGTTGATCGTCTCACCAAATCAGCACACTTCCTGCCAATAAGAGAAGATGACAAGATGGAGAAGTTAGCACGACTGTATTTGAAGGAAGTCATCTCTAGACATGGAATACCAATCTCTATTATCTCTGATAGGGATGGCAGATTTATTTCAAGATTCTGGCAGACATTACAGCAAGCATTAGGAACTCGTCTAGACATGAGTACTGCCTATCATCCACAAACTGATGGGCAGAGCGAAAGGACGATACAAACGCTTGAAGATATGCTACGAGCATGTGTTATTGATTTCGGAAACAGTTGGGATCGACATCTACCGTTAGCAGAATTTTCCTACAACAATAGCTACCATTCAAGCATTGAGATGGCGCCGTTTGAAGTACTTTATGGTAGAAATTGCAGGTCCCCGATTTGTTGGAGTGAAGTGGGGGATAGACAGATTACGGGTCCGGAGATAATACAAGAAACTACCGAGAAGATCATCCAAATTCAACAACGATTGAAAACCGCCCAAAGTCGACAAAAGAGCTACGCTGACATTAAAAGAAAAGATATAGAATTTGGAATTGGCGAGATGGTCATGCTTAAAGTTTCACCTTGGAAAGGCGTTGTTCAATTTGGTAAACGAGGAAAACTAAATCCAAGGTATATTGGACCATTCAAGATTATTTGAGTTACCCCAATAACTCGCAGCTGTACATAACACTTTTCACGTCTCAAATTTGAAGAAATGTTTTGCTAAAGAAGATCTCACTATTCCGTTAGACAAAATTCAAATCAACGAAAAACTTCAATTCATTGAAGAACCCGTCGAAATAATGGATCATGAGGTTAAAAGACTTAAGCAAAACAAGATACCAATTGTTAAGGTTCAATGGAATGCTCATAGAGGACCCGAGTTCACTTGGGAGCGTGAAGATCTGATGAAGAAGAAATACCCGCACCTATTTCCAGATGATTCGTCAACACCTCCAACTGCTTAAAAATTTCGGGACGAAATTTATTTAACGGGTAGGTACTGTAGTGACCCGAAATTTTCCATGTTTATATATATTAAATGAAATTGATATTTGCATGATTAAGTGTTTCCAACATTTTAACCAATCAAACTTATTAAGACTTGATTAATTGAAATAGGTTTTATGTAGACAATTGACCACCCAAGTTGACCGGTGATTCACGAACGTTAAAACTTGTAAAAACTATATGATGACATATATATGATTATATATATAGTTAACATGATATTATGATAAGTAAGTATCTCATTATGTATTTTAACAATGAGTTATATACATAAAAATGAGACTATTGAATTTAAGAAACTCGAAAACGTTATATATAACGATTATCGTTATATCAACGTCTTACTAAGTACATATGAATCATATTTAGATATTGATACACTTGGTTAATTATGTTAAATGATAAGTAAATATATCATTAAGTGTATTAACAATGAACTACATATGTAAAAATAAGACTACTAACTTAATGATTTTGAAACGAGACATATATGTAACGATTATCGTTGTAACGACATTTAACTGTATATATATATCATACTAAGATATATTATATATCATAATATCATGATAATGTAACAATTTAACATCTCTTTAGATATAATAAACATTGGGTTAACAACATTTAACATGATCGTTAACTTAAAGGTTTCAAATCAACATTTACATGTAACGACTAACGATGACTGAACGACTCAGTTAAAATGTATATACATGTAGTGTTTTAATATGTATTCATACATTTTTGAAAGACTTCAAGACACTTATCAAAATACTTCTACTTAACAAAAATGCTTACAATTACATCCTCGTTCAGTTTCATCAACAATTCTACTCGTATGCACCCATATTCGTACTCGCACAATACACAGCTTTTAGATGTATGTTGTAACGACCCTGATTTTTCCAATCATTTTATACTTACATAAATTAAACCTTACCAACATGATAAGCAATCCAAATTGTTGAGACTTATGTTTTTGAAAAGAGTTTTACACAACGTTTGACCGTCCAATTTGACCGATGATATCACGAACTATATAACATACGATAATTATACGTTTGTGTATATATATGTATTTATATATATTTAACATGATCTAAGGATGGTTTAACATCTCATTGTGTACTAATGACAATGAGTTATAAGTATATTTTGAAACTACTAACTTAAGTTTCAAAACGATAACTATACGTAACATTCTTTGATATATATACTTATAACCTATAATGCTTATACATGTATCGTATATATAATGTATTTAATCACTTTTTAAGGACTTAAATACATAAAACAATATAAGTATATTCACAAAAGATAGCTATATTTGAATTCTCATTCCGTTTCCTCAAGATTTCTATACGTATATCTTGGGTATATGTACCCGTATCATACCCAGCTTCTATATGTATTTACTATTGGTATATACACATCAAATCAACATCCTAATCAAAATTATTACTGCCCTAGATATGAGGTAACTAGGATTTGTCAAGTAGCATGAATTATTAGTAAGAAAACAAAATTAGGAATCCTTTTCTTTCTTTATAAACTAAAAACGTTTTTATGAATGAACACCATTTCTTCACTCCATTTTCTCATACCTACACCCTCATTTCTCTCTCAAAATACTCCTAACTTCATACTTGATCATCTCCAAGCATTTTCCCCATCATTTAGCTTCAATTACAAGCCTTAAACACCATAAGAAAACTCTTTCAAGAACATATCAAAATAACCACCCATTTGAAGAAGTATACTTCCAACCTTTTGATCTAACTCCACCACTCTTTGATTCCAAGATTTTTTTTTATCTCTTACAGTAACTTTGTCCAAGTAACTTGAGGTAGTAACCTTGTTCATAATCTTGTTCGATTCATAATTATATAGCTATCTTATTTTATGTTGTAAAATTTTAACAACAAGAACATAGTTTGAATGATTTCAAACTTGTTTGCAAACTAAATAGATCCTTCTAACTTAACTTTTAAAACACTTCAAGACCTGTAATATATCATAATGATATGCTAACTTAACAAGATATAACTTGGTTTTACAAAGAACACCTTAAAAACTGAATCTACATCGTCGGAGTGCAACCGGGGGCTGTTTTGGGTTGGATAATTAAAATCCATCTTGAACCTTGAATTGGAAGTTCATGTTCTGGAAAAATGATATTTCTTATGAATACGTTAACACATAAAAATTTCATGGTTTAACTCAAAGTGTATGTATTTTTAGAAAAATGATCATTAAATGTTGTTTTTATGATGGAAAATGATCACTTTCATAAGTTTTACCAAAGTTTGACCTATAACCTGTGATTTCGAATACAAACTAAGGTATTTTCAGTTCATATTCTTAAAATTTGACTCGATCCAAGGAAGTGGGAAGTTGAACCAACAAAAACGGAGTTGTAATGAAGAAACTACGACTAAAACAAGATTGGGTATTCGAAGCTAGTTTAGCTACGAAAATATTTGGAGATAAAGTAAATTAATCATATCTTTTCTAATTAATATGATATTTTATATATAATTACTTATGATTTGATTTTATATATTTCAGAACCACCACAACACGAGAAGATTAATCATAAGACCTCATGATTGTACGCAACACGTCATTTGACAACATGGTACTTTATGTACACAACACGTCATTTGACAACATGGTACCATGGGTCGAGATTAATTCTGATCAATACGAATACGATGGGGTCTTTATTTATTTTATTGAGCAACTAATTGTGGACCACTAACATCGGACTGCTAACTACGGACTAAGAAAATATTAAAAGTATTATAAGTATATATATATATATATATATATATATATATATATATATATATATATATATATATATATATATATATATATATATATATATATATATATATATATGTAACGATTACTTGAAAAGAAAATATGTTGATATATTATATATATATGGTTAGGTTCGTGATATCTATCGGAGACCAAGTCGAGTTAAATACCTTCAATGCAAAAGTGAGTATATAGTCCCACTTTTAAACTCTAAATATTTCGGGATGAGAATACATGCATTTTATGATTTACGTTATGGACACAAGTGATAAAAAAATATATTCTACGTTGAGTTGTACCGCTGGCATACTTCCCTGTAGCTTGGTAACTACTATTTACATGTGGTATTGTAAACGCGAATCCTGTTGATAGATCTATCGGGCCTGACAACCCCAACCGGACTGGATGACCAGTATTCAACGGTTGCACAGTACTTCGTTTCGGTGACTACACTTGGTACAGTGTAGTGAGATTTCATAATAAAGGGAATATGCGACGTTGATTAAATGTTAAGTATGGTTATCAAGTGCTCAACCACTTAGAATATTTTTATTAAAACATTTATGTATATGAAATCTTGTGGTCTATATTTATAACGCTGCTAGCATTAAACCTATATCTCACCAACTTTATGTTGACGTTTAAAGCATGTTTATTCTCAGGTTCCTAGAAGTCTTCCGCTGTTTGAATATATGTTAGAGATACCATGTGCATGGAGTCATACATGTTTTATTCGAGGAAGCATTGCATTCACAAAATCATCACCGTGTATTTATTTTGACTGCTTTGTCAACGAAAGTATTCTTGTAAACTGTTATTTACGGTGATTGTCTATATGTAGAAATCATCAGATGTCGAAAACATTGAATTTTAAATATTCATTTATGGTATATCTTTTCAAAAGAATGCAATGTTTATAAATCGTATCATATAGAGGTCAAATGCCTCGCGATGTAATCATATGTTATTGTATTTGTCCCTATAGATTGGGTCGGGTCCTTTCATGTGGTATCAGAGCGGTGGTCTTAGCGAACCAGGTCTGCATTAGTGTGTCTAACTGATAAGTCGTTAGGTTGCATTAGTGAGTCTGGACTTCGACCGTGTCTGCATGTCAAAATTTTGCTTATCATTTTGTATCGAAAATCATCTACTTATCATCTGTAGGAAATTACCTGCTTATCATCTTAAGTCTAAACGCATCTTACTGCATTCATTGCATGAATGGTGTATAGACAAAATTCATATCTTAGCGTATTTGCTAATTCATATCTACGCGTATCTGTTACTGTAAACTTTGTCTGACATATTCAGTAAATCCCTCTGTAATCTATGAGATCTTTTGTTCTATATATGTGGATATTCTATATAATTAGAATACCACCCGATAGCCAGAAAATCATTTCATATCAAAAAATCCTTTATTCAATCATACGAAATGGAACTCGTCACTAGTTGAAGTCCCTCGGATTCCGATATGGAATACCACTCAAGCTCCGAAAGCAGTGTGACCGGAATGGATCAACCAATCAGTCATCATCTATTTTGGATGGATTGGGGATGGGTTCGTAGCATCCTCAATCATTGGAGACAAGAAGAAGGTGATCCCTTCCATCCACCAAATTGCCCTCTTGACGATGAACCTGAAGCACTTACCGACGAACCTGTTCGAGAAACCATTTTCTCTCTCATTTCCAGAGTATCTCGTCACGATTATATACTACATCAAATTCTAGATTTTATTTATCCGCTCGTCCGAACCGACAATCACCCCGGTGTAATAGAAGAAGTCAACGAGCTTCACACTCGGGTAGTGGCTTTGGAGAATACGGTACGAAGGTTACAAACACCATCAGCAGCATCAGCAGCATAACCAGTACCGTCAATAACATCAACATCGCAAGCCTCAATACCCTAAGCACCAGCAGCATCACCAGCATCAACGTTATCACCATCATCAACATCAACAGGATCATTAACACCACCAACAATCACATCCGCATCACACGCCTCAATATCACCATCCGTACCTCGGATATCAACATCACACGCACCATAGATACCAAGAAGTACCAACAACAACAAACGATGAAGTATTGATTCATAACTTCATCGGAGAAACATTCTGTGGTGATTATGTAATCTCTAAAGACATAGAGATTACCTATTTCTGCCTTAACCATAAATCAGATGAGTGGACAGAAATGATAAAAGGAAGAGTAAAAACCCCGACAAGAATGATGCGTAAGGTACAAGCTAGACTTGTTTTACCAACAGCATCAGCAGTACCCTTAGCCTCACCAACACAGTCAGTGCTGTCAACATCGTTAGAATCGTCAGCAACTTTAACATCACAAGCTCCACCAGTTCAAGAATCACCGTGGACATCATCAATAACGCGTATATTGCATCAACGAGTTATGAAGTATTAACTCATTCTTCTGAAGAATTTATATAAATATTTTATATATATGAATTCGGAAACCAAAATAAATCTTTTCGTACTAAGCTATTAAGTATGAATTGAAAAAGGGTAGATACTACTCGTTTAAATTCATACTACAAATATGCAATGATGTACGTCCTTCGTCAGCAACTTAATCATCGTTAACTACAATCCCTGTTTCAATTCAATGAATTTCGTTTTATAATAAACCAAGTGTATTATTCAATAATATGTTTGATTTTACACTTTCATCTTCAATGTACTCGAAGCTTACTAGGAAACAACATTCATATCTTGCGAAGTTAGCAAGAGTTCAATGAGTATCAGCATGATTCACTAAGGAAATATATATAAGAATAAATAATGAAGTATTGATCCATAACTTCATTAATATTCTGTGAAGAATATGTGGTTCCTAATCGTTTTAGAGATTACTTATTCTAGCTCAAACCAAAAATCAAATGAGTCTAATATTATATTGACTTATTAAATTCACGATTACATCTGAAGAAGATATATATGTACATATATTTTCATAAAGATTGTAATAAAATTCTCTGGTACAAAACATTACTTGTGAAATTTTTTTTAACGGGTAGGTAATACCCGAGAGATATATAAATTCACAATTAATATGATTATATTCTTCGACTCTGATTCAACAATCATCAACTATACTCACTACCTTTACAATAATATACATTCTTTCATAGAAATCAAAGCAACCATTCTCATCCAAATTTGATTACGACAAAACAAAATCCAAGTCAAGACTTGACAGAAGACATCACTCTTAGGACTCTTACATCTTTCAAAACTATACTTTGACTTCAAAACTATGCTAGAACATCATTCGATTCTTGGAACCCAGAAAAATATTTGTCATTCAAAGTCCTAAAACATCATATGTATATTAACAATTACAATCTATGATCAAACCCTTCGAAATTCCTGAAGACACTTCAAATAATGGACAATCGAGATGATGATCCAACCACACATTACCCGCAGTCTTGCACCTGAAAAGCTCTCGAAACCAAGGGCATAATTTAACACGTATCTGCGTTAAATCTTTTAGCATTTATTAGCAAAAATAACTTTGCGATTCCTTTTCAAAATAGCAAATTTTTTCACAGTTTCATCAAGTCAACCTCGACTTTCCATTCGAAGTAGCCTTATTATAACCTGTAATACATACGATTACCCTTTTGTTACCAGGGAACCTTTTATATTCCACGACATTATCAGCAGATGTACCAGCAACTCGTTACCCCTTTGGCAGAATCAACAATTGGTATTTTGAAATCTCGCAGCATTTCTATTTCGGCAGTTATATATATATATATATATATATATATATATATATATATATATATATATATATATATATATATATATATATACAACGTCTATCCCCAAGAATTACATATTTCAAATGTGAAGTTTCTGAAAAATGCTCCAGTCTACGAATTAGTGCTATTAAGTTTTGGAAAGGACTGATAAAGTGGTAAAGACAGTAGACAACAATTACGGTCAGAAGTTTGACAATAAAGAATAATAGATTGGAAAAGCTCGAATGAAAAATTTGGTACTGGAAAACGGATTGAGCAAAGTATAAAGGAGGTCGTGGACAAATCACAATGACGAAATCTACCTTCAAAGGATTCAAATGATTCAGTGTCTGCTGAAACCGTTAGTAAGAACCTTACTCCTTATTCTAAACCTTCACAGACAGATTTTTTGCGTCATTCCCTGATCTTAGATATTCTAAGATATCATCGTATTTTTCATTATAAATATCTCCGATATTCCTGAAGATATATTCCCAACTATCCTCATCAAAAATCATTTATCTCTTCACAATATTTGCGTTACAACATAAAAGAAACTGTGTTAGTTTCTAAATTCTGAAAAATTCGAGTTTAAAATATGAATGTTTTGAAGTAGTGTTGGAAACTGAAGGATGAATTAGTATAATATAATGACACTTGATCAACGTGATTATATTACAGTAATTCATGCTGAGTTTCTAAATGGAACATAATGATTCACAGATCATAACGTCATCATGTGCCATGTTACACAACTCTTACATTCTACCCAATCTCCAAACATATTAAGAACATATCTCCTTGATAATTCTATATTTTCGGACATTCTGGTAACTTACCAAATCAAGATCGCGCAATTACTATTTCCTTCTTAGAACATTAACTATGTTTATTTCAAAATCCATACCTACAAATTTCGGACCATTATTCGCTTGACTCGAAGTCGGGAAGAGGAAACAGAAGTATGGAACTGTTGAATATAAAAGAAAATATAAAGCTCGACAACAACAAATAAATTACAAACCGTGTATATCAATACATATTGCAACGTAAAGGCACGAGAGAATTAACAATACTATAACCCCAAGGTAATAGTAGAAATAAATAAAATCCTCCGGAGGTAGATGAAAAAGAAGAATGACAGAGATGAAAGTTAAGAGTATATCCAGGATCAGTACTGGATGAAGCATACTGATAAATGTTTTAAAGTATGAATTGAGGGAGGAAGAATAGAAGGTATGAGTTGTAAGGAAATGAAGGGAGGTGGATTTATAGTAAAAGATCTGACAGAGCAATCAAAATAGATGATCGCATTTAAAGCGGATTCTAATTTCCTTGATTATCGAATAATCAAATCTCATTACGAAGATTTTACTCCAAATCTCTTGAACCTGGAAATCAATCCTATCTACGTCAAAAGATATGACGAATCTATACCTACTCGTTTCACCCTTTGGTGATAACCTCACTCGTACTCTTCACAAAAATCAAATTGCTTTATCAATATTACTTGATGATAATAAAACTCTAATTTCCAACTCGTATACGTCATGAAAACATACTTATTGTCAGCCATGACCATCCCATTCAAATTTCGGGACGAAATTTATTTAACGGGTAGGTACTGTAACGACCCGGATTTTTCCAATCATTTTATACTTACATAAATTAAACCTTACCAACATGATAAGCAATCCAAATTATTGAGACTTGTGTTTTTGAAAAGAGTTTTACACAACGTTTGACCGTCCAATTTGACCGATGATATCACGAACTATATAACATACGATAATTATACGTTTGCGTATATATATGTATTTATATATATTTAACATGATCTAAGGATGGTTTAACATCTCATTGTGTACTAATGACAATGAGTTATAAGTATATTTTGAAACTACTAACTTAAGTTTCAAAACGATAACTATACGTAACATTCTTTGATATATATACTTATAACCTATAATGCTTATACATGTATCGTATATATAATGTATTTAATCACTTTTTAAGGACTTAAATACATAAAACAATATAAGTATATTCACAAAATATAGCTATATTTGAATTCTCATTCCGTTTCCTCAAGATTTCTATACGTATATCTAGAGTATATGTACCCGTATCATACCCAGCTTCTATATATATTTACTATTGGTATATACACATGAAATCAACATCCTAATCAACATTATTACTGCCCTAGATATGAGGTAACTAGGATTTGTCAAGTAGCATAAATTATTAGTAAGAAAACAAAATTAGGAATCCTTTTCTTTCTTTATAAACTAAAAACGTTTTTATGAATGAACACCATTTCTTCACTCCATTTTCTCATACCTACACCCTCATTTCTCTCTCAAAATACTCCTAACTTCATAATTGATCATCTCCAAGCATTTTTCCCATCATTTAGCTTCAATTACAAGCCTTAAACACCATAAGAAAACTCTTTCAAGAACATATCAAAATAACCACCCATTTGAAGAAGTATACTTCCAACCTTTTGATCTAACTCCACCACTCTTTGATTCCAAGATTTTTTCTTATCTCTTATAGTAACTTTGTCCAAGTAACTTGAGGTAGTAACCTTGTTCATAATCTTGTTCGATTCATAATTATATAGCTATCTTATTTTATGTTGTAAAATTTTAACAACAAGAACATAGTTTGAATGATTTCAAACTTGTTTGCAAACTAAATAGATCCTTCTAACTTAACTTTTAAAACACTTCAATACCTGTAATATATCATAATGATATGCTAACTTAACAAGATATAACTTGATTTTACAAAGAACACCTTAAAAACTGAATCTACATCGTCGGAGTGCAACCGGGGGCTGTTTTGGGTTGGATAATTAAAATCCATCTTGAACCTTGAATTGGAAGTTCATGTTCTGGAAAAATGATATTTCTTATGAATATGTTAACACATAAAAATTTCATGGTTTAACTCAAAGTGTAAGTATTTTTAGAAAAATGATCATTAAATGTTATTTTTATGATGGAAAATGATCACTTTAATAAGTTTTACCAAAGTTTGACTTATAACCTGTGATTTCGAATACAAACTAAGGTATTTTCAGTTCATATTCTTAAATTTTGACTCGATCCAAGGAAGTGGGAAGTTGAACCAACAAAAACGGAGTTGTAATGAAGAAACTACGACTAAAAGAAGATTGGGTATCCGAAACTAGTTTAGCTACGAAAATATTTGGAGATAAAGTAAATTAATCATATCTTTTCTAATTAATATGATATTTTATATATAATTACTTATGATTTGATTTTATATATTTCAGGACCACCCGTAAACAACACGAGAAGATTAATCATAAGACCTCATGATTGTACGCAATACGTCTTTTGACAACACGGTACTTTATGTACGCAACACGTTATTTGACAACATGGTACCATGGGTCGAGATTAATTCTGATCAATACGAATATGATGGGGTCTTTATTTATTTTATTGAGCAACTAATTGTGGACCACTAACATCGGACTGCTAACTACGGACTAAGAAAATATTAAAAGTATTATAAGTATATATATATATATATATATATATATATATATATATATATATATATATATATATATATATATATATATATATATATATATATATATATATATATATATATATATGTAACGATTACTTGAAAAGAAAATATGTTGATATATTATATATATATATGGTTAGGTTCGTGATATCTATCGGAGACCAAGTCGAGTTAAATATCTTCAATGCAAAAGTGAGTATATAGTCCCACTTTTAAACTCTAAATATTTCGGGATGAGAATACATGCATTTTATGATTTATGTTATGGACACAGGTGATAAAAAAATATATTCTACGTTGAGTTGTACCGCTGGCATACTTCCCTGTAGCTTGGTAACTACTATTTACATGTGGTATTGTAAACGCGAATCCTATTGATAGATCTATCGGGCCTGACAACCCCAACCGGACTGGACGACCAGTATTCAACGGTTGCACAGTACTTCATTTCGGTGACTACACTTGGTACAGTGTAGTGAGATTTCATAATAAAGGGAATATGCGACGTTGATTAAATGTTAAGTATGGTTATCAAGTGCTCAACCACTTAGAATATTTTTATTAAAACCTTTATGTATATGAAATCTTGTGGTCTATATTTATAACGCTGCTAGCATTAAACCTATATCTCACCAACTTTATGTTGACGTTTAAAGCATGTTTATTCTCAGGTTCCTAGAAGTCTTTCGCTGTTTGAATATATGTTAGAGATACCATGTGTATGGAGTCATACATGTTTAATTCGAGGAAGCATTGCATTCACAAAATCATCACCGTGTATTTATTATGACTGCATTGTCAACGAAAGTATTCTTGTAAACTGTTATTTACGGTGATTGTCTATATGTAGAAATCATCAGATGTTGAAAACATTGAATTTTAAATATTCATTTATGGTATATCTTTTCAAAAGAATGCAATGTTTATAAATCGTATCATATAGAGGTCAAATGCCTCGCGATGTAATCATATGTTATTGTATTCGTCCCTATAGATTGGGTCGGGTCGTTTCATATGTACTATTGGTATATACACTCTATTGATCAGCTCTTAGCAGCCCATGTGAGTCACCTAACACATGTGGAAATCATTATTTGGCAACTAGCATGAAATATCTCATAAAATTACAAAAATATGAGTAATCATTCATGACTTATTTACATGAAAACAAAATTACACATTCTTTATATCTAATCCATATACCAATGACCAAAAACACCTACAAACACTTCCATTCTTCAATTTTCTTCATCTAAGTGATCTCTCTCAAGTTCTATCTTCAAGTTCTAAGTGTTCTTCATAAATTCTATAAGTTCTAGTTTCATAAAATCAAGAATACTTCCAAGTTTGCTAGCTTACTTCTAATCTTGTAAAGTGATCATCCAACCTCAAGAAATCTTTCTTATTTACAGTAAGATATCTTTCTAATACAAGGTAATACTCATATTCAAACTTTGGTTCAATTTCTATCACTATAACAATCTTATTTCGAGTGATGATCTTACTTGAATTTGTTTTCGTGTCATGATTCTGCTTCAAGAACTTTCAAGTCATCCAAGGATCCTTTAAAGCTAGATCCATTTGTCTCTTTTCCAGTAGGTTTATCCACAAAACTTGAGGTAGTAATGATGTTCTTAACATCATTCGATTCATACATATAAAGCTATCTTATTCGAAGGTTTAAACTTGAAATCACTAGAACATAGTTTAGTTAATTCTAAACTTATTCGCAAACAAAAGTTAATCCTTCTAACTTGACTTTTAAAATAAACTAAACACATGTTCTATATCTATATGATATGCTAACTTAATGATTTAAAACCGGAAAACACGAAAAACACCGTAAAACCGGATATACGCCGTTGTAGTAACACCGCGGGCTGTTTTGGGTTAGTTAATTAAAAACTATGATAAATTTTGATTTAAAAGTTTTTCTTCTGGGAAAATGATTTTTCTTATGAACATGAAACTATATCCAAAAATCATGGTTAAACTCAAAGTGGAAGTATGTTTTCCAAAATGGTCATCTAGACGTCGTTCTTTCGACTGAAATGACTACCTTTACAAAAACGACTTGTAACCTGTAATTCCGACAATAAACTTATACTTTTTCTATATAGATTCATAAATTTAAGTTCAATATGAAACCATAGCAATTGGATTCACTCAAAACAGATTTAAAACGAAGAAGTTATGGGTAAAACAAGATTGGTTATTTTTGCTTGTTGTAGCTACGTGAAAATTGGTAACAAATCTATATTAATCATATCCTAGCTAACTTATATTGTATTATACATGTATTCTAATATATTATGTAATCTTGGGATACCATAGACACGTATGCAAATGTTTTGACATATCATATCGACCCATCTATATATATTATTTGGAACAACCATAGACACTCTATATGCAGTAATGTTGGAGTTAGCTATACAGGGTTGAGGTTGATTCCAAAAATATATATAGTTTGAGTTGTGATCTAGCCTGAGACGTGTATACACTGGGTTGTGGATTG
Source organism: Rutidosis leptorrhynchoides (assembly GCF_046630445.1). Lineage (NCBI taxonomy): Eukaryota > Viridiplantae > Streptophyta > Magnoliopsida > Asterales > Asteraceae > Rutidosis > Rutidosis leptorrhynchoides. The sequence continues at coordinate 553,439,942 of NC_092335.1, read as the reverse complement.
ATTCAAGATAATATATATCGATTTATTTCTGTACATCTAATTATGGACAACTAGTTGTTGGTTACTAACGAGGACAGCTGACTTAATACACTCAAATCTTTAAAACATAATAAAAATGGTTGTAATTATATTTTGATCATACTTTGATATATATGTACATATTTGTATAGGTTCGTGAATCGATCCGTGGCCAAGTCTTATTTTCGAGGAAGGAAATATCTGTGAAAGTGAGTTATAGTCCCACTTTTAAAATCTAATATTTTTGGGATGAGAATACATGCAGGTTTTTATAAATGATTTACAAAATAGACACAAGTACGTGAAACTACATTCTATGGTTGAAATATCGAAATCGAATATGCCCCTTTTTATTAAGTCTGGTAATCTAAGAATTAGGGAACAGACACCCTAATTGGCGCGAATCCTAAAGATAGATCTATTGGGCCTAACAAACCTCATCCAAAGTACCGGATGCTTTAGTACTTCGAAATTTATATCATATCCGAAGGGTGTCCCGGAATGATGGGGATATTCTTATATATGCATCTTGTTAATGTCGGTTACCAGGTGTTCACCATATGAATGATTTTTATCTCTTTGTATGGGATGTGTATTGAAATATGAAATCTTGTGGTCTATTGTTACGATTTGATATATTTAGGTTAAACCTATAACTCACCAACATTTTTGTTGATGTTTAAAGCATGTTTATTCTCAGGTGAATATTAAGAGCTTCTGTTGTTGCATACTAAAATAAGGACAAGATTTGGAGTCCATGTTTGTATGATATTGTGTAAAAACTGCATTCAAGAAACATATGTCGATGTAATATATTTCTATTGTAAACCATTATGTAATGGTCGTGTGTAAACAGTATATTTTAGATTATCATTATTTGATAATCTACGTAATGTTTTTAAAACCTTTATTGATAAAATAAAGGTTATGGTTGTTTTAAAAATGAATGCAGTCTTTGAAAAACGTCTCATATAGAGGTCAAAACCTAGCAACGAAATCAATTAATATGGAACGTTTATAATCAATATGAACGGGACATTTCATTAGCTCTATTGCTATCAGACTAGGTAGGCCTATTGTTATGGATGCTATGACTGCTACTATGTGTCATAGAGGTGTTGGCAGGGCGGGGTATGCAAGAGTAATGGTGGAAATGGAAGCAGCTAAAGGCTTTGTTGATAATGTTGAAATTCAATATCATGATAAATTGAAGAACATTAAAGGTAGTAAAATAGTGAATGTGGAATACCCTTGGAAACCTAAGATGTGTAGCCATTGCCAGGTTTTCGGTCATGATCATGGAGAATGCAAGGCAAGACCAAGGACTAAGGATGAATTGGAACAAAATAAGGAAGAGCAGAATGGCAACAAGGATGGGGAAGGGTATGAGCAAGTTCAGTTTAGAAAGATGAATCAAAATAAAGTGATGCAGAAGAAGAATATCAGAACTGAGTATAGGAAGAAAGATAGTAGTGGGGATAAGGTGGTTCCAAAAAAGACATGGAACCTAAATGAGGAAACATCAGCAGCCTTCAAACAATCTGCTAACAAATATGCTGTGCTATCTGAGAATGATGAAGAAGATGAGATAGCTAATCCTTTGATTGATAACAGATTGATAGTGGACAGATATGTCAAGAAGAGAGTGCAGCCTTCAGCTGATGTGACTAGTAAATAGACCTATGATATGGTGCAGTATTTTAAAATACAGTGGGAGGCTAGCAAAAGACATCAAAAGGTCAGATTAGAAGAAGATGTTGAAAAAGATAGTAGTATGAATTGTGGGAATGTTGGTAAGAATGTGATGGAGGGACTTGATCCTGGCATTTTAATGCAGTAGTGCTGGGCTGTTCTTTTCAATGTTTTAATGGAATTAAAAGTAGCTAGTTGGAACATTAGAGGAATGAATACTGAGGATAAACATAAGGAATTGAAGATGTTTTATTAAGAATGAAAACTTAAATATATGTGCTGTTCTAGAAACACATCTCAAGAAGAGTAAAATTGCTGAGGTATGTAATAATGTGTTTGAGAATTGGGAATGGATTTCAAATGTTGAGTATAGTCCTAATAGTTGTAGGATTGTGCTTGGGTGGAATCATGAAAGGATCAATGTTATGCTATTATATGTACATAGGCAAGTTATGCTATGTCAGGTGGAGACTTGGGACCACTCTACTAGTTTCTTCTGTAGCATTGTGTATGCTTGCAATTCTGGTAAGGAAAGAAGGTTAGCATGGAAAGGTTTAGAGGTTCAAAAAGCTAGCATTGGCCAGCATCCTTGGGTTTTACTAGGTGATTTTAATGTTACTAGAAAAGTAGAAGAACACTCAGCTGGTGGGGCATTCATTACTGAGGAGATGCAGGAATTTATTGATTGTATCAATATGATAGAGGTTGATGATATTGGTAGCTCATGTTTTAATTTTACTTGGACTAAATCTCTTAAGAACCCTAATTGTGGAGTGCTTAAAAAGCTGGATAGAATTATGATTAATGATGATTTTATAGCTAAATATCCTGATGCATATGGGCTGTTCCTTCCCTATTTGGTTTCAGATCATAGTCCTGCTGTTCTGGGGTTCCCTAATGGATTGAAATGTAAAAAAGGAGCCTTTAGGTTCATGAATTATATATCAGATAAATAAGGTTTCTTGCCTATTGTTGAGAAGGGTTGGGCTGCTAATGTGGAAGGGTTTAATATGTATAAGGTGGTTAAAAAGCTTAAATATCTTAAGAGAGATTTGAATAAGCTGAATTGGAGCCATGGTAACCTTACCTCAAAAGTTAAAGATATAAGAGGGGAACTTCAAAAGGCTCAAAAGGAGCTTGATAATGATCCTTGTAATAAACAGTTAAGAATTAAGGCAACTCAATTGTTGCAAGAATATGATAGTGCTAAAAAGGATGAGTTGTGCATGCTTAGACAACTTGCAAGGATAAAATGGTTAACTGAGGGTGATAAGAATTCAAGTTATTTTCATGGCATTTTGAGAAGTAGAAGAAAGAAGAGCAGAGTTGATAATATTGTGATGAAAATGGGGTTAGACACTTTGGTGACCAAGATCCTGTGCAGTTTGTAAATCATTTTCAACAATTTTTGGGAGTGGCAGATAATGTTACTCCACTTGAGGAGTTGGGTGATATCCTTTCTACAAAGTTATCTGATGAGGATGCAAATATAATGGTGGCTGATGTGACTGCTCAAGAAATTAAAGATGCAATTTTGAAATAGACAGCAATAAAGCTGCAGGCCCTGATGGGTATTCTGCACACTTTTTTAAGAAGGCATGGGGTGTTATAGGGGAAGATATTTTCTTAGCTGTTAAAGATTTTTTCAGAAATGGGAAATTACTTGGGGAAGTTAATGCCACATTGATAGCTCTTGTGCCAAAGATTGATACTCCCAATAAGTTTTCAGATTTTAGGCCTATAGCTTGTTGTAATGTTCTTTACAAGTGCATTAGCAAGATAATTACTAACAGAATTAAAAATGGCTTATGTAAGATTGTTAGCATCAACCAGAGTGCATTTATCCCTGGAAGACATATTTAAGATAACATTTTGGTGCTTCAGGAAGTTTTGAAAGGTTATAATAGAGCTAGTGGGCCTAGGAGATGTGCATTAAAAATTGACATCCAAAAGGCATATGATACAGTGAGTTGGAGTTTCCCGGAAAAGGTGTTATATAGGTTTGGATTTCATGCCAAGGTGATTGAGTGGATTATGAATTGTGTAACCACCGCAAGCTTTTCTATTTGTCTCAATGGTGAGGCACATGGGTATTTTAAAAGTGGGAGAGGGCTTAGGCAGGGTGACCCTATGTCACTTTATCTATTTACACTGGTTATGGAAGTTTTAACATTGATTTTGGCTCAGACGACTAAAGAAGATATGTTTAAATTTCATTTTGGGTGTAAAAAGCTTAAACTCTCACACATGTGTTTTGCAGATGATCTTATGGTCATTTGTTATGGGGACTTGAATTATGTAAAAGTGATTAAGAAAGCCTTGGGTGATTTTAGTAGTGTGTCTGGGTTATCTCCTGTGATGACCCGGAAATTTTCGACCAAATTTAAACTTAATTCTTAAATGATTTAATGTTTCCGACACGACAAGCAAAGTTTGATAAGTTAAATCTCAAACATTTGGAACTGTGTTCATGTATTCATTTAACCTCGACCAAATTTCGACGAGTCACGAAAGATTGTAAACATAAGATATGTATATATATATATATATATATATATATATATATATATATATATATATATATATATATATATATATGTATATATTATAACTTGAAAACGTTAACAAAGTATTAAGTGTATAATACTTTACATTAAACGTATTTGTCTCAATATATGTTTTATATGTTTATCGACGGAATTAAAGGATAATATCAAACGATCGAAATAGAAGATATTTTGATAGCATCTAACAATCACATAGCTATTACATTGTGACGAATCTCTGTTGTGAGGTCCACTTCGATTTAGAAAATCTTTTCCTTGTTTTTATATTTGGAATTAGATATATAAAATAACTTGCAACGTGTTTATATTGTATATATATATATATATATGGGTTCAAAATATATATATATATATATATATATATATATATATATATATATATATATATATATATATATATATATATATATATATATATATATATTAAAGGTTTATAGCACTCGTTTATTGTTTCATAATTAAATAAATATTTCAAAATAATATATATTTTACGATGTAATAATATATAATAGTAATTTAGATATAAAATGTTTTGATATTATTATTTATATTTTAATTGATAACGAGATCTTGATTTATAGAAGCAAATGACCACAACACTCATATGTAAAGATTATACTCTGAGTAATATAGTCTATCAATGATTGGGTCGAATTATTAATAAGGTACACGTCGCATAACGTAATGTGTTAATTTTCTAAGCGTACGAAAATGCGTTCGAGAAACCGGAACTGGGTCATAAGTCGAGTGACAACATACGAGTCATCGAAACGAAAACTTCTAGTCAACTATGCACGTGAATTTAATATAATATATAATTAATTATATAAATTAAATATATTATATATAATTAAATAATTTGTCGACAAACTAGCAAACAAACGAATGTGGGCTGGCAACAAGAGCCATGCGATCGTATGGCTATGTGCCATGAGTCCCATGCGATCGCATGGGATGGCTGGACAATTCAAGTACTATAAAACGCGAAGCCTGGTGACCGAATTCATTTCATATTTCTTCAATCTATCTCTCTGCTCTCCATATATATATTTTTATTAATAATAATAATAATAATAATATTATTATTATTATTATTATTATTATTATTATTATTATTATTATTATTAAGATTAATATTATTATTAATCTTATGAGTAAGTGTGTTATTAGTAGTATTATACATAAAATATTACGACGAGGTTAATGCCCAAATGGTTACAAAACGAGTTTTTGAGTGGGATAGAGCTAGGGAAATTATGAGTTATAGCTATGGAGGTTACGGGTAATGTTCGTGGGTATTGTTCGCAAGTCAAACCTAGTGTTTATCATCTCCGTTGTGCCTACGTACTTTTTTGCAATATTGAATCTCAATATTGATACGTGAGCACTCATATCTTATTTTTTTATATATTAATAGTGTATTCCTGACTAGTGCTCGAGTGTATAGAATTATTCATGCTTGTATGCTTACTTTCGTCGTTAAATAATTTATGATAGATCATGAGTTTATTACACATGCTACTGAGATAAGGTATATGATATGCATGTCATTGGAAAGCTGGCGAAAAATCAATAACTTTTCATTTAGATATCGAATAGTTTCGATGAACGGATTAAAATATATGTTCAACTGAATTTTGGTTGACGTTAATTGAAATTGTGTTTGAAACTGTAAATTAATAGTTAAACAACTTGTCTATGAGATTGATAAATAAATATTACTAATTGAGTAAATGAATTTCTATATAAAGCACGTCTCGTTTTGTTGAACAATTGTCAAAGTTGACTATCTTATCATGTTTTAAAGCTTTATAAACACTATAATCTGATTTTACAAGTATTGGAAAGCTATGTGAAATAATAAAATATTTTCGATTGCCATCATAATTCAAATATAATATAGCTCCTGAAATAAATAATATTTTGTGTTTGATAAACTATAAATTCGTTCAATTATCAAGACTTATACTATGATAATAAACATGTATAGACTTAAAGATCATATTGGGTCACGTTGACTGTTGAGATGACTTTTGTTAACTTTTGTTTGTCGATCTCTAGCATTAGGATTGTGATACACTATGACCTGACCTAGTTTGATAGACATTTATTGATCAACATATGTTCTCTAGGTTGAGATCTACGGTTATTTGGTATTCCGAGTTTCGGTCACATTTCAGTGAACGACTTTATGTGCTGCTAAGGTGAGTTTCATTTGCTCCCTTTTTAATTGCTTTTGCAATCTATATTTTTGAGCTGAGAATACATGCACTTTATTTTAAACGCAATGGATACAAGTACTTACTAAATTCTACACTGAGTTTGAACTGAAAATCCCTTAGCTTTGGTAACTAGTAACTGCCAGTTATAAGAACTGGTGGGCGCGAGTAGTTGTATATGGATCTATAGGGCTTGATATCCCCATCTGTTCCAGGTATAGAAACCCTAGCCTGAACTATAAAACAGACGTTTGCTATTTGAGGTTAGTACACGTTGGTTTGTGTGTATTGTACATGTTGGTTGCAAATATGTTAAAAATAGGGGTACGTATTATAACGTTAAAATTTAGTTACCAGGGTGCTCAATCTTGTAGAATATTTTGATAAACGTTTCTGGATGAAACAACTGAAATCTTGTGATCCACCTTTATATACAGATTATACGCAAGATTAAAACTATGAACTCACCAACCTTTGTGTTGACACTTTTAAGCATGTTTATTCTCAGGTTCCTAGAAGTCTTCCGCTGTTTGCTTATCTGTTATACAAGGTATGTGCATGGAGTCATACATGCTTTATTCAAGAAAACGTTGCATTCACAAAATCATCACCATGTATCTTATTTTGACTGCATTATCAACGGATGTAGTATTGTAAACTATTATTTACGGTGATTGTCTATATGTAGAAATCATCAAACGTCAAAAACCTTGGAATTTGATATTCAATTATGGTGTACTTTTTCAAAAGAATGCAATGTTTACAAAATATATCATGTAGAGGTCAGTACCTCACTGTGAAATCGATGAATGATGTATTCATTCAAATGGATTTGGACGGATCGTCACAGTTGGTATCACAGTTTGAGGTCATAGGGAACCAGAATTTGCATTAGTGTGTTTAACTGGTAATTGTTAGGATGCATTAGTGAGTCTGGACTATGACCGTATCTGTTTTTACCGAGTTTTGCTTATTTTTTTTATCAGAAATTACATGCTTATCATTCTTAAGTCTAGACACGTTAGCCTGCAGTTATTGCATGAATAGTGTATAGACAAAATTCATATCTTAGCGTAACTGCTAATTCATATCTTAGCGTATCTGTTACTGTAAACTTTTCCTGACATCTTCCGAAAATTCCTCCGTGATTTATGGAATTTTGGTATTATATATACATATGTAAATTATGTATTGAAGAGTACCAATCTAAATTCTATAATCAATTTCATATCAAAAATCATCTCCCTAATTATACAAGATGGATCCCGTATCTAGTTCAAATTCCTTAAACTCCGACAGCTATTCCGATATGGATATTCACCTGAACTCCGAAGACAGTGTAACCGGAATGGATCAACCAATTAGCCATCACCTATTTTGGATGAATTGGGGATGGGTTCATAGCCTACTTAGTCATTGGAGACAAGAAGAAGGTGATCCCTTCCATCCACCACATTTCCCTCTTGGCGAAGAACCTGAAGCACTTACCGGCGAACCTGTTCGAGACACCATTTTCTCTCTCATTTCCAGAGTATCTCGTCACGATAATATACTATCTCAAATTTTGAATCCTATTCATCCGCTCGTCCGAACCAACAATCATCCTGGTGTAATAGAAGAAGTCAACGAGCTTCGCGCTTGGGTAGTGGCTTTGGAGTATATGGTGCAAAGGTTACAAGCACCAGCAGCATCACCGGCATCAACAGTACCACCGAAAACAACACCAATGGTACCATTACCACCACCAACAACCACCGCATCGCAAACCTCAACTTCATAATCTGTTCCACGAGCATCAACGTCATACGCACCGTAGTTACCAAGAAATAACAGCAACAATAACCGATGAAGTATTAACTCATTTCTCCTGAAGAAATTATATGTATATTTAATATATGTGAATTTTGAAATCAAAATAAATCTTTTCGTACTAAGCTATTACGTGTGAATCTTAACTGGTAGGTACTACTCGGTTAGTTCATATTACTAATATGCAATGATGTACATCCTTCATTAACAACATAACCATCGTTAACTACAGTCTCTGTTTCAAATTCAATGAATTCATTTTCATAATAAACTAAGTGTATTATTCAATTACACGTTTGATTTTACACTTTCATTTTCGATGTACTCGAAACTTTCTAGAAAACATCATTCGTACCTTGCGAAGTTAGCAAGAGTTCCATGAACACCAACATGATTTACTGAGGAAATATCAATAAAACTGAATAATGAAGTATTGATTACATTAGTGAAATACTCCACGAAGATTATGAAATCTTTAATGTTTTAAAGATTATTCATTTCTAATCCAGCCGAAAAACAAATGAGCTTAATATGATATTAACTCATTAAATCCGTATTACATCAGAAGAAAATATACATTTTCATAAAGACTGTAGTAAAATTCTTCTGTACAAAATATTACTTGTGAAATTTTTAACGGGTAGGTAATACCCGGGAAATATATAAGTTCACAATTAATATATTACACTGTACATTCTTCAATTTTGATTTAAGAATCATTAACTATACTCACTACATTCACAGCGATATACATTCTTCCATAAGAATCATAAAAACCATTTTCATACAAATTCGATTATACATTCTGATTTTTGACAGATCAGAATCCGAGTCAAGATTTAAAAGAAGATATCACTATTAAAGTTTCACATCTTACAAAACCATACTTTGAATTCAAAATTGTGCTAGATCCTTTGACATTATTATTACCGAAAATAACTTTACAATTCCTTTTCAAAGTAGCCAGTTTTGTCACACCTCCAGCAAATCAACTTCGATTTTTTTCATTCGAATAAGCCTCATTATAACCTTGATATATAAGTTTGCCCTTCTTCATAGTTACCAGGGAACCGTTTATATTTCGCCATATTAGCAGCAAATTTACTAGCAACATCATTGATCTTTAACTTTCTGAAAAATCATTATATTCATTGAAACTCTATCATGTACTCATCTGCATCTTGTAACAGTAATTGTCATACCAAAAAGCTTCAATCATTATTCTCGAATTTCCCAGCAATTCTACGCCAACAATTATATATGTACATATAACGTCTATCTCTACGACTTACATACTTCGAATGTGAAGTTTCTGAAAAATACCCTAAACCGCGGATTAGTTCTCGAAGTTTTAAAAATGCTGATGAAACAGAAAAAACTGTAAATGACTTTAACAGCCAAAAAGTTTGATGATAAAGAATAGTGTGTTGGCAAAGCTCAGAAAAAGAGAAGGTTTGGAACTGAAAAACGGATTGAGCAAACCATGAAGGAGGCTGTGAACAAATCACTAAGACTAAACCTGCTTTTAAAGAATCCAAATAATTCAGTATCTGCTGAAGTCATTAACTAATATCTTGCTCCTAACTCTAAACCTTTACGGACAAATCTTCTCTATCATCTTTAGATATTAGAAATTCTAATATATCATCGTATCTTTCATTATAAATATCCTCGATATTTCTGAAAATATTTTCATAACTATTCTTATCTAAAATAGTTTATCTCAGTGCGCTATCTGCATTACATCATAAAAAAAACCGTTTTAGTTTCTAAATTCTGAAAATTTGAATTTAAAATATGAATGTTTTTGAAGTAGTGTTGGTAACTGAAGCATGAGTTAGTATAATATAATGACACTTGATCAACGTGATTATATTACAGTAAGTCATGCTGAGTTTCTAAATGGAACGTGATGATTCACAGATCATAACGTCATCATGTGCCATGTTACATGACTCTTGTATTCTATTTAACCTCAAAATATCAAGAAAATATTTTCTTGATGATTCGGTCTTTTTCGGATATTCTGGTAATTTGACAAACCAAGATCGTGCTATTACAATTTCCTTCTTAGAACATTAGCTATGTTCATTCCGAAATTCATATCTGCGAATTCTGGACCATTACATACGGTGCTTAATGGATAGAAGAGAAGACAGAGCATGAAGCTCTGAAATAGAAATGGGGGTATAAATCGCAGCAAAAAGAAGAGAGCATTATCTGTGGATGTCGATGATGATAGAAAGATAGAAGAAGGGACTCTGAAAAATAAGGAAAAATATAAAGCCCGACGACAACACATAAATTACAAACCGTGTATATCAATAAGTATTGCAACGTAAAGACACGGGAGAACTAAAAACACTATAAAGCAAAGAGTATAACGTAATGTGTTAATTTTCTAAGCGTACAAAAATGCGTTCGAGAAACCGGAACTGGGTCATAAGTCGAGTGACAACATACGAGTCATCGGAATGAAAACTTCTAGTTAACTATGCACGTGAATTTAATATAATATATAATTAATTATATAAATTAAATATATTATATATAATTAAATAATATGTCGACAACCTAGCAAACAAACGAATGTGGGCTGGCAACAAGAGCCATGCGATCGCATGGCTATGTGCCATGAGTCCCATACGATCGCATGGGATGGCTGGACAATTCAAGTACTATAAAACGCGAAGCCTGGTGACCGAATTCATTTCATATTTCTTCAATCTATCTCTCTGCTCTCCATATATATATTTTTAATAATAATAATAATAATAATATTATTATTATTATTATTATTATTATTATTATTATTATTATTATTATTATTATTATTATTATTATTATTATTATTATTATTATTATTATTAATCTTATGAGTAAGTGTGTTATTAGTAGTATTATACATAAAATATTACGACGAGGTTAATGCCCAAATGGTTACAAAACGAGTTTTTGAGTGGGATAGAGCTAGGGAAATTATGGGTTATAGCTATGGAGGTTACGGGTAATGTTCGTGGGTATTGTTCGCAAGTCAAACCTAGTGTTTATCATCTCCGTTGCGTCTAAGTATTTTCCTGCAATATTGAATCTCAATATTGATACGTGAGCACTCATATCTTATTTTTTTTATATATTAATAGTGTATTCCTGACTAGTGCTCGAGTGTATAGAATTATGCATGCTTGTATGCTTACTTTCTTCGTTAAATAATTTATGATAGATCATGAGTTTAATACACATGCTACTGAGATAAGGTATATGATATGCATGTCGTTGGAATGCTGGCGAAAAATCAATAACTTTTCATTTAGATATCGAATAGTTTCGATGAACGGATTAAAAGATATGGTCAACTGAATTATGGTTGATGTTAATTGAAATTGTGTTTGAAACTGTAAATTAATAGTTAAATAACTTGTCTATGAGATTGATAAATTGGATTTTCAAATATTACTAATCGAGTAAATGAATTTCTATATAAAGCACGTCTAGTTTTGTTGAACAATTGTCAAAGTTGACTGTCTTATCATGTTTTAAAGCTTTATAAACACTATAATCTGATTTTACAAGTATTGGAAAGCTATGTGAAATAATAAAATATTTTCGATTGCCATGATAATTCAAATATAATATAGCTCCTGAAATATATAATATTTTGAGTTTGATAAACTATAAATTCGTTCAATTATCAAGACTTATACTATGATAATAAACATGTATAGACTTAAAGATCATATTGGGTCAGGTTGACTGTTGAGATGACTTTTGTTAACTTTTGTTTGTCGATCTCGAACATTATGATTGTGATACACTATGACCTGACCTAGTTTGATAGGCATTTATTAATCAACATATGTTCTCTAGGTTGAGATCTACGGTTATTAGGTATTCCGAGTTTCGGTCACATTTCGGTGAACGACTTTATGTGCTGCTAAGGTGAGTTTCATTTGCTCCCTTTTTAATTGCTTTTGCAATCTATATTTTTGGGCTGAGAATACATGCACTTTATTTTAAACGCAATGGATACAAGTACATACTAAATTCTACACTGCCAGTTATAAGAACTGGTGGGCGCGAGTAGTTGTATATGGATCCATAGGGCTTGACATCCCCGTCTGTTCCATGTATAGAAACCCTAGCCTGAACTATAAAATAGACGTATGCTATTTGAGGTTAGTACACGTTGGTTTGCGTGTATTGTACATGTTGGTTGCATGTATGTTAAAACATGGTACTTATTTTAACGTTAAAGTTTAGTTACCAGGGTGCTTAATCTTGTAGAATATTTTGATAAACGTTTCTGGATGAAACAACTGAAATCTTGTGATCCACCTTTATATACAGATTATACGCAAGATTAAAACTATGAACTCACCAACCTTTGTGTTGACACTTTTAAGCATGTTTATTCTTAGGTTCCTAGAAGTCTTCCGCTGTTTGCTTATCTGTTATACAAGCTATGTGCATGGAGTCATACATGCTTTATTCAAGAAAACGTTGCATTCACAAAATCATCACCATGTATCTTATTTTGACTGCATTATCAACGGATGTAGTATTATAAACTATTATTTACGGTGATTGTCTATATGTAGAAATCATCAAACGTCAAAAACCTTGGAATTTGATATTCAATTATGCTGTACCTTTTCAAAAGAATGCAATGTTTACAAAACGTATCATGTAGAGGTCAGTACCTCACTGTAAAATCGATGAATGATGTATTCGTTCAAATGGATTTGGACGGATCGTCACATCTCCTAATCTGAGCAAGAGCACTGTTTATTTTGGGAATGTTGAGGATGAGGTACATAAGAATATGTTGCAGATATTACCTTTTAATGTGGGTAAATTGACTGTGAGGTATTTAGGTGTGCCATTACTTGTTAAAAGATTAGGCTGTTCTGACTGTAAATGTTTGATTGATAAAGTAAAAGCAAAAGTTTTATGCTGGAGAAATAGGAAACTATCCTATGCTAGCAGGTTGCAACTTATAGCTTCAGTGTTAGCCTCTATGCAAGTTTATTGGGCATCTGTTTATCTTACTCCTAGTACTGTCATTTCTGAAATTGAAAAAATATTGAAAAAAAATTTTGTGGAGTCAAGGTGATAGCTCAAAAGGGAAGGTTAAAGTGGCCTGGAAGACTATATGTCTGCCCAAAAATCAAGGAGGGTTGGGAATTAAGCCTTTGAAGAGGTGGAATGAAGTATTGTTGTTTAAACAGTTATGGAAAATTATTGCTCAACAAGAATCTTTATGGGCAAAGTGGGTTAATGTGGTGAAGTTAAAAGGTAAGAGTATATGGGATGTGGGTGAAGAAAGTTCTGATAGTTAGGGGTGGAGACAAATGCTGCTTTTAAGAGATAGAATGAAGCCACATGTGTATAATGAGATTGGTAATGGCAAGATGACTAATGTCTGGTTTGATAAATGGTGCAGTGCAGGGGTGTTGGACCAGATTGTTAGTAGAAGAGATAGGTATCAAGCCAGATTGTGTGACTCTTTGAAGGTTAATCAGATAATTCAAGATAATCAATTGTTATGGCCTGATGAATGAAGGCAAAAATTTCCTGTTTTGTTTAGCATTGAAGTTCCTGAGTTAAATGATCAAGATGATAAAGTTGTCTGGATTGCTAATGATGGAAAGAAACATGAATTTAGAACATGGCAGGTTTAGCAAGATTTAAAAGATCTTGGGCATGATGTGAGCTGGAGTCATGTAGTGTGGTTCCCTCAAGCTACACCTAAGCATGCATTCATGCTTTGGATAACTATCCATGAAAGGTTAGCAACCCAGGATAGGCTGTTGAAATGGTATAATAATATGCAGCTTAAATGTTCACTTTGTGATATATGTTTGGATTCCCATGAACATTTGTTTTTTAAATGTGAATATGCTAAGGAGGTGTGACATCTGTTAAAGAATATGATGCTGTTCAAAGGTCTTCCTGATGATGTGCAGGGAATTGTGAACTGCTTGGCTAGGTATCCATTCACCAAAAATATATTGAGTGTTATTAACAGGATTGTTATTGCTGCCATGGTGTATTATATATGGCAAGAGAGGAATTGGAGGATTTTTAAAAATAAGAAGAGATCTGTGATTGAATTAAAAGATGAGGTGATTATGAATATCAGGTACAAGCTGTTGACTTTGAGGGTCAAAAAGAGTAATGCTGTGATTAGAGCAGCTGCTATATGGGGTCTGAAATGGGAGGTAGATCAGAGGTTTAAGTTGAATGATGATTGATTTTGCCTAATGGTAGCGCGTCATGAAAGATGGGACGGCTCAAGTTAGGTGCTTTGTATGTTTATTTTTGTGTTTGGAGTTGATTTCTTCTCTTTGTTGTATTTGTGTGATTTGTATTTGTGAGCAGGTTTTTTCCTGTGCCTTGTTCTGTATTGAATGTTTATGATTAATATAATCTTTTCTTTTGCCAAAAAAATAAAAATATATGGAGTATCACCTGTAAATTTAGCGGTGTCCTATAAATTTTTATTTATAAAAAGAAATTAAAATTTAGTGGGGTCAATGGACCCCATAAGCTTCAATGTGGAGTCGCCCTTGTGTATATATAATTATTATACGATAACTATTTTGAGTACGGTGTACGCGGTTTAGCTGGCTTTTGTCGTGATCATTTTTAACTTTTTCCCTTAATCATCAATGTGCTGCTAACGTGATCTACTGTGAAGATACAAGTACCCGATGGTTTTAGACCCTCTCCTTAATACTCTAAAAGGTTGTAACATCAGAATGTACCGGAAGTATCTTCATTTTAAAACTTGATGACTTATGATGCATACACGTATTTTAGACTTTTTTGTTTTACGTACCTTTTACATATAAACCAGTTCACGTGAGATTATTAACTAATGTCGAATTTTGTGTAAACGTGCCTAACATAATCAGACTTACAATCACGTTCAATTGTAGGTTTAACAGTTCAATTTGTTTTCATGTAATCAAACATCATATGCATATCATTATTATTTTACATATTACAGAGTACTTTTTTTTTTCCGACAGCAGCAGTTAGTTGAGATCACTCAGGGGACTTAACCACTCACACGATCATTTCCCAAAATTGTTATACCCGCCTCCCAACTGCGTAATCCCATACGAGGCATGGACGGCAAAACCCTTCTCCTTTTACCCCAAAATGCGATGCGGGAAAGGTGAACGCGGGTCGAACTCCTGACCTACCCTAAAGAAGTCCATCAACCGCTAGACCACATCAAAACATATATGAAGTACGGAGTACTTATTATATGAAATATGAATTATTATGAAAGTATGATGATATGATACTCCGAATATTCATTTTTGTGACGTATTATATAGTCAAAAATCAAACACAACTGTTGACTTTCAGAATTTATTATTATTATTACGGAGTATTAATTTATTTTTTTCACTCAATTTCTAATTAGATTTTCACATCACCATGTATATATTTGATACAAAAATTTGATTTCTTGAGTACATTCACAATTAAAAATTCATTTTTTCAACAAAAAAATGTAATAAAATTTACTTCTAATGTGATAGTCATGGTTAATAATAGTCTAATGTGATCTACTACAAGTACCCAATGATGGTTTTAGAACCTCTCCTAACATTCTAAAAAGTTGTAACATCATAATGTACCGAAAGTATCGTCAACTTAAAACTTGACTTTTGATGCATACACCTACTTCAGACTTTTTCGTTTTACGTAACTTTTACATATAAACCAGTTCACGTGAGATTATTAACTAATGTCGAATTTTGTTTAAACGTGCCTAACATAATCAGACCTACAACCACATTCAGTTGTAGCCTTGTACGTTAATTAACACTTCAATTTGTTTTCATGTAATCAAACATCATATGCATATCAGTATATCATTATTACTTTACTTATTACGGAGTACTTATAATATGAAATGAATGAATATGAATATGAATTAATATGATATGATACTCCGAATATTCAATTTTGTGACGTATTATAAAGTCAAAAATCAAACACAACTGTTGACTTTCAGAATTCATATAATTTAAACTTATGAAAATGTATACGTACACTTGTTGGGATTTGCTACTCTCTCTTCAAAATGACGTCCCCTGTGATTTCACAACCCACAGAATTCAGAAACACCCTTGCCCAAATTCCTTTTCTTTTACCATATTTTATTCCAAATTAAATACTACGTAAAATTCTTCATAGTAGTTTAATACCGAGTATATTACATGATTCCTACTTTAAATTCCACATTTTTTTACATTCTTCTTCTGTATTACCACCAACAAAAACTTCAAAAACACATAAACATTACACAAATATACACCATACTATACATAAACTTTAAAAACATAACAAAATGGGAGAAAACAAAGTTTTTGAAAGCATAATAGCAGGAGATACTTACAAATATTATGCAGATGGTGAATGGAAAGTATCTACCTCTGGCAAATCTGTGCCTATTATCAACCCAACCACCAGACAGACTCAATATAAAGTTCAAGGTATTTTTTAAAATTTTGCTATTAAATTTTTTTCCATGTATTTATTCATGTAATTCATCCTTTTCTCATATATGGTATTCAAAGAATCAAGAAGTGAACTTTACTCATGTTTAATTAAATTCTCAAATGGGTGTTAATGGGTTTCTTGTTTTATCATCTGGGTACTAATTGAAATAAGGAAATTCAAGAAAAAAATTAATGATTTTAAATTTCAGAAGTTTTATATTTTTTCTTGTAGCATGTACACAAGAAGAAGTGGACAAGGTGATGGAATCAGCAACAATTGCACAAAAATTATGGGCTAAAACCCCTTTATGGAAGAGAGCTGAATTGATGCACAAAGCTGCAGCTATTCTTAAGGATCACAAGAAGCCTATTGCTGATTGTCTTGTTAAAGAGATTGCAAAACCTGCCAAAGATGCTGTTACTGAAGTAAGATTGATCCAACTAATAGTTTTTATTCTGTATGTTATTATGTAAGTTCTTGCTAAATTTGGATGGTGTTACGATCAATTTATCGAATTTGATTATTTTGGGGGTGATATTGGTACTTCATTCCATAATATTTGGTTAATCAGATTGTCTCAAGTAAACTTAATAGTAATTGACAAGTAACAGAATATTATGTACTGAAAGTAGACAAGTTTTATTTGCATTGAAGCAGATTAATCAACTGTCCTATTAGTACAACCTTAAGTTGAAATAAAATGAAGAAATCTTGTGGAGTTATCGATTAGCGTCATAATTCCAATCATAAACTATGGCAAGTTGTTCTTTCTAGAAAAAAAGATATACAATATGCTCTAGCTATAAGCAGGAAGTAAGGAAAATGCAGCATAAAGGACTTATCTTTTATTAAAGGACCCCAAAAATTATACTCCACTTATGTTATCTTCTAAAGAATCAAATAAGGATTGAAAGGAAAATTAATCAAATTTCAACTGCAGATTTGATTTTTTGTACATCTTTTCTTGCGTAAAGTACAACTTATGAATATATAATTTTGAAGGTAGTGAGGTCCGGGGATTTGGTGTCATATTGTGCTGAGGAAGGGGTTAGAATCCTTGGAGAAGGGAAGTTTTTGGTGTCAGATAGTTTTCCCGGAAACGAAAGAACCAAATATTGTTTAACATCAAAGGTAAATTTGATACAAACTATGTTTCCGATTTTGTGATCATGTTTATTTTAATGTAGAGCAAATATCTATATCTATGTTGTTTAATATGGACAAATTTGAAGATACTTGTATTACACTGTTTGTTTTATTATTGCAGATTCCATTAGGTGTTGTTTTAGCAATTCCACCGTTCAATTATCCTGTCAATTTGGCTGTCTCGAAGATTGCTCCAGCCCTTATTGCAGGCAACTCCCTTGTCTTAAAGCCTCCTACTCAGGTATGGAAATTGTAAAGGTGGCAAATTGGGCAGGTTCTGGATAAAATGTCATAACGGGTATGTTTTAAATGCTGATCAAAGCGGGTTGGACCAGGTTGACCCACCAACACATATTTGAGATGTAGTATAAAAACTTAGAATGTTCTAATACAAATTTAAAAACAGTTGACCAGTTTTGTTCATAGTCATCATGTGTAGCTTGCTCGTTAAACTTGCTGTCAATAAAAATAGATTTTAAACTAACCCGTTTTAAACGTAGGGTGCCGTTTCTGCAATCCATATGATACATTGCTTTCACCTGGCTGGTTTTCCAAAAGGCGTCATCAGTTGTGTTACGGGAAAAGGTTCAGAAATTGGTGACTTCCTCACAATGCATCCTGCAGTTAATTGCATAAGGTTATTATTACGAAGTATCTCTTATGAAGTCTTAATTATAAGAACAAAATCATTAATATAATAAATAAGTTGTTTTATTATCTCAGCTTCACGGGTGGAGACACTGGTATTGCGATATCAAAAAAGGCGGGAATGATTCCTTTACAAATGGAATTGGGTGGAAAAGACGCTTGTATTATTCTCGAGGATGCAGATTTGGAATTGGCTGCATCTAACATTGTCAAAGGAGGCTTTTCTTACAGGTTACATAATATTCTGCATCTATACATCTATACATTTATCTATACGTTTTTATTTCATTTATATTTTTATTGTTCGGCTCTAAATGTACATGGGGTGTTAAGATATAGTGATATTCTGACATCATGGACCTATGACATATACTTGGACAACCGGTCGGGTTGGGTCAAAGATCAAACAGGTCATGGGTCAAAACGGGTCGACTTTAAAATGGGTCGAACAGGTTGGGCTATTCTCTATTATGCGTATCTATATTTTTTGTATTTCATTTATTTCTTTAATTTTCGGAAAGACTGGATCTTGTTAAAAAAGAAACAGAAATACTGTATTCTGCATCTTTGAATCATTTTTGTTAGGCTCTCAATTTATATGGGGTGTTGACTGTTGAGATATGGTGATATCCTGACATCATGGACCCGTTACGTTTGAGTGTGTCAACTTGGGTAAACCGTAAACTTACAACTCAGACAGGTCAAATTAAACAAGTTAGCTAAAAGAAATGAGTCAAATGGGTTGAAAAGGTTGAGAGTTGCCCAAAGTGTATTCTTAATGCACCTACAGTGTTATAAAATACAATAAAGCTTGAATTATGTAGTACACATAAATTATCCAGCTAACATTAAATCAATTACTGAGGAGTATTTAATAATGCTCTTTGGCCTTTGGGGTTATCTTTATCAGTGGTCAACGTTGCACAGCAGTGAAGGTCGTGTTAGTAATGGAATCTGTAGCTGATACTCTAGTGAAAAGGGTTAACGAAAAGGTTGGAAAGTTGAGTGTGGGTCCACCCGAGAACGATTGTGACATCACTCCTGTAGTAACAGAGTCATCTGCTAACTTCATAGAAGGTTTGGTTATGGATGCCAAGAAAAAAGGAGCAACATTTTGTCAAGAGTACAAAAGGGAAAACAATCTCATATGGCCTCTTTTGCTTGATAACGTAAAACAGGACATGAGAATAGCATGGGAGGAACCGTTTGGACCCGTGTTGCCTGTCATAAGGATTCGTAACATTGTAGAAGGCATTTCCCATTGTAACGCAAGCAATTTTGGGCTCCAGGTATGATCAATGTTGACTTTTTGGGTCAAACAAAATGTATCTATTTTTGCTTTAATGTGATGTGAGTTGTTTGCAATATCAAGAAGAGATTATGTCTGATTTCGAGTTTGTTAAGTACGCTTCGATTAATGTTGACTTTTACTAACTTCTTGGTCCATTTTCTTGCTGCTCGACTTGAGTGCAGTTCGTTAACACCCTTATTCTTGGGTTGGTTAAATTGTATTATATGTTATAATGTTGATTGTTGATATTCGCAGGGTTGCATTTTTACGAAAGACATTAACAAAGCGATGTTGATAAGTGATGCAATGGAGACTGGTACGGTACAAATAAACTCAGCACCAGCTCGAGGACCCGACCATTTCCCTTTTCAGGTTCATTTTCTTTCATGTGAACTTGTATTCTTGTAAATCTTAACCTTTATGTCCCATGTATAACAACTATTGAAGGAAACTTGTTTTACAACAGGGTTTGAAAGATAGCGGAATTGGTTCACAAGGGGTGACGAATAGTATCAACATGATGACGAAGATCAAGAGCACAGTTATCAACTTGCCTACCCCTTCATACGCTATGGGCTAGTAAAACTTCTTAGTGTTTTGTAGAACGTCATGTGTATATATAGCTACTGTAATAGTCTCTTGTGTTTTTGCTTGTTGAGGTTGAATATTACAAGATGTCATATTAGTGTTTATATAAGGGCAAGTAAAAAGAATAACGTAGGTAATGGTATATCGTTTTGCATATTAGAAAGATTGTAACATGAAATCGGAATATTATTGAACTTTCTAATACTTAATTGATCGTTTAGAATGCATAGTACGGTATAGAATGACTAAACCAATTTACACAGGGACTCCTCAGCATACATATTTGATTAGTGTGGATGCATATAGTGAATTGCAGTAGGTTAGACAAAACTAATCTAGTTTTATGAACTCGCCTTGCTAATATCTATTAGTGAGGTTTGAACCTCATACCTCTTATGAGGTATCTAAGCCTCAAGCACTAGACCATCTCATGGTGGTAAAGCTAAGAAAAAGAGAAGGTTTGAAACTGGAAAACGGATTGAGCAAAGTATGAAGGAGGGTTGTGGATAAATCACAAAGACTAAACCTGCCTTCAAAGAATACAAATGATTCAGTATCTGCTGAAGTCATTAACGAATACCTTGCTCCTGATACTAAACCCCTACGGACAATATTCTTCATCATCCTTCGATATTAGAAATTCTAAGATATTATCATATCTTTCATTATAAATATCTTCGATATTTCTGAAGATATCTTCATAACTATTATCATCCGAAATTATTTATCTCTTCACGCTATCTGTGTTACATCATAAAAGAAACTATTTTAGTTTCTAATTTCTGAAAATTTTGAAAAATGGATGTTTTTGAAGTAGTGTTGGGAACTGAAGCATGAGTTAGTATAATATAATGACACTTGATCAACGTGATTATATTACAGTAAGTCATGCTGAGTTTCTAATGGAACGTGATAAAGGTTCACAGATCCCACCCTCATAATGAACCATGTTACATAACTCTTTTATTCTATTTAACCTCTAAACATATCAAGAAAATATTTTCTTGATGATTTGGTCTTTTCCGGATATTCTGGTAATTTGACAAGTCAGATTGTGCCATTACCATTTCTTTCTTAGAACATTAATTATGTTTATTCTGAAATTCATACCTACGAATTCTGGACCATTATTCGCTTGACTTAAGGTCGGGAAGAGAAAACGAAAGCATGAAGCTCCGAAATATAATGGAGAACATAAAGCCCGATAACAACCCCGCAATTACAAACCGTGTATATCAATGCGTATAGCAATATAAAGACACGGGAGAATGAAAAACACTATAACCCCAAGGTAATAGTAGAAGAAAATAACTTCCTCTGGTGGCAGATGAAAAAGAAGAATGAAGGATACGATAGCCAGGAAAATATCAAGAATCAGAACTGGATTAAGCATTTTCACAATCTATTGGGATGTATGAAATAAGAAAGAAGATTATAGGAGTGTTGAAAATAAATGAAACGAAAGAGGTCAATTTATAGCAAAATATCGGACGCAGCAATAGAGGCAGATTACGCATTTAATCAAAGAAAATCTTAATTTCCGCAAATTCCGAAAAATCAAATCTTATTTAAATTATGAAGATTTTCTATTCCTTAAAATCCGGAAATCAATCGTTATTACATTAAGAGATAAGACGCATCTCTATTCTCCATTTCACTTGATTACGATAACTTCTCTCATACGCTTCGAGTAATTGGATTATTTTATCTATATTATTCAAACATAGATAAAACTCTATTATCAACCCATATTCGTCATTAAAACATTTTTATTGTTAGCCATGACGACCTCACTCAAATTTCGGGACGAAATTTCTTTAACGGGTAGGTACTGTGATGACCCGAAAATTTCGACTAAATTTAAACTTAATCTTTGTATGATTAACATTTCCGACACGATAAGCAAAGTCTGTAAAACTGAATCTCAAAATTTTTGAACTACTTTTATATATTTAAATACCCTTCGGTTGTTTTCGATGATTCGCGAACAATTATATGTAAATAGATACATATATACTATAACTTGAAAAGGTAACAATGTATTAATTATTTGATACCGTACATTAAATTTATTGGTTTAAATATCTATTTGAATATATATGATAAGTTGAAATATTTATTATTAAAATTTATTTATAAATAACTTCCAATGTGTATTTAAAAACTGATTTATGTATATTAAAAAGATATATACATATATATAATTTCAAGTTATTTAGTAAACGATAGTAACATTTTCAAATTGCTAAAGTACCCAAAATGCTACAGTGTTTTCGAAAATCACTATTTGCTACAGTAAAAATTGCCTTTGCTACAGTGAATTGCTACAGTAAAAATTGCCTTTGCTACAGTAACTTTGCTACAGTGGTATATTTTATGGATGATTTAAGACTATATTTTGACAAAGGTACGATTCACGAAACGTAAAGTACAAGTTTTCTCAGCGTTGGAAAGGGCATTCGAAAAACCAGAACCGGGACATAAGTCGAGTGATGACGTACGACTTATCGGAACAAAAATTACAAGTCAACTATGCACGTGAATTTAATATAATATATAATTAATTATTTAAATTATATATATTATATTAATAATTAATTATGTCGACGAGCTAAATTACAAAACAATGTGAGCTGTCCCTGGTCCTCATGCGAGTCGCATGGCCAGAAGGCCATTTCCATGCGAGTCGCATGACTCCAGATTTCAGGCCAAGTGCTATAAATTCTCGAGTTTTGGCCAGATAAATCACACACACATATATATTATTTTTACTCCGTATTTATTTATTTTATTATTATTATTATTATTATTATTATTATTAATAATAAGATTATTATTAATCTTATTATTTTTATTATTAGTGTTATTATTTTTGCGATACAAAAATAATAATGTACATAAAATATTACGACGGAGTGCTGTCCAAGTAATTTTCAAAATGAGTTTTCGAGCAAGCTAGAGCTAAGGAAATTATGGGTTATTGCCAAGGAGGTTATGGTTAATGTTCGGGGGTATTTTTTTTGTGAATCAAACCTCGTGTTTATCATCTCCGATGCGTCTACGTGCTTTCCTGCAATATTGTATATCAATATTAAACAGTGAGTTTCATATGATCCCTTTTACTCAATATATTTTTGGGCTGAGAATACATGCGACTGTTTATAAATACTAAAAATACTAGATTTATATGCGTGAGTTTCATAAGATCCCTTTTACTCTCTACATTTTTGGGCTGAGAATACATGCAAATGCTTTATTAACCGATATACAATATTTATATGTGTGAGTTTCATTTGCTCCCTTTTTAATTGCTTTTGCAATCTATATTTTTGGGCTGAGAATACATGCACTTTATTTTAAACGCAATGGATACAAGTACATACTAAATTCTATACTGAGTTTGAACCGAAAATCCCTTAGCTTTGGTAACTAGTAACTGCCGGTTATAAGAACTGGTGGGCGCGAGTAGTAGTATATGGATCCATAGGGCTTGATATCCCCGTCCGAGCTAGAGCACTAGCCTTTTAACGGACGTATGCTATTTGAGAAGCGTACACGTTGGTTTACGTGTATTATTAAGATGATTATACAAAGGGTACAAATTATATAAGCATTAAAGTTTAGTTACCAGGGTGCTCAATTTTGTAGAACCGATTGATAAACGTTTCGGATGAAATAACTGAAATCTTGTGATCCACCTTTTATGTAAAACCTATTGATAAACGTTTTGAATAAAACAACTGAACTTTTGTAAATCCACATTGATATACGGATTATGTGTAATATTAAAACTATGAACTCACCAACCTTTGTGTTGACACTTGAAGCATGTTTATTCTCAGGTTTCTAGAAGTCTTCCGCTGTTTGCTTACATGATATACAAGCTATGTGCATGGAGTCTTGCATGCTTTATTCAAGAAAACGTTGCATTCACAAAACCATCACCATGTATCTATTTTGACTGCATTGTCAACGGAAGTATTATTATTGTAAACTATTATTTACGGTGATTGTCTATATGTAGAAATCAACAGATGTCGAAAACCTTGGAATTAAATATTCATTTATGGTATGCCTTTTCAAAAGAATGCAATGTTTACAAAACGTATCATATAGAGGTCAAATACCTCGCAATGAAATCAATGAATGACGTGTTCGTCCATATGGATTTGGAGCGATCGTCACAAGTTAGAAGGATTAACTTTTATTTGCGAACAAGTTTAGAATTAACTAAACTATGTTCTAGTGATTACAAGTTTAAACCTTCGAATAAGATAGCTTTATATGTATGAATCGAATGATGTTATGAACATCATTACTACCTTAATTTCCTTGGATAAACCTACTGGAAAAGAGAAAAATGGATCTAGCTTCAATGGATCCTTGGATGGCTCGAAGTTCTTGAAGCAGAATCATGACACGAAAACAAGTTCAAGTAAGATCATCACTTGAAATAAGATTGTTATAGTTATAGAAATTAAACCAAAGTTTGAATATGATTATTACCTTGTATTAGAATGATAACCTACTGTAAGAAACAAAGATTTGTTGAGGTTGGATGATCACCTTACAAGATTGGAAGTGAGCTAGCAAACTTGAAAGTATTCTTGATTTTATGAAACTAGAACTTTTGGAATTTATGAAGAACACTTAGAACTTGAAGATAGAACTTGAGAGAGATCAATTAGATGAAGAAAATTGAAGAATGAAAGTGTTTGTAGGTGTTTTTGGTCGTTGGTGTATGGATTAGATATAAAGGATATGTAATTTTGTTTTCATGTAAATAAGTCATGAATGATTACTCATATTTTTGTAATTTTATGAGATATTTCATGCTAGTTGCCAAATGATGGTTCCCACATGTGTTAGGTGACTCACATGGGCTGCTAAGAGCTGATCATTGGAGTGTATATACCAATAGTACATACATCTAAAAGCTGTGTATTGTACGAGTACGAATACGGGTGCATACGAGTAGAATTGTTGATGAAACTGAACGAGGATGTAATTGTAAGCATTTTTGTTAAGTAGAAGTATTTTGATAAGTGTATTGAAGTCTTTCAAAAGTGTATAAATACATATTAAAACACTACATGTATATACATTTTAACTGAGTCGTTAAGTCATCGTTAGTCGTTACATGTAAGTGTTGTTTTGAAACCTTTAGGTTAATGATCTTGTTGAATGTTGTTAACCCATTGTTTATTATAACAAATGAGATGTTAAATTGTTATATTATCATGATATTATGATATATAATATATCTCAGTATGATGTATATACAGTTAAATGTCGTTACAACGATAATCGTTACATATATGTCTCGTTTCGAAATCATTAAGTTAGTAGTCTTATTTTTACATATGTATTTCATTGTTAATACACTTAATAATATATTTACTTATCATTTAACATAATTAACCAAGTGTATCAATATCTTAATATGATTCATATGTACCTAGTAAGACGTTATAACGATAATCGTTATATATATCGTTTTCGAGTTTCTTAAATTAATAGTCTCATTTTTATGTATATAACTCATTGTTAAAATACCTAATGAGATACATACTTATAATAAAAACATGTTAACTATATATATAACCATATATATGTCATCGTATAGTTTTTACAAGTTTTAACGTTCGTGAATCACCGGTCAACTTGGGTGGTCAATTGTCTATATTAGACACATTTCAATTAATCAAGTCTTAACAAGTTTGATTGCTTAACATGTTGGAAACATTTAATCATGTAAATATCAATCTCAATTAATATATATAAACATGGAAAAGTTCGGGTCACTACAGTACCTATAATCACTATTATCGTTAATATAATACAAAAAAAAGTAACACTAAATTACGAGAATTTTGATCGATTTGACCGACTTTTTAACGATTTTAACCGAATTTTTTTTACCTTTAACCGACGATGACCCGACCTTTCCCGGATTTGACTCAATTTTTGACCGTTGACTGACTTATTAGAAGACGGGACGGGAGCGAGACGGACTAGTCACTAAAACGCCGCAACGGACGTCATTTACAACACCGGATGGATTACAACGAATCAAGTATAGAAATAGTAGCGTACCAACTTTTGAAACTTGTACTCCCATGAAAGAACTAAATTTGTTTATAATTATTTTTATTATTTTATTATATATAAATATTTATATTTATACTTTCTATATTTTATATATTTGTTATGATAATAATATTTTCGAACTACAATTCTTAAGGTCATCATTAAAATGCATAAATATATTGTACAATTTAATAATCGTTATTTTATAATTATCTTTTTAAAGCAACTAACTTTTATTATATATTAGGAGAATTTACAAAAAGATGGCCTTGGAGCTAAAGACAAACAGACGAAACTGTAAAGCTACCTAAAACATACATCGAAGAATTTATGCCTATTCTGCATCTTACAAAAACATAAATGCTAGTTGCATTAGTAATACAATCGAGATTAACCGTGATCACATATACTATTTGGATTAGAAATCCGCAATAACCAATCAATATGACTTTTCTTCGATCGAATCGATATCCACTCGAAGCTTTGGACTTGTATTTCTCGAAGTGCAATCGTTCATGGCCAACATTAGTTATGAAAGATTTTATTATTTCTGTTTTGCCATATCTTATATTCACAAACTCATTTGCATGCTTGCCATATTTTGTCATCCGATACACCATTTTGTGACGAAGCGCTCGCATCTGTGAGATCGTTTAGTGATTGTATTGCATTAATACTTGACCCCACCATCGAAAGAATCGCTGTCATATATCTTTTGTATATGAACAATGCCATAACATATGTTCCAATGTTTCGATGTCATTGTCGCATACTGGACATCTAGTTGAATCGAGATCGATACCCTTTTTATCAACTTCCGATCTCTCCGGTAGACGGTTTCTTTGTGCTCTCCAAACAAACACCTCTATTTTTTGTGGTACCAATTAATTTTTGATAGTAGCTGATGTCGATGAGGAGTTTGAGAGCAGTTTTTCGTTAATGATTCATGTTAGAACACGAGTTGAGAAAATGCCGATCCCATACGGAGTCCAATTCTAAGAGTCTTTATCATTGTTATCAAAACCAAATTCAGAAAAAATCCCAACCAGCTGCAGCAATTCTAAACCATTTTGACCAGAAGGGTGCCGACACCAAATCCACGTAAATTTCAGGTCCGAGCAATTTGGTTGCACCCTGTCTTTAACTAGTGCATAATCATTGACTTCAAACCTGAAAATTCTGACAAAACGATCGCATAGAGGTTCTTCAAGCCAAGTGTCATTCCAAAAAAGTGTGTCCTCTGCGTTATTTACCGCTTTATTGAATGAATAACAAAGTTTATATCCAGTTCAAAAGCTCCTTGTTAATAGATATTATATCATTCTAAATTGAATTCGAGCTACTGCTGGAACTAGGACCAATGATACCCAAACCCCTGTCACGACTGTGTATACTCTTGACAATTTTGACCTAAAACGATTCGCTTTCAAATCTAAACCGCCACCACCAGTTTTCTAGTAAAGCTAAATTTTGGCTTATAAAGACCCTATATTTAAACCACCCCGCCCATAAGAAGAAAGTATAGTATCCCATTCAACCCACAACATTTTTGAATTGTCCCCGACCCGCCCCAAAAATTTTACGTCTCAAACCTTCGAGCAAGTTGATGACACTTGTAGGAGCTCGAAATAAAGAGATGTCATACAACGGGAGCGTAGTGAGTATTTCTTAATGAGAGTGATATGCCCGCCGAGGGATAATGACTTAGCTTTCTAATCTGATAATCTTTGTTTGAATTTATCCACCATGAACATCCGATCCTTTTTATTTATTTATTATGCACCCGATGGGAAGGCCTAGGTAACTAAAAAGGGAGCGAACTACAGCCCATATAATTAGCCATTTCCTCCATTGATTCATTTCTACTACCAATTCGAACAAGCTACTTTTTGAGTAGTTGAATTTAAAACCTGAGACTTTCTTGAAACATTTTAGGATTTTCATTAAATTTCTTGCAATTCTCTTACATCATTTCCCGAAAAACATGGAATCATCCGTATTTTGGAGGTGTTAAACAATTACACTATCTTTCCATACCTTGATTCATTTGTACATTTTCAAGTCGATGGCTTTTTTGACTAGTCGATTTAACCCTTCGAAAGCAATTATGAATAAATACGGGGACAATGAATCGCCTTGCCTAACTCCATTTTCAAGAATGAATTCTTTAATGGGGGAACTGTTCACAAGCACTGAGATCGAAGCACTACTTAAACATCCTTTTATCCACATTCTCCATTTTTCTCCGAAACTCATACTCTGTATTACCACGTCGAGAAATTGCCAATCTAAGCAATCAAAGGCTTTTGCAAAGTCCGCTTTAAAGATCGAACACTTCTTTTTAGCCCTTTTAACCTTTTCTACCGTTTCACTTGCCACCATGATACCATCTAGAATTTATCGCCCCTTAATGAATGCGCTTTGCTCTAAACCGACAACCTTATGGATTACCTTTCGAATTCGATTTTCAAGTTTTTTGGACAATTTTAGTAATAACTACCTATTAGACTAATCGGTCGGTAGTCGTATTAACCGGCTGGATCGATTATTATGGGAATTAAGGAAATGAATGAGATGTTGCACCCCTTGGAGATGTTGTTACGAGTCCATAACCAATCTAAAGCTCTCTTTAGATCATCTTTAATGAGCCACCAAAACATTTTATAGAATTTCAGATTTAAGTCGTCCGGTCCTAGGACCTTTTATAACGACCCGTCCTAATCCATATGGACGAATACATTACATTTGGTTACATCGCGAGGTACTTGACCTCTATATTATACATTTTACAAACATTGCATTCGTTTTTGAAAAGACAATATTTCATTACATCGAAAGTTGACGGCATGTATACCATTTCATAATATATCCAACTATAATTTATTTAATAACAATCTTGAATGAACTCAACAACTCAAATGCAACGTCTTTTGAAATATGTCATGAATGACTCCAAGTAATATCTCTAAAATGAGCAAATGAACAGCGGAAGATTTCTTTCATACCTGAGAATAAACATGCTTTAAAGTGTCAACCAAAAGGTTGGTGAGTTCATTAGTTTATCATAAACAATCATTTCCATTATTTTAATAGACCACAAGATTTCCTTTGTTCAATAATCATACACTCACAAGTGTTTAAAAAATCATTCATATGGATTGAACACATGGTAACCGACATTAACATCATGCATATAGAATATCCCCAAAACAGAAATCCATCTGTATAATATAAACTCGAAGTACTAAAGCATACCATTTTCCAGTATGGAGGAGTTAGTGCCCGTAGATCTACCTTTAGGATTCGCGTCAATTAGGGTGTCTGTTCCCTAATTCTTAGGCTACCAAGCTAAAATGGGTGATATTCGATTCGATAATCCAACCATAAAATGCAGTTTCGATTACTTGTGTCTATTTCGTAAAACATTTATAAAAACAGCGCATGTATTCTCAGTCCCAAAAATATATATTGCAAAAGCATTTAAAAATGAAGCAAATGAAACTCACGATACTGTATTTTGTTGTAAAAATACATATGACGACATTGAACAAGTGTAGGGTTGGCCTTGGATTCACGAACCTATATCATTTGTATATTTATTAATATACATAGTTGTAATCGAACAAATATAAATTTATTAATTATATCTTTTTTATATTGATGATACATATATGTTTCTTATGTTCATTTTGTATATAAAAATATATTAAATTTTTGTTTTGTTATGTGTATTAAATATATCATTTGTATATTAATAATAGTAGTTATAATAAGACCAACATAATATTAATAGTGGTAAAATGATTATAATACTTAATATTATTAGTAAGAAAGTAATGTTAATGATTCTATTAATGATAATAATAATAATGTTATTAATGATAATAAATGTAAATATATTACTTTTATTGTTAATGATAGTTTTAATAATAATGATTTACTAATAATAATAATAATAATAATAATAATAATAATAATAATAATAACTTTATAAAAAATAATAATATTAATAACAATAATGATATTGTTAATAATGATATTTTTGTTTAATAATAATAATAATAATAATAATAATACTAGTTACAAAAGTGATATTACTACTAATATTAATGAAATTAGTGATAACTTATATTATTTTCATAATAATAATAATAATCCTTAATGATAACAATAATAACACTTATACTAATAAAAATAGAAATCTTATTAATAATGGTAATATTAATAATTATACTACTTAAGATTAATACTTATAATGATAATAATATTAGTAATAATAATAATAATAATAATAATAATAATAATAATAATAATAATAATAATAATAATAATAATAATAATAATAATCCTACTTGTAATTATAATTTTGATAATAATACTAAAAGGGTAACTACTACTTTTATTGGTAAAAATAATAATACTAATAACTAATATACTAGTAATAATAACAATAACTAATAATAACAATAATATTAACAACAATAATAATAATAAAAATGATAATAATAACAATAATGATAATAATAATAATAATGAAAATAGACTACCTCTTAGGGGTTTAAAAAAAATAGTCCTTGTAGGGACTCGAACCCGCGACCTCCCATTCACCGGCAACACTCATTAACCATTCCTCTGCTCCCCGTTTTTCTAATTTATTCCAACAGTTAAAATCTATATCCCATATATATTTTGTGTTCATAATCCTTCTACTTCAGTTCAAAATCGAACAAGGTTCAAATCACACCAATGAAATAATTTATGGAATTTGGGTATTAAAACAGAATCCTACACATTCATTTTGATGAATTGAATAAATAAAAAAAATAAAAATAAAAAGAAACAGACCAGCAGAAGCTGTTACGAAGGGAAAAAAAATAAATAAACTCCATCTTTGATTATGAATTTAAGAACGTTTCACTTAAAAATTCCTACATAAAATAGATTTCAAATCACTCCTACAAACTATCTGTAACCTCAATTGTATCTGCAACATCAATTTGAACTCGAATTTTATGATGAACATAAAGGTTGACTTATTGAAAAATAACCTTTGGCTTAAAAATTCGACATCAGTTTGAGGAATTGGAACTCGAAATTCTGCAGAAAGTTTAACTAGATGAATCCTAACCTAACTGCATTTTTGGATTTTGAGATTGAAATCGAATTCGAATTTTTTTGAAAAATATTTAAGAACAGAGGAGTCGATGTGTTTTTTTTATCTGTTTTCTGCTTTCATTTCTGATTTGCAGAAGATGTATTAATATATAATGATAGCAATTGAATGATTAAGCCAATATAGATGATCTGTTTGTATTACAATTCAATTACGACGTGTAATAATATTCAGACAACCAAATCGATCAATCAGAGAAAAATCAAATAAAGATAAAAATATAGAAAGTGATGTGTAACTTATTTTGATTCCAAAATCATACTGTGATAATTATGTGTAACAAGTTTGTACCAGATGCTAAGTTCTTTATATAATTTATGCAATTAAATTAATATTAATAATAAAAATACATTAATAATAATAATAATAATAATAATAATAATAATAATAATAATAATAATAATAATAATAATAATAATAATAATAATTACATTCATAATATAATAATAATACATAAAAATGATACTAAAAAGAATAAAATTGATAATAATATTATTAATGATAATAATAATAATAATAAATTTTATTAATTTAGAATAATAATAATAATAACATTAATATAACAATTTATATGTATTAAATTTTATTTCCATATATATAGTATTATTTATAAATTTTATAGTAATAATAATATTATTAATATAATATTTATGTTTTAACTTGTAATTACATTTTAATATACTAATCTTGCATATTATTAATTATGAAATACTTATTTGAATAATTAATCTTTATACATTTTATGTATATTATATACATGTAATATTAATTGTTTATAGAAGTCATATATATATTTATTTCTATAACAACTTAATTATTCTATTATTTTTTTATATTTCAATTCAAATGGTTAAAGTGTACTTTATACTTTTTTTTAAATATTATATATATATATATATATATATATATATATATATATATATATATATATATATATACACTTACATTTATATATATACATATTTATTTACAAACATTTGTTCATGAATCGTCGGGAATGGTCATAGGTTAACTGAATACATGAACACAATTCAAAGTTTTTGAGACCTCAACATTACATGCTATGCTTATCGTGTCGAACTCATATAAAGATTAAGTTTAAATTTGGTCAGAAATTTCCGGGTCGTCACAGTACCTACCCGTTAAAGAAATTTCGTCCCAAAATTTGATCGTGGTCGTCATAGCTAGCATTAAAAATGTTTTCATGACGAATTTGAGCTGATAAATAGAATTTTATTACTGTTAAGTAATATGGATTAGATAATTCGATTACTCGAAGAGTACGAGTGAAGTTATCACTAAATAGTGAAATGAGAAAGACATGTTTCATCATAACATTTGACTAGTCATGGTTGAATTCCGGAATTCAAGGGATTTAAAGAAAATCTTCAAAATCTATATAAGATTTGATTCTTCGGTATTCAAGGAAATTAGGATCCTTTTTAATTAAATGCGGTAATCTTCCTCGATTACTACGTCTGATATTTCATTATAAATCCACTCTCTTCGTTTCCTTTATATTATGGAGTTCCATCCTTTTGTTTTTCCCTTCCCGACTTTTAGTCAAACGAATAATGGTCCAGAATTCGTAGATATGAGATTCGAAATGAACATAGCTAACGTTCTAAGAAAGAAATTGTAATAGCATGATCTTGATTGGTTAAATTACCAGAATTCAAGAGAAAACATAGAACTATCAAGAAAATATGTTCTTGATATGTTTATAGATTAGATAGAATGTAAGAGTCGTGTAACATGACACATGATGATGTTATGATCTGTGAATCATCACGTTCCATTAGAAACTCAGCATGACTTACGTTAATATAATCACGTTGATCAAGTATCATTATATTATACTAATTCATGCATTAATTTCCAACATTACTTCAAAAACATTCATAGTTTAAACTAGAAAGTTTACAGAATATAGAAACTACCCAGTTTCTTATATGATATAACACTGACAACGCGAAGAGGTAAATGATTTCAGATAAGAATAGTTATGAAAATATCTTCAAAAATATCAAGGGTATTTATAATGAAAGATACGATGATATCATAGAATTTTAGAATTAAATTGTGATGAAGAAATTCATTCACGGTGATTTAGAGCGATTAAGGAGTGAGGTATTCGCTAAAGATTTCATCAGAAACAGAATCATCAAGATTCTTTGAAGGCAGGTTTAGTCTTTGTGATTTGTCCATAGCCTCCTTCATGGTTTGCTCAATTCGTTTTCCAGTTCCAACTTTTCTAAGTTTTTCCAACATACTATTCATTATCACCAAACTTTCGGTGGTTAGGTCGTTTACAGTTTTTGCTGCTTCATCAGCATTTTCAAAATTCAGAGTATTGATTCGTAGACTGGGTGTTTTTCAGAAAGTACCGACTGGAAGATCATTATTCTAAGAGATAAAGGTTATATGTATACATATAACTGTTGATGTAAAAACGTTGCGAGATTCAAAATACTGATTGCTAATTTCTGGTAATTGGTATGGAAATTCTTATTACAAGATGCGGATAAATATATAATAGGGTTTTAATGAACAAATATAATGGTTCTTCAGAGAGACTTAAGCCGTTGAGTAATGAAGTTGCTGGTAAGTTTAATGCTAATGTGGTGGAATATAAACTGTTCCCCGGTAACGATGACGAAAGGGCAATCGTATACATCAATGTTATAAAAAGGCAAATCCGAATGAAAAATCGAAATTGATTTGCTGGAGCTGTGACAAAATTGGCTATTTTGAAAAGGGATTGAAAAGTTATTTTCGGTAATAACAACGCCAAAGGAGTTAGCACAGATACGTGTCAAATGTTTACTCAGGTTCCGAGAGTTTTTCAGGTGCATAACTATATGCATAAATTTCTTCCGTAGATGAAGTGCGGTTGGTTCATCCTCTTGATTGAGGTGTTTTTAAGAATTATGAAAGGTTTGAATGCAGATTGTAATCGTCAAGATCCAAATGAGGTTTAGGATGAAATCAAGTGGCAAACTTGAAGAAATGTTTAGTTTCATATGTTATAATCAATATTTTAATTCATTTTAATTGTCCAATGTTATTAGTCCACAGTTAGCAGTCCACAATTAGTAATTCAACAATTCATATATAGTTTAATATATTATATTCGAATTAATTAATACATGTCGTGACCCGTTATATACATGTCTCAGACTCGATCACAACTCAAAGTATATATATTATTTGAGAATCAACCTCAACCCTGTATAGTGAACTCGATCATTACAGCATATAGAGTGTCTATGGTTATTCCAAATAATATATATAGATGCGTCGATATGATATGTCAAAACCTTGTATACGTGTCTCGATATTTAAAGTGCGTAATATAAATAATAGAAATTTAAATGACGATAAATAAAGTGCGTAAAGTAAATAACAGAAATTAAATGACGATAAATAAAATTGCAAAAATTAAAATTGCGATAATTAAAATGTAATAAGGAATTAACAGTTAGCTAGGAACAGTTAGCTAGGATTTTGTTAGCGTGGATTCTTAACCAAATTTCTCATAGTTAATTTGTTTGTTTCTAACAAATTTTATTTTTGTC
Organism: Rutidosis leptorrhynchoides; assembly: GCF_046630445.1. NCBI lineage: Eukaryota > Viridiplantae > Streptophyta > Magnoliopsida > Asterales > Asteraceae > Rutidosis > Rutidosis leptorrhynchoides. Next base: position 553,404,600 of record NC_092335.1, on the reverse strand, counting down.
CAATGTTTTCTTCATTATGTCACTTGTTGGATTCTGATAAGTCAAAATCCAAATATGAAATTGGATAAAAATGGTTATTCTGCGGTGAACGGATACGTATATCGGTGGTTTTAAGTAGGATAGTGAATGACTGTTGAATCAGCTTCGAATAATGTACAGTGTAATTTATTAATGTGAAATCTAAATATTCCTCGGGTATTACCTACCCGTTAAAATATTTTCACCATTAACAGTTTGTACAAAAAGAATTTTTAATTACAATCTTTATGAAAACATATATACATATATATTTTCTTCAGATGTAATTATGGATTTAATGAGTTAATATAACATTAAACTCATTTGTTTTTCGGTTAGAATTAGAGTACATAATGTAAAGACCCGTCCTAATCCATCCGGAAAAAGTTCATATCGATTATAAACGATTCACAATAGTTGATTACATCGCGAGGTACTTAACCTCTATATGATACATTTTATAAACATTGCATTCATTTTTGAAAAGACAATCTTTCATTACATCGAAAGCTGACGGCGTGCATACCATTTTATAATATATCTTACTATAATTGACTTAATAATAATCTTGATGAATTCAACGACTCGAATGCAACATCTTTTGAAATATGTCATGAATGACTCCAAGTAATATCTTTAAAATGAGCAATTTCACAGCGGAAGACTTCTTTCATACCTGAGAATAAACATGCTTTCAAGTGTCAACCAAAAGGTTGGTGAGTTCATTAGTTTAACATAAATAATCATTTTATAATTTTAATAGACCACAAGATTTCCATATTCAGTTCTCATAAATATACGTCCCATGCATAGAGACAAAATATCATTCATATGGATTGAACACCTAGTAATCGACATTCACAATATACATATAAGAATATCCCCATCATTCCGGGATCCTCCTTCGGACATGATATAAATTTCGAAGTACTAAAGCATCCGGTACTTTGGATGGGGCTTGTTGGGCCCGATAGATCTATCTTTAAAGTTCGCGTCAATTAGGGTGTCTGTTCCCTAATTCTTAGATTACCAGAATAAATAGGGGCATATTCGATTTCGATAATTCATCCATAGAATGTAGTTTCGATTACTTGTGTCTATATCGTAAAACATTTATAAAAGCAGCGCATGTATTCTCAGTCCCAAAAATATATATAAAAAGGGAGTAATGAAAACTCACGCATATAAATATTGTAAAATAGTTAATAAAGCATTTGCATATATTCTCAGCTCAAAATGTATATAAAAAGGAATAATGAAACTCACCTAATGTATTTTGTAGTAAAAATACATATGACAAGATTGAACAATGCAGGGTTGGCCTTGGATTCACGATCCTATATCATTTGTATATAAATTAAAATGTGTAATCGTAATCGAATGAGTTTATATATTATTTCTTAAATTATATAATATACTTATTTAGTTTATGTATATATTTAAAAAAAATGTTTAATATCTATCTACTTAGTTATATTAATATATCTATATATATATATATATATATATATATATATATATATATATATATATATATATATATATGATTAGTATTATATAAAATATCATTAGTTTGTTATATATAAGTATTTATTTAAATATTGTTATTATGTTTGATATGTAGGTGTATAAACTATTAATATAAGTATGATATATGTATTAAGTATATTTTTAGGTACAAGATATTTATCTGTAACAAAAAAAAATGGTAGTTTTGATAGTAATGATTTACTAATAATAATAACTTTCTTAATATCGATAATACTAATAACAATAACGATATTTATTAAAATCGATACATATGTTAATCATAATCCTAGTCTTCATGTTTAATTCCTAAACTAATAACTAAAGCTGTTATAGTCCCAATTCGTGATCCTGATCATAATAATACTTATAATAGTAATAGTAATAATAATAATAGTAATACTTAAAATGGTAAAATTAATAATAGTATTTATATTAATGATACTTATAATATTACTCTAATGAAATTAATAATAAGGATATGATTAATCATGATAATACATAATGATAATACTAAAATTGATAATAATATTAGTAATAATCATATTAGTGATAATTATAATAATAACAATAATAATAACATTTATAATCATATAATAATAATAAAACTAGTAATAATAATAATAATAATAATAATAATAATAATAATAATAATAATAATAATAATAATAATAATAATAATAATAATAATAATAATAATAATAATAATAGTAATAAATAAAAGAAATAGGCTACCCTATCAAAGGAGCTATGTTAAAAAGAATTGCACCAAGTTAGAATCGAACTCGAGACCTCCATCCTACACCCCTCATCCCATAACCATTAAGCTGTGACTGTTTTTCTGGAATAAACCCACCTCTAATTATATATAACCCGTTATCATCTCTGTCCCTAATCATCTTCTTCTTCTTTAAATAAACTCGATCCTTAAACAAATTAATCATAATATAAAGGTTTATATTCTTCAAAATAATCGAAAATATCATTATTAAGTATTTGTATCATTTGAAAAACAAAAAAAATAAAATTAAAAACTGAAAATTCCTGCTACTGGCTCGTCGCTGTTAAAAAATTAAAAAAAAATTGATTTTGCTTTTGCTCGCGTTTTAGATTATTGTTATAACACAAACTTGGTTTCAATTGCTTTGTAAAAGTTTTATAAAACCTTAATTGGAATAGAAACATCACAAATATTCCGAATTTGATTTGAAAAACAAAGTTTGACTTTTTATTTTGTAAACATTGACTTCGAAATTCGACTACAATTTGAGGAATTAAGAGTTGAGATTTTTGCAGATAGATTCAATAAAGAATTCCTAACAACTCTGCAATTATAGATTTCTACAATTAATTCGATTTCGTGTTTTGAAAAAAAAAAAAATGAAACCGTGGTACCGTGGGTTTTATTTGATTTTTTTTATTTGATTTAGCAAATAGAAATTAACAGAGATTTAATAGAGTCTTTGAATGATTTATGCAGAAGTAATAATGGATCAATAATGTCTGTAGGAGTCAACATGTAAATCACGGATCAGAAAAGAACAGAAGAAGAAAACAAATAACAGATTGAAAAGTATATACGCGTTTTCTTTTTTTTTTCTTTTTTTTACATTTAATATATATAATAATAATAATAATATTAATAATAATAACACTAAGTAATATTAATAATAATAGTAACAATAAATAATAATAATAATATTGATAATGATAGTATAAATATGATATTATTTATGATAGTAATAATATAAGTAATATCAAGTTACACATTTCAATTATATATATATTAACAATACAATTAATAATATTAATAACAATAATAAGATTTGTACTAACTATATTAATATGACAAACCAAATATATCAAACTTCATACCTAGATGTTATATATTGAAAATATTACTTTTAGAAATATAGATTTTAATATTTATATTAATAATGATGATAATAATAACAACTCATACATATCTAAATTCCTATATTAATATTAATATTGGTTTTAGCGAAAGTAACGATCATAATACAACATTTATACGTTAACTTGTAACTACATATTATACATTAGCTTTACATTTCATTACTAATGTAATACTTATTTTATTTAATTAACATATTTGAATATTTAACATTTATATATTTTATAAATATTTCAATATAATAATCATATATATTTATATATATTTACTTCAAATGTAATTTAATTATTTTATTTATCATTTTACATTTTTAATCTCGTTTGATTAAAATGTAACTCAAAATATTATATATAAATCCTTATACTTATTTTGATATATATATATTTACCTTTATATATATATATATATATATATATATATATATATATATATATATATATATATATATATATATATTTTTATTTACAATATTGGTTCTTGAATCGTCGGGAGTAGTCAAAGCCAAATGCATTCATACAAAAAAATAGTTCTAACATTTTGAGACTCGGTCTAACAGACTTTGCTTATCGTGTCGGATTTATATAAAGATTAAGTTTAAATTTGGTCGGAAATTCTCGGGTCATCACATTACCTACCCGTTAAAGAAATTTCGTCCCGAAATTTGAGTGAGGTGGTCATGGTTAACAATAAAAATGTTTTCATGACGAATATGAGTTGATAAATAGAGTTTTATCATCATTGAGTAATATGGATAAAACAATTTGATTATTCGAAGAGTACAAATGAAGCTATCACAAAAGAGTGAAATGAGTAAATGAAGATTCGACTTAACCGGTGACGTAGTCATGATTGAATTCCGGAATTCAAGGGATTTAAAGAAAATCTTCGAAATCTAAAAGATTTGATTTTTCGGCGAATAAGGAAATTAAGATCTCCATAATTAAATACAATGATCTGCCTTGATTACTCTGTCTGATGTTTCCATTATAAATTAAACTCTTCCGTTCCATTATTCTCACCATTCCTATACTTCCTTTCTTAGTTCATACATTCAAAAGATTGTGAAAATGCTTAATCCCGTTCTAATCCTTGATATTTTCTTAATTATCATTTCCGTCATCCTTCTTTTCAATCTTCCACTAGAAAAATCTGTTTACTCCTACTATTACCTTGGGGTAATACTATTCTTAATTATACCATGTCTTTATATTGTTATTCGTATTAATATGCACGGTTTGTAACCTCCGTGTTGTTATTGGGTTTTATATTTTCTCTTATATTTTGGAGCTTTGTCCCTTCGTTTCTTCTTCTTGCGATTAAACACCGCTTGTAATGGTTCAGAATTAACAGATATAAACTTCGGAATGAACATTGTTAAGGTTCTAAGAATGAAATCGTAATGGCACGATTTGATTTGTCAAATTATCAGAATCACTGAGAATATAACTATCAAGAATATATTTTCTTGATATGTTCGGAGGTGAAGTAGAATGAACGAGTCGTGTAACATGACACATGATGACGTTATGATCTGTGAATCATCACATTCCATTAGAACTCAGCATGACTTACTGTAATATAATCATGTTGATCAAGTGTCATTATATTATACTAACTCATGCATCAATTCCCAACATTACTTCAATAACATTCATATTTTAAGCTCGAAAGTTTACAGAATATAGAAACTAACAGTTTCTATATGATGTAACACTGATAGCACTAAGAGATTATTGATTTCAGATAAGAATAGGTATGAAAATATCTTCAGAAATATGGAGGATATTTATAAATGGATATACGATGATATCTTGGAATTTCTAATATCGATGGATGATGAAGAAGATTTATCCGTAAGGGTTTAGATTCGGAAGCAAGGTATTCACTAAAGATTTCATCAGAAACAGAATCATTTGGATTCTTTGAAGTCAAACTTATTCTTTATGATTTGTCTACGGCTTCCTTCATAGTTTCGCATAATCCGCTTTTCGGTACTAAATTTTCTATTGAATGTTTCTAATATAATGATACACAGGAAGCACGAAGAGGTATATAATTTCGGACGAGAATATTTATGAAAATATCCTCAGAAATATCGAAGATATTGATGATGATATTTTGGAATTTCTAAGTTCGATAGTTGATGGAGAAAAATTTTCCGTAAGATTTTAACATGACTTCGGAGCAAGATATTCTCTAAAGATTTCAACGGATCCAGAATTATCTGGATTCTTTGAATATAGGGTATGGTCCTTGTATTTGTCCTTGGTCTCCTTCATGGTTAACTTTATCCGTTTTCCAGTTCCAACGTGTAACGACCCGAATTTTTCCAATCGTTTTATACTTATGAGATTAATATTTACATAAATTAAACCTTACCAACATGATAAGCAATCTAAATTGTTGAGACTTGTGTTTTTGAAAAGAGTTTTACACAACGTTTGACCGTCCAATTTGACCGATGATATCACGAACTATATAACATACGATAATTATACGTTTGTGTATATATATGTATTTATATATATTTAACATGATCTAAGGATGGTTTAACATCTCATTGTGTACTAATTACAATGAGTTATAAGTATATTTTGAAACTACTAACTTAAGTTTTCAAAACGATAACTATACGTAACATTCTTTGATATATATACTTATAACCTATAATGCTTATACATGTATCGTATATATAATGTATTTAATCACTTTTTAAAGAATTAAATACATAAAACAATATAAGTATATTCACAAAAGATAGCTATATTTGAATTCTCATTCCGTTTCCTCAAGATTTCTATACGTATATCTAGGGTATATGTACCCGTATCATACCCAGATTCTATATGTATTTACAATTGGTATATACACATCAAATCAATATCCTAATCAACATTATTACTGCCCTAGATATGAGGTAACTAGGATTTGTCAAGTAGCATGAATTATTAGTAAGAAAACAAAATTAGGAATCCTTTTCTTTCTTTATAAACTAAAAACGTTTTTATGAATGAACACCATTTCTTCACTCCATTTTCTCATACCTACACCCTCATTTCTCTCTCAATATACTCCTAAATTCATACTTGATCATCTCCAAGCATTTTCTCCATCATTTAGCTTCAATTACAAGCCTTAAACACCATAAGAAAACTCTTTCAAGAACATATCAAAATAACCACCCATTTGAAGAAGTATACTTCCTACCTTTTGATCTAACTCCACCACTCTTTGATTCCAAGATTTTTTCTTATCTCTTACAGTAACTTTATCTAAGTAACTTGAGGTAGTAACTTTGTTCATAATCTTGTTCGATTCATAATTATATAGCTATCTTATTTTATGTTGTAAAATTTTAACAACAAGAACATAGTTTGAATGATTTCAAACTTGTTTGCAAACTAAATAGATCCTTCTAACTTAACTTTTAAAACACTTCAAGACCTGTAATATATCATAATGATATGCTAACTTAACAAGATATAACTTGGTTTTACAAAGAACACCTTAAAAACTGAATCTACGTCGTCGGAGTGCAACCGGGGGCTGTTTTGGGTTGGATAATTAAAAACCATCTTGAACTTTGAATTGGAAGTTCATGTTCTGGAAAAATGATATTTCTTATGAATATGTTAACACATAAAAATTTCATGGTTTAACTCAAAGTGTAAGTATTTTTAGAAAAATGATCATTAAATGTTGTTTTTATGATGGAAAATGATCACTTTCATAAGTTTTACCAAAGTTTGACCTATAACCTGTGATTTTGAATACAAACTAAGGTATTTTCAGTTCATATTCTTAAAATTTGACTCGATCCAAGGAAGTGGCAAGTTGAACTAACAAAAACGGAGTTGTAATGAAGAAACTACGACTAAAACAAGATTGAGTATCCGAAGCTAGTTTAGCTACGAAAATATTTAGAGATAAAGTAAGTTAATCATATCTTTTCTAATTAATATGATATTTTATATATAATTACTTATGATTTGATTTTATATATTTCAGGACCACACGTAAACAACACGAGAAGATTAATCATAAGACCTCATGATTGTACGCAACACGTCATTTGACAACACGGTACTTTATGTACGCAACACGTCATTTGACAACATGGTACCATGGGTCGAGATTAATTCTGATCAATACGAATACGATGGGGTCTTTATTTATTTTATTGAGCAACTAATTGTGGACCACTAACATCGGACTGCTAACTACGGACTAAGAAAATATTAAAAGTATTATAAGTGTATATATATATATATATATATATATATATATGTAACGATTACTTGAAAAGAAAATATGTTGATATATTATATATATATGGTTAGGTTCGTGATATCTATCGGAGACCAAGTCGAGTTAAATACCTTCAAGGCAAAAGTGAGTATATAGTCCCACTTTTAAACTCTAAATATTTCGGGATGAGAATACATGCATTTTATGATTTACGTTATGGACACAAGTGACTAAAAATATATATTCTACATTGAGTTGTACCACTGGCATACTTCCCTGTAACTTGGTAACTACTATTTACATGAGGTATTGTAAACGCGAATCCTGCTGATAGATCTATCGGGCCTGACAACCCCAACCGGACTGGACGACCAGTATTCAACGGTTGCACAGTACTTCGTTTCGGTGACTACACTTGGTACGGTGTAGTAAGATTTCATAATAAAGGGAATATGCGACGTTGATTAAATGTTAAGTATGGTTATCAAGTGCTCAACAACTTAGAATATTTTTATTAAAACGTTTATGTATATGAAATCTTGTGGTCTATATTTATAACGCTGCTAGCATTAAACCTATATCTCACCAACTTTATGTTGACGTTTAAAGCATGTTTATTCTCAGGTTCCTAGAAGTCTTCCGCTGTTTGAATATATGTTAGAGAAACCATGTGCATGGAGTCATACATGTTTTATTCGAGGAAGCATTGCATTCACAAAATCATCACCGTGTATTTATTTTGACTGCATTGTCAACGGAAGTATTCTTGTAAACTGTTATTTACGGTGATTGTCTATATGTAGAAATCATCAGATGTCAAAAACATTGAATTTTAAATATTCATTTATGGTATATCTTTTCAAAAGAATGCAATGTTTATAAAATGTATCATATAGAGGTCAAATGCCTCGCGATGTAATCATATGTTATTGTATTCGTCCCTATGGATTGGGTCAGGTCGTTTAATGTGGTATCAGAGCGGTGGTCTTAGCGAACCAGGTCTGCATTAGTGTGTCTAACTGATAAGTTTTTAGGTTGCATTAGTGAGTCTGGACTTCGACCATGTCTGCATGTCAAAATTTTGCTTATCATTTTGTGTCAAAAATCATCTACTTATCATCCGTAGGAAATTACCTGCTTATCATCTTAAGTCTAAACGCGTCTTACTGCATTCATTGCATGAATGGTGTATAGACAAAATTAATATCTTAGCGTATTTGCTAATTCATATCTACGCGTATTTGTTACTGTAAACTTTGTCTAACATATTCCGTAAATCCCTCCGTAATCTACGAGATCTTTTGTTCTATATATGTGGATATTCTATATAATTAGAATACCACCCGATAGCTGGAAAATCATTTCATATCGAAAAATCCTTTATTCAATCATACGAAATGGAACTCGTCACTAGTTGAAGTCCCTCGGATTCCGATATGGAATACCACTCAAGCTTCGAAAGAAGTGTGACCGGAATGGATCAACCAATCAGTCATCATCTATTTTGGATGGATTGGGGATGGGTTCGTAACCTCCTCAATCATTGGAGACAAGAAGAAGGTGATCCCTTCCATCCACCAAATTGTAGCGACCCCGACAAATCGTCAAATGACGGCGTCATCTACGTATGGTCCCATTACATGGTCGTAAGTCTTTATAACAAAGTTTGACCGAAAAGTATGTCGCATTCATTTCATAAATAAGGGTGTTTCAAAGTTTACAAAAGTAGTTTCCATAACAAGTACATAACAATGTTTAAAGTTTGTATGAAACACGTGCGACACGATTAAAAGTAGTCAAAAAGACGCTCCACGTATGCAAGTATACTCGACATCCAATGCAAGTATCAAAAGTATGAGCGGAAGCATATATCACCTAAGTTCAAGGACCTGAGAAAAACATAGAGAATCTGTCAACGAAAACGTTGGTGAAATCACAGGTTTAAATAAGTAAGTGAGTAAAAGTAAGTTGAACCACAAGATTTGCAACATCGATAAAGTCATAGTACATTCTAAAAGTTAATATTCACGAGCACTCAATTATCAAAGCTTAACATTCCGTCCGTTGAACCCCGTAATAATAGTGTTAGAACATACACTGTTTCCCGAAAATATATTTCACCCGTAGACGGTAGCGAACCGTCCGAAGTGAGGGTTTGTCAAACCCATATGGCCATATAACATAAGTTCTCGCTTACACCATCTGATGTAACTAATGATAATCGAATTGAGGATTTGTGTTCAAACTCGTATGTAGAATGTTTGTTTTCCCTGTACTTGTGTTCACGTAGTTTAAAAGAACGTTTATATTTTCTCATCCCAAAAGTAAGTTCAAAAAGAGTAAAAGTAGGACTATGATCTCACCTTGTATGCACGAACAAAAAGTACTTCGACAAGTAACGTGTGCAAAGAACAATGCTAGTCTTGACCTAAACAATTAGGTTGTATCAATATCGATAGTCACGAAAGGTCAAAGATGTTCAATTAGTCCTATGGCTCGTTACGACTCGATTAATATATCATGTGAATCAATTTGTCAAGTTTCATGCACGATACAAGTAGTTAAGCATGTTAGAACGATTGTATAATCGTTTGGTTAAGTTTGACTAAAAGTCAAACTTGGTCAAAGTCAAAGTCAACGGGGTCGGGTCGGGTGTCCGACAATTTTCTCATGATGAGAAGTCATATACGAGCATAATAGTCAAGTTTCATGTTAATCGGAGTTACGGTTAAGCGGGAACATTTTGTGATATGAAAAACAAAGACAAAAATGAGCTGGACCAAATGCGCGGCGCGCTGTGGGTTGCGCGGCGCGCACCCAAGTGTAAATTCTGGTCAGAAGTTAACCAAGAAGGCAGACATCTGGGATTTTTGATTATGCGCGGCGCGCAGGTATGTGCGCGGCGCGCACTACCTGGGAAACATGTTGTTTGCAGAAAATTGGTCTAAGTCACGACCCAAAACACAATTTAACACATTTCATGCACCGAAAACATTTAAAACGCATATCATATATCATTAGAAAGGTAATTTGACAAGGAAGATAACTAAATGCATTTACTCAATCAAAACCAAACAAACTCATATCAAAATCACCATTAATGCTCACATTTATTACTTCCAAGTTCATAAATGCAATTTAATGATTCGGAAATTTAATACACCCATTTAATACGCCGTTTTGAAGATAATCAAGCATACAACACAACTAGACACTAACAATTAACATTGCTAAGCATTTAATGCATCAAATATTCAATTTACTTTTATCAAACCCTAACCCAAAATCATAAAATCAACAATCTTGCTTATGAAACTAATCCATGTCAACCTACATACCAATTTGAAGCTAGTGATGTTAGGAACACAATTAAAACATGAACTTTCATCATCAACCAACATATGTACACCTAAAACTCAAGATTAAACAAGCATTCTTTCAATATGAGCTAGTTACACCAAAATAGCAAGAACAAGTATACAAAATACATAATCATACTAGACTTGAGCCATAGACACTAATTAACAACCTTTTTAACTCAAAAACTCAAGAACACATAAAATTAGTGATTTTAGAAAGTTACCCAAATTTGATGAAGCCGGTATGGAATCGAAGAGGAGATCACGAGGAGTTCAAATATGTAATTTGTTTGGCCCGAAGCTTGATCGATTTAATATGGATGATGAATTCTTGAATTGGATAATTGAAGGAAAATGAGAAAGTAGAGAAAGAAAAGATAAAATGAAAATGAAAATGAGAAGAGGTGGGGTTGACTAGTCACATGCTAGTCACCTCTTTAGTGTATTGGCGAAACTAGTCCCTCAAGTTGCAATCGGGTGCGTTAAATTTCCTAAAACAAGATAATTGTAACGCGTATTAACGGGAGATGTTATAAACATATAACGGAACTTAAATAGTTAAACGGAAAAGTAAACGGAAAAAGGCGGGATGTTACATTACCTACACCTTAAAAGAAATTTCGTCCCGAAATTTAGGTAGGCGTAGTAGTCGTTGTTTCTTCCTCGGAATCTGACGTTTCCGGAACCGGGAATAGATGAGGGTGTTTCTTTCGCATTTGATCTTCTCTTTCCCAAGTAAACTCGGGTCCCCTTTTGGCGTTCCAACGGACCTTAACAATCGGGATCCGGCTTTGTTTCAATTCCTTCTCGACGTAGTCCACAATTTCAACCGGTTCCTCCACAAAATGGAGTTTGTCATTAATAGTAAGTTCCTCGAGAGGGACGACGATATCGGGCTCGGCAAGACATTTCTTCAAGTTAGATACATGAAAAGTGGGATGGACGGAGCTTAGTTGAGGCGGAAGGTCCAAACGATACGCAACGGTTCCAACACGCTCTAAGATTTCGAAAGGACCAACATACCGTGGATTTAGTTTCCCACGTTTCCCAAAACGGATGACACCTTTCCAAGGCGCGACTTTTAACATGACGCGGTCACCGACTTGAAATTCGAGGTCTTTGCGTCTTTTGTCGGTATAGCATTTTTGACGACTCCGGGCCGTCTGAAGCTTATCTCGGATTTGAAGAATCTTCTCGGTTGTTTCGTGAATGAGTTCGGGCCCGGAAATTTGCACGTCACCCACTTCGGCCCAACAAAGAGGAGAGCGACATTTTCGACCATACAACGCTTCAAAAGGTGCAGCCTGGATACTCGCATGATAACTATTGTTGTAAGAGAATTCGGCGAGAGGTAAGTGCTTGTCCCAAGCTTTTCCAAAATCAACAACACAAGCTCGTAGCATGTCCTCCAAGGTTTGTATCGTACGTTCACTTTGCCCATCGGTTTGAGGATGATATGCGGTGCTCATGTCTAAACGCGTTCCCAACGCTTCTTGTAAAGTACGCCAAAATCTAGAAACGAAACGACCATCTCGGTCGGAGATAATCGATAAAGGTACACCGTGACGGGCTACGATCTCCTTGATGTAAAGTTGTGCAAGTTTCTCCATTTTGTCGGTCTCTTTCATGGCGAGAAAGTGCGCGGATTTAGTGAGGCGGTCAACAATGACCCAAATAGTATCATAACCGCCCGACGTTTTCGGTAGTTTGGTGATAAAATCCATCGTGATCCTTTCCCACTTCCATTGTGGGATCTCGGGTTGTTGAAGTAACCCGGACGGTCTTTGGTGTTCGGCTTTGACTTTAGCGCTAGTCAAACATTTGGCAACGTATCTAGCAACTTCCTTTTTGATGTTCGGCCACCAATATTGTTCCTTAAGGTCATGGTACATCTTATTGGCGCCGGGATGAATCGAGTATCGTGATTTGTGGGCTTCGTCTAGGATGAGGTTTCGTAAATCGCCATATCTAGGCACCCAAATTTTTCCGGCGTAATATCGAAGTCCGGTCTCCTTAACTTCGAATCGGGAGACGAGAATGTTTAAAAGTTCGCGTGCGATGTTGTTGTCCTTAAGAGCTTCATCTTGGGCTACCCGAATTTGGCTATTAAGGTTGGTGTGGATGGTGATGTTTAATGCTCGGACGCGAAGAGGCACCGCTCTTTCCTTTCGACTTAAGGCATCGGCCACTACATTAGCCTTTCCGGGGTGGTAACGAAGTTCACAATTGTAATCGTTCAAGGTCTCAATCCACCTTCGTTGTCTCATGTTTAGTTGCTTTTGATCGAAGATATGTTGGAGACTTTTGTGATCGGTAAAAATAGTACTCTTGGTACCAAGAAGATGATGTCTCCATAGCTTAAGTGCAAAGATGACGGCACCGAGTTCAAGATCATGTGTCGTGTAGTTTCGTTCGTGAACCTTGAGTTGTCGAGAGGCATAAGCAATGACTTTCTTTCGTTGCATTAGTACACACCCATAACCGTTTTTCGAGGCATCACAATATACAACAAAATCATCATTGCCTTCGGGAAGTGACAAGATAGGAGCGGTGGTTAGTTTAGTTTTCAAGATTTGGAAAGCGGTTTCTTGTTCGGATGTCCAAACGAATTTTCATTCCTTGTGAGTTAACGCGGTTAAAGGACGAGCGATTAGGGAGAAATCCTTGATGAATTTACGATAGTATCCGGCGAGACCCAAGAATTGACGAATTTGAGTAGGAGTAGTAGGAGTCTCCCATTTACTAATGGCTTCGATTTTTGCGGGATCGACTTTAATGCCTTGATCACTTACAACGTGACCGAGGAATTGAACTTCCTTCAACCAAAATTCACACTTGGAGAACTTGGCATAGAGTTGTTCTTTCCTCAAGAGTTCAAGCACGAGTCGGAGATGTTCTTTGTGTTCCTCTTCGCTTTTAGAATAGACCAAAATATCGTCAATGAACACGATAACAAATTTTTCGAGGTAAGGTTTGCAAACGCGGTTCATGAGATCCATGAACACCGCCGGTGCGTTAGTGAGACCAAAAGGCATGACAAGGAATTCATAACTACCATAACGAGTCCGGAAAGCGGTTTTGGAGACATCTTCCCCCTTCACCCTTAGTTGATGATAACCCGAACGGAGATCGATTTTTGAATATACACAAGACCCTTGTAGTTGATCAAAGAGGTCATCGATGCGAGGAAGAGGATATCGGTTCTTAACCGTCAATTTGTTTAGTTCACGATAATCAATGCACATTCGTAGGGATCCGTCTTTCTTCTTGACGAACAAAATCGGAGCGCCCCATGGTGAATGGCTAGGTTGGATAAAACCACGGTCAAGTAGTTCTTGGAGTTGACTTTGCAATTCTTGCAACTCGGGTGGAGCGAGTCTATATGGTGCACGCGCTACGGGTGCGGCTCCCGGAATAAGATCGATTTGAAATTCAACCGGTCGATGAGGTGGAAGACCCGGTAATTCGTCGGGAAATACATCGGAAAAGTCACTAACAATTGGCACATCATCGATGCGCTTTTCGTCGGCCTCGACTTTCTTAACGTGAGCAAGAATCGCGAAACAACCCTTACGGAGTAGCTTTCAAACTTTAAGGCACGAAACGAGATTGAGTCCGGTGCAATTTTTGTCGCCATAGACAATCAATGGTTCACCGTTCTCGATAGGAATTCGGATTGCGTGAAGATCGCAAAGAATGTGAGATTTATTTTTGACCATCCAATTCATACCGATTATTACATCAAAACTTCCTAGTTCCATGGGTATTAAGTCAATTTCAAATTCATTACCCAAAATGTTCAAAGTACACCCCCGGTAGTATGTGTCGGCACTTAAAAGTTTTCCGTCGGCCACTTCGATGGAATAAGTAGTATCTAAAGGGTGTGGTGGAGTGCAAAGAGTAGGAGCCAAAGTCTTAGACACAAAACATTTATCGGCACCCGAATCGAATAAGCAAGTAACATAAGTGTTGTTGAGAAGAAACGTACCCGTGACTAGTTCATTGTCATCTCGGGCTTCCTCGGTGTTGATGTTAAAGGCTCGGCCTCGGTTGTTGGGGTTGGCTTTCTTTTTCGGGCATTCGTTCTTATAATGGCCCGTTTGGCCACATTCGTAACAAGTGACCGTTTTTGGAGGATTGGGCCCCTTTCGAGCAACGGGGGCGGCGCTTGTGCAATTGTTGGCCCTATGACCAACACCTTGGCAACGGTGACAAACTAGCTTGCTACATTCGCCGTGATGATGCTTGTGGCATTTGTTTCAAAAAGGTAAGTTTTCGACATAACCCTTCTTGCCGTCGTTGTTGAAAGGCTTTTTGGTGAAGGTGGTGTTGTTGTAGTTGGTTGATGGAGTGGCTTCCCATTTCCTTTTGTTGCCACCCGACTTGTCCTCGGCCTTAGGAGCCGGCACTACGATTTCGTCAACCGTTTCAATTAGTTGGCGAGCCATGTTCATAGCGGCTTGATGAGTAGTGGGTTTGGATGACATCACCCCTTGTTTGATGCTTTTTGGAAGACCGAACATGTAGAGCTCAATCCTTTGAGATTCGGGGTTAACAAGATTAGGACACATCAAGGATAGTTCGGCGAAGCGTTGATTATAAGCTTTAAGATCGTTTCCGACCACTTTCAAAGCTCTTAGTTCTTCCTCAAGCTTTCGGGTTTCTTCGCGCGGAAAATATTCAACAATCATCTTTTCCCTTAGATCGGCCCAAGAGAGGGCATGAGCTTCATCGGTACCCACCGATTGAACATAGGTGTTCCACCATGTTAGAGCAATTCCGGAGAAACTGTGGGTGGAGTATTTGACCTTGTCTTGATCCCGACAACCGCTTATGCTAAAGACGGCCTCGGTTTGTTCAAACCAACGAGTAAGCACAACCGATCCCCCGGTTCCATCATAAGTGTGAGGTTTGCACCCCATGAAAGCTTTGTAGGAGCACCCTTCGCTAGAGTTACCGGCTCCTTGGTTGTTGTTGTTGTTATTATTGTTGTTGTTGGACGAGTGACCGGCCATGGCCGCATCCACGGCGGTGGCTATCATGCGTTGCAAAGCTTGTTCGGGAGTTTCGGGAGGGGCGCGTCGACGAGCCATTGTTCCTTCAAAACACAAGAATACCGTTGGTTAGTATTCTAAATAATACTAACCGTGATATGGAATAAAGATAAAGAGAAAATTATCCTTGACTCGCCTTAAATTCTTTATGTCATAATGTCGGTATGTTCATATGAGTCACCGTAATATAATTTCCGGGAATTATATTACCCTAATTCATATGTGCATTCGACATCACCACATATAGTCAAGGTGGCGTGTCAATTAAATTATATAACGCAAGAGTAAGATAGAATAAGAGTAGATATGAGTAAGAGAGTTCGAGTATAAATGCACAAATAGTCAAGTAATTCCTATGTCAAGTCTATATGCCGGTTGTAGTCTAGACTCACCAATGTACCCTAAGACTCGGGGTTGACACCAATGAACTCTAAATCCCTACAACCAAGGCTCTGATACCACTTGTAGCGACCCCAACAAATCGTCAAATGACAGCGTCATCTATGTATGGTCCCATTACATGGTCGTAAGTCTTTATAACAAAGTTTGACCGAAAAGTATGTCGCATTCATTTCATAAATAAGGGTGTTTCAAAGTTTACAAAAGTAGTTTCCATAACAAGTACATAACAATGTTTAAAGTTTGTATGAAACACGTGCGACACGATTAAAAGTAGTCAAAAAGACGCTCCACGTATGCAAGTATACTCGACATCCAATGCAAGTATCAAAAGTATGAGCGGAAGCATATATCACCTAAGTTCAAGGACCTGAGAAAAACATAGAGAATCTGTCAACGAAAACGTTGGTGAAATCACAGGTTTAAATAAGTAAGTGAGTAAAAGTAAGTTGAACCACAAGATTTGCAACATCGATAAAGTCATAGTACATTCTAAAAGTTAATATTCACGAGCACTCAATTATCAAAGCTTAACATTCCGTCCGTTGAACCCCGTAATAATAGTGTTAGAACATACACTGTTTCCCGAAAATATATTTCACCCGTAGACGGTAGCGAACCGTCCGAAGTGAGGGTTTGTCAAACCCATATGGCCATATAACATAAGTTCTCGCTTACACCATCTGATGTAACTAATGATAATCGAATTGAGGATTTGTGTTCAAACTCGTATGTAGAATGTTTGTTTTCCCTGTACTTGTGTTCACGTAGTTTAAAAGAACGTTTATGTTTTCTCATCCCAAAAGTAAGTTCAAAAAGAGTAAAAGTGGGACTATGATCTCACCTTGTATGCACGAACAAAAAGTACTTCGACAAGTAACGTGTGCAAAGAACAATGCTAGTCTTGACCTAAACAATTAGGTTGTATCAATATCGATAGTCACGAAAGGTCAAAGATGTTCAATTAGTCCTATGGCTCGTTACGACTCGATTAATATATCATGTGAATCAATTTGTCAAGTTTCATGCACGATACAAGTAGTTAAGCATGTTAGAACGATTGTATAATCGTTTGGTTAAGTTTGACTAAAAGTCAAACTTGGTCAAAGTCAAAGTCAACGGGGTCGGGTCGGGTGTCCGACAATTTTCTCATGATGAGAAGTCATATACGAGCATAATAGTCAAGTTTCATGTTAATCGGAGTTACGGTTAAGCGGGAACATTTTGTGATATGAAAAACAAAGACAAAAATGAGCTGGACCAAATGCGCGGCGCGCTGTGGGTTGCGCGGCGCGCACCCAAGTGTAAATTCTGGTCAGAAGTTAACCAAGAAGGCAGACATCTGGGATTTTTGATTATGCGCGGCGCGCAGGTATGTGCGCGGCGCGCACTACCTGGGAAACATGTTGTTTGCAGAAAATTGGTCTAAGTCACGACCCAAAACACAATTTAACACATTTCATGCACCGAAAACATTTAAAACGCATATCATATATCATTAGAAAGGTAATTTGACAAGGAAGATAACTAAATGCATTTACTCAATCAAAACCAAACAAACTCATATCAAAATCACCATTAATGCTCACATTTATTACTTCCAAGTTCATAAATGCAATTTAATGATTCGGAAATTTAATACACCCATTTAATACGCCGTTTTGAAGATAATCAAGCATACAACACAACTAGACACTAACAATTAACATTGCTAAGCATTTAATGCATCAAATATTCAATTTACTTTTATCAAACCCTAACCCAAAATCATAAAATCAACAATCTTGCTTATGAAACTAATCCATGTCAACCTACATACCAATTTGAAGCTAGTGATGTTAGGAACACAATTAAAACATGAACTTTCATCATCAACCAACATATGTACACCTAAAACTCAAGATTAAACAAGCATTCTTTCAATATGAGCTAGTTACACCAAAATAGCAAGAACAAGTATACAAAATACATAATCATACTAGACTTGAGCCATAGACACTAATTAACAACCTTTTTAACTCAAAAACTCAAGAACACATAAAATTAGTGATTTTAGAAAGTTACCCAAATTTGATGAAGCCGGTATGGAATCGAAGAGGAGATCACGAGGAGTTCAAATATGTAATTTGTTTGGCCCGAAGCTTGATCGATTTAATATGGATGATGAATTCTTGAATTGGATAATTGAAGGAAAATGAGAAAGTAGAGAAAGAAAAGATAAAATGAAAATGAAAATGAGAAGAGGTGGGGTTGACTAGTCACATGCTAGTCACCTCTTTAGTGTATTGGCGAAACTAGTCCCTCAAGTTGCAATCGGGTGCGTTAAATTTCCTAAAACAAGATAATTGTAACGCGTATTAACGGGAGATGTTATAAACATATAACGGAACTTAAATAGTTAAACGGAAAAGTAAACGGAAAAAGGCGGGATGTTACACAAATTACCCTCTTGACGATGAACCTGAAGCACTTACCGGCGAACCTGTTCGAGAAACCATTTTCTCTCTCATTTCCAGAGTATCTCGTCACGATTATATACTACATCAAATTCTAGATTTTATTTATCCACTCGTCCGAACCAACAATCACCCCGGTGTAATAGAAGAAGTCAACGAGCTTCGCACTCAGATAGTGGCTTTGGAGAATACGGTACGAAGGTTACAAACACCATCAGCAGCATTAGCAGCATAACTAGTACCATCAATAACATCAACATCGCAAGCCTCAATACCCTAAGCACCAGCAGCATCACCAGCATCAACGTTATCACCATCATCAACATCAACAGGATCATTACCACCACCAACAATCACATCCGCATCACACGCCTCAATATCACCATCCGTACATAGAATATCAACGTCACACGCATCATAGATACCAAGAAGTACCAACAACAACAAACGATGAAGTATTGATTCATAACTTCATCGGAGAAACATTCTATGGTGATTATGTAATCTCTAAAGACATAGAGATTACCTATTTCTGCCTTAACCATAAATCAGATGAGTGGACAGAAATGATAAAAGGAAGAGTAGAAATCCCGACAAGAATGATGCGTAAGGTACAAGCTAGACTTGTTTTACCAACAGCATCAGCAGTACCCTTAGCCTCACCAACACAGTCAGTGCTGTCAACATCGTTAGAATCGTCAGCAACTTTAACATCACAAGCTCCACCAGTTCAAGAATCACCGTGGACATCATCAATAACGAGTATATTGCATCAACGAGTTATGAAGTATTAACTCATTCTTCTGAAGAATTTATATAAATATTTTATATATATGAATTCGGAAACCAAAATAAATCTTTTCGTACTAAGCTATTAAGTATGAATTGAAAAAGGGTAGATACTACTCGTTTAAATTCATACTACAAATATGCAATGATGTACGTCCTTCGTCAGCAACTTAATCATCGTTAACTACAATCCCTGTTTCAATTCAATGAATTTCGTTTTATAATAAACCAAGTGTATTATTCAATAATATGTTTGATTTTACACTTTCATCTTCAATGTACTCGAAGCTTACTGGGAAACAACATTCATATCTTGCGAAGTTAGCAAGAGTTCAATGAGTATCAGCATGATTCACTAAGGAAATATATATAAGAATAAATAATGAAGTATTGATCCATAACTTCATTAATATTCTGTGAAGAATATGTGGTTCCTAATCATTTTAGAGATTACTTATTCTAGCTCAAACCGAAAATCAAATGAGTCTAATATTATATTGACTTATTAAATTCATGATTACATCTGAAGAAGATATATATGTACATATATTTTCATAAAGATTGTAATAAAATTCTCTGGTACAAAACATTACTTGGGAAATTTTTTTAACGGGTAGGTAATACCCGAAAGATATATAAATTCACGATTAATATGATTATATTCTTCGACTCTGATTCAACAATCATCAATTATACTCACTACCTTCACAATAATATAAATTCTTTCATAGAAATCAAAACAACCATTTTCATCCAAATTTAATTACGACAAAATGAAATCCAAGTCAAGATTTAATAGAAGACATCACTCTTAGGACTCTTACATCTTTCAAAACTATACTTTGACTTCAAAACTATGCTAGAACATCATTCGATTCTTGGAACCCAGAAAAGTATTTATATCATTCAAAGTCCTAAAACATCATATGTATATTAACAATTACAATCTATGATCAAACCCTTCGAAATTTCTGAAGACACTTCAAATAATGGACAATCGAGATGATGATCCAACCACACATTACCCGCAGTCTTGCACTTGAAAAGCTCTCGAAACCAAGGACATAATTTAACACGTATCCGCGTTAAATCTTTTAGCATTTATTAGCAAAAATAACTTTGCGATTCCTTTTCAAAATAGCAAATTTTGTCATAGTTTCAGCAAGTCAACCTCGACTTTCCATTCGAAGTAGCCTTATTATAACCTGTAATACAAACGATTACCCTTTTGTTACCAGGGAACCTTTTATATTCCACGACATTATCAGCAGATGTACCAGCAAGTCGTTACCCCTTTGGCGGAATCAACAATGGGTATTTTGAAATCTCGCAGCGTTTCTATTTCAGCAGTTTTATATATATATATATATATATATATATATATATATATATATATATATATATATATATATATATATATATATATATATATATATATATATATATATATATATATATATATACAACGTCTATCCCTAAGAATTACATATTTCAAATGTGAAGTTTCTGAAAAATGCTTCAGTCTACGAATTAGTGCTATGAAGTTTTGGAAAAGACTGATAAAGTGGTAAAGACAGTAGACAACAATTACGGTCAGAAGTTTGACAATAAAGAATAATAGATTGGAAAAGTTCAAACGAAAAATTTGGTACTGGAAAACGGATTGAGCAAAGTATAAAGGAGGTCGTGGACAAATCATAATGACGAAATCTACCTTCAAAGGATTCAAATGATTCAGTGTCTGCTGAAACCGTTAGTAAGAACCTTACTCCTTATTCTAGACCTTCACAGACAGATTTTCTGCATCATTCCCTGATCTTAGATATTCTAAGATATCATCATATTTTTTATTATAAATATCTCCGATATTCCTGAAGATATATTCCCAACTATCCTCATCAAAAATCATTTATCTCTTCACAATATTTGCGTTACAACATAAAAGAAACTGTGTTAGTTTCTAAATTCTGAAAAATTCGAGTTTAAAATATGAATGTTTTGAAGTAGTGTTTGAAACTGAAGCATGAATTAGTATAATATAATGACACTTGATCAACGTGATTATATTACAGTAATTCATGCTGAGTTTCTAAATGGAAAATAATGATTCACAGATCATAACGTCATCATGTGCCATGTTACACAACTCTTACATTCTACCCAATTCCAAACATATTAAGAACATATCTCCTTGATAATTCTATCTTTTCGGACATTCTGGCAACTTACCAAATCAAGATCGTGCAATTAGTATTTCCTTCTTAGAACATTAACTAAGTTTATTTCAAAATCCATACCTACGAATTCCGGACCATTATTCGCTTGACTCGAAGCAGGGAAGAGGAAACAGAAGTATGGAACTGTTGAATATAAAAGAAAATATAAAGCTCGATAACAACAAATAAATTACAAACCGCGTATATCAATACGTATTGCAACGTAAAGGCACGAGAGAATTAACAATACTATAACCCCAAGGTAATAGTAGAAATAAATAAAATCCTCCGGAGGTAGATGAAAAAGAAGAATGACAGAGATGAAAGTTAAGAGTATATTCAGGATCAGTACTGGATGAAGCATACTGATAAATGTTTTAAAGTATGAATTGAGGGAGGAAGAATAGAAGGTATGAGTTGTAAGGAAATGAAGGGAGGTGGATTTATAGTAAAAGATCCGGCAGAGCAATCAAAATAGATGATCGCATTTAAAGCGGATTCTAATTTCCTTGATTATCGAAGAATCAAATCTCATTATGAAGATTTTACTCCAAATCTCTTGAACATGGAAATCAATCCTATCTACGTCAAAAGATATGACGAATCTATACCTACTCATTTCACCCTTTGGTGATAGCCTCACTCGTACTCTTCACAAAAATCAAATTGCTTTATCAATATTATTTGATGATAATAAAACTCTAATTTCCAACTCGTATACGTCATGAAAACATACTTATTGTCAGCCATGACCATCCCATTCAAATTTCGGGACGAAATTTATTTAACGGGTAGGTACTGTAACGACCCGAATTTTTCCAATCGTTTTATACTTATGAGATTAATATTTACATAAATTAAACCTTACCAACATGATAAGCAATCTAAATTGTTGAGACTTGTGTTTTTGAAAAGAGTTTTACACAACGTTTGACCGTCCAATTTGACCGTTGATATCACGAACTATATAACATACGATAATTATACGTTTGTGTATATATATGTATTTATATATATTTAACATGATCTAAGGATGGTTTAACATCTCATTGTGTACTAATGACAATGAGTTATAAGTATATTTTGAAACTACTAACTTAAGTTTTCAAAACGATAACTATACGTAACATTCTTTGATATATATACTTATAACCTATAATGCTTATACATGTATCGTATATATAATGTATTTAATCACTTTTTAAGGAATTAAATACATAAAACAATATAAGTATATTCAAAAAAGATAGCTATATTTGAATTCTCATTTCGTTTCCTCAAGATTTCTATACGTATATCTAGGGTATATGTACCCGTATCATACCCAGATTCTATATGTATTTACAATTGGTATATACACATCAAATCAACATCCTAATCAACATTATTACTGCCCTAGATATGAGGTAACTAGGATTTGTCAAGTAGCATGAATTATTAGTAAGAAAACAAAATTAGGAATCCTTTTCTTTCTTTATAAACTAAAAACGTTTTTATGAATGAACACCATTTTTTCACTCCATTTTCTCATACCTACACCCTCATTTCTCTCTCAATATACTCCTAAATTCATACTTGATCATCTCCAAGCATTTTCCCCATCATTTAGCTTCAATTACAAGCCTTAAACACCATAAGAAAACTCTTTCAAGAACATATCAAAATAACCACCCATTTGAAGAAGTATACTTCCTACCTTTTGATCTAACTCCACCACTCTTTGATTCCAAGATTTTTTCTTATCTCTTACAGTAACTTTATCCAAGTAACTTGAGGTAGTAACTTTGTTCATAATCTTGTTCGATTCATAATTATATAGCTATCTTATTTTATGTTGTAAAATTTTAACAACAAGAACATAGTTTGAATGATTTCAAACTTGTTTGCAAACTAAATAGATCCTTCTAACTTAACTTTTAAAACACTTCAAGACCTGTAATATATCATAATGATATGCTAACTTAACAAGATATAACTTGGTTTTACAAAGAACACCTTAAAAACTGAATCTACGTCGTCGGAGTGCAACCGGGGGCTGTTTTGGGTTGGATAATTAAAAACCATCTTGAACTTTGAATTGGAAGTTCATGTTCTGGAAAAATGATATTTCTTATGGATATGTTAACACATAAAAATTTCATGGTTTAACTCAAAGTGTAAGTATTTTTAGAAAAATGATCATTAAATGTTGTTTTTATGATGGAAAATGATCACTTTCATAAGTTTTACCAAAGTTTGACCTATAACCTGTGATTTTGAATACAAACTAAGGTATTTTCAGTTCATATTCTTAAAATTTGACTCGATCCAAGGAAGTGGCAAGTTGAACTAACAAAAACGGAGTTGTAATGAAGAAACTACGACTAAAACAAGATTGAGTATCCGAAGCTAGTTTAGCTACGAAAATATTTAGAGATAAAGTAAGTTAATCATATCTTTTCTAATTAATATGATATTTTATATATAATTACTTATGATTTGATTTTATATATTTCAGGACCACACGTAAACAACACGAGAAGATTAATCATAAGACCTCATGATTGTACGCAACACGTCATTTGACAACACGGTACTTTATGTACGCAACACGTCATTTGACAACATGGTACCATGGGTCGAGATTAATTCTGATCAATACGAATACGATGGGGTCTTTATTTATTTTATTGAGCAACTAATTGTGGACCACTAACATCGGACTGCTAACTACGGACTAAGAAAATATTAAAAGTATTATAAGTGTATATATATATATATATATATATATATATATATATATATATATATATATATATATATATATATATATATATATATATATATATATATATATATATATATATATATATATATATATGTAACGATTACTTGAAAAGAAAATATGTTGATATATTATATATATATGGTTAGGTTCGTGATATCTATCGGAGACCAAGTCGAGTTAAATACCTTCAAGGCAAAAGTGAGTATATAGTCCCACTTTTAAACTCTAAATATTTCGGGATGAGAATACATGCATTTTATGATTTACGTTATGGACACAAGTGACTAAAAATATATATTCTACGTTGAGTTGTACCACTGGCATACTTCCCTGTAACTTGGTAACTACTATTTACATGAGGTATTGTAAACGCGAATCCTGTTAATAGATCTATCGGGCCTGACAACCCCAACCGGACTGGACGACCAGTATTCAACGGTTGCACAGTACTTCGTTTCGGTGACTACACTTGGTACAGTGTAGTAAGATTTCGTAATAAAGGGAATATGCGACGTTGATTAAATGTTAAGTATGGTTATCAAGTGCTCAACAACTTAGAATATTTTTATTAAAACGTTTATGTATATGAAATCTTGTGGTCTATATTTATAACGCTGCTAGCATTAAACCTATATCTCACCAACTTTATGTTGACATTTAAAGCATGTTTATTCTCAGGTTCCTAGAAGTCTTCCGCTGTTTGAATATATGTTAGAGAAACCACGTGCATGGAGTCATACATGTTTTATTCGAGGAAGCATTGCATTCACAAAATCATCACCGTGTATTTATTTTGACTGCATTGTCAACGGAAGTATTCTTGTAAACTGTTATTTACGGTGATTGTCTATATGTAGAAATCATCAGATGTCAAAAACATTGAATTTTAAATATTCATTTATGGTATATCTTTTCAAAAGAATGCAATGTTTATAAAATGTATCATATAGAGGTCAAATGCCTCGCGATGTAATCATATGTTATTGTATTCGTCCCTATGGATTGGGTCAGGTCGTTTCACAACGTTTCCGAGCTTTTCCAACATATTATTCTTCATCATCAAACTTCCGACGACTAAGATCATTTACGGTTGCCTACAGTTTCTGCTACTTCATTTAGCTTTTTCAACATTCAGAGTATCGATTCGTAACTGGGTGCCTTTTCAAAATTTCAGAATTGAAGATCGTAATTCTAGGAGATAATTGTTATATGTATACATATAACTATTGATGTAGAAATGCTACGAGATTCGAAATACTGATTGCTGATTCCCGGTAATTAGTATAGCAGTTATTGTTGCAGGGTATAGATGAATACAAGATGGGGTTTCAATGAATATAATGATTTTTCGGAAAGTCCAAATTCATTGAAGTTGCTGGTAATTTTACTGGTAATGTGGTGAAATATAAACGGTTCTCCGGTAACGATGACGACAGGCAAACTTATATATCGAGGTTATAATAAGGTTAATTCGAATAGAAGTTGAAGTTGATTTGCTGAAGCTGTGATAAAATTGGCTAATTTGAAAAAGAGTTGCAATGTTATTTTCGGTAATAACAATACCAAAGGAGCTAACACATTCACGTGTTAAACTTTTACTTAGGGTCCGGGAGTTTTCAGGTGCATAACTATATGCGTCAATCTTTTCTTCCGTAGATGAAATACGATTGATTCATCCTCTCGATTGAGATGTTTTCATGAATCATGAAAAGTTTGAATGCAGATTGTAATTGTCAAGATGCAAATGAAATTTAGGATGAAATCAAGTGGCAAACTTGAAGAAATGTTTAGTTTCATATGTTATAATCAATATTTTAATTCATTTTAATTGTCCAATATTATTAGTCCACAGTCGATAGGCCACATTGACAGTCCAATAATTCATATACAGTTTAATATATAATATTCGAATTAATTAATATGTATCGTGACTCGTGTACATGTCTCAGACTCGATCACAACTCAAAGTATATATATTATTGTAGAATAAACCTCAACCCTGTATAGAGAACTCGATCATTACTGCATATAGAGTGTCTATGGTTATTCCAAATAATATATATAGATGCGTCGATATGATATGTCAAAACCTTGTATACGGGTCCCGATATTTAAAGTGCGTAAAATAAATACAGAAATTAAATGACGATAAATAAAATTGAAATTAAATTTGCGATAATTAAATTGTGATAAATAAACTGTGATAAATAAAATATAATCAGTTAGCTAGGAACAGTTAGCTGGAAACAGTTAGCGTGAATTCTTAACAAAATTTTTCATAGTTAATTTGTTTGTTTCTATCAAATTTTTATTTCGTCAAATGTGTTCTTCATTATGCTACTTGTTGGATTCTGATAGATTAAAATCCAAATATGAAACTGAATGAAAATGGTTATTCTGTGGTGAATCAGATTCGTATATTTGTGGATGTAAGTAGGATGGTAATTGACCGTTGAATCAGATTCGAAGAATGTCCAGTGTAACTTATTAATGTGAAATCTAAATATTCCTCTGGTATTACCTACCCGTTAAAATATTTTCATCATTAACAGTTTGTACAAAAGAATTTTTAATTACAATCTTTATGAAAATATATATACATATATATTTTCTTCAGATATAATCATGGATTTAATGAGTTAATATGATATTAAACTCATTTGGTTTACCATTAGAACTAGAATACATAATCCCTAAAACATTTAGAGATTACTTAATCGTCATAAAGAACGAAGATAATCGATGTAGAACGATACGTAGAACGATGATTATACTCGAGGTACATAATGAAATATTGAGGCATGGATTGTTGATGGTACTGGTGCTGTTACTGATGGTACTGTTGGTGCCGGTGATGTTGCTGAAGCTGGTACATTTTGTACCATAATCTCCAGATTGATTACTCGAGCGCGAAGTTCGTTGACTTCTCCTATTATTCCAAGATGATTGTCGGTCGGAACGAGCAGATGAATAAGGTTTAGAATTTTAGATAGAATATAATCGTTACGAGTTACCCTGGAAATGAGGCTGAAAATGGCATTTCAGATAGGTTCGCCGGTAAACGCTTCAGGTTCATTGTCAAGAGGTGAATTCGGTTGGTGGAAGGGATCGCCTTCTTCTCGTCTCCATTGATTAAGTCGACTACGAATGCATCAGATGAATTGGGGATGGCTGATTGAATGATTCATTCTGGTGACATCGTTTTCGGAGCTTAGGTGAATATCCATGTCGGAATAGCTGTCGGAATAACTATCGGAATAGCTATCGAAATCTGAGGGACTCGAACTGGTTGAGGGATTCATCTCGTACAATCAGATGAAGGATTTTCGATAAGAAATAGATTATAGGATGTAGATTAGTACATTGCAATACATAATTTACATATGCATATATAATACTAAAATCCCATAAGTTATGAAGAAATCTACGGAATATGTCAGACAAAGTTACAGTAACAGATACGCTAAGATATGAAGTAGCAGATACGCTAAGATATGAAGTTTGTCTATACACTATTCATGCAGTCAATGCAGTAAAACGTGTCTAGACTAAGAATGATAAGCAAGTGATTTTCTAAGAATGATAAGCAGGTAATTTTCGACACGAAATGATAAGAAAAATTTTGACATGCAGACCAGGTTCAAGTCCAGACTCCTTAAAGTAACCTAACAACTATTAAGTCAAAGTCCAGACTTACTAATGCATCCTAACAACTCCTAGTTAGACACACTAATGCAAGACCTGGTTCGCTACGACCACCGCTCTGATACCAACTGTAAAGACCCGTCTTAATCCATCCGGACGAAGTCCATATCGATTATAAACGATTCACAACAGTTGATTACATCGCGAGGTAATTAACCTCTATATGATACATTTTATAAACATTGCATTCATTTTTGAAAAGACAATCTTTCATTACATCGAAAGCTAACGGCGTGCATACCATTTTATAATATATCTAACTATAATTGACTTAATAATAATCTTGATGAATTCAACGACTCGAATGCAACGTCTTTTGAAATATGTCATGAATGACTCCAAGTAATATCTTTAAAATGAGCAATTTCACAGTGGAAGACTTCTTTCATACCTGAGAATAAACATGCTTTCAAGTGTCAACCAAAAGGTTGGTGAGTTCATTAGTTTAACATAAATAATCATTTTATAATTTTAATAGACTACAAGATTTCCATATTCAGTTCTCATAAATATACGTCCCATGCATAGAGACAAAATATCATTCATATGGATTGAACACCTGGTAATCGACATTCACAATATACATATAAGAATACCCCCATCATTCTGGGATCCTCCTTCGGACATGATATAAATTTCGAAGTACTAAAGCATCCGGTACTTTAGATGGGGCTTGTTGGGCCCGATAGATCTATCTTTAAAGTTCGCGTCAATTAGGGTGTCTGTTCCCTAATTCTTAGATTACCAGACTAAATAGGGGCATATTCGATTTCGATAATTCATCCATAGAATGTAGTTTCGATTACTTGTGTCTATATCGTAAAACATTTATAAAAGCAGCGCATGTATTCTCAGTCCCAAAAAATATATATAAAAAGGGAGTAATGAAAACTCACGCATATAAATATTGTAAAACAGTTAATAAAGCATTTGCATGTATTCTCAGCCCAAAATGTATATAAAAAGGAAATAATGAAACTCACCTAATGTATTTTGTAGTAAAAATACATATGACAAGATTGAACAATGCAGGGTTGGCCTTGGATTCACGAACCTATATCATTTGTATATAAATTAAAATGTGTAATCGTAATCGAATGAGTTTATATATTATTTCTTAAATTATATAATATACTTATTTAGTTTATGTATATATTTAAAAAAAATGTTTAATATCTATCTACTTAGTTATATTAATCATATATATATATATATATATATATATATATATATATATATATATATATATATATATATATATATATATATATATATATATATATATGTGTGTGTGTGTGTGTGTGTGTGTGTGTGTGTGTGTGTGTGAGATTAGTATTATATAAAATATCATTAGTTTGTTATATATAAGTATTTATTTAAATATTGTTATTATGTTTGATATGTAGGTGTATAAACTATTAATATAAGTATGATATATGTATTAAGTATATTTTTATGTACAAGATATTTATCTGTAACAAAAAAAAAATGGTAGTTTTGATAGTAATGATTTAATAATAATAATAACTTTCTTAATATCGATAATACTAATAACAATAACGATAATTATTAAAATCGATACATATGTTAATCATAATCCTAGTCTTCATGTTTAATTCTTAAACTAATAACTAAAGCTGTTATAGTCCCAATTCGTGATCCTGATCATAATAATAATAATACTTATAATAGTAATAGTAATAATAATAATAGTAATACTTAAAATGGTAAAATTAATAATAGTATTTATATTAATGATACTTATAATATTACTCTAATGAAATTAATAATAAGGATATTATTAATCATGATAATACATAATGATAATACTAAAATTGATAATAATATTAGTAATAATCATATTAGTGATAATTATAATAATAACAATAATAATAACATTTATAATCATATAATAATAATAAAACTAATAATAATAATAATAATAATAATAATAATAATAATAATAATAATAATAATAATAATAATAGTAATAAATAAAAGAAATAGGCTA
The DNA here is from genome assembly GCF_046630445.1 of Rutidosis leptorrhynchoides. NCBI lineage: Eukaryota > Viridiplantae > Streptophyta > Magnoliopsida > Asterales > Asteraceae > Rutidosis > Rutidosis leptorrhynchoides. The sequence continues at coordinate 553,374,136 of NC_092335.1, read as the reverse complement.
CCTTATCAAAGGAGCTATGTTAAAAAGAATTGCACCAAGTTAGAATCGAACCCGAGACCTCCATCCTACACCCCTCGTCCCATAACCATTAAGCTGTGACTGTTTTTCTGGAATAAACCCACCTCTAATTATATATAACCCGTTATCATCTCTGTCCCTAATCATCTTCTTCTTCTTTAAATAAACTCGATCCTTAAACAAATTAATCATAATACAAAGGTTTATATTCTTCAAAATAATCGGAAATATCATTATTAAGTATTTGTATCATTTGAAAAACAAAAAAAATAAAATTAAGAACTGAAAATTCCTGCTACTGGCTCGTCGCTGTTAAAAAATAAAAAAAAAATTGATTTTGCTTTTGCTCGCGTTTTAGATTATTGTTATAACACAAACTTGGTTTCAATTGCTTTGTAAAAGTTTTATAAAACCTTAATTGGAATAGAAACATCACAAATATTCCGAATTTGATTTGAAAAACAAAGTTTGACTTTTTATTTTGTAAACATTGACTTCGAAATTCGACTACAATTTGAGGAATTAAGAGTTGAGATTTTTGCAGATAGATTCAATAAAGAATTCCTAACAACTCTGCAATTATAGATTTCTACAATTGATTCGATTTCGTGTTTTGAAAAAGAAAAAAAATGAAAGCGTGGTACCGTGGGTTTTATTTCATTTTTTATTTATTTGATTTAGCAAATAGAAATTAACAGAGATTTTATAGAGTCTTTGAATGATTTATGCAGAAGTAATAATGGATCAATAATGTCTGTAGGAGTCAACATGTAAATCACATATCAGAAAAGAACAGAAGAAGAAAACAAATAACAGATTGAAAAGTATATACGCGTTTTCTTTTTTTCTTTTTTTCTTTTTTTACATTTAATAATAATAATAATAATAATATTAATAATATTAATAATAATAACACTAAGTAATATTAATAATAATTATAACAATAAATAATAATAATAATATTGATAATGATAGTATAAATATGATATTATTTATGATAGTAATAATATAAGTAATATCAAGTTACACATTTCAATTATATATATATATATATATATATATTAACAATACAATTAATAATATTAATAACAATAATAAGATTTGTACTAACTATATTAATATGACAAACCAAATATATCAAACTTCATACCTAGATGTTATATATTGAAAATATTACTTTTAGAAATATAGATTTTAATATTTATATTAATAATGATGATAATAATAACAACTCATACATATCTAAATTCATATATTAATATTAATATTGGTTTTAGCGAAAGTAACGATTATAATACAACATTTATACGTTAACTTGTAACTACATATTATACATTAGCTTTACATTTCATTACTAATGTAATACTTATTTTATTTAATTAACATATTTGAATATTTAACATTTATATATTTTATAAATATTTCAATATAATAATCATATATATTTATATATATTTACTTCAAATGTAATTTAATTATTTTATTTATCATTTTACATTTTTAATCTCGTTTGATTAAAATGTAACTCAAAATATTATATATAAATCCTTATACTTATTTTGATATATATATATATATATATATATATATATATATATATATATATATATATATTTACAATATTGGTTCGTGAATCGTCGGGAGTAGTTAAAGCCAAATGCATTCATACAAAAAAATAGTTCTAACATTTTGAGACTCGGTCTAACAGACTTTGCTTATCGTGTCGGATTTATATAAAGATTAAGTTTAAATTTGGTCAGAAATTCTCGGGTAATCACACATAATCTCTAAAACATTAGAGATTACTTAATCATCATGTCGATCTTTCACACCCCCAAATAGGGGCCTGGGGTATCTGTGACTAATTATATCAAATCACAGTTGTATAAACGAGAACGACTCTACATGAGACGTTTTGTTGAGTTTTGCAGCAGAAGATGAATGTCTTTAATTGATATGATATGTAATGAAGACTCCAAGCATAGCAAGCAATCATCATCAAAGCAGTAGATATATAGCGGAAGCAATACTTAAGTACCTGAGAATAAACATGCTTAAAAAGGTCAACACGAGGTTGAGTGAGTTCATAGGTTTGTCATAAATAATGATTTCAGTAATAGTGTTAGACCACAAGATTTGTTTTCATAAGTAGATCACTCGGATCCATTCAAGTTGATCTCCCGCAGGATCAAAAAGTTATGCCAGTGCGTGATATTTAGACTAAACGTTGTTTGCCCCGTGACAAGTTGTTCTGTCCTTGTCGTTTAATTTCATTATCAAGTAATACAAAGACTTAGTCAAATGTATCGGGGACGTTACTCTCGATAGGCCTATCCCCAATAATTAAGAATGCCGCAGTAATTAAAAATATCACTGTAGGGACTTAGTCGGACATAGCCGGGTATAGCATAGTTTAACAGTTGGTACTGATATTTAGACTAGACTTTCAAGTTTACCTCGTACAAGTTATCGTTTATACTTGTCGGTTGGGGACTTGCTGGTCATAGCCCAACATAGCACAGTTTAATAGTTGGTACTGATATTTAGACTAGACTTTCAAGTTTGCCCCGTAACAAGTTATCGTTTATACTTGTCGGTTGGGGACTTGCTGGTCATAGCCCAACATATCACAGTTTAATAGTTGATACGTGTAAAATAGTTATAAAAGTTGCGCATGTATTCTCAGCCCAAAAATGTAAAGAGTAAAAGGGATCATATGAAACTCACATTAAATAGCAGTTGAAGTATTCCACGCAAGAAGGAAAGTAAAGCAAGTAAGTGATCTGGATATCAACCTTGAGGTATAACGTTTGATTAGTTAATGTCTAACTTGACATAAAGTATGTTTATTAATATAGCAACTATATTGACAGTGACGGTTTTTGAGAAAAGTTCATATTTCTCAAAAGTTTCTATTTTTGGAAACCTACTATTTATGAAAAACTTCCACTTATGGTAAGCTTCTAGTTTAAGAATGTTCGGGTTATAATTCTTAACAAAGATGTTGTACAATCTCGCCTAAACTTCGTCGCTAACATGCAAGTCACTCGAATGATCTATTGTTACTGAGCGGCCCAGGATCTCTTGACCAGAATCTAAGTCTTGGCATTCGAGATCCACAAGCGTCCCATAATAGTAACAAGGATCACCCTAGGCCACAAGTAGCGGTGATGTTTGTAGTCTTTGTACGCTATCTTTAATTATAACCTTCACGTTAGGTGCGTGTATATATATATATATATATATATATATATATATATATATATATATATATATATATATATATATATATATATATATATATATATATATATATATATATATATATATATTAATTCGATTTTAATTATAACTCCTATATATTAATTCATAAAAATACTTTTATAATTTTTAGTAACATATATTACTAATTGTAACATGTTATTTATTTTAATTTTAATTGCATATAATTTATAACATTATTTACATGTTTCGGTAAAAAAATAATAAACCGAAGTAAATAGTAAAAAGTAAAAAGTAAAAAGTAAAAAGTAAAAAGTAAGAAAAGAATACTTACTAGTAGTAATTCTTCAAAGAGAGAATGAGAGAAATTTTGGTGTGAGTTTGAATGAGAAATGAGGGGTATTTATACTTGAAAAAATTAGGTAAAAAGAATAAAATAATTAAAAGAAAAAGAAATATTTTAATTTTTAATGGGATTTTAAAATTCAAAAGTATTAAATGTTAGGTCATGAGATAATGCACAAAATAAAATAATAAAAGTAGTTTTCCATTATAATTTTCAATTAAAAAGTAATTTATTTATTTATTTTATTAAAAAATCATTTATTTTAAGGATTTTTTTATATATTTTTTTTAAAATAAACAAATTGATTTACTACTTTTCCAAGAATATTTGTCAATATTTTTTTTATTCATAATAACAATACTGATAATAAAGATATTAATTATTGATATCTTGTTTAAAAAGGATATTAATAATAATAATATTAATATATCAAATTAATGCGTAATTATTTACAAATAATTGTTCGTGAATCGTCGAAATTAGTCGAGGTTAAATGAAATCATATAAAGATTTTTGTTTAAATTGTGCCGAAAATTTACGGGTTGTCACAGTATCCCCCTGTTAATAGAAATTTCGTCCCGAAATTTAGTTGTTGCCATCAGTCGGCGTTGTTTGTAAACAGGTGAGGATATTTTCTTTTTATTTGGTCTTCATGTTCCCAGGTATGCTCGGGGCCTTTCGTGAATTCCAACTAATAGGATATTGTTTTGTTTCTAGCGTTTAAATCTTACGATCCATAAATTCTACGAAGTGCATTTTATTATTAATGCTGAGGTTATCTAAAGGATTTAACAAGAGTGTCATTGATTAGGTTTTCCTCAGAAAGAGATGATGACGTTATACAAGCATTTCAATATACATGAAATGTGTGATGAATAATAGTGAGCTTATTTAACCCTTGAGCGTTTATGCCACAATATTAGGGTAGACAAAATGGAGAGGAGTTCATGAAAATCATAATCATGAAATTTGATAGAGATCGTCATTCTTTACAACAAGAATGATAAATATGAGTTGAAAAATAGAGTTTTATCGACATTAAATAATATGGATAAAACGATTCCATTATAGAAAGTGTATAAATGAAACTATCACAAAAGAGTGAAATGAGGAAATTAAATGTTCACCTTAACTTTTGATATGGTTAAAGTTGATTTCCGGAATTCAAGGGATTTAAAGAAATCTTCATAATCTTTATAAGATTTGATTCTCCGGTAATTAAGAAAATTAGGATTTTCTTTAATTAAATGCGGTGAATTGTCTCGATTGCTGTGTCTAGAATTTTGCTATAAATTAGCTTCTTTCGTTTCATTATCTTCACCACTTCTATACTTTCTCCCTCAATTCATACTTCCAAAAGATTTCTTAATATGCTCAATCCAGTTCTTGTTCTTGACCTTATATTGGTTATCGCCACAATCTTCCTTCTTTTCCAACTCCTACCAGAGGAGTGTGTTTACTTCTATTATGCTCTAGGATTTATCGTGTTTTTAGTTCTCCCGTGTCTTTATATTGCTATACGCATTGATATACACGGTTTATAATTTCGGTATTGTTATCGGGCTTTATATTTTCCCTTATTTGTCGAAGCTCTTTGCCTTTTTATTCTCCTCTCGACTCTAAGTAAAGCGAGTAATGGTCCAGAATTTTAGGTATGAAGTTTCGAATGAACATAATGTTCTAAGTAGGAAGGAACGTAATATCATGATTTGATTTGTTATATTACAAGAATTACTGAGGATAGAACTATCAAGAATATATTTTCTTGATATGTTCAGAGATTAAGTAGAATGTAAGAGTCGTGCAACATGGCAAATGATGATTATAAAGTTTATGAATCATCATCTTCCATTAAAATTTTAGCATGACTTACTGTAATATAATCACGTTGGCCTGACGTCATTATATTATACTAACTCATGCTTCAATTCCCAACACTACTTCAAATCATTCAAAATTTAAACTTGTATGTTACAGAAATATAGAAACTAAAACGGTTTCCTTTATTATGTAACACAGATAGTGCGAAGTGATAAATAATTTCGCACAAGAATAGTTATGAGGGTATCTTCAGAAATATAGAGGATATTTATAACGAAAGGTACGGTGATATCTTAGAATTTTTAAGATCCAATGACGAGGAAAATTCTTCTGTTTTCTCTGCATTTAATGCAGTCATATTTGAATCTTCGGTTATCAATGGTTTCAAGAAATTTTATTTTTAGATGATTAAACACTGATTGTAATCGTCAACGAGTCTAATGGTTAACGAATAGGCGTTAATGATTTTAAAAGTAATGAATGATAATTTCAGTGGTTTGATATGATAATTCATCATAGAATATGAATGAATACAATTCATGAGAATCAGAAGTGAAAAATGTACAATGTAATATATTAATGTGAGATATAAATATTTCTAGGGTATTACCTACCCGTTAAAATATTTTCACAATTAACAATTTGTACAAAAGAGTTTTAATTACAGTCTTTTTGAAAATATACATACATATATATTTTCCTTCAGATGTAATCATGGATTTAAAATAATAATAAACTCATTTGATTTACGGTTGAAATGAGAATGAATAATCTCCAAAACCTTTAGAGATTTCATAATTGTCGCGAAATATTTCGCTAATGAAGTTATGAATCAATACATTCATCGTTACACTTGATTTATTATGAAATGGAGTTTATTGTGTTGAAGCAGTGATTAACAATTGTTAAGTCATTAACGAAGGGTGTACATCATATCATATTAGTGGTATGAATTAACCAAGTAGTACATACTAGTTGAGATTCACACGTAATTGCTTAGTACGACAAGATTTATTGTTGTTCCAAATCATATATATAAGTTGTACATATATAATTCTTCGTGAAGAATGAGTCAATACATCGTAACTCATTATTACTAATATTCCTTGGTATCTATGGGCGTATGATGTTGATGTTTGAGGTACTGAGTGTGATGTTGAGGTGTGGGATGCGGATGTTGTTGTTGATGAAGCTGATGCTGTTGGTGGTGATGCTGATGGTGCTTACAATTCTTGTGGTGTTGGTAATGTTGGTGGTACTGATGGTACTAGTGGTGTTGCTGGTGTTGCTTGTGGTACTTGGGTAGTAGGTGTGAGCCTAGCTTCTAAATCGTGCACCGTTTCCTCCAGGGTTTCTACTTTACGCTCGAGTCTATGGATTTGTTCTACCCATTCCTCCGTAAGGTTTATCAATTCTTGATATTTAGTTTGAAGTCTTCTAACTTCTTCTAGTAATCCTATCTGATTAGAATTTGGGAGTAGAGGATGAATACTGTCTTGGGCTACATCGAGTCGACCTTCGAGGCAGAAAATCCTTGAGAAAAGAGTGTAAACGGTATTACGAACAGGTTCACTGGTAAGCGGATCGAGTACTCCGACGTTTGGTGGTAAGTTTGGCTCATGATAAGGAGTACCATCTTTGTTTCTCCATAGGGTGAGTATTTCACGAACCCATCCCCATCTTCTGAAGAAATCATGGTAGTTGATCGGTTGGTGGGTCCCCGTCATGATGTCTTCGAAACTAGAGGAATTTGAAGAATCGGGTGAGAAATCCATATTATGTGTTTGGAATAGAGTTTGATATGAAATGAATACTGAATGATATATTTCTCTCCTTGAATACGTATATATAGCAAAAAGATTTCCGTAATTTACGAAGGAAATTTAGGGAAAGTGTTAGACAAAGTTTATGGAGATAGATAGGATAAGATATGATGTCTCAATACTCCATTTATGCAATGACGTGTCGAGATAAAAATGATAAGTATGTAATCAGATAAACTTTCGACTATAGACTTTTAATTCATAATGGCCTATTCAGGTCTAGGGGCTTGAGCTATAGGATCCTTTAAATCGGTAATCCAAACCCTTCCATTCTAGAGTTTCGTAGACGCCATCCGTCAAGAAAATTCAATAATAAAAAATAACGAGAAAGCAAAGATTTTGAAAGTAATGAATATGAATAGTAGAGATTTCAAGAATCATAGATAACATTTCATGTAATACATATGTAATACACAAAACCATGATAGATGACAAAGGAATGTCGAGAATTTCCGAAATCATGGTGTCGCATTTAAATATGGTGGCGGAATTGGATAGTACTTAGGAGAATGAGCAGAGTTCTTAGATTGGCTCGGCATTCTAAGATAAGTAAAGTTTCTAAAGAATAGTATAGCATTTAACAGTTAAAGGCAACAATTAAAGGCACTATGGTCAAGGATAGTTGTAGTCCTACATTGCTAAGGTACCTAATTATATAAGGCACACATAAAATGCAATCCTGGTTCTCTACAACAACCTGCTCTGATACCAATCTGTGACACCATGTGACACAGATTGGGGTTAAAACCCAAATAGTGCCTTTCCTACGAATAGGGTGACCACTGAGCGTACCTCAGACTCTGATTTTACAGCCCGCGTCACCGCTATTATTTGGCCAACCATAAAAGGATCGCAAGGAGTAAGAGCCAATGCTTCGTCACAGGTAACACTGTGAGAACCCCCTCTACGACTAACTCACCTAAAGTCGTTGCCGTTAACCGAACCCGAATGTTGGGAACGTTAACCGGTCGTTGCTTTAGATGCAGTTAAACCAACTCTGATACCAATCTTTCACACCCCCAAATAGGGCCTGGGTTATTTGTGACTAATTATATCAAATCACAGTTGTATAAACGAGAACGACTCTACATGAGACGTTTTGTTGAGTTTTGCAGTGGAAGATAAATGTCTTTAATTGATATGATATGTAATGAAGACTCCAAGCATAGCAAGCAATCATCATCAAAGCAGTAGATATATAGCGGAAGCAATACTTAAGTACCTGAGAATAAACATGCTTAAAAAGGTCAACACGAGGTTGAGTGAGTTCATAGGTTTGTCATAAATAATGATTTCAGTAATAGTGTTAGACCACAAGATTTGTTTTCATAAGAATATCACTCAGATCCAGTCAAGTTGATCTCCCGCAGGATCAAAAAGTTATGCCAGTGCGTGATATTTAGACTAAACGTTGTTTGTCCCGTGACAAGTTGTTCTGTCCTTGTCGTTTAATTTCATTATCAAGTAATACAAAGACTTAGTCAAATGTATCGGGGACGTTACTCCCGATAGGCCTATCCCCAATAATTAAGAACGCCGCAGCAATTAAAAATATCACTGTAGGGACTTAGTCGGACATAGCCGGGTATAGCATAGTTTAACAGTTGGTACTGATATTTAGACTAGACTTTCAAGTTTACCCCGTACAAGTTATCTTTTATACTTGTTGGTTGGGGACTTGCTGGTCATAGCCCAACATATCACAGTTTAATAGTTGGTACTGATATTTAGACTAGACTTTCAAGTTTGCCCCGTAACAAGTTATCGTTTATACTTGTCGGTTGGGGACTTGCTGGTCATAGCCCAACATATCACAGTTTAATAGTTGATAGGTGTAAAATAGTTATAAAAGTTGCGCATGTATTCTCAGCCCAAAAATGTAAAGAGTAAAAGGGATCATATGAAACTCACATTAAATAGCAGTTGAAGTATTCCACGCAAGAAGGAAAGTAAAGCAAGTAAGTGATCTGGATATCAACCTTGAGGTATAATGTTTGATTAGTTAATGTCTAACTTGACATAAAGTATGTTTATTAATATAGCAACTATATTGACAGTGACGGTTTTCGAGAAAAGTTCCTATTTCTCAAAAGTTTCTATTTTTGGAAACCTACTATTTATGAAAAACTTCCACTTATAGTAAGCTTCTAGTTTAAGAATGTTCGGGTTATAATTCTTAACAAAGATGTTGTACAATCTCGCCCAAACTTCGTCGCTTACATGCAAGTCACTCGAATGATCTATTGTTACCGAGCGGCCCAGGATCTCTTGACCAGAATCTAAGTCTTGGCATTCGAGATCCACAAGCGTTCCATAATAGTAACAAGGATCACCCTAGGCCACAAGTAGCGGTGATGTTTGTAGTCTTTGTACGCTATCTTTAATTATAACCTTCACGTTAGGTGCGTATATATATATATATATATATATATATATATATATATATATATATATATATATATATATATATATATATATATATATATATATTAATTCGATTTTAATTATAACTCCTATATATTAATTCATAAAAATACTTTTATAATTTTTAGTAACATATATTACTAATTATAACATGTTATTTATTTTAATTTTAATTGCATATAATTTATAACATTATTTACATGTTTCGGTAAAAAAATAATAAACCGAAGTAAATAGTAAAAAGTAAAAAGTAAAAAGTAAAAAGTAAAAAGTAAGAAAAGAATACTTACTAGTAGTAATTCTTTAAAGAGAGAATGAGAGAAATTTTGGTGTGAGTTTGAATGAGAAATGAGGGGTATTTATACTTGACAAAATTAGGTAAAAAGAATAAAATAATTAAAAGAAAAAGAAATATTTTAATTTTTAATGGGATTTTTAAATTCAAAAGTATTAAATGTTAGGTCATGAGATAATGCACAAAATAAAATAATAAAAGTAGTTTTCCATTATAATTTTCAATTAAAAAGTAATTTATTTATTTATTTATTTATTTTATTAAAAAATCATTTATTTTAAGGATTTTTTTATATATTTTTTTTAAAATAAACAAATTGATTTACTACTTTTCCAAGAATATTTGTCAATAGTTTTTTTATTCATAATAACAATACTGATAATAAAGATATTAATTATTGATATCTTGTTTAAAAAGGATATTAATAATAATAATATTAATATATCAAATTAATGCGTAATTATTTACAAATAATTGTTCGTGAATCGTCAGAATTAGTCAAGGTTAAATGAAATCATATAAAGATTTTTGTTTAAATTGTGCCAGAAATTTACGGGTTGTCACACGAACGAAGATAAATAATGTAGAATGTCACGTAGAATGATGATTATACTCGAGGTACATAATGAGATGTTTAGGCATGGGATGCGGATATTGCTGATGGTGGTACTGTTTATGCTGCTGGTGCTACTGCTGGTGTTTGTAACCTTTGCACCATATTCTCCAAAGCCACCACCCGAGCGCGAAGCTCGTTGACTTCTTCTATTACACCGGGGTGATTGTCGGTTCGGACGAGCGGATAAATAAAATCTAGAATTTGATGTAGTATATAATCGTGACGAGATACTATGAAAATGAGAGAGAAAATAGTGTTTCTGACAGGTTCACCGGTAAGTGCTTCAGGTTCTTCACCAAGAGGGAAATGTGGTGGATGGAAGGGATCACCTTCTTCTTGTCTCCAATGATTTAGGAGGCTACGAACCCATCCCCAATTCATCCAGAATAGATGATGGCTGATAGGTTGATCCATTCTGGTCACACTGCTTTCAGAGCTTAATTGGGATTCCATTTCGGAATCCGAATGACTTGAACTAATGACGAATTCTGATGTGCGCAGAGGTGTATATGAAATAGTTATATTTTTATTGCGAAATACTATTAAATACAATACAATTTTACACAAGTTATTTATTTATTTATTTATAGAGTGGATATACCTAAACCTTGCTACAACACTATAGGCAGTGTACCTAATCGTACAGTAGTGTAGTTTTTAGTAAGTCCAGTTCGTTCCACAGGAAGCTAGCCAAGTTTAACGCTATATTTTTAAACCTATATATGTATAAATATATATATATATATATATATATATATATATATATATATATATATATATATATATATATATATATATATATATATATATAAGTAGTATTATTATTATTATAAAATGGGGGTTTTTACCGTTTAGTGACCGGTTTGTCGATTTTATGTCTTAAGTCACAATTAAAACCTAATGTAAAATATTAAAAATAAATATAACTTAAAAGCGTAAAGTAAATGACGATAAATAAAATTGCGATAAATAAAAGTGCGATAAGATATAAAATAAAGGAATTATGCTTATTTAAACTTCCGTAATCATGATGTTTGACGTGATGATTTTAATTTATTACCATGGGTTAATTGTCCTTTGTCCTGGATTATTCAATATGTCCATCTGGTTTTTGTCCATAACAGTCCATCGGTCATAAATATAAAATGCGAGTGTCCTCGTCAAATTATCCTTATATCCGAAGTCAAATATTCCAACTAATTGGGGACTTAAACTGTAATAAGGTCTTAATACTTTATTTAATAATTACACCAGGATATCGACTGCATGTAACCCAAGGTTTTAATACTTTGTTAATAATTACGCCAAGTGTCCTTGTACATAATTCACCCCTGTTTTAATGAGTCCATTGACTATTAATCCATTCCCGTGTCCGATTAAATAAACGATTATTAGTATTTATAAATATCCCGCCCATCGTGTCCGATCGAGTGTATATGGTTATTTATAGATACGTCAAATTGTAATTCTCTATATTAAATTAACGAACTATCATTCAGTTAAACAAATATAAAGCCCATTAATAGTCCATAGTCCAATTTCCACAAGTGTCGGTCTTTTGTCCAAACCCCAATTATGGTACAAAGCCCAATAACCCCGTATTTAATATTTAGTCCAACATCATGATTACTTCGATTTAAATAAGCATAATAATAACTTAGCTACGAGACATTAATTTAAAAAGGTTGAACATAACTTACAATGAGTATTAATAGCGTAGCGTTACACGGACAGAATTTCGACTTACAAACTTAAAACATTCGCCACTATAACCTTATTATTATTAAACTTAAATTAAATTAAAATTATATATATATATATATATATATATATATATATATATATATATATATATATATATATATATATATATTTACGTATATAGAAAAGAAAGAAAAGGGTAATGAATCGATCAGAATGCGCGTTCTTTTATAGGCCCACGTTTCACTGTTGAGCTCTGCGAGTGCGAAGCTTTTGTGCTTCACAGCTCCGCGAGTGCGGAGGTCTGGAATGCAGCTCATAGATTAAATCCAAAACGTGGGCTGCGTATAATTATAATATATAATAATATATATAATTAATTATATATTATATTATATTCTTGTGCATAGCTGACTTGTAATTTTTGGTCCGTTGCGTCGCACGCGGAAAGTTGGTTCATGTCTCGGTTCCGGATTTTCGAACGCCTTTTCGTACAATTTAATATCTTATACTTTGCGTTTCACGGCTTGTACTCTTGTAATTTTTAGACGTTTCTCATCAATAATTTGAATCACTTGGATTGTACTTTGTACTTTTTAGCTTTTTGGTCATTTGCGTCTTCAATTCGTCGAATCTGTCTTTTGTCTTCACCTTTTATTATTTAAACGAATATCACTTGTAAATAGAACAACTGCAACTAAAAGCTTGTCTTTCTTGAAGGATAATGCAATGAAATATATGTTCGTTTTTAGCATTATCAAATATTTCCACACTTGAGCGTTGCTTGTCCTCAAGCAATATAGAACTTGAATAAAAACATACTAGAATCACTTCTTTATTCTTTACACTATGTACATCAGTGATTTTGATACGGCGGTATGAACAATGATAGTAACAATGTTGTTTACAGTCCCACATGACTATGAAAATTTAGATCCTTTAGGAAATTGGATCTTTATGAAAACATTTGATCTTTTGAAAATTCAATCTAGCTTTTATCCTAGATAAGTTTTTTGGAATAACCCATCACCGGCGTTTGCAAAATGTTTTTGTGGGTTTTGTGGGTTTCAGATTTGAAAATTTTAGCTCAAAACTTATGGTTTTGTGTCACCCACTTGCTAACCTTGTATTGGGAAAGCAACACGTCCAGTATACTTGCTCCGTATATTACCTTTCGGTGAACTACCGTCCGGTTGTAAAGGAAAGCGTTGAACAAGCAACTGTTGAGGCAATGTCCCGTGACATGCTTTTGATTATGGTCTATAACGTGTCGGATGCAATTACTATCCTTGGTATGAGCAATAGTAAAGATCACCCTATAGTTTTTTTGGTCTGGCACAAGGTCCTGTCTTTGACCATGCTATGCAACCACCATTCTTATGGTTGACACCCGATTTGGTTCAGGCGACCTAATGAATTTCAGGTGAATTCCTAGGATTTTACGTTCAATGGTAATGAACGCATTGAAAATAGGTTTTCAGAAAACAAATCGGTTTGTAATTTTGATCAAAATATTTTCTCGTTCACGCTCGAGTTTAGATATCATCGAATTCCATGAGTTTGTAATTCACAATCTTTAAGGTCAATCTCAAGGATTGAGTAATATCAGGCTTAAAAGCTTATTTTTGATCTTTAAGGAGATTATCCTTTTCTGGGGGTCTGATTCATTAGTCTTATCAAGCTAATTTGCACGTCGCCCTCCAAATTTTATGAGACAGATCCTCTCATGGTTAGGATAAGTCTGACCACTTGGCGAACCTTTTTGATGCCGAGGTCCGTGGATTTCCAGCTGATTTTCGAGAAAACTTTTCAAGGTTTTTCGTAGACTCTACAACTGGTCTGGACGACAACTTCCTGACCTAAATCAAGAAGCGCGTGTCTTTTTCTCTCAGAAGACTTTACTTCCTTTTAAATTCTATTTATATTACAATAAACTGGTAAAACTGATTAATATCGTCCAAAACAAAAGTATCTTCAATTATTTGTACAAAAATATGTGATATATGTTCTAAATAACTTGGTAAATTTTTCCCACACTTGGCTTTTATTTTCCTTTCTTTGCCTTTTTATTTTCCTCTATTCCATTTTAAATGAATTCTAACATTTTGGGTTGTTTCTCAATTAATATCCTTTTCGAGGTAATAATAATTTCGGTGTTAACACCTAGTTTTATCGTTCATAAATATGTATAAACATGATTTTGAATTCATTTATTTGAAAATTTTGAAAATTTTTTACTAGAATTGGGTAGTCAGTATATAAGAGTAGGGTTGTTCTTTATTATCAGAGAGCACTAGATTCTAATACAACTACTGCGTTACTAGTATTTTTAATGGTAATCAAGTGTTTACATTTAAAATTTTAAAAATCCGAAAGAATTTAACCCCTTCCCACACTTAAGATCTTGCAATGCCCTCATTTGCAAGAAATCAGTAACAATTTAAATTATTGAGGGTGATTAGCGTAGAAAAATGATTAAATTTTACCAAAGTTTTCAAACGTATTGTTGTATGCTTTGAATGATAAATGGTTGATAAGGCTAAAAAGGAACATATATTTCATAGCAATATCCCTCCTAAATAATAGGTTTTCATATGTAATTGTATTATATTTTCATTGTAATTGTTTAAATAAATAAGTGCGAAGACAAAAGGCGAAAATGAAGATTTGAAGACACAAACGTCCAAAAAGCTCAAATGTTCAAGATACAATTCAAAAGGTTCAATTTATTGATGAAAAACGTCTAAAAATGACAAGAGTACAAGTTACAAAACGCAAAGTACAAGATATTAAATTGTACGCAAGGACGTTCGAAAATCCGGAACCGGGACATGAGTCAACTATCAACGCCCGACGCAATGGACCAAAAATTATGAGTCAACTATGCATAAGAATAAAATATAATATATAAATAATTATATAAATTATTTATATATTATAAATATATATATAATCATGTCGACAAGCTATGAGACAAAGGATCCTGAGCTGGATTTTCAAACTCCACGACTCGCGGAGTTTGAAGGCCAAAAACTCCACGACTCGCGGAGCTGTCAGAAATCAAAATGCCTATAAAAGGCCATGCATTTTGCCGAGTTTATATATAATAAATAATAATAATAATACTCTGTAATAAATAATAAATAAATATATATAATATATATATATATATATATATATATATATATATATATATATATATATATATTATAGGGTAGTTTTATATTAGATTAGTTCGGGTTATGTAAAGGTTATTTTACGGGTTTTTGAAGTCGAAATTCTGTCCGTGTAACACTACGCGATAAATACTCAATGTAAGTTATGTTCTCCTTTTTAAATTAATGTCTTGTACTTAAGTTATTATTATGCTTATTTGAGCCAAAGTAATCATGATGTTGGACTAAATATTAAAGACGGGGTAATTGGGCTTTGTACCATAATTGGGGTTTGGACAAAAGAACGACACTTGTGGAAATTAGACTATGGGCTATTAATGGGCTTTATATTTGTTTAACTAAATGATGGTTTGTTAATTTTAATATAAAGATTTACAATTGGACGTCCCTATAAATAACCATATACACTCGATCGGACACGATGGGCGGGGAATTTATATGTACGAATAATAGTTCATTTAACCGGACACGGGAATGGATTAATAGTCACTACAATTATTAAAACAGGGGTGAAATTATGTACAAGGACACTTGGCATAATTGATAACAAAGTATTAAAACCTTGGGTTATACGCAGTCGATAACCTGGTGTAATTATTAAACAAAGTATTAAAACCTTGTTACAGTTTAAGTCCCCAATTAGTTGGAATATTTGACTTCGGGTATAAGGATAATTTGACGAGGACACTCGTACTTTATATTTATGACTGATGGACTGTTATGGACAAAAACCAGACGGACATATTAAATAATCCAGGACAAAGGACAATTAACCCATGGGCATAAAACTAAAATCAACACATCAAACATCATGATTACGGAAGTTTAAATAAGCATAATTATTTTATTTTATATTTCATCGCACCTTTAATTATTCGTCATTTATATTTTTTGTTATTTATTTTATTTTGTTAATTAAATTTACTTTACGCTTCGCTTAAAATATAAAATCGACAAACCGGTCATTAAACGGTAAACCCCCCTTTTATATATTATTATATATATATATTTATATATTTTTGTACAAATGTAATTATATAAAAATATAGTGTAACCGTCTCCCTGTGGAACGAACCGGACTTACTAAAAACTATACTACTCTACGATTAGGTACACTGCCTATAGTGTTGTAGCAAGGTTTAGGTATATCCATTTTGTAAATAAATAATTAAAACTTGTGTAATATTTCGTCGTATTTCGTATTTAAATTAATACTATTTCATATACACCTCGCATAACATCAAGTATTTTTGGCGCCGCTGCAGGGGAAATCGGCGAAACACTATATTTTTAATTTATTTTTGTATAAATATATTTATATATATTTTTAGAAAAACAATATAAAATTTTTAAAAAAAAAACGTTTTTCAACCTCCGCGACTCGCGGAGATTTTCTGGAACGGGACATCGCGACTCGCGGAGCCGCCCTATCAGGCCACAAAGAAACCCTAAAAAGCATTAATTACAGGGTATTATTAATTATTATTATTATTTAACCCTAATTGCTTTATTATTATTATTATTTAGTTTAAGTTTTTAAATTAATTAGTTATAATTAATTATATTTAGTTTTAATATATAAAAAATTAATACTTTTATAAATATAAAAATAATATTTTTATAAAAATAAGTAATTTTATCACTTTTTATAATTTGTATCCTTTTATTTAGTGTAATCGTAATATTTTGTATATTTTTCGTTCGCAATTAGTTTTAAAATTAGTTTTTTCGTAGTTATTTTATATGTATAGATTCTTAGGCTTTGCCGTAAAATCCCTTAAGTGCTTTTTCTTTAGATTAAGATTTAGGCACTTTGAAATTTTGCGACGCCGTTTTTCGCTTTAGTTTTAAATAGATTTTAGTGCCTTTAAGTAATTGCTGTTTTCTGAATAAAATTGCATTTACCTTTAGACCTTTAGGCGCAACTTTTTAGATATAATTTTTAGACTTTTAATTTTTGACGTTTTTCTTTCTTATTTTTATTTTTCGACGTTTTTCGACGCGTATTCTTTTTCTTTCTTATTTCTCGCCACACTAGTTTTAGGACTTAGAAATTTTCTCTACTTCTTCTCTAATAATTCAAAACGAAAAATTATTTTAAGCGGTTAAATTGATAGACATCCAAATTTTATGCTTCGTAGTAATAGTTGGATTTGTTAGTGGCTGAGTTGTGAGCTTCCGATTTAAAGGGTTCTGGCTCCCTGCTACATCTTTTGGCTATTCGAAACGTGGGCAAAAGCAGAAAAGTCTATTAATTTGATAACTTTAAATAATTTTTATCTTTTTATAACTAATAGGATAATTAGTGAATGCACCACATTGTAGCTAAAATTTGGCCATCGCAATAAAATGGAAAATTTTAAAAACAAGGCCTTGGAAACTCTTTATGACATCCGAAATCAATTTAATCAATACTCTCAAACGGGTGTTGATGATAATTCGTTCGGTCAATCTTGGATCACGAATGACGAAACAATAACTGGTTGTGAAATCTGTGGAGATTATCACTCAACATGGGAATGTTATTATTACGTTCCTATGGAAAATTATGCACCCATGGAACCTGAATGGAATGATTATGAAGAATACAATTCAAATTGGGATTATTCCCAAGAATATATCCAAACTCAACAACCAGAAGACGAGGAAAATTATGTGCCTGAAAATTCTTTAGATTATATGAAAATCAAACTCGAAGAACTCGATGCTCAAAATGAACAAATGAGAGAGTTTGTAAATCGGCAAGCTGAAACT
Organism: Rutidosis leptorrhynchoides; assembly: GCF_046630445.1. Taxonomy (NCBI): domain Eukaryota; kingdom Viridiplantae; phylum Streptophyta; class Magnoliopsida; order Asterales; family Asteraceae; genus Rutidosis; species Rutidosis leptorrhynchoides. The sequence goes on along the minus strand of NC_092335.1, from coordinate 553,355,940 downwards.
CTATCAGATTACACACCTGTTGATCTGAGGAGTATTGTGCAAGAAAATCTCATATCATCGAATTTTGATGAATTCGAGAGCTCCGAAATCACCAATTATCCCGATGATACTTTTTATTCAGCTTTACCAATTTCACAACATATCGACACATTAGCCTCTACCAACGAAATCATCAATCAATCAATAAATGAAGAAGAAGTAAGGGTGACAAATTGGTACTCTTGGGAAAACGATAACGTTGAAAATTTTACTCTCGAGACCAAAGTGGTGGGACCGATAAGTACCATTAATGAAGAAGAATTTGCTTCGATCCCGAAATTCACCATTCCACAACCTTCCAATCCAATATTCTCAATAGACGAGTCATCTACTGAAGATGAACTACGAGCTGTAATAGATAATGACACCTCGGATTTCACCCAATTGGGTAATAGAGGTGAAACCTTTGATCCCGAGAATGAACGGAAAGAAATTTTAGGAATTGTCCACCCTATAGAAATAAGTATGTCGGTGTATATCGATCAAATTGACCAAGAACCAGAAAAGAGACATTTCCATTTACTAAAAGCTACATTAAAAAAAGAATTAAGTAGTGACGATCGGGTGGTTCTAAACTTTAAACCCATTGATATATTATACACCACCCGAGATGTAAATAACTGGCTCACTATTCTAATTCGTGGAACTTATTCTACCGACTTCACATGTCGTCAGCTAAGTGTGGGGAAGTCTAACCCCACTTAACGTTAAATTAGGGGTTCGGGTTAGTGCATAACTCGTTAATAAAAATGCACGATTAGGGTAAAAGACGCATTTTCAAAAATTAGCAAACAGTTCAGAAAAGCAACCGTTTTTGAAGAACAATATGTGTGATAAAACAAGAAGGAATGAACGATGAGGTGCATCATCTATCATTCGACGAGCTTTGTAATTATAAACTGGGTATTATTAATCACTTTTCTACACTAATCACCCTCATGAATTTATAATTAGAGTCCGATTTCATGCAAATGAGGGCATTGCATGATCTCAAGTGTGGGGAAGGGTTATAAATTCTCTCGGGTTTATACTTGGCTTATTTTCTAAATTTTATGAAAATTTGAAAAAATTTCAACTAAATGAATTAAAAATCATGTTTATACATATTTATGAACGATAAAAGTAGGTGTTAATGCCGAAATTATTGTTACCTCGGAAATGACATAAATTGAGAAACAACTAAAACGCTTGAATTTATTTATTAAGATATAAAAAGACGCATGAAAAAAGCCAAGTATGGGGAGAATGTACCAAGTTATTCAATTAAAAACTATCTAGCACATGTTTCCGTAAAGTTATTGCAGGTGCTTTTGTTTTGGACTAAATTAACTATTTTACCCGATGAAAGAAAAGAAAAGATAGATCTACATGATGAATCAATTCCATCATTAAAAGGAAGTAAAGTCTTCCGAAAAAGACACGCGCTTCTTGATTTAGGTCAAGAAGTTGTCGTCCAGACCAGCTGTAGGTTGACGAAAAATCTAGAAAAGTCATCACTAAAATCAGCAGGAAATCCACGGACCTCAGCATCAAACAGGGTCGCCAAATGGTCAGATTTATCCTAACCATGAGAAGGATTTATCTCGTACAATGGGGGGACACCGTGCAAATTAGCTTGATAAGACTAATGAATCAGATCCCCAGAAAGGATAATTTCCTTAAAGATTAAAAATCAGCTTTTAAGACTGATATTACTCAATCCTTGAGATTGACCTTAAAGATTGAGAATTCAAACTCATGGAATTCAATGATATCTAAACTCGAGCTTGAACGAGAAAATATTTTGATCAAAATTATAAACCGATTTGTTTTCTGAAAACCCATTTTCAATGCGTTCATTACCATTGAACGTAAAATCCTAGGAATTCACCTGGAATTCATTAGGTCACTTGAACCAAATCGGGTGTCAACCGTAAGAACGGTGGTTGCATAGCATGGTCGAAGACAGGACCTTGTGCCAAACCGAAAAATCATAGGATGATCTTTACTATTGCTCCTATAAAGGATAGAAATAGCATCCGACACGTTTTTGGACCATAATCAAATGCATGTCATTAGACATTGCCTTAACAGTTGCTTGTTCATCGCTTTCTTTTACAACTGGACGGTAGTTTTCCGAAAGGTAATATACGGGACAAGTGAACTGGACGTGTTGCTTTCCTAATACAAGGTTAGCAAGTGGGTAACACAAAACCACAAGTGTTGAACTAAAATTTTCAAATCTGAAACCCACACAACCCACAAAAATATTTTGCAAACACCGGTGAAGGGTTATTCCGGAAAACTTGTCTAGGGTAAAAGCTAGATTGAATTTTCAAAAGATCAAATGTTTTCATAAAGATCCAATTTCCTAACGGATCTAAATTTTCATAGTCATGTGGGACTGTAAACTGCCTTTCAAATGTGCACTTTGCTTTGGAAACCGAAAGTAAATCGGCTATTTGATTACAAGTGTCGTTGACCTAAACCTGAGGCAACTGTGGACGACACACCCACCTTTAACCATGGTTCTATCGTTACTATCATTGTTTATACCACCATATCAAAATCACTGATGTACAAAGTGTGATGAATAAAAAAGTGATTCATGTATGTTTTTATTTCAAGTTCTGTATTGCTTGAGGACAAGCAACGCTCAAGTGTGGGGATGTTTGATAAGGCTAAAAAGGAACATATATTTCATAGCAATATCCCTCCTAAATAATAGGTTTTCATATGTAATTGTATTATATTTTCATTGTAATTGTTTAAATAAATAAGTGCGAAGACAAAAGGCGAAAATGAAGATTTGAAGACACAAACGTCCAAAAAGCTCAAATGTTCAAGATACAATTCAAAAGGTTCAATTTATTGATGAAAAACGTCTAAAAATGACAAGAGTACAAGTTACAAAACGCAAAGTACAAGATATTAAATTGTACGCAAGGACGTTCGAAAATCCGGAACCGGGACATGAGTCAACTATCAACGCCCGACGCAATGGACCAAAAATTATGAGTCAACTATGCATAAGAATAAAATATAATATATAAATAATTATATAAATTATTTATATATTATAAATATATATATAATCATGTCGACAAGCTATGAGATAAAGGATCCTGAGCTGGATTTTCAAACTCCACGACTCGCGGAGTTTGAAGGCCAAAACTCCACGACTCGCGGAGCTGTCAGAAATCAAAACGCCTATAAAAGGCCATGCATTTTGCCGAGTTTATATATAATAAATAATAATAATAATACTCTGTAATAAATAATAAATAAATATATATAATATATATATATATATATATATATATATATATATATATATATATAGTATAGGGTAGTTTTATATTAGATTAGTTCGGGTTATGTAAAGGTTATTTTACGGGTTTTTGAAGTCGAAATTCTATCCGTGTAACACTACGCGATAAATACTCAATGTAAGTTATGTTCTCCTTTTTAAATTAATGTCTTGTACTTAAGTTATTATTATGCTTATTTGAGCCAAAGTAATCATGATGTTGGACTAAATATTAAAGACGGGGTAATTGGACTTTGTACCATAATTGGGGTTTGGATAAAAGAACGACACTTGTGGAAATTAGACTATGGGCTATTAATGGGCTTTATATTTGTTTAACTAAATGATAGTTTGTTAATTTTAATATAAAGATTTACAATTGGACGTCCCTATAAATAACCATATACACTCGATCGGACACGATGGGCGGGGAATTTATATGTACGAATAATAGTTCATTTAACCGGACACGGGAATGGATTAATAGTCACTAGAATTATTAAAACAGGGGTGAAATTATGTACAAGGACACTTGGCATAATTGATAACAAAGTATTAAAACCTTGGGTTATACGCAGTCGATAACCTGGTGTAATTATTAAACAAAGTATTAAAACCTTGTTACAGTTTAAGTCCCCAATTAGTTGGAATATTTGACTTCGGGTATACGGATAATTTGACGAGGACACTCGAACTTTATATTTATGACTGATGGACTGTTATGGACAAAAACCAGACGGACATATTAAATAATCCAGGACAAAGGACAATTAACCCATGGGCATAAAACTAAAATCAACACATCAAACATCATGATTACGGAAGTTTAAATAAGCATAATTATTTTATTTTATATTTCATCGCACCTTTAATTATTCGTCATTTATATTTTTTGTTATTTATTTTATTTTGTTAATTAAATTTACTTTACGCTTCACTTAAAATATAAAATCGACAAACCGGTCATTAAACGGTAAACCCCCCTTTTATATATTATTATATATATATATTTATATATTTTTGTACAAATGTAATTATATAAAAATATAGTGTAACCGTCTCCCTGTGGAACGAACCGGACTTACTAAAAACTATACAACTCTACGATTAGGTACACTGCCTATAGTGTTGTAGCAAGGTTTAGGTATATCCATTTTGTAAATAAATAATTAAAACTTGTGTAATATTTTGTCGTATTTCGTATTTAAATTAATACTATTTCATATACACGGGCATTGGAGTAGGATTATAGTTTGTATTTATGTGTGCACAATGACTTATGATTTGGTTTTGATGATACTGCCAATCTTGAAATACTAGTTGTCTAGCCATTTCATACTCATGTTGAGCCATAAAAATTTGCATTTCTGTCATCTGATTCCCTCCTCCCGCATTACCTTGCTGTTGACCTCTTTCGACCTGTGGATGACTCCCTTGATATGGCTGTGCAACATTATTTCTTTTCCATAAAACCTTTGCACCAGCATATACCCGCATATAAATCTGATCACGAGGAAGGGGTACTTGTACTAACTCCCTTCCCCGAGTAATATCCACACCGAGGTATTCAGCAATTAAAGTCACAAAAATACCACCTCCTATAATACTGTTGTTTCGCATTCCCTTTATCATTTCTGACAAATAATAACCCACACAATAAGGAATATTTACAAAGCTCTGTGGGTCTCTAATACACATCAGATAAAATAAATCATTTTCATTCACTTTATCTTTATTTCTACCCCTTTGTGTAATAGAGTTGGAAATGAATCTATGGATTACCTTAAGCTCAGCTCTATCAATATCAATATAAGAATATTGACCTCCACGAAAATGATTATGGCTAGTCATTCTACTCCACAACTCATTCATATCAAAATCCTGATCAACCCTTCTACCATTACTTATTAACTGTCTATAATCATTAGTTAATAGTTCTTCAGGCGTATAAATACACAAAGCTTCAGCCATATCTAATAAAGACATACGGTACATTATTCCACCTAATAAGAATCTAATAAAACTTCTATCCGTTAAACTAGTTACTTCATTATTTAGTTCAGTAGTACTTAATAACTCAATGCACCATTCCTTATATACAGGTCTACGTATAGTGAATAGCCTAATCCAATCATTGAAAGTAGAATTACCATACCTTTGTGTAAGTAATTCTCTTATTGGCTCGGCCAATCCCACTGTTTCTAACGGTGCCCAATCTATTAACCTGGGTACTTCAACACTCTTGGTTTGCAGAATGTTTAAGTTCTGCTGGAATTTTGGATACTCTGTCCAAAATCTATCAAAAACTAAGTTCGGGTGTAGATTTGGTTCAACTGCTCGTGACAATGGAATAAAAGGGTGCGGTTGATTTTGTTTGTATCGTTCACTGAAATCTTGATCCTCGTCATCTTCATTATAAGTATTAAAGTTTTGTGGTGCGGATGAAGATTCACCTCGTTCATTCTGCAAAACACATTAAACAAAAAGGAATTTGTGCATCCAAAAATGCATTGGTGTTAGAAAAATAACAAATAAAAATAACTAAAATGACATGTTTAATTAGAATCAAATTTATACACATTTTCATATTTTTATTAATTCTTTACTTTTTCAAATAAACAAATATGAGAATGTATACAATGTTCATAAGTATGTAACTTCTAAAACATGTCAAAAAGAATCATTATAACAATAAAACGAGTTTCAATTGGCATTCATATTAAATTAATCAAGTTCATTCAATTTTGACTTAAAAAGTCAACAAATTGGCTCAAAAATCATGTTTGTAATTAAAGTTTGGATCAATTAACACCTCAAACATGTTATACTACTTAATTTAGCATCAATTCATAACAAAAATGGCCATAACTCGTTTATATCAAAAAGCCCCAATTTTACTCAAGAACACAAACCCTAGATTTCTAAAAAATTTGAAGTTTTTGGCTTCAAATCATGTTCAATAGCATCAATTCAGGTTATGCAACTATAATATACAAGCAATTTAACTATAATCAAGCTAGAAATCATCAAATTCAAATTAGGTAAAAATTCTATCAAGAACACTACAAATTCGAAATTAAATGGTGTTTGGATGTAGGAATTACCATTCTTCTTGAAAGGGTTTTAGGTAGGAATCTCCACATCATTATATAGCAACAAATTTGATGAAAAACGGTGTAAAATTGCGAATTTTTTGGTGTTTTTTCGTGGGTTTTTCGCAGAAATTTTGTGTGGTGTGTGTGTAGAAACTGGTCTGTCGACCAGTTTATCCTTTCTGAAATTTGGTAACTCCGCGATCTCGAAGGCGTTTGCCCTTACAGCTCCGCGATCTCGAAGTGGTTTTTTTTTTTTTTTTAATAAAAATCTTAACTCATAAAACAAATATTAATTAATTTTTTAAAAATTTGTTTCTTTTAAGAATGAGGGCGTTTCGGATCGTTGTCCTAGTCCGTCTCTCGACAAAATTTTAAAATTTGTTACTTTTTGAGCGTCGTTTTAAAAGCAAAGATTTTTGGATTTTTTAATGTTTTTGGCATACTTTAACTCAAATAAGATTTAAAAATAATGATAACAAAATTTCTCGTCCCTCCCTTGGGTAAAGCAATTTCGGTTCAACGACCTAGTCTTCAACTCACGACGAATTTTAGAAATCATATTTTTAACTTAATGAAATAAAGTAAATTTTTGTTTTTAAATTCACACCAAACTTAAAATTAAAATGCATAAAATTAAAAATTCATATAAATATAATTAATATTTTTAATTTTACAAACTTATATTAAAAATACTAATTTTTAAAATATTTAAAAACTTAAATATATTGATTTAAAAAGATTTACAATATTAATTTAATATTTATATATTAATTTTAAAAACAAGGTAAAAATTAAAATTAAAATTTTTTTTGGTCTTTTATCCCACTTTAATCAATCAAATATTATCAAAAATATACGCCTCTCTTTTGGGTAAAGTAATTTCGGTTTCATAACCTAGTTTTACTCCTGATGAATTTTTAAAATATTTTGGATTGATTGATTAAAGATATTTATACCTTAAGAATAAACGGTAAATTTCGCAGTGATGTAATACATTTTTGTATGATATCAATAATTTCGGTTACGTATACCTAATTTTATTGAATACCAATTTAATACTTTATAGCAAACGATTCAGCGTTTATTATCAAAAGGTTAAAAGCAATAAATAAAAAATAAAAATAAAAACTGTGCATACTTACCTATTAGATAGAATTCTCAGAGACCTGCTTTAGCTGACTCATAAGAGAGTCGTGTGATTTGGTTTTCCATAGCTACATAAGCGTAACCTCGATTCTTCAATATCTTTTCTTCTAAACATATAAACGGTCCTTCTCTGCATAGAGTAACAAATTCGGTATTTGAATATGTTTGATTATTTGAACATTTACCTTCCTGTGACCATTTTCCGCATTTATAACATCTTTCAAGGTGCCGTACTCTTCTTTTTGTTGCGGATTTTGATTTTCCTTTACCAAAATGTGTCTTATGATGATCTTTCCTGAGTTCTTTTCTTACTCCGTCCATTTTGCCTCTTATGAATGATACCAATTCACTCGAAAGGGTGTCATTATTACGTTTAGTAATCATAGCATGTAGCATTAGACCACGGTTTAGTTCAAAGGAATTCTTTATCTCGTAAAACCTAAAAAAAAATAAAAATTCAGAATGGAGGGAGAAGACTAGTTCTTTAGGGTCTGCTAGGGAAAGACCATTCGGATTCCATTCTCGAGAACTACACGAAAACAGAATATCTAACTCTAACAGAAATACATATTACCCTAAAAAGATTCGAATCTCCCCACACTTAGTTAGCTGTAGTGTCAAGATTGTGATTAACTTCATCTTCAACTTCCATTGGATCATGTATGTAATGTTTAACTCTGTGACCATTAACTTTAAATTCAATCCCATTTGAATTTATTAACTCTACTGTTCTATATGGGAAAACTCTTTTGACTATGAATGCTCCAGACCATCTTGATTTCAATTTTCTAGGAAATAGCTTGAATCTTGAATTGAAAAGAAGAACTCTGTCTCCTTCTTTAAATTCTTTTGAACTTCTGATTCTTTTATCATGCCATTTCTTCGTTCTTTCTTTATAGATTAACAAATTTTCGTATGCTTCATGTCTTAATTCTTCTAATTCGTTTAATTGACTTAACCGTAGACGTCCGGCTTCATGTAAATCAAGATTACATGTCTTCAAAGCCCAAAATGCTTTATGTTCAATTTCTACTCGAAGATGACATGCTTTTCCGTAAACGAGTTTAAAAGGTGTGGTTCCAATTGGAGTTTTGTAGGCTGTTCTAAAAGCCCAGAGTGCATCCTCCAATTTTATGGACCATTCCTTCGGATTTGATCCTACGGTTTTCTCTAAAATACGTTTTAAAGCTCGATTGATATTTTCAACTTGTCCACTTGTTTGTGGATGATAAGCGGTTGATATTTTATGAGTTACTCCATATCTTTTGAGAACTTTCTCAAGTTGATTATTACAAAAATGAGTACCCCGATCACTTATTAAAGCTTTCGGTGTTCCGAACCTTGCAAAAAGACTTTTTAAAAAGTTGACTACAACTCGTGCATCGTTAGTTGGGAGAGCTTGTGAAGCGACCCCTAGCTTACACCACAACACTCTTAACCAACCTTCCATTATTGTTTTTCTGAAATTATATACCCACGATATATATATAACCCGTATGTAAACACTTTTATCTCGGCTACAAGTTGTAAGTAGTGAACCAGATGCACTTCATAACATGCTTTTAACTTCTTAATCATAAACATTTTCATCTTAACATCATCATCAGGTCATCATCATCATCATCCTTATACCGTATCATCATCATGCGTTACCATGCATCATCAACATGTAATCATTATTATTAACGCTATTTAATCCTAACAGAACATAAGTGGCAATTTTTCCTATGATATTTGATATAGACTTGGCCCAAATCAAGCACAAACTCCTTGGCCCAATTGTAAAACAAACGCAGCCCAACTGAATTTAAAAGCTTTCGGCCCAACTGAATAAACAAACTCGGCCCAAGCAACTAGGATTTAAGTTCACGGTCCATTTGTGGCAAATGTGTTCCTAGCCTGTGAGAAACCTTCTACCATATAGCAAGTGGGGTTTTTTTTTCTTTGTCAATCCGAACAGAACACTAAACTAATAATTGTTATACTATCAAGTGGGGTGAGGTGGAGTACTTTATTATAAAGAGGAAAGAAAAAAAAACGTCTCTTACTTGCTCCCTTTAATTTGTCGGCCACAAAGAATTAGTGTTCCACATCTTCTATATATTAATATCTTATAATACCATCTTGTACATACCATTAATATTAATATTAAACTGGTTGAAAAACAGAAAGAAATGCAGCATTAGTGAAACAAAAGAAGGTAAATGGGGCTGTGGTGTGGTGGCTTACTTCGACAGAGAAAAAATAGCAGCAAAGGTTGCTGTGTCAACGTGAACTAGAAACAGAAAGAAATAGCAGCAAAATGAAATGGGTTTTTGATAAATGGTAGGGTAGTGGTCGCTGTAGTAGTAGCAGGAGGATGTAGGGTTTTGTTGTGATGGTTTTTGAATTCAACAAAACAAAACAAAAAGAAGAAAACATGTGGTATAAACTGCAGCTGCAGTTCGTAGTAGACAGGAAACAGATGTAGTTTAAATGGGTTTTCATCGATTAATAGGGATGGAGTGGCGGTGTTCGTTGGTGGTTCTTTGTCGTTGATACATTAAACAAAAACAGAAATTTCGAGCTACAAGTCTCGGGTGGTTTACCATGGTTGAAGAAACTCGGGTGGCGGATATTGGGGTGGATATAGACACGAACAGTAGCGTGTTGTAATTAGGTAAAGGCGATGGTTGCTTGGATGAATATGGTGGTGTCGACAAGGAAAGAGGCATGGAAGAAAATGCAATTGTTTTTCGTGGATGATTAGCAGAAGGTTGAAGTGATGATCTCCGATGGTGAATTGTTGGGTTCTCTTTTGGCTCGTCAAAGAAAGAAATAGAAACAGAGAACGGAGGCTGCAAGTGGTGGTTAACAGTTGATGTAACCATAAAACATAAACAGTTGATGAACAATGGTGAGTGGTGGGTGTTGGAGCTTGTTCTTGGTTAATCACTAGAATTAGGAAGAGATGTGATATAGAAAAATGAAACTAACTGATACTATTAGCACTTGTTGTTTGGTAGTCCATATCACTAATAGAAAAAGATAAAAAGACTAAATGTGTTTGTGAATGTTTTGTCTAGATACATGCATACAGGTGTATATATATTAAAAGCAAAATAACAACAGTACTTTATTCAATATTTCAACGTGTAAATATGAAAAAGGGAGCCACTCCTTTTGTTTTCTCTGTATCGACATCTATCTTATATTAAGATATCTTGAATGATTTTTGTTTGTCATATTCATTGGCACTTATCTTATTCCGATGGTTTTTAAGTCAATAATTAACTCAATTATTACACTTTGAGTTGAACTACGATATTCAACTAAAATCGATACTTTAATATCTTCTATCTTGCTCATCCTCTTAAAATACCAACTCAACAACTCTTTTATCTATTCGACTTAGTAACATACTTATTTTAAATTAACCATTGTATTACTTGGAACACTTACCATAAATAAATAAATTGAAAAGGCACACAGCACACCTATTCTAATTTTTATGTACGTATGCTATTTATAAATTATATATATATTTGTATATATATATATATATATATATATATATATATATATATATATATATATATATATATATATATATATATTATAAATTACATTTTAGATTAATGCATTTACACCTTGCAACATATTTGAATAATTATATATACTATAAATTCTCAGGATGTAACAGTTAACCTGTACAAATCTTAGAATATATTATGAACTCAACAACTTATCATTAGTAACACTAGAATATATATATATATATATATATATATATATATATATATATATATATATATATATATATATATATATATATATATATGTATACATAATTAACACAAATAAACAATACATTTTACATATTTAATTATATCACAAAATCATATAATATTATATTTATGTAATTCAAATTATTATATATATATATATATATATATATATATACAGTTTTATTTATAAACAGTTGTTCGTGAATTGTCGGGAATGTCGAATGGTAATTGAATATATGAAACAGTTCAAAAATTTTGAGACTCCATATTACAGACTTTGCTTATCGTGTCGAAATTATATAAAGATCAAGTTTAAATTTGGTCAGAAATTTCCGGGTCGTCACAGCTTGTGCTTCCGCCCATTTAGATACATAATCAATAGCAACGAGAATGTAGAGATTATTATGAGATTTTGGAAATGGACCCATAATGTCAATACCTCAAACGTCAAATACTTCACATACTTGAATGACATTTTGTGGCATTTCATCACGTTGACTTATTTTTCCGGCCCTTTGACATGCATCACAGGATTTGCAAAGAAGGTGTGCGTCTTTGAAAATTGTAGGCCAATAGAATCCAGCATCGTAAACTTTTCTTGCTGTGAGTTGAGGCCCATAATGCCCTCCTGTTGGTCCTGTGTGACAATGGTTTAAGATTTGACTAGCTTCATCTCCGAATACGCATCGGCGTATTATTCCATCGGGACAACTTTTAAACAAATGTGGATCTTCCCAGAAATAGTGTTTTATATCACTAAAGAATTTCTTTCGTTTTTGGTACGACAACCCTTTTTCAAGGAATCCACATACTAAGTAATTTGCATAGTCTGCAAACCATGGAATTTCATTATAATCTATCTTCAATAGATATTCATCAGGAAAGTTATCTTGTATAGTCGATTCATTTAGAACTTCTAATTCGGGATTTTCAAGATGAGAAAGGTGATCAGCGGCGAGATTTTCTGCTCCATTTTTGTCTCGAATTTCAATATCGGATTCTTGTAAGAGTAAGATCCAACGAATTAATCGTGGTTTGGCATCTTGTTTCAAAAATAGGTATCTAAGAGCAGAATGGTCGGTATAGACCACCGTTTTAGCTAGAACGAGATATGAACGAAATTTGTCAAAAGCAAAGACAATAGCAAGGAGTTCTTTTTCAGTAGTTGTGTAATTCGTTTGTGCTCCTTGACTATGTTATCTTCATTAACTTTTTCAACTACCAGTTCTGTTTCCTTATGTTGATCAGGTTGTTGTTCTTGTGGAGTAGGAATAGAGTCATCAGAAATTACAGGCATTTCAGGTGGTTTAAGTGTAATACCACTTATTGTGGTAATGGCTTTAGCTGTTTCATTCCGGGGGTTAGCATTTGTATCGCTAGGTAGACTTCCCGATTTTCTTTCACCTATCAACCTTGCTAGGTTACTACCTTCTTGTTTCAAATTTTGGATAGAAGCTTGTTGATTTCTAAATACTTGAGCATTTTGTTCATTAGTTTATTTCTGAGATGTGAAAAATTGAGTTTGAGATTCAACTAGCTTTGACATCATATCTTCTAAATTTGGCTTTTTATCATCGGTTTGTGGTGGTTTATTTTGAAAAATAGGTCTTTGCTGATTGTAAGTATTGTTGGATACTTGTTGATTGCTAGGACTTTGTTGGTTCTTGTATGGAACATTTCGGTTATAATTCTGATTTTGATTGTAGATTGGTCTTGGCGGTTGATAATTATTCTGATAATTATTTCCAGGCCTTTGGTTCATGTATGAAACATTCTCTCTTTGTTCCATTGTTTGTTCAATACTGAGACAATCTTTTGTCAAATGTGGTCCTCCACACTGCTCAAAACTAATTCGTATTGAGTGAATATCTTTAGTCATCTTTTCCATTCGTCTCTCGACAGCATCTATCTATGCGGAAATGGAATCAAAGTCATGGCTAGAATCGGCTCTAGCTGCTTTAGATGATCTAACAATATCTTTTCTTGATGCCACTCATGTGAGTGGGAAGCAGTGTTATCAATAATTTTGTAAGCTTCAGTTGCGGTTTTCTTCATAATGGAACCACCAGCTGCTATATCTATGTCTTTTCGTGTAGTGATGTCGCATCCTTGATAGAATATTTGTACTATTTGATAAGTATCTAAACCATGTTGCGGACATCCTCTCAATAACTTTCCAAATCTTGTCCATGCCTCATACAGAGTTTCATTTGGCTTTTGCGTGAACGTAACAATTTTTCCTTGAAGTCTCACGGCTTTAGATGCCGGAAAGAATTGTTTAAGAAATTTTTCAACTAAAACGTCCCATGTATCAATCGCCCCTTCAGGTAGTGATTCTAACCAATCTTTGGCTTCTCCCTTTAAAGTCCAGGGAAATAACATGAGATAGATCTGTTCATCCTCCACTTCTCTGATCTTGAATATAGTACAAATTCTATTAAATGTTCGAAGATGTTCGTTTGGATCTTCCTTCGGCGCACCACTAAATTGGCATTGATTAGTTACCATGTGTAGGATTTGTCCTTTGATTTCATAATCTGGCGCATTAATGTCTGGTTGAGTAATTGCATGACCTTGGCCAGTGCGTTTAGCTCTCATTCGGTCTTCCATACTTAGAGGTTCCATATTTTCCATGATTGAATTTGTTGAATCTAAATCACTAAGGGATTCTGATTTAATGGTTTCTTCCTCGACAATTTCTGGATGAGTGATTTGTGGTTCAGGAGGAATGATTAGTGGTTCAGGATCTCTGAATTGTCCTTGAATATCCTCCGGATTCTCAATTGTGAGGTCGGATTCAAAAAATGGATTATCGAAAATTTGAATTGGAGTACTTGGTCGACTAGATGACGATTCTAAAGAAAAATCAATGGCGACAATATTGGCTAGATGTCTTGATCGAGTTACAGGTGGTGAACGTATGAAAGGTGGTGAACGTTTTGCTCGGTGCATTCACTGAATATCCTATTAGTTATAAAAATAAAAATTATATAAGTTATCAAATTAATAGACTTTTCTGCTTTTGCCCACGTTTCGAATAGCCAAAAGATGTAGCAGGGAGCCAGAACCCTTTAAATCGGAAGCTCACAACTCAGCCACTAACAAATTCAACTATTACTACGAAGCAGAAAATTTGGATGTCTATCAATTTAACCGCTTAAAATAATTTTTCGTTGAAATTTAAAGAAAATAAAGAAAATTCTATGTCCTAAAAACTAGATCGGCGAGAAATAAGAAAGAAAAAGAAGCACGTCGAAAAACGTCGAAAAATAAAAGGCTGAAAAATAAAAATAAGAAAGTAGCACGTCGAAACTTAAAATTCTAAAAACTAAAAATTAAAAGTTGCGTCTAAAGGTATTAAAGCTTAAAAGAATTCTATATCCAAGACGGCAATTATTTAAAAAGTACTAAAATTTATTTAAAAACTAAAGCGATAAACAACGTCGTAAAATTCTAAAGCGTCTAAATCTTAATCTAAATAAAAAGTACTTAAGGGATTTTACGGCAAAACTTAAAGATCTAGAAATACTACGGCAAAATATTAAGTTTAAAACTAATTACGAACGAAAAATATAAATATTACGAATAAACGATTAAAAAGGTACGAAATTTTAAAAATAAAACTTAAAGTTGTAAAAATACAATTTTTATAAAAATATTATTTTTATATTAAGCATTTTATAAAAGTATTAACTTTATAAAGTATTAAAACTAATTAAAACTTAAAAATATAATATTAATTAAAAACTAATCTTAAAAACTAATTATTAATTAAAAACCTTAATTAGGTTTAATAATAATAATTAAATTTAAATTAAACCCTAATTTGTGCAGATTAAGGATCAGACATGTCGGTGCAGGCTACGCGATCGTGTAGGTTTTGCTTTGTTTTCTCCGAGATCGCGGAGATGTGCAGGTTCAGAATCCGATGCAGGCTGAATTTCGTGCAGGATTTTTTTATTTTTATTATTATTTTTTTTACTTTGTTTTTAATTTTTTGTTTTTATTTTATAGAAAATATAATTTAAACAAAACTTATATTTTAACAATTACTTATTAGATTTTTATAATTCTAAAAAAAACTTTTTAATTAAAACACCTAAATAGATATATATATATATATATATATATATATATATATATATATATATATATATATATATATATATATATATATATATTTATGTTTTTATATTTTTGTTTTTAATATTTAAAACTTATATTTTTACAAAAATAGATTAAAACTTAATAAAAATCTTTTTTTTATAGTGTTTCGCTTCGGCGTTGAACTTTCCCCGGCAGCGGTGCCAAAAATACTTGATGTGCGTAGAGGTGTATACTTTGACCCGACCCGAACGTGTTGACTTTTTCGTTGACTTTGACCCGACCAAGTTTGACTTTTAGCCAAACTTAACCGAATACTTATGCAATCTTTCTAACTTGCTTCTATACTTGTATCTTGCATGAAACTTGACAATTTGATTCACATGCTACATAATCGAGTCGTAACGAGCCATAAGACTAATTGAACATCTTTGATCAACCGTAGTTACCGTTATTGTTACAACTTACTTGTTTAGGTCAAGACTAGCATTTGTTCTTTGCACGTTACTTGTTGAAGTATCTTTTTACTCTTGCACTCAATGTGAGATCATAGTCCCACTTTTACTCTTTTGAACTTACATTGGGATGAGAAAACATAAACGTTTCTTTTTACTAAGTGAACACAAGTACAGAAAAACAAACATTCTACATATGAGTTTAGAACAAAATCCTCAATTCGATTATCATTAGTTACACTTGCCGGGTGTAAGCGAGAACTTATGTTGTATGGATCCATATGGGTTTGACAAACTCTCATTCAGACGGTTCGCTACCGTCTACGAATGAAATATATTTTCGAGAAACAGTGTATGTTCTAACACTATTGTGATGGGGTTCTATGGAAGGAATGTTAAGCGTTGATAATTGGGTGCTCGTGAAATAAATTTTGGAATGGTTAACTATTATTTCGATGTTGCAAATCTTGTGGTTCAAATTACTTATTTACTCACTTACTTACTTAAACCTATGATTTCACCAACGTTTTCGTTGACAGATTTCTATGTTTTTCTCAGGTCTTTGAACGATATGTGATACATGCTTCAACTCATTATTTTGATACTTGCATTGGATGTCGAGTATATGTGCATACATGGAGCATCTTTTGACTTTATTTAAAACTGTGTCGCATAGGTTTCATTTGTACTCATAACTTTGTAACGTAACTTTTGGTTGAACAATTCTTGTAAACTTGGAAACAATCTTTACTTTTGAAATGAAGGCGACATATTTTGGTCAAACGTTATTTTAAAGACTTATGACCACGTAACGGGATCTAAGTAGTCGGTGCCGTCAATGACGATTTTGTCGGGTCGCTACAGATGGTATCAGAGCGTTGGTTGTAGGGATTTAGAGTTCATTGGTGTCAACCCCGAGTCATAGGGTACATTAGTGAATCTAGACTACAACCGGCATATAGACTTGAAGTAGGAATTACTTGACTACTTGTGCATTTATACTCGAACTCTTTTATTCACATCTAACTCTTTTTCTACCTTAATCTCACGTGTTTGATTTGATTGACACGCCACCTTGATTATATGAAATGATGTCGAATGCACATATGAATCAGGGTGATATAATTTCCGGGATTATATTACGGTGACTCATATGAACGTTCCGACATTATGACATAAAGAATTTAAGGCGAGTCAAGGAAAAATTTTCTCTTTACCATGATTCCATATCACGATTAGTATTATTGATAATACTAATCAACAGTATTCTTGTGTCATGAAGGAACAATGGCTCACCAAGGTCAACACAATACTCCTCCCGAAACTCTCGAAC
Organism: Rutidosis leptorrhynchoides; assembly: GCF_046630445.1. NCBI lineage: Eukaryota > Viridiplantae > Streptophyta > Magnoliopsida > Asterales > Asteraceae > Rutidosis > Rutidosis leptorrhynchoides. The sequence goes on along the minus strand of NC_092335.1, from coordinate 553,338,712 downwards.
AAGCTCTTAAACGAATGATAGCCAACGCCGTGGGTGAGGCCGTGGCCGATCACTTCTCCAACCACAACAACAATCAGGGAATTGGTAATTCAAACGAGGGCTGCTCCTACAAAAACTCCATGAAGTACAACCCTCCCACTTTCGATGGAATCGGGGGACCGGTTGCTCTCACCCGATGGTTCGAACAAATGAAAGCTGTTTTTAGCATAAGCAGTTGTCGGGACCAAGATAAGGTCAAGTTTTCCACCCTCACTCTCACCGGTATTGCTCTCTCATGGTGGAACACGTATGTACAATCGGTGGGTATCGATGAAGCCCTTACACTCTCCTGGACCGAATTAAGAGAAAGAATGATCACCGAATACTTCCTGTGCGAAGAGACTCGAAGGCTCGAACAGGGGCCAAGAAATTTAAAAATAGCCCGAGATGACCTCGAAGCTTATAATCAACGGTTTGCCGAACTAACCTCAATTTGTCCAAACCTCCGGGCTCCCGGGCCCCAAGGAGTTGAGTTTTACATTGATGGCCTCCCTAAGAGCATTCCACACGGGGTAATGCCATCAAGACCCGCCGACCTACAAGAGGCTGTGATGATAGCCCACCGGTTTATAAAAACGGTGGACGAAATTGAAGCACCGGCACCAACGGCCGAGGCCCAACTGGGCAACAACAAAAGAAAACGGGAAGCCTCCCCATCAAGCAACCACAACCACAACGACTCCACCAAGAAGCTTTTCACCCCCGGTGGCAAGAAAGGGTATGCTGGGAATCTACCTTATTGTAACAAATGTCACAAACATCATTTGGGTGAATGTGGTAAACCATTTTGCATCAAGTGTCGAAGAAGTGGCCATGCGGCCCATGTTTGTAAAAGTACCGCCCCCGTCGTCCAAAAGAAGCCCAATGTACCGAAAACGGGTGTTTGTTATAAATGTGGCCAACTGGGTCATTTTAGAAATGCTTGCCCAAAGAATAAAGCTAAAACCAACGCGCGCCGTTGAGCTTTCAACATTGACGCCAAGGATGCCCGAGATGACCACGGACTAGTCACGGGTACGTTTCTTCTTAACAACTCTTATGTTTCATGTTTATCCGATTCGGGTGTCGATAAATGTTTTGTATCCAAGGCTTTGGAGCCTACTCTTTGCACTCCATCACTCCCCCTAGATATTACTTACGCCATTCAAGTGACCAACGGAAAACTATTGTGTACCGAAAAATTTTATCGGAGGGTGTACGTTAAACTTATTGGGTGGATAATTTAAATTTTGACTTGATACCTATAGAACTAGGGAGCTCAAAACCTATTCATTAAGAAGAAATGTTTCCCTACGATTTTGTATAGATTATTGTGAACTAAGTAATTTCCGGTCAAGAACCGATATCCACTTCCCCATACCGATGATCTCTTGGTCAATTGCAAGGATCATATGTGTATTCCAAGTCGACCTCCATTCCGGTTATCATCAAATGAGGGTTAAGGGAGAAGATGTCTCCAAAACCGGTTTCCGAACTCGTTGCGATAGTTATGAATTTCTTTTAGTAACCGTTCAGTTTATCCAAGGCTCCGTCCGTATTCATAGACCTCCTGAACCGCGTATGCAAACGTATCTAGACAAATCCGTTATCTTGTTTATAGATGATGTCTAAATCCATTCAACAATAAGGAAGAAAAGCGAACAACATCTCCGTCATACGCTCGAACTTTTGAGAAAGGAGCAACTTTATACCGAATTCTCCAAGTGAGAATTTTGGTTAAACGAAGTCCAATTTCTAGACCATGTTGTTAGTGGTCAAAGTATTACAATAAAATCTCGTAATCGAAGCCACACGAAATTGAGAAACCCTCACGACTCTGACTTGTATTCGTAAAATCTTAGAACTCGCCAGTCATTACCACAGATTCATTTCCGACTTTCTCGTGTTGCTCGTCCTTTAACCCCGTTAACTCACTGAGGAAAGAATTAAACCTCTCCGTGTCCGAACTTTGAACGTGATTTTTCACACCAACCTTACTAGCTAAATTCTTGTAGCACTATATGGAAATCTTTCTACCTGGACGCCTGAAAGGCATACCCTCTTGACTCGAAATCAAGGAAACTAAAATTCGTTATTATGCCTGAAAAATTGGAACACTTATGTATGGACCCCATCAATCTCCTCGTCATCACGTACCACGTTACATAACTCTGCTTTTTCACTATTACCGTTTGATATTACTGGGACCCAAGATAACACACAATCCAAGGATACCTCTTTCTTCCTTGACTTATCGTCCTTATGCTTCTGATAATTGGCCATCTACCACTCAACCCTGAACTATATAACTATGTGTACTATCTCGTCTCCCACCAAGTCTCAACATTTGGCCACTAGATGCGCGATATGGCTACCTCAAGGTATAAAACTCATCCTATTCTAAGTTCTCAATTCACTCCTATCTTTTCGCTCGTACTTTCGTATAAGGAAATCTTTTATATAATTTCTCAATTGAGAGAGAGACTCTTCACGTATTACTAGTGCTCGCCACGAGGGCGAATATCCCGGACGAACGTTTTCGGTAGCCGATAAGAAACTTGTACCAACAAACGCTTTCGAGCCCTAACTAACTTGTTTAAACATATCTTAAAGGATTCTATTCCAACCCGGTGTACATTTATCAATTATCCTGGATCGAAATAATCATTACACATCTGGTTTACAAAAAGCCTTAGGAACACTTTTAAACATGAGTACCGCGTATCATCCACAAACCGACGAACCAAGCAAACGAACGATTTACATCTTGGAAAGACATGTTACAAACTTGTATTGTTGCCTTTAGATGAACCCTCTTACAACAGTAGTTACCACTCACGTGTTAACGCACACTTTTCGAAACTTTTTATAACCACAAATGTCATTCTCCTATTCGATAGACCAAAGTAGGTGACAAGCAATTCACAGGATCCGAACTTATTCAAGAAACAACCGTTGAGATAGTTCAAGTCCGAGAAGGACCCAAGACGGCCCGTAGTCGCCAAAAAGACTATGCCGATGTTAGGCGTAAACCTTCCAAAATTCCAAGTCAGTAACCGGGTAATATTGAAAAACCGCAACTTGGAGAGGTGTAATCCATTTCGAGAAATCGAGAAAAGTTATATCCACAATATTGATCCTTTTGAAATCTTGGGGTGTATTGTAACCGCTTCCTACCGTTTAGAACTTCCGACTCAATTAAGTTTACGTTTACCTTACGTTCCATGTAACAAACTTAGAGACGTGTCATGCGGAACAGGAACGTGCTATCCTTCTAGATAAACTTACTATTGATGACAAACTCCTCTTCGTAGAAAGACCGATAGAAATTGTGGATCGTAAAACCAAGCCTTAATACAACGTAAAGCCCCGACTATCCAGATTCGTGGAAATGCCCAAGGACGTATCTTCACTTATTCGTAGATTGGACAACACAAGGTCTCGAGTAAGAGACATCGACTATTACTTCCAACTAAATTTCGGGATGAAATTTCTTTTAAGGTGTGGGTAATTTTACATCCCGCATTTTTTCGTTAAATTATTTTAACGCCCGTCTTTTTTTAAAAAAAATAATATACTTCGTATCTAGATTCGTGCCCTCTGTTAGCTAACATTCTTAATATTTTCGCTATCGGATTATCACGTCTCCCGTACTCTCGTGTAATTCAAAATAATTCGTTCGGTTAATTCCCGCCCCCGACTACAAACTTGAGGGACCAATGTTGCCAAATGACCAAAATCTTAACTAGGTCAAATGGTCAACATTCACCATTCACCACTCATCTCTCTCTTTCTCTCTTCCTCATACTTACACTTTTCTCTCAACTTTCAAATCCTTAATTCATCATCTAAATTCGATTTTGGAGGCTAACATCAAAACAAATTACATACTTGGAATCCTCTCTTCATCCTCTACAACTTGATACCAATTTCATCTCATTTGGGTAACTTTCTAAAATCACTAGATTTTGTGTTCTTGATGTTTTTGAATTATAAAAGTGTTAATTAGTGTCTATGGCTCAAGTCTAACATGAATATATGATTTACTTGCTCGATTTGTTGTTTTGAGTAACTAGTATGAACAATTGAAATGGGTGTGCTTAATCTTTGATTTTGGATGAGTTAATGTTGTTAAATTGTTAAAGTTCATGTTTTAATTGTGTTACTAGTATCACTAGCTTCAATTTGATGTGTAGGTTGCTTTAGAAAACTTCATAAACTTGATTATTGATATAGTGAACTTTGGGTTAGGGTTTGATAAACTTGAAATGAACTTTTGATGCCTTAAATGACATGAGATGTTGTTAGTAAGTGTTTAGTTGTATTGCATGTTTAATTATCTTCGAAATGGCATATCATATGTGTAACTTGGATCACCGAAACATGAAATGAGATTTATGAACTTGAATTTGATAAATGATGAACATTAAATGCAGTTTTGGTTGTTGTAAGTGGTATATTGATTGATGAAATATGCTTAGTTATTTTCCTCGTCAAAATACCTTCCCGATGATATAAGATACATGTTTTGGTTGTTTGCGGGTCATAAATTGGGATTGTTTGAGTTTTGGTTCGTGCATTTGTTTGTTGCAGCAAAACAGGGTCTGCCTACAGACTGGACGCCGTCCAGATTATTGGACATTGTCCAGGCCTTCAATGCTGGACGCCGTCCAGCAAATCTGGACGCCGTCCAGATGCACTGCCAGTGACTGTTTTGGTTTTCCATTTTACGAAAAATGTTTGCTATGCTACGCACCTCCGATTCACATGTAACTTGTTCTAACATGCTCATATATGATTAAAAACCTCAGAAAAATAGTTCGAGACCCGACCCGAACGTGTTGACTTTTTCGTTGACTTTGACCCGACCAAGTTTGACTTTTAGCCAAACTTAACCGAATACTTGTGCAATCTTTCTAACTTGCTTCTATACTTGTATCTTGCATGAAACTTGACAATTTGATTCACATGCTACATAATCGAGTCGTAACGAGCCATAGGACTAATTGAACATCTTTGATCAACCGTAGTTACCGTTATTGTTACAACTTACTTGTTTAGGTCAAGACTAGCATTTGTTCTTTGCACGTTACTTGTTGAAGTATCTTTTTACTCTTGCACTCAAGGTGAGATAATAGTCCCACTTTTACTCTTTTGAACTTACATTGGGATGAGAAAACATAAACGTTTCTTTTTACTAAGTGAACACAAGTACAGGAAAACAAACATTCTACATACGAGTTTAGAACAAAATCCTCAATTCGATTATCATTAGTTACACTTGCCGAATGTAAGCGAGAACTTATGTTGTATGGATCCATATGGGTTTGACAAACCCTCATTCAGACGGTTCGCTACCGTCTACGAATGAATTATATTTTCGAGAAACGGTGTATGTTCTAACACTATTGTGATGGGGTTCTATGGAAGGAATGTTAAGCATTGATAATTGGGTGCTCGTGAAATAAATTTTGGAATGGTTAACTATTATTTCGATGTTGCAAATCTTGTGGTTCAAATTACTTATTTACTCACTTACTTACTTAAACCTATGATTTCACCAACGTTTTCGTTAACAGATTTCTATGTTTTTCTCAGGTCTTTGAACGATATGTGATACATGCTTCCGCTCATTATTTTGATACTTGCATTGGATGTAGAGTATATGTGCATACATGGAGCATCTTTTGACTTTATTTAAAACTGTGTCACATAGGTTTCATTTGTACTCATAACTTTGTAACGTAACTTTAGGTTGAACACTTCTTGTAAACTTGGAAACATTCTTTACTTTTGAAATGAAGGCGACATATTTTGGTCAAACGTTATTTTAAAGACTTATGACCACGTAACGGGACCTAAGTAGTCGGCGCCGTCAATGACGATTTTGTCGGGTCGCTACAAAGTGTCCTTGTACATAATTCACCCCTGTTTTAATGAGTCCATTGACTATTAATCCATTCCCGTGTCCGGTTAAATAAACGATTATTAGTATTTATAAATATCCCGCCCATCGTGTCCGATAGAGTGTATATGGTTATTTATAGATACGTCAAATTGTAAATCTCTATATTAAATTAACGAACTATCATTCAGTTAAACAAATATAAAGCCCATTAATAGTCCATAGTCCAATTTTCACAAGTGTCGGTCTTTTGTCCAAATCCCAATTATGGTACAAAGCCCAATAACCCCGTCTTTAATATTTAGTCAACCATCATGATTACTTCGATTTAAATAAGCATAATAATAACTTAGCTACGAGACATTAATTTAAAAAGGTTGAACATAACTTACAATGAGTATTAATAGCGTAGCGTTACATGGACAGAATTTTGACTTACAAACTTAAAACATTCGCCACTATAACCTTATTATTATTATTATTAAACTTAAATTAAAATTAAAATTATATATATATATATATATATATATATATATATATATATATATATATATATATTTACGTATATAGAAAAGAAAGAAAAGGGTAATGAATCGATCAGAATGCGCGGCCTTTTATAGGCCCACGTTTCACTGTTGAGCTCCGCGAGTGTGAAGCTTTTGTGCTTCACAGCTCCGCAAGTGTGGAAGTCTGGAATCCAGCTCATAGATTAAATCCAAAACGTGGGCTGCGTATAATTATAATATATAATAATATATATAATTAATTATATATTATATTATATTCTTGTGCATAGTTGACTTGTAATTTTTGGTCCGTTGCGTCGCACGCTGAAAGTTGGTTCATGTCTCGGTTCCGGATTTTCGAACGCCTTTTCGTACAATTTAATATCTTGTACTTTGTGTTTCACGGCTTGTACTCTTGTAATTTTTAGACGTTTCTCATCAATAATTTGAACCACTTGGATTGTACTTTGTACTTTTTAGCTTTTTGGTCATTTGCGTCTTCAATTCATTTAATCTGTCTTTTGTCTTCACCTTTTATTATTTAAACGAATATCACTTGTAAATAGAACAATTGCAACTAAAAGCTTGTCTTTCTTGAAGGATAATGTATGAAATATATGTTCATTTTTAGCATTATCAAATTCTATTTCGTATGATTGAATAAAGGATTTTTGATATGAAATGATTTTCCGGCTATCGGGTGGTATTCTAATTACATAGAATATCTATATATAGATCAAAAGATTTCGTAGATTACGGAGGAATTTACGGAATATGTCAGGCAAAGTCTAAAGTAATAGATACGATAAGATATGAATTAGCAGATACGCTAAGATAAGAATTTTGTCTATACACTATTCATGCAGTCAATGCAGTAAAACGTGTCTAGACTAAGAATGATAAGCAGGTAATTTCCTAAGGATGATAAGCAGATGATTTGCGACACAAAATGATAAGCAAAACTTTTGACATGTAGACACGGTCGAAGTCCAGACTCGCTAATGCATCCTAACGACTTATCAGTTAGACACACTAATGCAGACCTGGTTCGCTAAGACCACCACTGTGATACCACCTATAACGACCCGTCCTAATCCATCTGGACGAATACATTACATTTGGTTACATCGTGAGGTGCTTGACCTCTATATGATACATTTTACAAACATTGCATTCATTTTTGAAAAGACAATCTTTCATTACATCGAAAGTTGACGGCATGTATACCATTTCATAATATATCCAACTATAATTGATTTAATAACAATCTTGAATGAACTCAACGACTCGAATGCAACGTCTTTTGAAATATGTCATGAATGACTCCAAGTAATATCTCTAAAATGAGCAAATGCACAGCGGAAGATTTCTTTCATACCTAAGAATAAACATGCTTTAAAGTGTCAACCAAAAGGTTGGTGAGTTCATTAGTTTATCATAAACAATCATTTCCATTATTTTAATAGACCACAAGATTTCCTTTGTTCAATAATCATACACTCACAAGTGTTTAAAAAATCATTCATATGGATTGAACACCTGGTAACCGATATTAACATCATGCATATAGAATATCCCCAAAACAGAAATCCATCTGTATAATATAAACTCGAAGTACTAAAGCATACCATTTTCCAGTATGGGGGGAGTTAGTGCCCGTAGATCTACCTTTAGGATTCACGTCAATTAGGGTGTCTGTTCCCTAATTCTTAGGTTACCAAGCTAAAAGGGGTGATATTCGATTCGATAATCCAACCATAGAATGTAGTTTCGATTACTTGTGTCTATTTCGTAAAACATTTATAAAAACATCGCATGTATTCTCAGTCTCAAAAATATATATTGCAAAAGCATTTAAAAGGGGAGCAAATGAAACTCACGATACTGTATTTTGTAGTAAAAATACATATGACGACATTGAACAAGTGTAGGGTTGGCCTTGGATTCACGAACCTATATCATTTGTATATTTATTAATATACATAGTTGTAATCGAACAAATATAAATTTATTAATTATATCCTTTTTATATTGATGATACATATATGTTTCTTATATTCATTTTGTATATAAAAATATATTAAATTTTTGTTTTGTTATGCGTATTAAATATATAATTTGTATATTAATAATAGTAGTTATAATAAGACCAACATAATATTAATAGTGGTAAAATGATTATAATACTTAATATTATTAGTAAGATAGTAATGTTAATGATTCTATTAATGATAATAATAATAATGTTATTAATGATAATAAATGTAAATATATTACTTTTATTGTTAATGATAGTTTTAATAATAATAATTTACTAATAATAATAATAATAATAATAATAACTTTATAAAAAATGATAATATTAATAACAATATTGATATTGTTAATAATGATATTTTTGTTTAATAATAATAATAATACTAGTTACAAAAGTGATATTAATACTAATATTAATGAAATTAGTGATAACTTATATTATTTTCATAATAATAATAATAATCCTTAATGATAACAATAATAACACTTATACTAATAAAAATAGAAATCTTATTAATAATGATAATATTAATAATTATACAACTTAAGATTAATACTTATAATGATAATAATATTAGTAATATTAATAATAATAATAATAATAATCTTACTTGTAATTATAATTTTGATAATAATACTAAAAGGGTAACTACTACTTTTATTGGTAAAAATAATAATACTAATAACTAATATACTAGTAATAATAACAATAACTAATAATAACAATAATATTAACAACAATAATAATAATAATAATAATAATGATAATAATAATAATAATAATAATAATAATAATAATGATAATAATAATAATGAAAATAGACTACCTCTTAGGGGTTTAAAAAAAAAATAGTCCTTGCAGGGACTCGAACCCGCGACCTCCCGCTCACCGGCAACACTCATTAACCATTCCTCTGCTCCCCGTTTTTCTGATTTATTCCAACAGTTAAAATCTATATCCCGTATATATTTTGTGTTCATAATCCTTCTACTTCAGTTCAAAATCGAACAAGGTTCAAATCACACCAATGAAATAATTTATGGAATTTGAGTATTAAAACAGAATCCTACACATTCATTTTGATGAATTGAAAAAAAAAAAAAAGACACAGACCAGCAGAAGCTGTTACGAAGGGAAAAAAAATAAATAAACTCCATCTTTGATTATGAATTTAAGAACGTTTTACTTAAAAATTCCTACATGAAATAGATTTCAAATCACTCCTACAAACTATCTGTAACCTCAATTGTATCTGCAACATCGATTTGAACTCGAATTTTATGATGAACATAAAGGTTGACTTTTTGAAAAATAACCTTTGACTTAAAATTTCGACATCAGTTTGAGGAATTGGAACTCGAAATTCTGCAGAAAGTTTAACTAGATGAATCCTAACCTAACTGCATTTTTGGATTTTGAGATGGAAATCGAATTCGAATTTTTTTGAAAAATATTTAAGAACAGAGAAGTCGATGTGTTTTTTTTATCTGTTTTCTGTTTTCATTTCTGATTTGCAGAAGATGTATTAATATATAATGATAGCAATTGAATGATTAAGCCAATATAGATGATCTGTTTGTATTACAATTCGATTACGACGTGTAATAATATTCAGACAACCAAATCGATCAATCAGAGAAAAATCAAATAAAGATAAAAATATAGAAAGTGATGTGTAACTTATTTTGACTCCAAAATCGTACTGTGATAATTATGTGTAACAAGTTTGTACCAGATGCCAAGTTCTTTATATAATTTATTCAATTAAATTAATATTAATAATAAAAATACATTAATAATAATAATAATAATAATAATAATAATAATAATAATAATAATAATAATAATAATAATAATAATAATAATAATTACATTCATAATATAATAATAATACATAATAATGATACTAAAAAGAATAAAATTGATAATAATATTATTAATACAACAACAACAACAACAATACCCAATTCCACTAGAGTGGAGTATGGGGGAGGTTAGATGTAGACAGTCCTTTCCTCTACCCTAAAGTAAAAGGGAAGTCATTCCTCCACCCACGGATACCTATCGGTCCCCAGGTAGAGGAAGTCGTCCCTCCCTATTCTGTAGAGCAGAGAGGCTGCTTCCTAGGGACCTCCGACCATAAAGAACCATGAATTCCGATATGTGCAGTAAAAGTATACAAGTAAAGTAGATAAAAAAGAAACTTTACCATGAATAAAGTATATATCAATACGATATGTATAGGTAAATAAAGCATGTAACAAAATAATGTAATATAACATATAATTAAAATATGTGCGTGTCAAATATGCAAGTATAACCCGTCATGTAAGTACAATAAGTATACGAAAACATGTTGGTAAGAAGCATGTAGGTATACTATGCAGTATAAAATAGATGGTATACAATGTAAACATAGACAAATAAGCATACAATGATAGCATAAAAGCATGTGATATGTAAGTATGTATAAATTAATTGCTATATAATGTAATATAAACATGTAACCATATAGTGCAATAAATCCTCTGAAAATGCTACAATAAGTATAGATATATAATATAATCATAAAACAGGTACAGCCAATACGATAAGGCACACAAGCAAGTAGGCAGGAAATATAATATAAATATATAAAAAAAAATAAACAAAATGTAGAGCCTAGTCATCTATTCTAATTCTACTCCTCCACAAATTCCTATCAGAAGTCATGTCCTCAGTCAATAAGAGCTCCTTCATGTCAAGCTTCAATCTATCCTCCAACCTACGTCTGGGTCTACCCCTTCTCCTTACGCCCCCAACAACAAGGGTCTCGACTCTCCTAACCGGGGCTAAAAGTGGGCGCCTCAAAACATGTCCAAACCATCTTAGTCGTCCTTCCCTCAGCTTGTTGGTTATGTTCCCAACTTTCAAGTTCTCCCTAAAAACTCCATTTGGTATCAAATCTAGCATTGTCTTACCATACGTCCACCTAAGCATCCTCATTTCTGCCACCTCCATCCTTCTCTCCTGGGCTTTCGTCATTGGCCAACACTCCGATCCGTACAACATGGCCGGTCTGATTGCCACCTTGAAGAATTTCCCTTTCAATTTAAGGGGTACCTTCTTGTCGCACAACACCCCTTTCGCTGCCCTCCACTTCAACCATCCTACTCGTATACGATGTGTCACGTCCTCATCTATCCTTCCCGATTTGTGAAGCATCGAGCCTAAATATCTAAAGGACTCTTGTGGAGGTAAAATTTGGTCCCCAATTCGGACGTCCACAATATCCTCTTGTTCCTCTTCGCTCGTCCTGAAATCGCATCTAAGGTACTCCGACTTAAGTCTGCTAATCCGTAGGCCATTTGATTCTAGGGCGCTCCTCCATTGCTCTATCCTTCTGTTAAGCTCATCCTGGGAATCCGAAACTAATACAATATCGTCCGCGAATATTAGGTACCATGGGATGTTATCTTGTATCCTTTGAGTCAGTTCGTCTAGAATCAAAGCGAAAAGATATGGGCTAAGGGCCGATCCCTGATGTAAACCTACCTCTACTGGGAAAAACTCAGTGTTTCCTACCGTCGTACGTACACGAGTCTTCGCCCCCTCATACATATCTCTAATAGTGCTTATATATCTACTTGGGACACCCCTAACATTAAGGGTCTTCCAAATCAGCTCACGCGGGACACAGTCATAAGCCTTTTCTAAGTCTACGAATGCCATGTGTAGGTTCTTTTGTTTTTCCATATACTTCTCCATAAGGCTTCTAACGATGTGGATCGCTTCTATCGACGAACGTCCTGGCATGAAACCGAACTGGTTCTCTGAAACCTTTGTCTCACGTCGGAGCCTCGTCTCAATCACTCTCTCCCAAAGCTTCATTGTATGACTAAGTAACTTTATGCCTCTATAATTACTACATATTTGCGCATCTCCCTTATTCTTGTAAATGGGAATAACCTCACTAAGTCTCCATTCCATAGGCATCTTTGCGCTTCTAAACGTCATGTTGAAAAGGTTTGTCAGCCATCTAACCCCTTCATCTCCTAGGCACCTCCATGCCTCAATCGGAATTTGGTCTGGTCCTACTACTTTGTTTCTCCCCATCTTTCGTAGAGACGATCTAACTTCCTCCTGGTTAATCCTCATACAGAAACAGTTGTTTTGATACTCACGAACCTCATGGAGTTCCCCGTTCCGCTCGGGTCTTTTCCTACAGAAGAGGGATGCAAAATACTCCTCCCATCTATTCCTAATAAGGTCTTATTTCACTATAGTTTGACCCGCTTCATTCTTGATAAATTTGACGTTAACCAAGTCCCTGCTTCTTCGCTCCCTAGCTTTAGCTATCCTATATATGTCATTAGCTCCCTCTTTAGAGTTTAGTTTCCTATATAAATCTTCATATGCTTTGTATTTAGCAATAGCTAAGGCCTTCTTTGCTTCTCTTTTAGCTTCTTTATATCTTTCTTCTATCCTAGTTCTCTCTGCAGGTGTCCCTTCTCCAAAAGTAATGAGCTCCCTAAACCTCATCTGTTTTAACGCGACTTTCGTTTGGACATCGTCATTAAGCCACCACGATTCTCTGCTACTCTTATGGGCTCCCGATGTCCCTATTGCCACCCCTAAAGTCTCTTTTGCCACATCTCTGATAGCGGACGCCATGCGGTTCCAAATCTGATCTACATCAGTAGGGGCTACGTAATCCCCTTCTACCCTCAATCTATCAGCAACAGTCGCTCTAAAAGTCTCTGCATTCGCTCCATGCAGGTTCTTCCAAAGGACTCTAGGTTGCACAACCCTGGCCCTCCTACCAACTCTTCCCCGAGTGACTAGGTCCATGACCAACAATCGATGCTGGGAGGAGCACGTCAATGCTGGAAGGACCTTACAGTCCCTACAAGTCCTAAGTTCCCCTTTACGGAGGAGCAAAAAGTGAATCTGGGTGCTACGACCCCCGCTATGAAAAGTAGCTAACTGAGCATCCCTCTTCTTGAAGAAAGAGTTTGCTACGACCATCTCGTGGGCAATGGCAAACTCCAGGATTGAGCGCCCTTCTTCGTTTCTAGGGCCAAACCCAAAGCCCCCATGGGCTCCCTCGTAACCTTCTGCCTCCACTCCTATGTGTCCATTCAGATCACCCCCTATAATCAGTCGATGGTCAGCTGGGCACCTCCTCACTACCTCATCTAACAATTCCCAAAAACTCTTCTTTTCCGCATCACTTAAGCCCGTGTGAGGTGCGTATGCGCTTATGACCGTGAAAGTCTCCTCCTTAATAATTAGAGTAACCGACATAATCCTATTGCTAAGCCTACTCACGTCAACAACGTTATCCTTATGTAGTTTGCCCAAAAAGATACCTACCCCGTTTCGTGCTATCCTAGAACCCGAGTACCACAACTTATAGTCTTTAATATCTACCGCCCCTTCACCCTTCCATCTAGTCTCTTGAATACACCCTATGTCTACATTACTCTTAAGAAATGTATCAACGAGCTCAATCCTCTTGCCCGTCAAGGTTCCTATATTCCAACTACCCACTCTAATCCCACCCGGGGTAGCAACCCTATTACCCCCTCTAACCCCTCTAGTCCTATCCGCCCCTAATCTAGGAGGACATGACCTCAGGTGATCATAGGTGCTAGTAGGGTCTATATTAACCTATAAAGAAAATAAAAATTGAGAGAATTCAAAACAAAAAAAGTAAAATACAATAAAGACCAGGCTATACAATAGTAAACAGTCAAAGTAAGGCAAAAGATAGGAAAAAGATAGCAAATAGTAAGAAATAAATAGATGAGATAAGAAAATAAATAAAAAAAACAAGTTCAGCAAGTTAGAAAAATACTCCGTATATTCTAATAATACCAATCACGTAACTAGTATACAAAAAAGTAAGGCTCACAAGTTTAGGATAATACAGTCAAAGTAAGGTTAAGGGTAAAAGAAGTTTAAAGGTAGAAAGAAACAAACACAGCCTTGTGTAAACAAGGAAATTCCGGCAGCGGTGGCTAGCGACGGCACAAGGGCAGCAGGAGGCGGCGGAATTAGCGAAGCTTCGTTTTAATACCTGCGAAAAGAACAGAGGAAGTGCCCGGAAAAAAATTCCGGCGAACTGAGCGACGGCGCGCGGCGGCGCGTTTCGAAACGCTTGCCGGCGAAAATCGAACTCACAGAATCAGAAAAATGCCGCAAGTTTAATGATGTAGGTTACGGCTTCTAATTCACTAGAAAATAGGAGCAATTTCCGACAAGCGTTAATATAACAATAATAATAATAACATATTATTATTATAATAATAATAAATTTTATTAATTTATTAATTTCTAATAATATTAATAATAATAACATTAATATAACAATTTATATGTATTTAAATTTTATTTCCATATATATAGTATTCTTTATAAAATTTATAGTAATAATAATATTATTAATATAATATTTATGTTTTAACTTGTAATTACATTTTAATATACTAATCTTGCATATTATTAATTATGAAATACTTATTTGAATAATTAATCTTTATACATTTTATGTATATTACAATATACATGTAATATTAATTGTTTATAGAAGTCATATATATATTTATTTCTATAACAACTTAATTATTCTATTTTTTTATATATATTTCAATTCAAATGGTTAAAGTGTACTTTATAATTTTTTATTTTTTTAAAATATTATATATATATATATATATATATATATATATATATATATATATATATATATATTTATTTATTTATTTATTTACAAACATTTGTTCGTGAATCGTCGAGAATGGTCATAGGTTAACTGAATACATGAACACAATTCAAAGTTTTTGAGACCTCAACATTACATGCTTTACTTATCGTGTCGAACTCATATAAAGATTAAGTTTAAATTTGGTCGGAAATTTCCGGGTCGTCACACCTTTGAGTCACTGCAATCTTTTATCGCATTCCAAATCTCCTTTTCACGAAAGTATTTTTCTAAAGCCGCTACATCCGATGAGAAAATCGAGTTGAAGTTTACTCTATTCCATATCATTAACTACGTTCAACTATCATTTACAAAAGATAATGCGGTAAACGTTTAAACTTACTATATTTAAATTATATTATATTTAAATTTATAATTTATAAAATCAGTTAAGTTTTTTTTCAACTGTAAATATTTCTTTCTAGACTTCTTTATAGTATGATCTTAGTATTTATTTATTAATAATAATTTTGAGTTATAAATAAAATTTAACTTACGTATGTTTTGTTTAAGTTTAAAACATTTTGTCATTCAAAAATCTTAACAACGATAAAAATGGCAAAAAAACATAATACTTGTTCCTTTCAGATTTCTTCTATCCCATTCATTCCCAACCCCCTCTCATCTATTCAGATTTCATTTCACTTTAACAACAAAACAAGCCCTAGTTCCCCCTTTTCTGTATCTATCTCTATCTATTATCTATATCTATATCTATACTCCATATCTCTATCTCTCTTTATTTACTGTATAATTTTTTATATATATATCAGACATACACAGCCTATCGGTATCTTTTTCTTCTCTCTCTAATTGTTTTCTTACTTCTTTTTTTTCTTTTTCTCTTTCTACATAAACACGCATACACTCTTATTTTGTAATTATAGTGTTAGATTCCTTTCGTTTTTTTTGAATATATCTTGAAATTTTTAGCTTTTTTTCTTATTTTCATTTGTATTGTATTCTTAATTCTTGTATTCGTTGTACGAATTTGTTTTGTGACTGCAATTTTTGTTAGGGTTTCGAATGGTGTGAAGTGACTGAGGCTGATATTGATAAGACTTTTTGTGGTTTAAAAAGATCGAAATTGAAGATATGGCGTCTGCAGATGTTGAGCTAGAACAACAACTTAAAGAGAGAGGAAAACAGTTATCACATCCTTCAGATTCCATCGACGAATTGCTTTCTGTTCTTGATGTAAGCCCTGATTTGATTATATAATATCTTTGTATGTTGCATGCCTTGCATATTCATTTTGGTTCTGATTGCTGTTTTTGACTTAATTAGGGTTTGTATTACATAGACTGCAAATTTGGAGATAAAGATTTGGTTGCATATTTGTTTGATAGAATTGCAAAGTGTAAATATTGAATTATAATTCTGGTAAATTAATAGATTGTGTAGAAAGCTTTTGGGATTCATTGGATCAAGATGCATACTTTAATGTGAATACTGAAACCAAAATTCGTACTATGAGTATTTAGCTCATGTATGTGATTGCTTATGAATCTGATTATTGTAGTTACTGATTGAATGTGGACAATGTTTGGCAAGATTATGTTGCTGTATTTTGTACCTTTAGAATGAGTATACGATTGATTGATTTGTTTTGGTCTGTGCTCATCAGCAACTAGAGAAACTTCTATCAAAGGTTGACCAGTCCCCGAAAAGGTCAATGCTCGATGCACTCAAACCGTCAATGAAGGCGTTAATTAAAGACAGTCTTTCCAAACATACACATGTTGATGTGAAGGTTGCAGTTGCTTCCTGCATTAGTGAAATAACAAGAATTACTGCACCTGATGCACCTTATGATGATGACCAAATGAGGGTACTTGATCATACCATACGTCCCACTTTTTGTAGTTCGATAATCACATATTAATATTTTTGTCTTTCATTTTAAACATCTTGTATATGTATGTGCAGGAAGCGTTTGAGTTGATTGTTTCTTCCTTTGAGGATCTAGCTGATTTGTCCAGTCGATCTTTTGACAAGAGAGCTTCGATTCTTGAAACTGTTTCGAAAGTCAGATCATGTGTGATTATGCTTGATCTTGAATGTGATGAACTGATTGTGAAAATGTTTGAGTATTTTCTAAGATCAGTAAGGTGTGTTACAGTTTTCTAAGAGCCTTAACCATTTAATTTATAGTTTTAATGTTAATGTAACAGTATGTAAGTATGTTAATTTCAGGGACTATCATATTGAATCCATATATTCATCAATGGAAAATATAATGGTGTTGGTTATCGAAGAAAGTGAAGAAATTTCAGTTGAGATGCTCAAACCACTACTGGCTAGCGTTAAAAAAGATAGTCAGGTGTCAGATCTATGTTAGCTTTACTATTGAGATTACTTTTACTAATTTTTATCTAATTTCTCATCATTTTTTATTAATTTGTTAAATTATTATTCAGGGAGTTCTGCCAGTAGCTAGAAAATTGGGTGAAGGTGTACTTTCAAAGTCTGCAGATAAACTAAAGCCTTATCTGATGCCAGCCGTAACATCATTGGGTGATACACTAGATGTATACACTAAAGTTGTGGCTTCAATATGTGAAGGGACACCTGCTACAGTTGAACAAGATGATGAAAATGAATCTGGGCTACAACCGGTATGATTTCATTATCGACTTAAAATCGTTCTTTACTTATATTGCTGAAGTTTTTCTTTGATTTTTTTGAGGCACATCTAATTATCTATATGTTGAGTTAGATGTTTCTTTACTTGAATCCCCTGTATTTCAGGCCAATGAGAGCAAACTGGAGAAGGAATCTGTAGACGAGGCACCAAATGTATGCCACTCATTGGTGTTTTTTTTTCCTTCAATTTTTGTTTTAATTTTGTTTTTGTTGCTCATTCCATTTACTAAGAATGGGTGTATTATCGCTTAACTTGTAAATTGTATAGGCTGATGAGAGCAAGATTACCACAACAGCATCATCGGATCATGCGGACCAGGTACGTTATCTTGCATCTTAATTTATTTTTATATTTTTATTTTGAAATCCACAATAAATTGTTAACAGGTTGATAAAGAAGAGGCTTGTCCTGAAGAAGAAGATACAACTGTAGACGGATCTTCAAAGTCTGTAATGAGTAATGGAGTAAATGTGACGGGTAACGAAAAACAAGCTTCAGTTGATCAAGAAAAGAAGCCAGATGAAGAAGAAGAAGAAGAAGACATGAATGAAGAAAATCTTGATAACGAAAACACTGATGATGATTCAGATGGTGACAAAGAATTAAAGCCAGAAGAACAAACTTCTAAAACGAGTGACAAAAAAGCTGATGATACAATAGCAAATTCAAACGAACATTCCAATTCTTCTCATATTGAAGGTGAACAAGAAGAAGCAGAACAACTGCCAGAAACTGAAAAAGAGAGTGATGTTAAGGAACCGGAAATCGAAGCTGATGTTCGTTCAGAAACTGATAAACATGATAATGATGTTCATGTTTCATCACCAAAACCAATCGAAAGTAAGCCTGCGAGTATTTCTTCCCCATCTCAAACTGACGAGAAACAAGATGAAATTGATTCTAACAAGAAACAAGATGAAATTGCTTCTTCACCCAAAAGTGGGTCCCTTTCTGATGAGACCCGTACAAAGAAAGCGGTGAGCAAGCCTGAAACCAAGGATTCAACACAAGAGGATGCATCTGAAGAAACAGGCGATTTGGGTGAAGAGCCGAAAAAAAGAACAGGAAAAAAGGAAGTTGTTGCAAAGGAGGTTAAAGCATCACCACCTAAAGATGAGGTGGAAGATGATGAAGCTTTTAGTGATTCAGAGGCAAAGCCTCTTAAGAAGTCTGAGTCAAAGTCAAAGGCAAAGTCAAAGTCAACAAAACAATCTGGTAAGAAGTCAAAGCAGCCTGTCAAGAAGATGGATGTGGTGGAATCAGATGCAATGGAAGTGGATGCCAAAGAGGAAGATAGCGATTCAGATGCTAAACCATTAAAACAGTCTGTTAAGAAAAGGGAGAAAAGCAAAGTTACTATTGATGAAGAAGAGGAACAACATGAGGACGAAAGTGATTCAGAAAATAAACCGATTAAGTTGTCTGCTAAAACAGGCAAATCAAAGAAGAAAGAAAACAAAAATGTTGTGGCGAAGGTTCAAGCAAAATCATCCTCTGACGATGACGTCAGTAACTCAAGACTTACTTTATATTCTTCCCAGTTTTTTTCATTTTTTTTTTTAGTTTTGCATCTCTAAAAAGTTTTTTTTTTTTTTTTTTTTTTTTTGGATAATTAGGAGATGGATTCTTCTCCAAAGTCAGCTAAAGGGGAGAGCAGCTTAAAAGAAACACCAACGACTAGTTCCAAACGGAAGCGTTCCACAACCAAAGATAAAGTAAATACTTCTTTACACACTAAAAAAGTAGGGTCAAACTTGGACCAAGTCGGGTCTGACTCGGGCAAAGTCGGTCAAAGTCAAAGATAGTTCAAAAATATTACTCCCTCCGTCCCAAAATTAGTTTTCCGTTTTGACTTTTCAAGTCTTTATTGTAAAACTTTGACTATAAATAATTTTGTTCGTGTTATATAATATTTGATGAAAGTTATACCAATGAAAATACATTCAAAAACCGAATCCATTCATTTAAATATTCATTTTCTTTAAAAAATAATAAAGCACAAATAAAAATATCTAACGTCAAAATTTAAAAATGAACACTTTGAAAAGTCAATCAAACGGGATAGTTATTTTGGGAGGGAGGGAGTTTATTTTTTTGCACTTGGATTTTGTACCATGTATCAGATGTTTGAAATATATATATTTTATGTTTGAAATATGGGCAGGATCAATGGGGAAGTAACCAATCGGGGGGAGCGGGGGGAAGCAAAATTTTTTTTTTTTTTTGGTTTTTTTTGATTTTTTTTTTCCGGCATCAAGATCACACGAAAATATGAACATTTAGAAGAGACACTTCGTGATGAATGTTATTATTTAGGCGGGAAAACGATCGACAAAAATAACATTCAAGATAATATTGTTCGTGAAGAATATGAACTTTTTTTTTCTTCATGTTTTGTGAAGTAAAATTTAGAGTTTAGGGTTTAGGGTTTAGGGTTTAGGGTTTCGTGTTTTGGGTTTATTCCATAAACCCAAAACACCAAACCCTAAACCCTAAACTCTAAACCGTTCGTGTTAAAAACTCAATTTAAATCCTAAATCTAAACCCTAAACCCTAAATTTCTAAACCCTAATATCTAAACCCTATAAACCCTAATATCTAAACCCTAATATCTAAACCCCAATAGCTAAAACCTCAAAACACGCTCGAAAAACACGATAATTGTTATATATTACTTCTTCGAGCGTTTTCCCGCCAAAAAAAAAATATTTATCACAAAGTGTCTCTACTAAATGTTCATATTTTCATCTCATCTATAATGTTCGTGAACAAAGTTTTTTCAAAAAACGAAAAAAAAAAAGTTTTTGCTTCCCCCCGCTACCCCCCGAATGGTTACTTCCCTCTTGATCCTACCACTATATATATATATATATATATATATATATATATATATATATATATATATATATATATACAACAACAACAATACCCAATTCCACTAGAGTGGAGTATGGGGGAGGTTAGATGTAGACAGTCCTTTCCTCTACCCTAAATGCTGACGTGTACAATGTTGTCAGGTTTCGGATGATATAAAGTACGATAAAAGCCTGGTAGGTTTGAAAGTCAAAGTTTGGTGGCCAGAAGATAAAGAGTAAGTAATTTGTTGTATTTTTTGCCATTTTTCTTCGGCTAATAAAAGTTTGCCAATTTTTTTTTCTCTTTTCTTTTTTGGTTTTGGAGAATGTATGTTGGGAATATTTTGAACGGGTCACTAACATTAATGTGTCATTGCATGTAGGTACTATGAAGGTGTGATCGAGGCATTTTATAATTCTAAAAAGAAGCATAAGGTCATTAAACGTTTTGTAATGCTAGAATTCAATTTTTTCCATTTTAATTGGTTTGTTCTGACACATTCGATGGTAAACAGGTTTCATATGTGGATGGAGATATGGAAGTTTTGGATTTAAAAACACAAGATTGGAAGATAATACAAGAGTTTTCTGTGCGAGATGAGGTGAGAACATGTTGATTGGTGTGTTACTTTTACTGTAATATTAATATTTGTTTGCGCTAACAAGGTTTTGTTGACAGGAGCAAGAACAATCCACTGAAGCGCAAAGTGAAGAAGCTACCCCTGAAACGTAAGTTTTACTGTTTGATACTTTTCTTTGTATGTATATATTATATAATATATAATATATAATTCGACTTTCGTGATTATTGGTTTTCTTGAATGGGTCAAATTGGTCTTGACTGACACAAGGGAACTCGGTACTTTTACTATTAATTTTTATCTAATCTTATTGCAGGTAGTTTTTACTGTATTTTTTTCAAGTCAAAATTATGCCGTTGGTCCCTAACATTTGTCTAAATTGCATAGGTGACCTTGTTTTTTTGTTTTTGACTTGGATGACCCTAACATTTTTTCGGTTAAGTATGATCATGTACGTGGCATATGAGAGTATATTTGTCGATTTATCTCACCTTGTCCCTTGTCCCTATCCCTTCATCTTCAACAAAACAAACCCTAACAAGTTATTCATGTTCGTATCCTAACTAAATCAGACCTAATTTAAATCCCAACCGAATCTGAATCCAACTTAATCAAATAACCTCAACATCACGTCTTATAAACATGTGTTAATAGCTGAAAACCTTCTAAATCCATGGTTAATTTGTTAAATAATTACAGTAAAATATAAGTATAAAAAACATCAGAACACTTTCTAATAAATAAATCAAACAATTAAGATAAAAGTGTTAAAATGGATGTAGTGATAGTTGAGCATAGTGATTCGAAGGGTCTGATTGAATCGAATTCGTTGGATTCGGTTAGTTTTTTTGCTTAGAAATTTGTATACTATGGTTGATTGGTTACGCTCAAAGCCATGGAAATTTGTATGCAATTTTTCAGTTGGTTCCCTCACATTGGAATTTATTCTAGTTAGGATTTGAATTTGATTTGTATTGGATTTGAAATTTAAGAGGTTTTATGATTTTGGGATGAATGAAGAAAAAAGTAAGGTGGAGAAGAAGGTGAAGAGGGATGAAAATGAGAAGTCAATTTTACCCTCACATGTAATGGATGTGACTAAATTTAAGGAAGAACACTAACGATTGTTAGTGTCGGGTCATCCGCGTTACAAGTGTAGATGTTAGGATCATCCAAGCAAATATGAGAAAAAGGTCTCACCTAAGACAAATGTTAGGACCAACCGCATAATTTTGTCATCTTCTTACATAGTGTATTATATGGTTGTATATTGTAGTACCCTACAATCAGATAGGAAGAAAGGAAAATCTTGGAGAATATACGAACATATCTGTGCGATAGCCATTAGGCACAGATATGTAAAGACATATGTATATGTATGCCAAGAGAAGATTACAATCTAGATAGTTTAATTTGTATTACTGCATGGAATTCCCTAATCCCTATAATTTAATTATGTGATATCCAATATTAAACATGTTACAAGAAATTGGTTTTTGTATGATTTGCAAATTTATTTTTTAGTAACACTATTGTTTGCTCAAATAGAAGTGTGTAATGTGTAAAATTTACAATATTTTATAAGTTTAGTTGCTTTGCGTAATCAGTTAAGCTCTTGCTGTTATGGAAATACCTAACTTTTCATCACTTGTTTTCTCATAATCGACTGTTTTTTACTAGGCACAAGAAGAAGAAATCAAAAACCGATTCTGCACCATCTGCTTCACAAGAGAAGAACAAAGCTTCATCTAAAAAGTGAGTTTTATATATATATATATATATATATATATATATATATATATATACTTTCTTTTTTATTTATAATTCAAATTCAATTAGCAATTTTGACTCGTGAAAACTTTATAGAGGGGGTAGCGTTTCTTCGTCTGGCAAGTCAAAAGGTTCGGTTTCAAAAGACAATAAATCCACCGACAAGTCTGGTGCAAAATCTACTACGAAGAAAACTAGTGGCAGCAAAACAAATGCCAATGGTCCCACCAAGTCAAAATCAGGTTCGTCTAGTGCGAAAGAAGCGAAAGAACACGAGGATGTGAAAACACTGGAAAGCACAAAAGGAAAGTCAACAGAGACCACAAAGAGCGGGTCAAAGACCGGAAATAAACGGAAGAAGAGGGCGTAGAGGGTTGAAGGGTGTTGTGGTTATTTGATGGGGGTTGTTAAAAATAAGCAGTTGATGACTATAGTGTTTAGGGTTAAAGTTAGTGAATTTCGTGGTATTGTTTCGAAGTATTTGCATTTGGTAGAGATAATGTTAATTATTATTATTAGTGGGTTATTAGGTTTTGTTATAAAGGAGTTAGATTATTATGTGGTAGGTTTTGCTGGTGAGTATTGGCATAAGTTGTGGGTGACCTTTGATCTACTCTTTGTTTTAGAACCTTGTCAATGGTGATTGGGTTTTTGTTTTTGCAACATTTTGGCTGTTAATTTGTGTGTTTGTACGTTTTATTTTGCGAGATGAAAACCGTTTATTCTGCACCTGTTTGTTTATACTACCAGTAGAAACTAGAAAGTAGCCAGATAGTTCAGTAGTAAAGTCTTACAGGTTCATGCATGTTCACTTTCTTGAGACGTTGCGATTGTGAAATTCTATTTAAGTCTCACTTCAAATGTCTACCTTTCTCACTTCAAATGTCCACCTTTTTAATTGCGTGTTGTTTCATATTAGATGTCCACTTTATATTTCAACCAATTTAGAAGAGGAGATTTTTGATTGGTGGACGACTGTGAGTCACTGAGACTTTTTAAAACTGTTAGCAAAAAGTAAGTTTGTGTGCAAAAAGTAAGTGAATACTTGTAATTGGACGGATGTAGTACCATTCTTCACGTGAAATTTCATCATCGTACTAGCAAGAAACTTAATGCAGAAACATGATACAATAGTGGTATTTAAGTACATTTTCAATAATAATTCCAATATGTAGATATGAACTATAAGAGTAACTTCTTTCACGTAGATTTGAGATCCAAGTGAAGAAACGAAGTTAGACGATGTCACTTGGGGTTCCTAATCCACATTGTGAACTAATTCACTTCTTAAGTCACCTCTTAATTCACCTATTACTCTAGGTGTTGATATCAGTTCGTGGGTAACTTTTGTACAGAAAATTTATGGTTTGTACTAAGTAAGGGTGAAACTAATGTTTTTCTTTCTTATTTCATTTAAACGGATAAGATTTTTCCTTTTCAAGCTACTCGAGGAACACAGTTATTTTTACTTAGATGCATAGTATAATCGGGTTATTTCATGACTATTTCTGACAATTTCCTTGAAAACCTTAAAATATGTTACGAGATTTAACCGGCGACTATTTTGAGGGCCCCATTAATTGTCTTGGGAGAGTTAAAATTCAAGAACATATACTTATACTGCGTATGTATGTATGTATGTATGTATGTATGACGACCCTCATTTTTCCATTTCTGTTTCTACTATTTTACTATTAGAACTTTTGTGCTCGTAAACTATATTTGACAACACTTTGATTAAATAGTAATTTTTGATCAATGCTTCATGTCGATTAAAGTTTATGAATTATGTGATATTTATTAGATATAAACTATATGTAATATATTAAATGGTGACAATTTATATAGATTAAAACTAATGAGAACTAAAATTTAATAAAAGATATGGATAAATAATGTAAAATGGTTAAATAAAATGTATTTTAAAATAAAAGTAACTTCAATAAAAAAAAATATATAAAATATATAAATAAACAAAATATGAGTCGAATTATAAAAAAAAAAAATATATAATAAATATAAAAGTCGGCCTAAAAAAAAAACAACTTAATTAACAAGTAACTAATCCTACTTCTAGCCTAGTGTATTAGTTCTAATCCAATTCTAACTCCCTAAACTAATCCAAGTCTCAATCCTTGCTCTTCAAGTTTATTGTAGTGACCCGAACTTTTCCATGTTTATATATATTAAATGAAATTGATATTTACATGATTAAGTGTTTCCAACATGTTAAGCAATCAAACTTGTTAAGACTTGATTAATTGAAATATGTTTTATATAGGCAATTGACCACCCAAGTTGACCGGCGATTCACGAACGTCAAAACTTGTAAAAACTATATGATGACATACATATGGATATATATATATATATATATATATATATATATATATATATATATATATATATATATAGTTATCATGATATTATGATAAGTATGTACCTCATTAAGTATTTTAACAATGAGTTATATACATAAAAATGAGACTATTGAATTAAGAAACTTGAAAACGGTATATATAACGATTATCGTTATAACGTCTTACTAATTACATATGAATCATTTTAAAATATTGATACACTATATATAAACATGTTAAATGATAAGTAAACATATCATTAAGTATAATAACAATGAACTACATATGTAAAAACAAGACTACTAACTTAAGGATTTCGAAACGAGACATATATGTAACGATTATCGTTGTAACGATATTTAACTGTATATATATATATATATCATATTAAGATATATTAATACATCATTATATCATGATAATGTAACAATTTAACATCTCATTAGATATAATAAACAATGTGTTAACAACATTTAACAAGATCGTTAAAGGTTTCAAAACAACATTTACATGTAACGACTAACGATAACTTAACGACTCAGTTAAAATGTATATACATGTAGTGTTTTAATATGTATTCATACACTTTTGAAAGACTTCAAGACACTTATCCAAGTACTTCTACTTAACAAAAATGTATACGATTACATCCTCATTAATTTTCATCAACAATTCTACTCGTATGCACTCGTATTTGTACTTGTACAATACACAGCTTCTAAATGTATTTACTATTGGTATATACACTCCAATGATCAACTCTTAGCTGCCCATGTGAGTCACCTAACCATGTGTGAACCATCATTTAACATCTAGCATGACTTATTAGCAAGGAAACAAAAACAAGAACTCCTTTTAACCCCACTCAACTTCACCACTCACCACCTACTCCATTTCACTTCCAATTTTCTTCCCAATTCTCTCTCAAAACACACACACTCTTCCATGAATGTCTAAGTTACTATTTTCCAGAAAAAATCATCAAATACAAGCTTTGGTTATTACCTATAATCATCATAAAAATAATTACTCAAGAACACATCAAGAACACTTTCAAGTTTACAAGTTTACTTCCAAGTTTCCTAATCCATTCCAAACAATCATCTAAGATCAAGAAACCTTTGTTATTTACAGTAGGTTATCATTCTAAATCAAGGTAATATTCATATTCAAGCTTTGATTCAATTTCTATAACTATAACTATCTTAATTTGAGTAATAATCTTACTTAAACATGTTTTTGTGTCATGATTCTATTTCAAGAACTTCCAAGCCATCAAAGATCCTTTGAAGCTCAAGTTATTTTTTCATCATTTTCAGTAGGTTTACCTACTAAACTTGAGGTAGTAATGATGTTCATAACATCATTCGATTCATATATGCATAACTATCTTATTCGAAGATTTGAACATGTAATCACTATAACATAGTTTAGTTAATTCTAAACTTGTTCGCAAACAAAAGTTAATCCTTCTAACTTGACTTTTAAAATCAACTAAACACATGTTTTATATATATATGATATGCTAACTTAATGATTTAAAACCTGAAAACACGAAAAACACGAAAAACACGAAAAACACGAAAAACACCGTAAAACTGGATATACGCCGTCGTAGTAACATCGCGGGCTGTTTTGGGTTAGTTAATTAAAAACTATGATAAACTTTGATTTAAAAGTTGTTCTTCTGGGAAAATGATTTTTCTTATGAACATGAAACTATTTCCAAAAATCATAGTTAAACTCAAAAGTGGAAGTATGTTTTCCAAAATGGTCATCTAGACGTAGTTCTTTCGACTGAAATGACTACCTTTACAAAAACGACTTGTAACCTGTATTTCTGACTAGAAACTTATACTTTTTCTGTTTAGATTCATAAACTTAAGTTCAATATGAAACCATAACAACTTGAATCACTCAAAACGGATTTAAAACGAAGAATTTATGGGTAAAACAAGATTGGATATTTTTGCTTGTTGTAACTACGTGAAAATTGGTAACAAATCTATATTAATCATATCCTAGCTATCTCATATTGTATTATACATGTATTCTAATATATTATATAATCTTGGGATACCATAGACACGTATGCAAATGTTTTGACATATCATATCGACCCATGTATATATATTATCTGGAACAACCATAGACACTCTATATGCAGTAATGTTGGAGTTAGCTATACAGGGTTGAGGTTGATTCCAAAAATATATATACTTTGAGTTGTGATCTAGCCTGAGACGTGTATACACTGGGTCGTGGATTGATTCAAGATAATATATATCGATTTATTTCTGTACATCTAACTGTGGACAACTAGTTGTAGGTTACTAACGAGGACACCTGACTTAATAAACTTAAAACCGTAAAACATATTAAAAATATTGTAAATATATTTTGAACATACTTTGATATATATGTACATATTTGTTATAGGTTCGTGAATCGACGCGTGTCCAAGTCTTACTTCCCGACGAAGTAAAAATATGTGTAAGTGAGTTATAGTCCCACTTTTAAAATCTAATATTTTTGGGATGAGAATACATGCAGCTTTCTAAATGTTTTACAAAATAGACACAAGTACGCGAAAATACATTCTATGGTTGGATTATTAAACCGAATATTGCCCCTTCAAGTCTGGTAGCCTAAGAATTAGGAAAATGGCCCCTAATTGACGCGAATCCTAAAGATAGATCTATGGGCCTAATAAACCCCATTCTGGAATTTGGAATGCTTTAATACTTCGATTTATATGGTGATTGCGATTGCCAATTTATGACATACTTGCGAGTATGCGGGAAATATTCTATATGCATTATGTTAATGTCGGTTACCAGGTGTTCATCATAGAATGATTTTTATACACTTGCGAGTGTAGGATTATTGAATAAATGAAATCTTGTGGTCTATTATATTAATTTGATAATATATAGGTTAAACCTATAACTCACCAACATTTTTGTTGACGTTTAAAGCATGTTTATTCTCTGGTGATTATTAAGAGCTTCCGCTGTTGCATGCTAATATATGGACAAGACTTGGTGTCAGCATGCTTGTATAATATTGTTTAAAACTGCATTCGAGATTTACTTTGTTGTAACATATTAATATTGTAAATCAATATGTATTGGTAGTGTGTAAGTGTGATATTTTTAGATTATCATTTCTGATAATCTAGGTAGTGTCCTTTTAACCTTGTCGATAAAATAAAGATTATGGTTTGTTTTAAAAACGAATGCAGTCTTTTAAAAACGTCTCATATAGAGGTCAAAACCTCGCAACGAAATCAATTAATATGGAACGTTTATAATCAATATGAACGGGACATTTCAGTTGGTATCCGAGCGTTGGTCTTAGAGAACCAGAAAATTTACATTAGTGTGTCTTATCGAGTTTGTTAGGATGCATTAGTGAGTCTGAACTTCGACCGTGTTTTCTTTAAAAATGATTGCTTAATATTTTTTTGTTGTTGGAAACTACAAATTGTAACATGTAAATATTAGGTGATAAATTAATCTCTTAACATGTTTGATATTGTGTGATAGATGTCTACCTCTAGTACAAATCCCATCGACTCACCTAATAACAATGAAGAGTCGAATATATATTGGGAAGATTCACAAATTCCCGAAGAGGAACCGGAAGAGGAGGAACCGGAAGAAGAGGATCCGGAAGAGGAGGAACCGGAAGAGGAGGAACCTGAAGAAGAAGAGGTTCCGGAGGAAGAAATATTGATACATACAGTAAATCGATTAAATAAAAGAAAATCCTCAACCAACGGACTAAAGTTAAAAATGGTCAATGGTGTTTTCGCCAAGGAAGCAAAATATTGGGAAGATTACCAATTTTCCGATGAATCGGATCCCGATGAGGATTCCAATGATGTTATAGAAATTACCTCGACCCAATTTAATAAAGCAAAAGAAAATAATAGGGAAAAAGGTATAAAAATAGAGAAATCTGATTCCAACCCCGATGAACTTTATATGTATCGGCAACATCCGTATTTCCTAAAATGTAACAATAACCCGGGAACCTCTAAACCACCAGGTTTTTCTAAACCATTGTGGAAAACAACGGCTCGTATTAGAGGAACACCATATATCCCTAGAAAATTAGGAAAACAAACCAAGTCCGAAGAAGAAGAAACCAGTGATTCAGATTAGAGGGTTGTGATTATGTTGTGTATTATATGTATTGTAGTGTGCTTATACTTTTATGTTCTATGTAAAAATTGTTTGTATTATTTGTTAATTATCTTTTACGAATCTAATCCTTGTCTATTTTACAGTATAAAAACAAAATGGACGTTAAGGGTAGAGAACCGAATATTTTAGAAGACCTACCAGAGGATATGATTGAGGAAATCTTGTCTAGAGTCGGTCAGAATTCATCAGCACATTTAGTTATGGCGAAATTAACTTGTCAAACATTTGAAAGACTTTCCAGAAATGCCTTAGTTTATAAAAGGCTTTCCTTTGATAGGTGGGGTATATCACATTGGGGAGACCGTAAGTTACGCCGTATTTTCTTTAAAGCGTTAAATGCGGGGAACCCAAATGCAATTTTACACTATGGGTTAAGAACCTATTTTGACTCAACATATCCCAACATAGAGTTTCGTGAGTTAGAAAGAGCTTCTAACATGCAACATAAAGAAGCATGTTATACTTACGGGTTAGTGATGTTCGCTTCTTACCAAAGTGAGAAAAAGAACAACGGGTTACAACTTTTAAATAAAACCTTCCCACAAGTGACGGATTCAGTAGTTGGGGTGAGAAACAAGGTTTTTAGATTATTACGGGGCTGTTGGACATTACGAAACCCTCGTCCTTTTGACGACATTACAACATGCTGCTTAGCCAAATGTCATAACGGTTACTTTCCACAAGACCAAGGATGGGAAGTCGTCTTAGTAAAACCAGAATGCATGACTTGTTTCTGGACTTTTGAATTACTTGTCTTTATTTCTTTTGCTGAACAACTTGCGTATTAACTAGAATTGGCTTTATAGCTTGCTGAGTTATTATGTGCTATATTTCATCCTATATGTATAATAGCGGTATTGTAAGTTTGTAAAATATTGTATAAAAGTTTGAACGCGAAATATTATTATAATCAGTTTTTCATATAGAATTGTAGTAGTTAGATTGTATATTAGCTACTAAGTATGAACTTAACGGGTAGGTACTACCCGAATTAAAACTATAAAATGCTAATATGAAGAAAAAGCTTTTATAAATGAGTTCATTTTATACTACGAAATACTATTGACTAGTCTTAATATTCTATATGATTAACTTAATTCTTTTGGGCTATTTTTGAAGGAAATGGCACCGACGACTCGTCAGAATTTGAACATGAGCGAGGAAGACTTCCGTGTTTTCCTTGCAGTAAACATAGCCGCAGTACAGGCTGCGATGCAAAATAACAATAACTCTGGATCTAGCAGTGGAACTAATTCCACAATAAATCTTGTAGGATGCTCCTACAAAAAATTCACTGCCTGCAAACCTTTGGAATTTGATGGAACCGAAGGACCAATTGGATTGAAACGGTGGACCGAGAACGTCGAATCGGTGTTTGCCATAAGTAAGTGTACTGAAGAGGACAAAGTTAAGTACGCTACGCATACCTTCACAGTGAAATGTCCCGTTCATATTGATTATAAACGTTCCATATTAATTGATTTCGTTGCGAGGTTTTGACCTCTATATGAGACGTTTTTCAAAGACTGCATTCGATTTCAGAACAAACCATAACCTTTAAAATATTACGACGATTATCAAATAATGATAATCTAAAATATAGCGTTTTTCACACGACTATTACATAATGGTTTACAATAATATTACACATCAACATAAGTCTTCGAATGCAGTTTTTAAATAATATTATACAAGCATGGACTCCAAATCTTGTCCTTAATTTAGTATGCAACAGCGGAAGCTTCTAATAATCACCTGAGAATAAACATGCTTAAAACGTCAACAAAATTGTTGGTGAGTTATAGGTTTAACCTACATATTATCAAATCATAATAATAGACCACAAGATTTCATTTTTTATAACACATCTCATATCAGGCATTTCGCAAACTGCATAGAGATAAAAATCATTCATATGTTGAACACCTGGTAACCGACCTTAACAAGATGCATATAGAATATCCCCATCATTCCGGGACTCTCATCGGATATAATAAATCGAAGAACTAAAGCATCCGTAACTCGGATGAGGCTTGTTGGGCCAAATAGATCTATCTTTAGGATTCGCGTCAATTAGGGGCCATTTCCCTAATTCTTAGGCTACCAAGCTAAAAAGGGGCATATTCGGTTCGATAATCCAACATAGAAAGTATTTTTGATTACTTGTGTCTATTTTGTAAAACATTTATAAAATCGCATGTATTCTCATCCGAAAAAAATAATAGATTTTAAAAGTGGGACTATAACTCACTTTCACAGATTTTTACTTCGTCGGGAAGTAAGACTTGGCCACTGGTCGATTCACGAACCTATAACAAATATGTATATATATCAAAGTATGTCAAAATATATTTACAACATTTTTAATACTTTTTAATGTTTTAAGTTTATTAAGTCAGCTGTTCTCGTTAGTAACCTACAACTAGTTGTCCATAGTGAGATGTACAGAAATAAATCGATATATATTATCTTGGATCAATCCACGACCCAGTGTATATACGTCTAAGGCTAGATCACAACTCAAAGTATATATATTTTTGAAATCAACCTTAACCCTGTATAGCTAACTCCAACATTACTGCATATAGAGTGTCTATGGTTGTTCCAAATAATATATATACATGGGTCGATATGATATGTCAAAACATTTGCATACGTGTCTATGGTATCCCAAGATTACATAATATATTAGAATACATGTAATACAATATAAGTTAGCTAGGATATGATTAATATAGATTTGTTACCAATTTTCACGTAGCTACAACAAGAAAAATTATCCAATCTTGTTTTACCCATAACTTCTTCGTTTTAAATCCGTTTTGAGTGTTTAAAGTTGCTATGGTTTCATATTGAACTTAAGTTTATGAATCTAAACATAAAAAGTATAAGTTTATAGTCGGAAATACAGGTTACAAGTCGTTTTTGTAAAGGTAGTCATTTCTGTCGAAAGAACGACGTCTAGATGACCATTTTTAAAAACATACTTCTACTTTGAGTTTAACCATGATTTTTGGATATAGTTTCATGTTCATAAGAAAAATCATTTTCCCAGAAGAACAACTTTTAAATCAAAGTTTATCATAGTTTTTAATTAACTAACCCAAAACAGCCCGCGGTGTTACTACGACGGCGTATATCCGGTTTTACGGTGTTTTTCGTGTTTTCCGATTTTAAATCATTAAGTTAGCATATCATATAGATATAGAACATGTGCTTAGTTGATTTTAAAATTCAAGTTAGAAGGATTAACTTTTGTTTGCGAACAAGTTTAGAATTAACTAAACTATGTTCTAATGATTTCAAGTTTAAACCTTCGAATAAGGTAGTTTTATATATATGAATCGAATGATGTTATGAACATCATTACTACCTCAAGTTTAGTAGGTAAACCTACTGGAAGTGACAAGAAATGATCTAGCTTCAAAGGATCTTGGATGGCTTGAAAGTTCTTGAAGCAGAATCATGACACGAAAACAAGTTCAAGTAAGATTATCACTCGAATTAAGATAGTTATAGTTATAGGAATTGAATCAAAGTTTATATATGAGTATTACCTTGATTTAGAATGATATATTACTATAAACAACAAGGATTTCTTGAGGTTGGATGATCACTTTACAAGATTGGAAGTGAGCTAGTAAACTTTGAAGTATACTTGATTTTATGAAACTAGAACTTGTAGAATTTATGAAGAACACTTAGAACTTGAAGATAGAACTTGAGAGAGATCACTTAGATGAAGAAAATTGAAGAATGGAAGTGTTTGTAGGTGTTTTTGGTCGTTGGTATATGAATTAGATATAAAGGATGTGTAATTTTGTTTACATGTAAATAAGTCATGAATGATTACTAATATTTTTGTAATTTTATGAGATATTTCATGCTAGTTGCCAAATGATGGTTCCTACATGTGTTAGGTGACTCACATGGCTGCTAAGAGCTGATCATTGGAGTGTATATACCAATAGTACATACATCTAAAAGCTGTGTATTGTACGAGTACGAATACGGGTGCATACGAGTAGAATTGTTGATGAAACTGAATGATGATGTAATTGTAAGCATTTTTGTTAAGTAGAAGTATTTTGATAAGTGTATTGAAGTCTTCCAAAAGTGTATGAATAAATATTAAAACACTACATGTATATACATTTTAACTGAGTCGTTAAGTCATCGTTAGTCGTTACATGTAAATGTTGTTTTGAAACCTTTAGGTTAACGATCTTGTTAAATATTATTAACCCATTGTTTATTATATCTAAATAGATGTTAAATTATTACATTATCATGATATTATGATATATTAATATATCTTAGTATGATATATATACAGTTAAATGTTATTACAATGATAATCGTTACATATATGCCTCGTTTCGAAATTTTTAAGTTAGTAGTCTTGTTTTACATATGTAGTTCATTGTTAACACACTTAATGATATATTTAATTATCATTTTCTCATGTTAAACATAGTGTATCAATATCTTAATATGATTCATATGTATTTAGTAAGACGTTGTTATAACGATAATCGTTATATATATCGTTTCGAGTTTCTTAATTCAATAAACTCATTTTTATGTATATCACTCATTGTTAATATACTTAGTGAGATACTTACTTATTATAATCTCATGTTAACCATATATATATTCATATATATATATATATCATCATCATGTAGTTTTTACAAATTTTTAACGTTCGTGAATCGCCGGTCAACTTGGGTGGTCAATTATCTCTATGAAGCACATTTCAAATAATCAAGTCTTAACAAGTTTGATTGCTTAACATGTTGAAAACATTTAATCATGTAAATATACCAATTTCATTTAATATATATAAACATGGAAAAGTTCGGGTCACTACAGTACCTACCCATTAAATAAATTTCGTCCCGAAATTTTAAGCTGTTGAAGGTGTTGACGAATCTTCTGGAAATAGGCACGGATATTTCAGCTTCATTTGATCTTCACGCTCCCAAGTGAACTCGGGTCCCCTACGAGCATTCCATCGAACCTTGACGATCGGTATCTTATTTTGCTTGAGCCTTTTAACCTCACGATCCATTATCTCGACGGGTTCTTCAATGAATTGTAGTTTTTCATTGATTTTAATTTTGTCTAAAGGAATAGTGAGATCTTCTTTGGCTAAGCACTTCTTCAGATTCGAGACGTGAAAGGTATTATGTACATTGGCGAGTTGTTGAGGTAATTCAAGTCGGTAGGCTACTGGTCCTACACGATCTAAAATCTTGAATGGTCCAATGTATCTTGGATTTAGTTTCCCCGGTTTACCAAATCGAACAAACCAAGGCGAAACCTTAAGCATGACCATCTCCCCAATTTCAAATTCTATATCTTTCCTTTTAAGGTCCGCGTAGCTCTTTTGTCGACTCTGAGCAGTTTTCATCGACTCTGAGCAGTTTTCAACCGTTGTTGAATTTGGATGATTTTCTCTGTAGTTTCTTGGATTATCTCCGGACCCGTAATCTGCCTATCCCCCAATTCATTCCAACAAATTGGAGATCTGCACTTTCTACCATAAAGTGCTTCGAACGATGCCATTTCGATACTCGAGTGGTAACTGTTGTTGTAGAAAAATTCTGCTAATGGTAGATGTCGATCCCAACCGTTTCCAAAATCAATAACACATGCTCGTAGCATGTCTTCAAGAGTCTGTATCGTCCTTTCGCTCTGCCCATCGGTTTGTGGATGATAGGCAGAACTCATGTCTAGACGAGTTCCCAATGCTTGTTGTAATGTCTGCTAAAACCTTGAAACAAATCTGCCATCTCTGTCAGAGATAATAGAGATTGGTATTCCATGTCTAGAGACAACTTCCTTCAAGTATAATCTCGCCAACTTCTCCATTTTATCATCTTCTCTCATTGGCAGAAAGTGTGATGACTTGGTGAGACGATCGACTATTACCCAAATAGTATCATAACCACTTGTAGTCCTTGGCAATTTAGTAATGAAATCCATGGTAATGTTTTCCCATTTCCATTCTGAGATTTCGGGTTGTTGAAGTAGACCTGATGGTTTCTGATGTTCATCTTTGACCTTAGAACACGTCAAACATTCTCCTACGTATCTAGCAATATCGGCTTTCATACCCTGCCACCAAAAGTGTTTCTTGAGATCTTTGTACATCTTCCCTGCTCCGGGATGTATTGAATATCTGGTTTTATGTGCTTCCTTAAGTACCTTTTCTCTCACATCTCTAAACTTTGGTACCCAAATTCTTTCGGCCCTATACCGGGTTCCGTCTTCCCGAATATTAAGATGTTTCTCCGATCCTTTGGGTATTTCATTCTTCAACTTTCCTTCTTTTACAACTCCCTGCTGCGCCTCCTTTATTTGAGTAGTAAGGTTAGTACGAATAATTATATTCATAGCTTTTACCTGCATTGGTTCTCTGTCCTTTCTACTTAAAGCATCGGCTACCACATTTGCCTTCCCCGGGTGGTAACGAATCTCGAAATCGTAATCATTCAATAACTCAATCCACCTACGCTGCCTCATGTTCAATTGTTTCTGATTAAATATATGTTGGAGACTTTTGTGGTCGGTATATATGATACTTTTGACCCCATATAAGTAGTGCCTCCAAGTCTTTACTGCAAAAACAACAGCGCCCAATTCCAAATCGTGAGTCGTATAATTTTGCTCGTGAATCTTCAATTGTCTGGACGCATAAGCAATTACATTCTTTCGTTGCATTAATACACAACCGAGGCCTTGCTTTGAGGCATCACAATATATCACAAAATCATCATTCCCTTCAGGCAATGACAATATAGGTGCCGTAGTTAACTTTTTCTTCAACAATTGAAATGATTTCTCCTGCTCATCCTTCCATTCAAATTTCTTCCCTTTATGCGTTAATGCAGTCAAGGGTTTTGCTATTTTGGAAAAATCTTGGATGAACCTTCTGTAGTAACCAGCCAGTCCTAAAAATTGACGTATATGCTTCAGAGTTTTCGGGGTTTCTCACTTTTCAACGGTTTCAATCTTTGCCGGATCCACTTGAATACCTTCTTTGTTCACTATGTGACCGAGGAATTGAACTTCTTCCAACCAAAATGCACACTTTGAAAACTTAGCGTACCGTTTTTCTTTCCTCAATAACTCTAGCACTTTTCTCAAATGTTCTTCGTGCTCTTGATCATTCTTTGAGTAAATAAGTATGTCATCGATAAAAACAATGACAAACTTGTAAAGGTATGGTCCACACACTCGGTTCATGAGGTCTATGAATACAGCTGGTGCGTTAGTCAACCCAAACGGCATAACCATAAACTCGTAATGACCGTAACGCATCCTGAAAGCAGTCTTTGGAATATCATCCTCCTTCACCCGCATTTGATGATAACCAGAACGTAAATCAATCTTTGAATAAACCGACGAGCCTTGTAGTTGATCAAATAAGTCATCGATTCTTGGTAGTGGATAACGATTCTTGATGGTAAGTTTGTTCAACTCTCGGTAGTCGATACACAACCTGAATGTACCATCCTTCTTTTTGATAAACAAAACAGGAGCTCCCCATGGTGATGTACTTGGTCGTATAAAACCACGCTCTAAAAGTTCTTGTAGTTAGCTTTGGAGTTCTTTCATTTCACTGGGTACGAGTCTGTATGGAGCACGAGCTATTGGTACAGCTCCTGGTACGAGATCTATTTGAAATTCAACAGATCGATGTGGAGGTAGTCCCAGTAATTCTTTCGAAAATACATCAGGAAATTCTTTTGCGACGGGAACATCATTGATGTTCTTTTCTTCGGGTTTGACTTCTTCGATGTGTGCTAGAATGGCATAGCAACCTTTTCTTATCAGTTTTTGCGCCTTCAAATTATTAATAAGATTTAGCTTCGCGTTGCTCTTTTCTCCGTACACCATTATAGGTTTTCCTTTTTCTCGTACAATGCGAATTGCATTTTTGTAACATACGATTTCTGTTCTCTCCTTTTTCAACCAGTCCATGCCGATTATCACATCAAAACTCCCTAACTCTACTGATATCAAATTGATCTTAAACGTTTCGCTAACCAGTTTAATTTCTCGATTCCGACATATTTTATCTGCCGAAATTAATTTATCGTTTGCTAATTCGAGTAAAAATTTATTATTCATAGGTGTCAATGAACCACTTAATTTAGCACAAAAATCTCTACTCATATAACTTCTATCCGCACCCGAATCCAATAAAACATAAGCAGGTTTTTCATCGATAAGAAACGTACCCATAACAAGCTCCGGGTCTTTTTGCGATTCTTCCGTATTAATGTTAAAAACTCTCCCACGGCTTTGCCCATTATTATTTCCCTGGTTTGGACACGCAGTTTTGTAGTGGCCCTTCTTTCCGCATCCAAAACAAATAATGTGGGCATTACTTGTTCCTTTACCCGATGGTCCATAAATTTCACACTTCGTTGTATCATGACCCTTTCTATTACATTTAGTACATGTTGCTGGACAAAAAGTAGTTGGATGGTACCCTTCACACCTCAGATACGGAATTTTCTGATTTTGATTACCAGTGTTGTTATTGAGATTGTTGTTGGGATTTTTGTTGTTGCGGTTGGTATTATTGTTGGGATGATTGTTGTAGTTGTTGTTGTTGGAATGGTTTTTGTTGCGTTTGTTGTTGCGAAAAATGGTGCGATTGTGGTTGTGATTGTGGTGTTGATTGTTGAAATTGTGACTCTTGTCACTGGGTTCTTCCCACTTTCTCTTGACTTGTTTCATTTTGGCCTCCTCGGCCGCCTGCTCTTTAATCCTTCCCTCAATATGGTTTATAAGTTTGTGAGCCATTCGGCTTGCCTTTTGCATTGAAGTGGGCGCGCTTAAACTCACATTCTCCTGAATTCTCTCTGGTAACCCCTTTATAAAAGCATCGATCTGCTCTTCTTCATCTTCGAACACTCTTGGGCACAATAAACACAACTCGGTGAATCATCGTTCGTATGTGGTGATATCGAATACCTTCGTTCGTAATTCTTTAAGCTCTGTCTTGAGCTTATTGACTTCGTTTCTGGGACGGTACTGTTCGTTCATCAAGTGTTTGAATGCTGACCACGGTAGTGCGTAAGCAGCCGCTTGTCCCACTTGTTCGAGATAGGTATTCCACCATGTTAACGCAGTACCTGTGAAGGTATGCGTGGCGTACTTTACCTTATCTTCCTCAGCACATTTGCTTATAGCAAACACAGATTCGACCTTTTCAGTCCATCGTTTCAATCCGACTGGTCCTTTAGTTCCATCGAATTCCTGAGGTTTACAGGCAGTGAAAGCCTTGTAGGAGCATCCTACACGGTTTCCTGTGGAGTTAACTCCACTGCTAGACCCTGAGTTATTGTTGTTTTGCATTGCAGCCTGTACTGCGGCTATATTTGCTGCAAGGAAAGCACGAAAGTCTTCCTCACTCATGTTCAAGTTCTGACAAGTAGTCGGTGCCATTTCCTTCAAAAATAGCCAAAAGAATTAAGTTAATCATATAGAATATTAAGAGTAGTCAATAGTATTCCGTAGCATAATATGAACTCATTTATAAAAGCTTTTTCTTCATATTAGCGTTTTATAAGTTTTAATTCGGTAATACCTACCCGTTAAGTTCATACTTAGTAGCTAACATACAATTCAACTACTACAATTCTATATGTAAAACTGATTATAATAATATTTCACATTCAAACTTTTATACAATATTTTGCAAACTTACAATACCGCTATTTTACATATAGCATGAAATATAGCACATAAAAACTCTGATACAAAACAGTTGCGAAGACAATTCTAGTTAATACGCAAGTCGTCCAACAAAGGCAATAAAGACACATAATTCATACGTCTAGAAACAAGTCATGCATTCTGGTTTTACTAAGACTACTTCCCATCCTTGGTCTTGTGGAACATAACCGTTGTGACCGTTGACAAGACAGCATGTTGTAATGTCGTCAAAAGGACGAGGGTTTCGTAATGTCCAACAACCCCGTAATAATCTAAAACCTTATTTCTCACCCCAACTACTGAATCCGTCACTTGTGGGAAGGTTTTATTTAAAAGTTGCAATCCGATGTTCTTTTTCTCACTTTGGTAAGAAGCGAACATCACTAACCCGTAAGCATAACATGCTTCTTTATGTTGCATGTTAGAAGCTATTTCTAATTCACGAAATCCTATGTTGGGATATGTTGAGTCAAAATAGGTTCTTAACCCGTAGCGTAAAATTGCTTTGGGTTCCCCGCATTTAACGCTTTAAAGAAAACACGGCATAACTTACGGTCTCCCCAATGTGATATACCCCACCTATCAAAGGAATGCCTTTTATAAACTAAGGCATTTCTGGAAAGTCTTTCAAATGTTTGACAAGTTAATTTCACCATAACTAATTGTGCTGATGAATTCTGACCGACTCTAGACAAGATTTCATCAATCATATCCTCTGGTAGGTCTTCTAAAATATTCGATTGTCTACCCTTAACGTCCATTTTGTATTTTTATACTGTAAAAATAGACGAGGGTTAGATTCATAAAAGATAATTAACAAACAATACAAGCAATTTTTACATAGAACATAAAAGTACAAGTACACTACAATACATATAATACACAACATGATTACAACCCTCTAATTTGAATCACTGGTTTCTTCTTCTTCGGACTTGGTTCGTTTTCCTAATTTTCTAGGAATATATGGTGTTCCTCTAATACGAGCCGTCGTTTTCCATAATGGTTTAGAAAACCTGGTGGTTTAGAGGTTCCCGGGTCATTGTTACATTTTAGGAAATACGGATGTTGCCGATACATATAAAGTTCATCGGGGTTGGAATCGGATTTCTCTATTTTTATACCTTTTCCCTTATTATTTTCTTTCGCTTTATTAAATTGGGTCGAGGTAATTTCTATAACATCATCGGAATCCTCATCGGGATCCGATTCATCAGAAAATTGGTAATCTTCCCAATATTTTGCTTCCTCGGTGGAAACACCATTGACCATTATTAACTTTGGTCCGTTGGTTGAGGATTTTCTTTTATTTAATCGATTTACTATAGGTATCAATATTTCTTCCTCCGGAACCTCTTCTTCTTCTTCCGATTCCTCCTCTTCTGGTTCCTCTTCTTTCGGTTCCTCTTCGGGAATTTGTGAATCTTCCCAAAATATATTCGACTCTTCATTAATATTAGGTGAATCGATGGGATTTGTACTAGTGGTAGACATATATCACACAATATCAAACACATTATGAGGTTAATATATCACATAATATTTACATGTTAATAATATATAGTTTCCAATAAAAGTGTTAAGCAATCGTTTTTAAAGAAAACACAGTCGAAGTCCAGACTCACTAATGTATCCTAACAAACTCGATAAGACACACTAATGAAAATTTCTGGTTCTCTAAGACCAACGCTCTGATACCAACTGAAATGTCCCGTTCATATTGTAGTGACCCGAACTTTTCCATGTTTATATATATTAATTGAGATTGATATTTACATGACTAAATGTTTCCAACATGTTAATGCTTGTTAAGACTTGATTAAATGAAATAAGTTTCATATAGACAATTGATCACCCATGTTGACCGGCGATTCACGAACGTTACAAAATTGTAAAAACTACATGTTGTGGTATATATAGACATATATATATATATATATATATATATATATATATATATATATATATATATATATATATATATATATATATATATATATATATATATATATATATATATATATATATATATATATATATATATATATATATGGTTGACATAAGATTATGATGAGTAAGTATCTCACTAAGTATATTAACAATGTGTGATATACATAAGAAATGAGATTACTAAGTTACGAAACTCGAAATGATATATATAACGATTATCGTTATGATAACGTCTACTAAATACATATGTATCATATTAAGATATTGATACACTATATTTAACATGATAAAATGATATTTAAATATATCATTAAGTGTGTTAACAATGAACTACATATGTAAAAACAAGACTACTAACTCAAGAATTACGAAACGAGACTTATATGTAACGATTATCGTTGTAACGATATTTTAATGTATATATCATATTAAGAGATATTCATACGTCATAATATCATGATAATATAATAATTTAACATCTCATTTGATATAATAAACATTGGGTTAACAACATTAATTGAGATCGTTAACTTAAAGGTTTCAAAACAACACTTACATGTAACGACTAACGAAGACTTAACGACTTCATTAGAATGTATATACATGTTGTGTTTTGATATGTATTCTTACACTTTTAAAAGACTTCAAGACACATACCAAAGTACTTCTACTTAATAAAAATGCTTACAATTACATCCTCGTTCAGTTTCATCAACAATTCTACTCTTATGCACCCGTATTCGTACTCGTACAATACACATCTTTTAGATGTATGTACTATTGGTATATACACTCTAATGATCAGCTCTTAGCAGACCATGTGAGTCACCTAACACATGTGGGAACCATCATTTGGCAACTAGCATGAAATATCTCATAAAATTACAAAAATATTAGTAATCATTCATGACTTATTTACATGAAAACAAAATTTCATATCCTTTATATCTAATCCATATACCAACGACCAAAAACACCTAAAAACACTTTCATTATACAATTTTCTTCATCTAATTGATCTCTCTCAAGTTCCATCTTCAAGTTCTAAGTGTTCTTCATAAATTTCATAAGTATAGTTTCATAAAAATCAAGAATACTTCCAAGTTTGCAAGTCTACTTCCAAGCTTTCTAATCCATTCCAAGTAATCATCTAAGATCAAGGAACCTTTGTTATTTATAGTAGGTTATCTTTATAATTCAAGGTAATATTCATATTCAAACTTTGATTCAATTTCTACAACTATAACAATCTTATTTCGAGTGAAAATCTTACTTGAACTGTTTTCGTGTCATGATTCTGTTTCAAGAACTTTCAAGCCATCCAAGGATCCTTTGAAGCTAGATCCATTTTTCTCATTTCCAGTAGTTTTATCCAGAAAACTTGAGGTAGTAATGATGTTCATAACATCATTCGATTCATACATATAAAGCTATCTTATTCGAAGGTTTAAACTTGTAATCACTAGAACATAGTTTAGTTAATTCTAAACTTGTTCGCAAACAAAAGTTAATCCTTCTAAATTGACTTTTAAAATCAACTAAATACATGTTATATATCTATATGATATGCTAACTTAATGATTTAAAACCTGGAAACACGATGAACACCATAAAATCGGATATATGCCGTCGTAGTGAAACCTGGGGCTGTTTTGGTTTGGATAATTAAAAACTATGATAAACTTTGATTTAAAAGTTGTTCTTCTGGGAAAATTATTTTTCATATGAACATGAAACTATATTCAAAAATCTTCGTTAAACTCAAAGTGAAAGTATGTTTTTCAAAATGGTCATCAAGATGTCGTTCTTTCGACGAAAATGACTATCTCTTTAATAATTGACATGTAACTTAAATTTCCGACTATAAATATATAATTTTTCTGTTTGGATTCTTAAATTAGACTTCAATATGAAACCATAGCAATTTGATTCACTCAAAACGGATTTAAAATGAAGAAGTTATGGGTAAAACAAGATTGGATATTTTTGATCTTTTTAGCTACGGGAAATGTTTAACAAATTTATACAAATCATATCCTAGCTAACTTATATTGTATTATACATGTAATCTAATATATTATGTAATCTTGGGATACCATAGACACGTATGCAAATGTTTTGACCTATCATATCGACCCATGTATATATATTATTTGGAACAACCATAGACACTCTATATGCAGTAATGTTGGAGTTAGCGATACAGGGTTGAGGTTGATTCCAAAAATATATATACTTTGAGTTGTGATCTAGCCTGAGACGTGTATACACTGGGTCACGGATTGATTCAAGATAATATATATCGATTTATTTCTGTACATCTAACTGTGGACAACTAGTTGTAGGT
The DNA here is from genome assembly GCF_046630445.1 of Rutidosis leptorrhynchoides. Taxonomy (NCBI): domain Eukaryota; kingdom Viridiplantae; phylum Streptophyta; class Magnoliopsida; order Asterales; family Asteraceae; genus Rutidosis; species Rutidosis leptorrhynchoides. The sequence continues at coordinate 553,295,041 of NC_092335.1, read as the reverse complement.
TACTAATGAGGACAGCTGGCTTAATACACTCAAATCTTTAAAACATAATAAAAATGGTTGTAATTATATTTTAATCATACTTTGATATATATGTACATATTTGAATAGGTTCGTGAATCGATCCGTGGCCAAGTCTTATTTCCGAGGAAGGAAATATCTGTGAAAGTGAGTTATAGTGCCACTTTTAAAATCTAATATTTTTGGGATGAGAATACATGCAGGTTTTATAAATGATTTACAAAATAGACACAAGTACATGAAACTACATTCTATGGTTGAATTATCGAAATCGAATATGCCCCTTTTTATTAAGTCTGGTAATCTAAGAATTAGGGAACAGACACCCTAATTGATGCGAATCCTAAAGATAGATCTATTGGGCCTAACAAACCCCATCCAAAGTACCGAATGCTTTAGTACTTTGAAATTTATATCATATCCGAAGGGTGTCCCGGAATGATGGGGATATTTTTATATATGCATCTTGTTAATGTCGGTTACCAGGTGTTCACCATATGAATAATTTTTATCTCTATGTATGGGATGTGTATTGAAATATGAAATCTTGTGGTCTATTATTACGATTTGATATATATAGGTTAAACCTATAACTCACCAACATTTTTGTTGACGTTTAAAGCATGTTTATTCTCAGGTGAATACTAAGAGCTTCCGCTGTTGCATACTATAATAAGGACAAGATTTGGATTCCATGTTTGTATGATATTGTGTAAAAACTGCATTCAAGAAATATATGTCAATGTAATATATTTCTATTGTAAACCATTATGTAATGGTCGTGTGTAAACAGTATATTTTAGATTATGATTATTTGATAATCTACGTAATGTTTTTAAAACCTTTATTGATAAAATAAAGGTTATGGTTGTTTTAAAAATGAATGCAGTCTTTGAAAAATGTCTCATATAGAGGTCAAAACCTCGCAACGAAATCAATTAATATGGAACGTTTATAATCAATATGAACGGGACATTTCAGTTGGTATCCGAGCGTTGGTCTTAGAAAACCAGAAAATTTGCATTAATGTGTCTTATCGAGTTTGTTAGGATGCATTAGTGAGTCTGGACTTCGACCGTGTTTTCTTTAAAAATGATTGCTTAACATTTTTGTTGGAAACTATATATTATTAACATGTAAATATTATGTGATATATTAATCTCTTAACATGTTTGATATTATGTGATAGATGTCTACCTCTAGCACAAATCCCATTGACTCACCTAATAATAACAAAGAGTCGAATATATATTGGCAAGATTCACAAGTTCCCGAAGAACCGGAAGAAGAGGAAACGGAACCGGAAGAAGAGGAACCGGAAGAAGAGGAACCAGAAGAAGAGGAACCGGAAGAAGAAGAGGTTCCGAAGGGGGGAATAGTAGGAACCACAGAAAACCGGTCAAATAAAAGAAAATCCTCAACCAATGGACCAAAGTTAATAATGGTCAATGGTGTTTTCGCTAAGGAAGCAAAATATTGAGAAAATTACCAATTTTCTGATGAATCGTATCCCGATGAGGATTCCGATGATGTTATAGAAATTACCCCGACCCAATTTAATGAGGCAAAAGAAAATAATAAGGGAAAAGGCATCAAAATAGAGAAATCTGATTCCGACCCCGATGAACTTTATATGTATCGTCAACGCTCGTATTTTCAATATCGTGACAATAACCCGGGAACCTCAAACCCACCAGGTTTTTCTAAACGAATGTGGAAAACAACGGCTCATATTAGAGGAACACCATATATCCCTAGAAAATTAGGAAAACGAACCAAGTCCAAAGAAGAAGAAACCAGTGATTCAAATTAGAGGGGTGTGAGCATGTTGTGTAATAAATGTATTGTAGTGTGCTTGTACTTTTATGTTCTATGTAAAAATTGCTTGTATTATTTGTTATTACGAATCTAATCCTTATCTATTTTACAGTATAAAAACAAAATGGACGTTAAGGGTAGACAACCGAATATTTTAGAAGACTTACCAGAGGATATGATTGATAAAATCTTGTCTAGAGTCGGTCAGAATTCATCAGCACATTTAGTTATGGTGAAATTAACCTGTCAAACATTTGAAAGACTTTCCAGAAATGCCTTAGTTTATAAAAGGCTTTCCTTTGATAGGTGGGGTATATCACATTGGGGAGACTTTAAGTTACGCCGTGTTTTCTTTAAAGCGTTAAATGCGGGGAACCCAAATGCAATTTTACGCTACGGGTTAAGAACCTATTTTGACTCAACATATCCCAACATAGGATTTCGTGAATTAGAAAGAGCTTCTAACATGCAACATAAAGATGCATGTTATGCTTACGGGTTAGTGATGTTCGCTTCTTACCAAAGTGAGAAAAAGAACATCGGATTGCAGCTTTTAAATAAAACTTTCCCACAAGTGACGGATTCAGTAGTTGGGGTGAGAAACAAGGTTTTTAGATTATTACGGGGCTGTTGGACATTACGAAACCCTCGTCCTTTTGGCGACATTACAACATGCTGCCTAGCTAATGGTCATAACGGTTATTTTCCACAAGACCAAGGATGGAAAGTCGTCTTAGTAAAACCAGAATGCATGACTTGTTTCTGGACTTATGAATTACGTGTCTTTATTTCCTTTACTGAACAACTTGCGTATTAACTAGATTTATCTTCAAAACTGTCCTGTATCATAGTGTACTATATTTCATGTTATATGTAATATAGCGAAGTTGTAAGTTTGAAGAATATTTGTATGTGATATATTATTATAATCAGTTTTTCATATGGAATTTTAGTAGTTAAATTGTATATTAGCTACTAAGTATGAACTTAAAGGGTAGGCAGTACCCGAATTTAAAATTATAAAACGCTAATATGAAGAAAAAGCTTTTATAAATAAGTTCATATTATGCTACGAGATACTATTGACTACTCTTAATATTCTGTATGATTAAATTGTTTCATTTGACTATTTTGAAGGAAATGGCACCGACTACTCGACACACCTTGAATATGAGCGAAGAGGAATTTCGTGCCTTTCTTGCTTCAAACATAGCCGCAGTACAGGCCGCGCTACATACCAACAATAACTCTGAATCTAGCAATACAGCTAACGGCGCAAGAAATCATGTAGGATGCTCCTACAAGGAATTCACTGTCTGCAAACCTTCAAAATTTGATGGGACCGAATGACCAATCGGATTGAAACGGTGGACCGAGAAAGTTGAATCGGTGCTTGCCATAAGTAAGTGTGCTGAAGGAGACAAAGTGAAGTACGCTACGCATACCTTCACAGGTATTGCGTTAACATGGTGGAATACCTATATAGAGCAAGTGGGACAAGATGCTGCTTACGCGCTACCGTGGTCAGCATTCAAGCACTTGATGAACGAGAAGTACCGTCCGAGAACCGAGGTCAATAAGCTCAAGTCAGAACTTAGAGGGTTACGAACACAGGGATTCGATATTACTTTGTACGAAAGACGATTCACAGAATTATGCCTATTGTGTCCGAGAGCATTCGAAGATGAGGAAGAGAAGATCGACGCGTTTGTGAAAGGGTTACCGGAGAGAATCCAAGAAGATATAAGTTCACACGAGCCTGCCTCCATACAAAAGACATGTAGAATGGCTCACAAACTAGTGAACCAGATTGAGGGAAGAATTAAAGAACAGGCGGCTGAAGAGGCCAACGTGAAGCTAGTCAAAAGAAAGTGGGAGGAAAACGGTGATAAAAGTCACCAAAACAACAACAACAACTATCCCAACAATCGCAACATCAATCGCAACTACAACAAACGGCAAAACAACAACAACAACAACAACTACAACAATCATCCCAACAACAATAACAACCACAACAACAACAACAATCAGAAGCAGCTATGCCAAAGGTGTGAAAAGTATCACTCGGGGTTCTGCACCAAATTTTGCAACAAGTGTAAAAGAAATGGTCATAGCGCGGCGAAGTGTGAGGTTTACGGACCAGGGGTTAATAGAATGAAAGGAACAAATGGTATCAGAACGAGTAATGGTGGAGCAAGTAGTGTCGGAGCAAGTTATGCTAATGTAGTTTGTTATAAATGTGAAAAATCGGGCCACATTATTAGGAATTGCCCGAACCAAGAGAACACGAATGGACAAGGCGGCGGAAGAGTTTTCAATATTAATGCGGCAGAGGCACAGGAAGACCCGGAGCTTGTTACGGGTACGTTTCTTATTGACAATAAATCTTCTTACGTTTTATTTGATTTGGGTGCGGATAGAAGCTATATGAGTAGAGATTTTTGTGCTAAATTAAGTTGTCCATTGACGCCGTTGAATAGTAAATTTTTACTCGAATTAGCAAACGGTAAATTAATTTCAGCAGATAATATATGTCGGGAGAGAGAAATTAAACTGGGGGATGAAACGTTTAAAATTGATTTAATACCAGTCGAGTTAGGGAGTTTTGATGTAATAATTGGCATGGACTGGTTGAAAAAGGTGAGCAGAGGTCGTTTGTTACAAAAATGCGATTCGCATTATGCATGAAAAAGGAAAACCTTTAATGGTGTACGGAGAAAAGAACAACGCGAAATTAAATCTTATTAGTAGTTTGAAGGCGCAAAAACTAATAAGAAAAGGTTGTTACGTCATTCTAGCACACATCGAGGAAGTTAAACCCGAAGAAAAGAACATCAGTGATGTTCCCGTCGCAAAAGAATTTCCCGATGTATTTCCGAAAGAATTACCGGGATTACCCCCACATCGATCCGTTGAATTTCAAATAGACCTTGTACCGGGAGCTGCACCAATAGCTCATGCTCCACACAGACTCGCACCCAGCGAAATGAAGGAACTTCAGAGCCAATTACAAGAACTTTTAGAGCGTGGTTTCATTCGACCAAGCACATCACCGTGGGGAGCTCCTGTTTTGTTTGTCAAGAAGAAGGATGGTACATTTAGGTTGTGTATTGACTACAGAGAGTTGAATAAACTTACCATCAAAAACCGTTATCCACTGCATAGAATTGACGACTTATTTGATCAACTACAAGGCTCGTCGATTTATTCAAAAATTGATTTACGTTTTGGATATCATCAAATGCGAGTAAAGGAGGATGATATTCCAAAAACTGCTTTTAGGACGCGTTATGGTCATTACGAGTTTATGGTTATGCCGTTTGGATTGACTAACACACCAGCTATGTTCATGGACCTTATGAACTGAGTGTGTGGGCCATATCTTGACAAGTTTGTCATTGTTTTCATCGATGACATACTTATTTACTCAAAGAATGATCAAGAGCACGAAGAACATTTGAAAAAAGTGCTAGAAGTATTGAGGAAAGAAAAACTGTACGCTAAATTTTCAAAGTGTGCATTTTGGTTGGAAGAAGTTCAATTCCTCGGTCACATAGTGAACAAAGAAGGAATCCAGGTGGACCCGGCAAAGATCGAAACCGTTGAAAAGTGGAAAACCCCAAAAACTCCGAAGCATATACGTCAATTTTTAGGATTGGCTGGTTACTACAGAAGATTCATCCAAGATTTCTCCAAAATAGCAAAACTCTTGACTGCATTAACGCATAAAGGGAAGAAATTTGAATGGAAGGATGAACAAGAGAAGGCGTTTCAGTTATTGAAGAAAAAGCTAACTACGACACCTATATTGTCATTGCCTGAAGGGAATGATGATTTTGTGATTTATTGTGCCGCATCAAAGCAAGGTCTCGGTTTTGTATTAATGCAATGAACGAAGGTGATTGCTTATGCATCTAGACAATTGAAGATTCACGAGCAAAATTATACAACTCACGATTTGGAATTGGGTGCTGTTGTTTTTGCATTAAAGACTTGGAGGCATTATTTATATGGGGTCAAAAGTATTATATATACCGACCACAAAAGTCTCCAACATATATTTAATCAGAAGCAACTGAATATGAGACAACGCAGGTGGATTGAACTGTTGAATGATTATGATTTTGAGATTCGATACCACCCGGGGAAGGCGAATGTGGTAGCCGACGCTTTAAGTAGAAAGGACAGAGAACCTATACGGGTAAAAGCTATGAATATAATTATTCGTACTAACCTTACTACTCAAATAAAGGAGGCGCAATAGGGGGTTGTAAAAGAAGGAAAGTTGAAGAATGAGATACCCAAAGGATCAGAGAAACATCTTAATATTCGGGAAGACGGAACCCGATATAGGGCTGATAGAATTTGGGTACCAAGTTTTGGAGATGTGAGAGAAATGGTACTTAGAGAAGCTCATAAAACCAGATACTCAATACATCCTGGAAACGTTTCTTATCATTCACAGACGTTGCAAGGTTCAAGGTTCTGGTACCCGTCTCTATTATCTCTGATAGGGATGGTAGATTTGTTTCAAGGTTCTGGCAGACGTTGAAACAAGCATTGGGGACTCGTCTAGACATGAGTACTACCTATCATTCACAAACTGATGGGCAGAGTGAAAGGACGATACAAACGCTTGAAGACATGCTACGAGCATGTGTTATTGATTTCGGAAACAGTTGGGATCGACACCTACCGTTAGCAGAATTTTCCTACAGCAACAGCTACCATTCAAGCATTGAGATGGTGCCGTTTGAAGCACTTTATGGTAGAAAGTGCAGATCTCTGATTTATTGGAGTGAAGTGGGGGATAGACAGATTACGGGTCCGGAGATAATACAAGAAACTACCGAGAAGATCATCCAAATTCAACAATGGTTGAAAACCGCCCAAAGTCGACAAAAGAGCTACGCTGACATTAAAAGAAAAGATATAGAATTTGAAATTGGAGAGATGGTCATGCTTAAAGTTGCACCTTGGAAAGGCGTTGTTCGATTTGGTAAACGAGGGAAATTAAATCCAAGGTATATTGGACCATTCAAGATTATTGATCGTGTCGGACCAGTAGCTTACCGACTTGAGTTACCTCAATAACTCGTGGCTGTACATAACACTTTCCACATCTCGAATTTGAAGAAATGTTTTGCTAAAGAAGATCTTACTATTCCGTTAGATGAAATCCAAATCAACGAAAAACTTCAATTCATCGAAGAACCCGTCGAAATAATGGATCGTGAGGTTAAAAGACTTAAGCAAAACAAGATACCAATTGTTAAGGTTCGATGGAATGCTCGTAGAGGACCCGAGTTCACCTGGGAATGAGAAGATCAGATGAAGAAGAAATACCCGCACTTATTTCCAGAAGATACGTCAACACCTCCAACTGCTTAAAATTTCGGGACGAAATTTATTTAACGGGTAGGTACTGTAGTGACCCGAACTTTTCCATGTTAATATATATTAAATGAAATTGATATTTACATGATTAATTGTTTCTAACATGTTAAGCAATCAAACTTGTTATAACTTGATTAATTGAAATAAGTTTCATATAGACAATTGACCACCCATGTTGACCAGCGATTCACGAACGTTAAAACTTGTAAAAACTATATGATGATATATATATGGAGATATATATAGTTAGCATGATATTATGATAAGTAAGTATCTCATTAGGTATTTTAATAATGAGTTATATACATAAAAATGAGACTATTGAATTAAGAAACTCGAAAACGATATATATAACGATTATCGTTATAACAACATCTTATTAAATACATATGAATCATATTAAGATATTGTTACACTATATTTAAACATGATAAATGATAAGTAAACATATCATTAAGTGTATTAACAATGAACTACATATGTAAAACAAGACTACTAACTTAAGGATTTTGAAACGAGACATATATGTAACGATTATCGTTGTAACGACATTTAATTGTATATATATCATATTAAGATATATTAATACATCATAATATCATGATAATATAATAATTTAACATCTCATTAGATATAATAAACAATGGGTTAACAACATTTAACAAGATCGTTAACTTAAAGGTTTCAAAACAACACTTACATGTAACGACTAACGATGACTTAACGTCTCAGTTAAAATGTATATACATGTAGTGTTTTAATATGTATTCATACACTTATGAAAGACTTCAAGACACTTATCAAAGTACTTCTACTTAACAAAAATGCTTACAATTACATCCTCGTTCTTTTTCATCAACAATTCTACTCATATGCACCCATATTCGTACTCGTACAATACCCAGCTTCTAAATGTATTTACTATTGGTATATACACTCTAATGATCAACTCTTAGCAGCCCTTGTGAGTCACCTAACACATGTGGGAACCATCATTTAACATCTAGCATGACTTATGAGCAAGGAAACAAAAACAAGAACTCCTTTTAACCCCACTCACCTTCACCACTCACCACCTACTCCATTTCACTTCCAATTTTCTTCCCAATTCTCTCTCAAAACACACATACACTCTTCCATGAATGTCTAAGTTACTATTTTTCAAGCAAAAATCATCAAATACAAGCTTTGGTTATTACCTATAATCATCATAAAAACAATTACTCAAGAACACATCAAGAACACTTCCAAGTTTACAAGTTTACTTCTAAGTTTCCTAATCCATTCCAAACAATCATCTAAGATCAAGAAACCTTTGTTATTTAAAGTAGGTTATCTTTCTAAATCAAGGTAATATTCATAGTCAAGCTTTGACTCGATTTCTATAACTATAACTATCTTAATTCGAGTAATAATCTTACTTGAACTTGTTTTTGTGTCATGATTCTATTTCAAGAACTTCCAAGCCATCAAAGATCCTTTGAAGCTCAAGTTATTTTTTCATCATTTCCAGTAGGTTTACCTACTAAACTTGAGGTAGTAATGATGTTCGTAACATCAGTCGATTCATATATGTATAACTATCATATTCGAAGATTTGAACATGTAATCACTAGAACATAGTTTAGTTAATTCTAAACTTGTTCGCAAACAAAAGTTAATCCTTCTAACTTGACTTTTAAAATAAACTAAATACATGTTCTATATCTATAAGATATGCTAACTTAATGATATAAAACCTAAAAACACGAAAAACACCGTAAAACTGGATATACGCCGTCGTAGTAACACCGCAGGCTGTTTTGGGTTAGTTAATTAAAAACTATAATAAACTTTTATTTGAAAGTTGTTCTTCTGGGAAAATGATTTTTCTTATGAACATGAAACTATATCCAAAAATAATGGTTAAACTCAAAGTGGAAGTATGTTTTCCAAAATGGTCATCTAGACGTCGTTCTTTCGACTGAAATGACTACCTTTACAAAAACGACTTGTAACCTGTATTTATGACTATAAACTTATACTTTTTCTATTTAGATTCATAAACTTAAGTTCAATATGAAACCATAGCAACTTGAATCACTCAAAACGGATTTAAAACGAAGAAGTTATGGGTAAAATTGGTAACAAATCTATATTAATCATATCCTAGCTAACTCATATTGTATTATACATGTATTCTAATATATTATATAATCTTGGGATACCATAGACACTCTATATGCAGTAATGTTGGAGTTAGCTATACAGGGTTGAGGTTGATTCCAAAAATATATATACTTTGAGTTGTGATTCAAGATAATATATATCGATTTGTTTCTGTACATCTAACTGTGGACAACTAGTTATAGGTTACTAACCAGGACAGCTGACTTAATACACTCAAATCTTTAAAACATAATAAAAATGGTTGTAATTATATTTTGATCATACTTTGATATATATGTACATATTTATTATAGGTTCGTGAATCAACCAGTGGCCAAGTCTTACTTCCCGACGAAGTAAAAATATGTGAAAGTGAGTTATAGTCCTACTTTTAAAATCTAATATTTTTGGGATGAGAATACATGCAGGTTTTATAAATGATTTATAAAATAGACACAAGTACGTGAAACTACATTCTATGGTTGAATTATCGAAATCGAATATGCCCCTTTTTATTAAGTCTGGTAATCTAAGAATTAGGGAACAGACACCCTAATTGACGCGAATCTTAAAGATAGATCTATTGGGCCTAACAAACCCCATCCAAAGTACCGGATGCTTTAGTACTTCGAAATTTATATCATATCCGAAGGGTGTCCCGGAATGATGGGGATATTCTTATATATGCATCTTGTTAATGTCGGTTACCAGGTGTTCACCATATGAATGATTTTCATCTCTATGTATGGGATGTGTATTGAAATATGAAATCTTGTGGTCTATTATTATGATTTGATATATATAGGTTAAACCTACAACTCACCAACATTTTTGTTGACGTTTAAAGCATGTTTATTCTCAGGTGAATACTAAGAGCTTCCGCTGTTGCATACTAAAATAAGGACACGATTTGGAGTCCATGTTTGTATGATATTGTGTAAAAACTACATTCAAGAAACCTATGTCGATGTAATATATTTCTATTGTAAACCATTATGTAATGTCGTGTGTAAACAGTATATTTTAGATTATCATTATTTGATAATCTACGTAATATTTTTAAAACCTTTATTGATAAAATAAAGGTTATGGTTGTTTTAAAAATGAATGCAGTCTTTGAAAAACGTCTCATATAGAGGTCAAAACCTCGCAACGAAATCAATTAATATGGAACATTTATAATCAATATGAACGGGACATTTCAGTTGGTATCAGAGCGTTGGTCTTAGAGAACCATAAAATTGCATTAGTGTGTCTTACCGAGTTTGTTAGGATGCATTAGTTAGTCTGGACTTCGACCGTGTTTTCTTCAAAAACGATTGCTTAACATTTTTTTGTTGGAAATTATATATTATTAACATGTAAATATTATGTGATATATTAATCTCTTAACGTGTTTGATATTGTGTGATAGATGTCTACCTCTAGTACAAATCCCATTGATTCACCTAATAATAATGAAGAGTCGAATATATTTTGAGAAGATTCACAAATTCCCGAAGAGGAACCGGAAGAAGAAGAACGGGAAGAGGAGGAATCGGAAGAAGATGAACCAGAAGAGGAGGAATCGGAAGAGGAGGAACCAGAAGAAGAGGTTCTGGAGGAAGAAATATTGATACCTATAGTAAATCGATTAAATAAAAGAAAATCCTCAACCAACGGACCAAAGTTAATAATGGTCAATGGTGTTTCCGCCAAGGAAACAAAATATTGGGAAGATTACCAATTTTTCGATGAATCGGATCCCGATGAGGATTCCGATGATATTATAGAAATTACCTCGACCCAATTTAATAAAGTGAAAGAAAATAATAAGGGAAAAGTTATAAAAATAGAGAAACCCGATTCCAACCCCGATGAACTTTATATGTATCGACAACATCCGTATTTCCTAAAATGTGACAATGACCCGGGAACCTCTAAACCACCAGGTTTTTCTAAACCAATGTGGAAAACGATGACTCGTATTAGAGGAACACCATATATTCCTAGAAAATTAGGAAAACGAACCAAGTCAGAAGAAGAAGAAACCAGTGATTCAGATTAGAGGGTTGTAATCATGTTGTGTATTATATATATTGTAGTGTGCTTGTGCTTTTATGTTCTATGTAAAAATTGCTTGTATTGTTTGTTAATTATCTTTTACGAATCTAATCCTTATCTATTTTACAGTATAAAAACAAAATGGACGTTAAGGGTAGACAACCGAATATTTTAGAAGACTTACCAGAGGATATGATTGAGGAAATCTTGTCTAGAGTCGGTCAGAATTCATCAGCATATTTAGTTATGGCAAAATTAACTTGTCAAACATTTGACAGACTTTTCAGAAATGCCTTAATTTATAAAAGGCTTTCCTTTGATAGGTGGGGTATATCACATTGGGAAGACCGTAAGTTACGCCGTGTTTTCTTTAAAGCGTTAAATGCGGGGAACCCAAATGCAATTTTACGCTACGGGTTAAGAACCTATTTTGACTCAACATATCCCAACATAGGATTTTCGTGAATTAGAAAGAGCTTCTAACATGCAACATAAAGAAGCATGTTATGCTTACGGGTTAGTGATGTTCGCTTCTTACCAAAGTGAGAAAAAGAACATCAGATTGCAAATTTTAAATAAAACCTTCCCACAAGTGACGGATTCAGTAGTTGGGGTGAGAAACAAGGTTTTTAGATTATTACGAGGTTGTTGAACATTACGAAACCCTCGTCCTTTTGACGACATTACAACATGCTGCCTAGCTAATGGTCATAACGGTTATTTTCCAAATGACCAAGGATGGGAAGTCGTCTTAGTAAAACCAGAATGCATGACTTGTTTCTGGACTTACGAATTACGTGTCTTTATTTCCTTTGCTGAACAACTTGCGTATTAACTAGATTTATCTTCAAAACTGTCCTGTATCATAGTGTACTATATTTCATGTTATATGTAATATAGCAAAGTTGTAAGTTTGAAGAATATTTGTATGTGATATATTATTATAATCAGTTTTTCATATGGAATTGTAGTAGTTGAATTGTATATTAGCTACTAAGTATGAACTTAACGGGTAGGTAGTGCCCGAATTTAAACTTATAAAACGCTAATATGAAGAAAAAGCTTTTATAAATGAGTTCATATTATGCTACGAAATACTATTGACTACTCTTAATATTCTGTATGATTAACTCGATTCAATTGGCTATTTTGAAGGAAATGGCACCGACTACTCGACAGACCATGAATATGAGCGAAGAGGAATTTCGTACCTTTCTTGCTGCAAACATAGCCGCAGTACAGGCTGCGCTTCATACCAACAATAACTCTGAATCTAGCAATGCAGCTAACGGCGCAAGAAATCATGTAGGATGTTCCTATAAAGAATTCACTGCCTGCAAACCTTTAGAATTTGATGGAACCGAAGGGCCAATTGGATTGAAACGGTGGACCGAGAAAGTCAAATCGGTGTTTGCCATAAGTAAGTGTACTGAAGAGGACAAAGTTAAGTACGCTACGCATACCTTCACATGTACTGCGTTAACATGGTGGAACACCTATCTTGAACAGGTAGGACACAATGCTGCTTACGCACTACCGTGGTCGGCATTCAAGCACTTGATGAACGAGAAGTACCATCCCAGAACCGAGGTCAATAAGCTCAAGTCAGAACTTAGAGGGTTACGAACACAGGGATTCGATATTACTTCGTACGAAAGACGATTCACAGAATTGTGCCTATTGTGTCCGAGAGCGTTCGAAGATGAGGAAGAGAAGATCAACGCGTTTGTGAAAGGGTTACCGGAGAGAATCCAAGAAGATATAAGTTCACACGAGCCTGCCTCCATACAAAAGGCATGTAGAATGGCTCACAAACTAGTGAACCAGATTGAGGGAAGAATTAAAGAACAGGCGGCCGAAGAGGCCAACGTGAAGCTAGTCAAAAGAAAGTGGGAGGAAAACGGTGATAAGAGTCACCAATACAACAACAACAATCCCAACAATCGCAACATCAATCGCAACTACAACAAACAGCACAACAACAACAACAACAACAACAACAACAACAACAACAACAACAACAACAACAACAACAACAACAACAACAACAACAACAACTATAACAATCAACCCAACAACAACAACAACAACAACAACAATCAGAAGCAGCTATGCCAAAGGTGTGAAAAGTATCACTCGGGGTTCTGCACCAAATTTTGTAACAAGTGTAAAAGAAATGGTCATAGCGCGGGGAAGTGTGAGGTCTACGGACCTTGGGTTAACAGAACAAAAGGAACAAATGGTGTCGGAACGAGTAATGGCGGAGCAAGTAGTATCGGAGAAAGTTATGTCAATGTAGTTTGTTATAAATGTGGAAAACCGGGCCACATTATTAGAAATTGCCCGAACCAGGAGAACACGAATGGACAAGGCCGCGGAAGAGTTTTCAATATTAATGTGGCAGAGGCACAGGAAGACCCGGAGCTTGTTACGGGTACGTTTCTTATTGACAATAAATCTACTTACGTTTTATTTGATTCGGGTGCGGATAGAAGCTATATGAGTAGAGATTTTTGTGCTAAATTAAGTTGTCCATTGACGCCGTTGGATAGTAAATTTTTACTCGAATTAGCAAACGATAAATTAATTTCAGCAGATAATATATGCCGAAATCGAGAAATTAAACTGGGTAGCGAAATATTTAAGATTGATTTGATACCAGTAGAGTTAGGGAGTTTTGATGTAATAGTTGGCATGGACTGGCTGAAGAAGATGAAAGCAGAGATCGCATGTTACAAAAATGCAATTCGCATTGTACGAGAAGAAGGAGAACCCTTAATGGTGTATGGAGAAAAGGGCAACACGAAGCTACATCTTATTAGTAATTTGAAGGCACAAAAACTAATAAGAAAAGGTTGCTATGCTGTTCTAGCATACGCTGAGAAAGTACAAACTGAAGAAAAGAGCATCAATGATGTTCCCGTTGCAAAAGAATTTCCCGATGTATTTCCAAAAGAATTATCGGGACTACCTCCACATCGATCTGTTGAATTTCAAATAGATCTTGTACCAGAAGCTGCACCAATAGCTCGTGCTCCTTACAGACTCACACCCAATGAGATGAAAGAACTGCAAAGCCAACTACAAGAACTATTAGAACGTGGTTTCATTTGACCAAGCACATCACCATGGGGAGCTCCTGTTTTGTTTGTCAAGAAGAAGGATGGTACATTTAGGTTGTGTATTGACTACAGAGAGTTGAATAAACTTACCATCAAAAACCGTTATCCACTGTCGAGAATTGACGACTTATTTGATCAACTACAAGGCTCGTCGGTTTATTCAAAAATCGATTTACGTTCTGGATATCATCAAATGCGAGTAAAGGAGGATGATATTCCAAAAACTACTTTTAGGACGCGTTATGGTCATTACGAGTTTATGGATATGCCTTTTAGATTGACTAACGCACCAGCTGTGTTCATGGACCTTATGAACCGAGTATGTGGGCCATATCTTGACAAGTTTGTCATTGTTTTCATCGATGACATACTTATTTACTCAAAGAATGATCAAGAGCACAAAGAACATTTGAGAAAAGTGCTAGAAGTATTGAGGAAAGAAAAACTGTACGCTAAGTTTTCAAAGTGTGCATTTTGGTTGGAAGAAGTTCAATTCCTCGATCACATAGTGAACAAAGAAGGTATCCAGGTGGACCCGGCAAAGATCAAAACCGTTGAAAAGTGGGAAACCCTAAAAACTCCGAAGCATGTACGTCAATTTTTAGGATTGGCTGGTTACTACAGAAGATTCATCCAAGATTTCTCCAAAATAGCAAAACCCTTGACTGCATTAACGCATAAAGGGAAGAAATTTGAATGGAAGGATGAACAAGAGAAGGCGTTTCAGTTATTGAAGAAAAAGCTAACTACAGCACCTATATTGTCATTGCCTGAAAATGATGATTTTGTGATTTATTGTGATGCATCAAAGCAAGGTCTTGGTTGTGTATTAATGCAACGAACGAAGGTGATTGCTTATGCGTGTAGACAATTGAAGATTCACGAGCAAAATTATACGAAGCATTAAAGACTTGGAGGCACTACTTATATTGAAATGTCCCGTTCTTATTGATTAAAAATGTTCCATATTAATTGATTTCGTTGCGAGGTTTTGACCTCTATATGAGACATTTTTCAAAGACTGCATTCATTTTTAAAACAAACCATAACCTTTATTTCATAGATAAAGATTTTAAAAAGCTTTACGTAGATTATCAAATAATGATAATCTAAAATATCCTGTTTACACGCGACCATTACATAATGGTTTACAATACAAATATGTTACAACAAAATAAGTTTCTTGAATGCAGTTTTTACACAATATCATACAAGCATGGACTCCAAATCTCGTCCTTATTTAAGTATGCGACAGCGGAAGCTCTTAATAATCACCTGAGAATAAACATGCTTAAAACGTCAACAAAAATGTTGGTGAGTTATAGGTTTAACCTATATATATCAAATCATAATAATAGACCACAAGATTTCATATTTCAATACACATCCCATACATAGAGATAAAAATCATTCATATGGTGAACACCTGGTAACTGACATTAACAAGATGCATATATAAGAATATCCCCATCATTCCGGGACACCCTTCGGATATGATATAAATTTCGAAGTACTAAAGCATCCGGTACTTTGGATGGGGTTTGTTAGGCCCAATAGATCTATCTTTAGGATTCGCGTCAATTAGGGTGTCTGTTCCCTAATTCTTAGATTACCAGACTTAATAAAAAGGGGCATATTCGATTTCGATAATTCAACCATAGAATGTAGTTTCACGTACTTGTGTCTATTTTGTAAATCATTTATAAAACCTGCATGTATTCTCATCCCAAAAATATTAGATTTTAAAAGTGGGACTATAACTCACTTTCACAGATTTTTACTTCGTCGGGAAGTAAGACTTGGCCACTGGTTGATTCACGAACCTATAACAATATATACATATATATCAAAGTATGTTCAAAATATATTTGCAACACTTTTAATATATTTTGGTGTTTTAAGTTTATTAAGTCAGCTGTCCTCGTTAGTAACCTACAACTAGTTGTCCACAGTTAGATGTACAGAAATAAATCGATAAATATTATCTTGAATCAATCCACGACCCAGTGTATACGTATCTCAGTATTGATCACAACTCAAACTATATATATTTTGGAATCAACCTCAACCCTGTATAGCTAACTCCAACATTCACATATAGAGTGTCTATGGTTGTTCCGAAATATATATAGATGTGTCGACATGATAGGTCGAAACATTGTATACGTGTCTATGGTATCTCAAGATTACATAATATACAATACAAGTTGATTAAGTTATGGTTGGAATAGATTTGTTACCAATTTTCACGTAGCTAAAATGAGAAAAATTATCCAATCTTGTTTTACCCATAACTTCTTCATTTTAAATCCGTTTTGAGTGAATCAAATTGCTATGGTTTCATATTGAACTCTATTTTATGAATCTAAACAGAAAAAGTATAGGTTTATAGTCAGAAAAATAAGTTACAAGTCATTTTTGTAAAGGTAGTCATTTCAGTCGAAAGAACGACGTCTAGATGACCATTTTAGAAAACATACTTTCACTTTGAGTTTAACCATAATTTTTGGATATAGTTTCATGTTCATAATAAAAATCATTTTCTCAGAATAACAACTTTTAAATCAAAGTTTATCATAGTTTTTAATTAACTAACCCAAAACAGCCCGCGGTGTTACTACGACGGCGTAAATCCGGTTTTACGGTATTTTTCGTGTTTCCAGGTTTTAAATCATTAAGTTAGCATATCATATAGATATAGAACATGTGTTTAGTTGATTTTAAAAGTCAAGTTAGAAGGATTAACTTTTGTTTGCGAACAAGTTTAGAATTAACTAAACTATGTTCTAGTGATTACAAGTTTAAACCTTCGAATAAGATAGCTTTATATGTATGAATCGAATGATGTTATGAACATCATTACTACCTTAAGTTCCTTGGATAAACCTACTGGAAAAGAGAAAAATGGATCTAGCTTCAATGGATCCTTGGATGGCTCGAAGTTCTTGAAGCAGAATCATGACACGAAAACAAGTTCAAGTAAGATCATCACTTGAAATAAGATTGTTATAGTTATAGAAATTGAACCAAAGTTTGAATATTATTATTACCTTGTATTACAATGACAACCTACTGTAAGAAACAAAGATTTCTTGAGGTTGGATGATCACCTTACAAGATTGGAAGTGAGCTAGCAAACTTGAAAGTATTCTTGATTTTATGAAACTAGAACTTTTGGAATTTATGAAGAACACTTAGAACTTGAAGATAGAACTTGAGAGAGATCAATTAGATGAAGAAAATTGAAGAATGAAAGTGTTTGTAGGTGTTTTTGGTCGTTGGTGTATGGATTAGATATAAAGGATATGTAATTTTGTTTTCATGTAAATAAGTCATGAATGATTACTCATATTTTTGTAATTTTATGAGATATTTCTTGCTAGTTGCCAAATGATGGTTCCCACATGTGTTAGGTAACTCACATGGGCTGCTAAGAGCTGATCATTGGAGTGTATATACCAATAGTACATACATCTAAAAGCTGTGTATTGTACGAGTACGAATACGGGTGCATACGAGTAGAATTGTTGATGAAACTGAACGAGGATGTAATTGTAATCATTTTTGTTAAGTAGAAGTATTTTGATAAGTGTATTGAAGTCTTTCAAAAGTGTATAAATACATATTAAAACACTACATGTATATACATTTTAACTGAGTCGTTAAGTCATCGTTAGTCGTTACATGTAAGTGTTGTTTTGAAACCTTTAGGTTAACGATCTTGTTAAATGTTGTTAACCCAATGTTTATAATATCAAATGAGATTTTAAATTATTATATTATCATGTATGAATATCTCTTAATATGATATATATACATTAAATGTTTTTACAACGATAATCGTTACATATATGTCTCGTTTAAAAATCTTTAAGTTAGTAGTCTTGTTTTTACATATGTAGTTCATTGTTAATATACTTAATGATATGTTTACTTATCATAGTATCATGTTAACTATATATATATCCATATATATGTCATCATATAGTTTTACAAGTTTTAACGTTCGTGAATCACCGGTCAACTTGGGTGGTCAATTGTCTATATAAAACATATTTCAATTAATCAAATCTTAATAAGTTTGATTGCTTAACATGTTGGAAACATTTAATCATGTAAATATCAATCTCAATTAATATATATAAACATGGAAAAGTTCGGGTCACTACAGTACCTACCCGTTAAATAAATTTCGTCCCGAAATTTTAAGCAGTTGGAGGTGTTGACGTATCTTCCGGAAATAAATGCGGGTATTTCTTCTTCATCTGATCTTCACGCTCCCAGGTGAACTCGGGTCCTCTACGAGCATTCCATCGAACCTTAACAATTGGTATCTTGTTTTGCTTAAGTCTTTTAACCTCACGATCCATTATTTCGACGGGTTCTTCGATGAATCGGAGTTTTTCGTTGATTTGGATTTCATCTAACGGAATAGTGAGATCTTATTTAGCAAAACATTTCTTCAAATTCGAGACGTGGAAAGTGTTATGTACAGCCGCAAGTTGTTGAGGTAACTCAAGTCGGTAAGCTACTGGTCCGACACGATCAATAATCTTGAATGGTCCAATATACCTTGGATTTAATTTCCCTCGTTTACCAAATCGAACAACGCCTTTCCAAGGTGCAACTTTAAGCATGACCATCTCTCCAATTTCAAATTCTATATCTTTTCTTTTAATGTCAGCGTAGCTCTTTTGTCGACTTTGGGCGGTTTTCAACCGTTGTTGAATTTGGATGATCTTCTCGGTAGTTTCTTGTATAATCTCCGGACCCGTAATCTGTCTATCCCCCACTTCACTCCAACAAATTGGAGACCTGCACTTTCTACCATAAAGTGCTTCAAACGGCGCCATCTCAATGCTTGAATGGTAGCTGTTGTTGTAGGAAAATTCTGCTAACGGTAGATGTCGATCCCAACTGTTTCCGAAATCAATAACACATGCTCGTAGCATGTCTTCAAGCGTTTGTATCGTCCTTTCGCTCTGCCCATCAGTTTGTGGATGATAGGCAGTACTCATGTCTAGACGAGTTCCTAATGCTTGCTGTAATGTCTGCCATAATCTTGAAATAAATCTACCATCCCTATCATAGATAATAGAGATTGGTATTCCATGTCTGGAGATGACTTCCTTCAAATACAGTCGTGCTAACTTCTCCATCTTGTCATCTTCTCTTATTGGCAGGAAGTGTGCTGATTTGGTGAGACGATCAACTATTACCCAAATAGTATCAAAACCACTTGCAGTCCTTGGCAATTTAGTGATGAAATCCATGGTAATGTTTTCCCATTTCCATTCTGGGATTTCAGGTTGTTGAAGTAGACCTGATGGTTTCTGATGCTCAGCTTTTACCTTAGAACAAGTCAAACATTCTCCTACGTATTTAGCAACATCGGCTTTCATACCCGACCACCAAAAATGTTTCTTGAGATCCTTGTACATCTTCCCCGTTCCAGGATGTATTGAGTATCTGGTTTTATGAGCTTCTCTAAGTACCATTTCTCTCATATCTCCAAATTTTGGTACCCAAATCCTTTCAGCCCTATACCGGGTTCCGTCTTCCTGAATATTAAGATGCTTCTCCGATCCTTTGGGTATTTCATCCTTTAAATTTCCCTCTTTTAAAACTCCTTGTTGCGCCTCCTTTATTTGAGTAGTAAGGTTATTATGAATCATTATATTCATAGATTTTACTCGAATGGGTTCTCTGTCCTTCCTGCTCAAGGCATCGGCTACCACATTTGCCTTCCCCGGGTGGTAACGAATCTCAAAGTCGTAATCATTCAACAATTCAATCCACCTACGCTGCCTCATATTCAGTTGTTTCTGATTAAATATGTGTTGAAGACTTTTATGGTCGGTATATATAATACTTTTGACCCCATATAAGTAGTGCCTCCAAGTCTTTAATGCAAAAACAACCGCGCCTAATTCCAAATCATGCGTCGTATAATTTTGTTCGTGAATCTTCAATTGTCTAGACGCATAAGCAATCACCTTCGTTCGTTGCATTAATACACAACCGAGACCTTGCTTTGATGCGTCACAATAAATCACAAAATCATCATTCCCTTCAGGCAATGACAATATAGGTGCCGTAGTTAGCTTTTTCTTCAATAACTAAAACGCTTTCTCTTGTTCATCATTCCATTCAAATTTCTTCCCTTTATGCGTTAATGCAGTCAAGGGTTTTGCTATTCTGGAAAAGTCTTGGATGAACCTTCTGTAGTAACCAGCTAGTCCTAAAAACTGGCGTATGTGTTTCGAAGTTTTCGGGGTTTCCCACTTTTCAACAGTTTCTATCTTTGCCGGATCCACCTTAATACCTTCTTTGTTCACTATGTGACCGAGGAATTGAACTTCTTCCAACCAAAATGCACACTTTGAAAACTTAGCGTACAATTCTTCCTTCCTCAATACTTCTAACACCTTTCTCAAATGTTCACCGTGTTCTTGGTCATTCTTTGAGTAAATAAGTATGTCATCAATGAAAACAATGACAAACTTGTCAAGGTATGGTCCACACACTCGGTTCATAAGGTCCATGAACACAGCTGGTGCATTAGTTAAACCAAACGGCATGACCATAAACTCGTAATGACCGTAACGTGTTCTGAAAGCAGTCTTTGGAATATCATCTTCTTTCACCCGCATTTGATGATACCCGGAACGTAAGTCAATCTTTGAATAAACAGACGAGCCTTGTAGTTGATCAAATAAGTCATCGATTCTCGGTAGTGGGTAGCGGTTCTTGATGGTAAGTTTGTTCAACTCTCGGTAGTCGATACACAACCTGAATGTACCATCTTTCTTCTTGACAAACAAAACAGGAGCTCCCCACGGTGATGTGCTTGGTCGAATGAAACCACGCTCTAAAAGTTCTTGTAATTGGCTTTGCAGTTCTTTCATCTCGCTGGGTGCGAGTCTGTAAGGAGCACGAGCTATTGGTGCAGCTCCTGGTACAAGATCTATTTGAAATTCAACGGATCGATGTGGGGGTAATCCCGATAATTCTTTCGGAAATACATCGGGAAATTCTTTTGCAATGGGAACATCATTGATGCTCTTTTCTTCAGTTTGTACTTTCTCGACGTGTGCTAGAACAGCATAGCAACCTTTTCTTATTAGTTTTTGTGCCTTTAAATTACTAATAAGATGTAGCTTCGTGTTGCCCTTTTCTCCGTACACCATTAAGGGTTTTCCTTTTTCTCGTATAATGCGAATTGCATTTTTGTAACAGACGATCTCTGCTTTCACTTCTTTCAACCAGTCCATACCGATTATCATATCAAAACTCCCTAACTCTACTGGTATCAAATCAATCTTAAATGTTTCGCTAACCAGTTTAATTTCTCGATTCCGACATATATTATCTGCTGAAATTAATTTACCATTTGCTAATTCGAGTAAAAATTTACTATCCAAAGGCGTCAATGGACAACTTAATTTAGCACAAAAATCTCTACTCATATAGCTTCTATCCGCACCCGAATCAAATAAAACGTAAGCAGATTTATTTTCAATAAGAAACGTACCCGTAACAAGCTCCGGGTCTTCCTGTGCCTTTGCCGCATTAATATTGAAAACTCTTCCGCGGCCTTGTCCATTCGTGTTCTCCTGGTTCGGGCAATTTCTAATAATGTGGCCCGGTTTTCCACATTTATAACAAACTACATTGGCATAACTTGCTCCGACACTACTTGCTCCGCCATTACTCGTTCCGACACCATTTGTTCCTTTCGTTCTATTAACCCCTGGTCCGTAGACCTCACACTTCGCCGCGCTATGACCATTTCTTTTACACTTGTTGCAAAATTTGGTGCAGAACCCCGAGTGATTCTTTTCACACCTTTGGCATAGCTGCTTCTGATTGTTGTTGTTGTTGCGGTTATTATTGTTGTTGGGATGATTGTTGTAGTTGTTGTTGTTGTTGTTGTTGTTGTTGTTGTTGTTGGGCCGTTTGTTGTAGTTGCGATTGATGTTGCGATTGTTGGGATAATTGTTGCGATTATTGTTGTAATTGCTGTTGTTGTTGTATTGGTGATTCTTATCACCGTTTTCCTCCCACTTTCTTTTGACTTGCTTCACATTGGCCTCTTCAGCAGTCTGTTCTTTAATTCTTTCTTCAATCTGGTTCACTAGTTTGTGAGCCATTCTACATGCCTGTTGTATGGAGGCGGGCTCGTGTGAACTTATATCTTCTTGGATTCTTTCCGGTAATCCTTTCACAAACGCGTCGATCTTCTCTTCCTCATCTTCGAATGCTCCCGGACACAATAGGCACAATTCTGTGAATCGTCTTTCGTACGTGGTAATATCTAATCCTTGGGTTCGTAACCCTCTAAGTTCTGTCTTGAGCTTATTGACCTCGGTTCTGGGACGGTACTTCTCGTTCATCAAGTGCTTGAATGCTGACCACGGTAGTGCGTACGCATCATCTTGTCCCACTTGCTCTAGATAGGTATTCCACCATGTTAACGCAGAACCTGTGAAGGTATGCGTAGCGTACTTCACTTTGTCCTCTTCAGTACACTTACTTATGGCAAACACCGATTCGACCTTCTCGGTCCATCGTTTCAATCCGATCGGTCCTTCGGTTCCATCAAATTCCAAAGGTTTGCAGGCAGTGAATTCTTTGTAGGTGCATCCTACACGATTTCCTGTACTGCCAGATCCAAGGTTATTGTTGGTATGTAGCGCAGCCTGTACTGCGGCTATGTTTGAAGCTAGAAAAGTACGGAATTCCTCTTCATTCATATTCACGGTGTGTCGAGTAGTCGGTGCCATTTCCTTCAAAATAGTCAAATGGAACAAGTTAATCATACAGAATATTAAGAGTAGTTAATAGTATTTCGTAGCATAATATGAACTCATTTATAAAAGCTTTTTCTTCATATTAGCATTTTATAAGTTTAAATTCGGGTAGTACCTACCCGTTAAGTTCATACTTAGTAGCTAATATACAATTCAACTACTACAATTCTATATGAAAAACTGATTATAATAATATTTCGCGTTCAAACTTTTACACAATATTTTACAAACTTACAATACCGCTTATTTTACATATAGCATGAAATATAGCACACAATAAATTTGATACAAGATGGTTGTGAAGATAATTCTAGCTAGTACACAAGTCGTTCAGCAAAGGCAATAAAGACACGTAATTCATACGTCCAGAAACAAGCCATGCATTCTGGTTTTACTAGGATTACTTCCCATCCTTGGTCTTGTGGAACATAACCGTTATGGCCGTTGATAAGATAGCGTGTTGTAACGTCGTCAAAGGGACGAGGGTTACGTAATGTCCAACAGTCCCGTAACAATCTAAAAACCTCATTTCTTACCCCAATTACCGACTCCGTCACTTGTGGAAACGTTTTGTTTAATAGTTGTAGCCCGATGTTCTTGTTCTCACTTTGGTGAGAAGCGAACATTACTAATCCGTAAGCATAACATGCTTCTTTATGTTGCATGTTAGCCGCTTTTTCTAAATCACGAAGTCCAATATTCGGATATATTGAGTCAAAATAATTTCTTAACCCGTTGCGTAAAATAGCATTTGGGTTCCCCGCAATATATGCGTCAAAGTAAACACATCGTAACTTATGGGTTTCCCAATGTGATATCCCCCATCTTTTAAACGAAAGTCTCTTATAAACCAAGACATTCTTGGAACGTTCTTCGAATATCTTACAATCTGATCTCGCCTTAAATAGTTGTGCCGAGGAATTCTGACCGACTCTAGACAAGATTTCATCAATCATGTCTCCGGGTAGGTCTCTTAAAATATTGGGTTGTCTATCCATTTTGTGTTTTTAAACTGTAAAATAGACAAGAGTTAGATTCATAAAAAAAATACTTATTAATACAAGCAATTTTTACATATATCATAAAGCATAAGCGCACTATATTACATATATTACACCACACGAATACAACTATCTTATTCCGACTCGCTCGTTTCTTCTTCTTCGGTTTTGGTTCGTTTTGCCAAGTTTCTAGGGATATATGATGTTCCCCTAATACGAGCCGTCGTGATCCACATTGGTTTAGAAAAACCTGGTGGTTTAGAGGTTCCCGGGTCATTGTTACAACTTAAGGACTTCGGGGGTTGACGATACATATAAAGTTCATCGGGGTTGGAATTAGATTTCTCTATTTTTATGCCCTTTCCCTTATTATTTTCTTTTGCCTTTTTAAATTCAGTTGGGGTAATTTCTATAACATCATCGGAATTCTCGTCGGAATCCGATTCATCGGAGAATTGGTAATCCTCCCAATATTTTGCTTCCTTGGCGGAAACACCATTGACCATAGTTAACCTTGGTCGGTTGGTTGAGGATTTTCTTTTACTTAACCGTTTTATTATTTCCCCCACCGGTTCTATTTCTTCATCCGGTTCCGATTCTTCTTCCGGTTCCGATTCTTCTTCCGGTTCCGACTCTTCTTCCGGTTCCTCTTCGGGAACTTGTGAATCAGTCCACGAATAATTCCAATTTACATTTGACTCTTCATTATTATTAGGTGAGTCAATGGGACTTGTTCTAGAGGTAGACATCTATCACATAATATCAAACGCGTTAAGAGATTAATATATCACATAATATTCACATGTTAAAAATATATAGTTTCCAACAAAATTTGTTAAGCAATCATTTTTCAAGTAAACACGGTCGAAGTCCAGACTCACTAATGCATCCTAACAAACTCGATAAGACACACTAATGCAAAATTCTGGTTCTCTAAGACCAACGCTCGGATACCAACTGAAATGTCCCGTTCTTATTGATTAAAAACGTTCCATATTAATTGATTTCGTTGCGAGGTTTTGACCTCTATATGAGACATTTTTCAAAGACTGCATTCATTTTTAAAACAAACCATAACCTTTATTTCATAGATAAAGATTTTAAAAAGCTTTACGTAGATTATCAAATAATGATAATCTAAAATATCCTGTTTACACGCGACCATTACATAATGGTTTACAATACAAATATGTTACAACAAAATAAGTTTCTTGAATGCAGTTTTTACACAATATCATACAAGCATGGACTCCAAATCTCGTCCTTATTTAAGTATGCGACAGCGGAAGCTCTTAATAATCACCTGAGAATAAACATGCTTAAAACGTCAACAAAAATGTTGGTGAGTTATAGGTTTAACCTATATATATCAAATCATAATAATAGACCACAAGATTTCATATTTCAATACACATCCCATACATAGAGATAAAAATCATTCATATGGTGAACACCTGGTAACTGACATTAACAAGATGCATATATAAGAATATCCCCATCATTCCGGGACACCCTTCGGATATGATATAAATTTCGAAGTACTAAAGCATCCGGTACTTTGGATGGGGTTTGTTAGGCCCAATAGATCTATCTTTAGTATTCGCGTCAATTAGGGTGTCTGTTCCCTAATTCTTAGATTACCAGACTTAATAAAAAGGGGCATATTCGATTTCGATAATTCAACCATAGAATGTAGTTTCACGTACTTGTGTCTATTTTGTAAATCATTTATAAAACCTGCATGTATTCTCATCCCAAAAATATTAGATTTTAAAAGTGGGACTATAACTCACTTTCACAGATTTTTACTTCGTCTGGAAGTAAGACTTGGCCACTGGTTGATTCACGAACCTATAACAATATATACATATATATCAAAGTATGTTCAAAATATATTTGCAACACTTTTAATATATTTTGGTGTTTTAAGTTTATTAAGTCAGCTGTCCTCGTTAGTAACCTACAACTAGTTGTCCACAGTTAGATGTACAGAAATAAATCGATAAATATTATCTTGAATCAATCCACGACCCAGTGTATACGTATCTCAGTATTGATCACAACTCAAACTATATATATTTTGGAATCAACCTCAACCCTGTATAGCTAACTCCAACATTCACATATAGAGTGTCTATGATTGTTCCAAAATATATATAGATGTGTCGACATGATAGGTCGAAACATTGTATACGTGTCTATGGTATCTCAAGATTACATAATATACAATACAAGTTGATTAAGTTATGGTTGGAATAGATTTGTTACCAATTTTCACGTAGCTAAAATGAGAAAAATTATCCAATCTTGTTTTACCCATAACTTCTTCATTTTAAATCCGTTTTGAGTGAATCAAATTGCTATGGTTTCATATTGAACTCTATTTTATGAATCTAAATAGAAAAAGTATAGGTTTATAGTCGGAAAAATAAGTTACAAGTCATTTTTGTAAAGGTAGTCATTTCAGTCGAAAGAACGACGTCTAGATGACCATTTTAGAAAACATACTTTCACTTTGAGTTTAACCATATTTTTTGGATATAGTTTCATGTTCATAATAAAAATCATTTTCTCAGAATAACAACTTTTAAATCAAAGTTTATCATAGTTTTTAATTAACTAACCCAAAACAGCCCGCGGTGTTACTACGACGGCGTAAATCCGGTTTTACGGTATTTTTCGTGTTTCCAGGTTTTAAATCATTAAGTTAGCATATCATATAGATATAGAACATGTGTTTAGTTGATTTTAAAAGTCAAGTTAGAAGAATTAACTTTTGTTTGCGAACAAGTTTAGAATTAACTAAACTATGTTCTAGTGATTACAAGTTTAAACCTTCGAATAAGATAGCTTTATATGTATGAATCGAATGATGTTATGAACATCATTACTACCTTAAGTTCCTTGGATAAACCTACTGGAAAAGAGAAAAATGGATCTAGCTTCAATGGATCCTTGGATGGCTCGAAGTTCTTGAAGCAGAATCATGACACGAAAACAAGTTCAAGTAAGATTATCACTTGAAATAAGATTGTTATAGTTATAGAAATTGAACCAAAGTTTGAATATGATTATTACCTTGTATTAGAATGACAACCTACTGTAAGAAACAAAGATTTCTTGAGGTTGGATGATCACCTTACAAGATTGGAAGTGAGCTAGCAAACTTGAAAGTATTCTTGATTTTATGAAACTAGAACTTTTGGAATTTATGAAGAACACTTAGAACTTGAAGATAGAACTTGAGAGAGATCAATTAGATGAAGAAAATTGAAGAATTAAAGTGTTTGTAGGTGTTTTTGGTCGTTGGTGTATGGATTAGATATAAAGGATATGTAATTTTGTTTTCATGTAAATAAGTCATGAATGATTACTCATATTTTTGTAATTTTATGAGATATTTCTTGCTAGTTGCCAAATGATGGTTCCCACATGTGTTAGGTGACTCACATGGGCTGCTAAGAGCTGATCATTGGAGTGTATATACCAATAGTACATACATCTAAAAGCTGTGTATTGTACGAGTACGAATACGGGTGCATACGAGTAGAATTGTTGATGAAACTGAACGAGGATGTAATTGTAATCATTTTTGTTAAGTAGAAGTATTTTGATAAGTGTATTGAAGTCTTTCAAAAGTGTATAAATACATATTAAAACACTACATGTATATACATTTTAACTGAGTCGTTAAGTCATCGTTAGTCGTTACATGTAAGTGTTGTTTTGAAACCTTTAGGTTAACGATCTTGTTAAATGTTGTTAACCCAATGTTTATAATATCAAATGAGATTTTAAATTATTATATTATCATGTATGAATATCTCTTAATATGATATATATACATTAAATGTTTTTACAACGATAATCGTTACATATATGTCTCGTTTAAAAATCTTTAAGTTAGTAGTCTTGTTTTTACATATGTAGTTCATTGTTAATATACTTAATGATATGTTTACTTATCATAGTATCATGTTAACTATATATATATCCATATATATGTCATCATATAGTTTTACAAGTTTTAACGTTCGTGAATCACCGGTCAACTTGGGTGGTCAATTGTCTATATAAAACATATTTCAATTAATCAAATCTTAATAAGTTTGATTGCTTAACATGTTGGAAACATTTAATCATGTAAATATCAATCTCAATTAATATATATAAACATGGAAAAGTTCGGGTCACTACATATATGGGGTCAAAAGTATTATATATACCGACCACAAAAGTCTTCAACACATATTTAATCAGAAACAACTGAATATGAGGCAGCGTAGGTGGATTGAATTGTTGAATGATTACGACTTTGAGATTCGTTACCACCCAGGAAAGGCAAATGTGGTAGCCGACGCCTTGAGCAGAAAGGACAGAGAACCCATTCGAGTAAAATCTATGAATATAATGATTTACACTAACCTTACTACTCAAATAAAGGAGGCGCAACAAGGAGTTTTAAAAGAGGGAAATTTAAAGGATGAAATACCCAAAGGATAGGAGAAGCATTTTAATATTTGGGAAGACGGAACCCGGTATAGGGCTGAAAGAATTTGGGTACCAAAATTTGGAGATATGAGAGAAATGGTACTTAGAGAAGCTCATAAAACTAGATACTCAATACATCCTGGAACGGGGAAGATGTACAAGGATCTTAAGAAACATTTTTGGTGGCCAGGTATGAAAGCCGATATTGCTAAATATGTAGAAGAATGTTTGACGTGTTCTAAGGTCAAAGCTGAACATCAGAAACCATCAGGTCTACTACAACAACCTGAAATCCCGGAATGGAAATGGGAAAACATTACCATGGATTTCATTACTAAATTGCCAAGGACTGCAAGTGGTTATGATACTATTTGGGTAATAGTTGATCGTCTCACCAAATCAGCACACTTCCTGCCAATAAGAGAAGATGACAAGATGGAGAAGTTAGCACGACTGTATTTGAAGGAAGTCATCTCCAGACATGGAATACCAATCTCTATTATCTCTGATAGGGATGGCAGATTTATTTCAAGATTCTGGCAGACATTACAACAAGCATTAGGAACTCGTCTAGACATGAGTACTGCCTATCATCCACAAACTGATGGTCAGAGCGAAAGGACGATACAAACGCTTGAAGACATGCTACGAGCATGTGTTATTGATTTTGGAAACAGTTGGGATCGACATCTACCGTTAGCAGAATTTTCCTACAACAATAGCTACCATTCAAGCATTGAGATGGCGCCGTTTGAGGCACTTTATGGTAGAAAGTACAGGTCTCCGATTTGTTGGAATGAAGTGGGGGATAGACAGATTACGGGTTCGGAGATAATACAAGAAACTACCGAGAAAATCATCCAAATTCAACAAAGATTGAAAACCGCCCAGAGTCGACAAAAGAGCTACGCGGACAGTAAAAGAAAAGATATAGAGTTTGAAATTGGAGAAATGGTCATGCTTAAGGTTTCACCTTGGAAAGGCGTTGTTCGATTTGGTAAACGGGGGAAACTAAATCCAAGGTACATTGGACCATTCAAGATTATAGATCGTGTCGGACCAGTAGCTTACCAGCTGGAACTACCTCAACAACTCGCGGCTGTACATAACACTTTCCACGTCTCAAATTTGAAGAAATGTTTTGCTAAAGAAGATCTCACTATTCCGTTGAACGAAATCCAAATCAATGAAAAACTTCAATTCATTGAAGAACCCGTCGAAATAATGGATCGTGAGGTTAAGAGACTTAAACAAAACAAGATACCGATAGTTAAGGTTCGATGGAATGCTCGTAGAGGACCCGAGTTCACCTGGGAGCGTGAAGATCAGATGAAGAAGAAATACCCGTGATGTGTGCGAGGGGTATATGAAATAGTATTAATTTTTACAAGGAAATACTATTAAATACGATACAATTTTACACAAGATATTTATTTATTTATAGAATGGATATACCTAAACCTTGCTACAACACTTATAGGCAGTGTACCTAATCATACAGTAGTGTAGTTTTTAGTAAGTCCGGTTCGTTCCACAAGGATCTTTTAAACAAGCTTAACGCTATATTTTTAACTTATAATTGTAAAAATACAAAAATATATATAAGTAGTATTATTATTATAAAAGGGGGTTTTTACCGTTTAATGACCGGTTTGTCGATTTTTAAAACTTTAGTCGCAGTTAAAACCTAATGTAAAATATAAATATAACTTAATTTAAAGCGTAAAGTAAATAACGATAATGAAATTGCGATAAATAAAAGTGCGATAAAATAAAATTGCGATAATTAAAGAGTACGATAATTAAAAATGCAATTAAATAAAATGAAAATAAATAAAAGTGCGATAATTAAAAGTGTAATTAAATATGAAATATATAAATTATGCTTATTTAAACTTCCGTAATCATGATGTTTGACGTGTTAATTTTAGTTTTATTACCATGGGTTAATTGTCCTTTGTCCTGGATTATTCGATATGTCCATACAGATTTGTCCATAATAATCCATCAGTCATAATCATAAAGTGCGAAAGTCTTCGTCAAATTATTCTTATTCCCGAAGTCAAATATTCCAACTAATTGGGGATTCGAGTTGTAACAAGGTCTTATTACTTTGTTTAATGAATACACCAGGTTATCGACTGCGTGTAGACCAAGGTTTTACTACTTTGTTTACAATTACACCAATTACCTTTGAATGTAATCCACCCCTGTTTCAACAAGTCTATTAACTATTAATCCAGTTCCGTGTCCGGTAAAATGAACAATTATTGGTATTTATAGATATCCCGCCCACCGTGCCCAGTCAAGCGTATGTGGTTATATATAAATACGTCAAATTATAAGTTTATATATTAAATTAACGAGGTATCGTTTAGTTAATATAAAACCCATTAATAGCCCATAGTCTAATTTCCACAAGTGTCGTTCTTTTGTCCAAACCCCAATTATGGTCCAAAGCCCAATTACCCAATTTTAATATTTAGCCCAATATCATGATTACTTCAGCATTAAATAAGCATAATAATAACTTAGCTACGAGACATTAATTTAAAAATAACATTAACCATAACTTACAGTGATAAAAAATAGCGTAGCGTTACACGGACAGAATTTTGACTTACACCCTTACAACATTCGCTAACATACCCTTATTATTAGAATTTAAAATTAAAATTAAAATTAAAATATAATATATATATATATTATATTTTAATTTTAATTTTAATATATATATATATTATATCTTACGAGTGAGTAAGAAGGAAGAAAAAGATGTGTATTGTGTTCACCAAACTGCGAATTTATAGGCATGTGGCCAACTTTTCAGGGCCATGCGATCGCATGGAAAATATACCTACAAGCCATGCGATCGCATGGTGGTAGGTATCAGCTCACACTCCTTTGTTTTCTTGTTTGCCGACGTTTATAATATATAATATAATATATAAATAATTTATATAATTATTTAAATATTATATTATATTCTTGTGCATAGTTGACTCATAATTTTTAGTCCGTTGTGTCGAGCGTTGAGAGTTGAGTTTGGTCCCGGTTCCGGATTTTCGAACGTCCTTGCGTACAATTTAATATCTTGTATTTTGCATTTCGCGTCTTGTACTCTTGTAATTTTGAGACGTTTCTCATCAATAATTTGAACCACTTTGATTGTACTTTGTACTTTTGAGCTTTTTGGTCGTTTGCGTCTTCAATTCGTCGAATCTGTCTTTTGTCTTCACCTTTTATTATTTAAACGAATATCACTTGTAAATAGGACAATTGCAACTAAAAGCTTGTCTTTCTTAAGGGATAATGCTATGAAATATATGTTTGTTTTTAGCATTATCAAATATTCCCACACTTGAGCGTTGTTTGTCCTCAAGCAATATAGTCTTGAAATAAAAATACTAGAATCACTTCTTTATTCTTCACACTTTGTACATCAGTGATTTCTATACGGCGGTATGAACAATGGTAGTAACGATGTGGTTTACAGTCCCACATGACTATAAAATTTAGATCCCTTAAGGAAATTGGATCTTTATGAAAACATTTGATCTTTTGAAAATTAAATCTAGCTTTTACCCTAGATAAGTTTTCCGGAATAACCCTTCACCGGTGTTGCAAAATGTTTTTGTGGGTTTGGTGGGTTTCAGATTTGAAAATTTTAGCTCAAAACTTGTGGTTTTGTGTCACCCACTTGCTAACCTTGTATTGGGAAAGCAACACGTCCAGTATACTTGCTCCGTATATTACCTTTCAGTAAACTACCGTCCGGTTGTAAAGGAAAGCGTTGAACAAGCAAATGTTATGGCAATGTCCCATGACATACTTTTAATTATGGTCTATAACGTGTCGGATGCAATTACTATCCTTTGTAGGAGCAATAGTAAAGCTCACCCTATAATTTTTCGGTCTGGCACAAGGTCCTGTCTTTAACCATATTATGCAGCCACCATTCTTACGGTTGACACCCAATTTAGTTCAGGTGACCTAATGAATTCCAGGTGAATTCCTAGGATTTTACGTTCAATGGTAATGAACGCATTGAAAATGGGTTTTTAGAAAACAAATCGGTTTTAATTTTGATCAAAATATTTTCTCGTTCAAGCTCGAGTTTAGATATCATCGAATTCCATGAGTTTGTAATTCTCAATCTTTAAGGTCAATCTCAAGGATTGAGTAATATCAGGCTTAAAAGCTGATTTTTAATCTTTTAAGGAGATTATCCTTACTGGGGGTCTGATTCATTAGTCTTATCAAGCTAATTTGCACGGTGCCCTCCCCATTTTACGAGACAGATCCTCTCATGGTTAGGATAAGTCTGACCACTTCGCGACCCTATTTGATGCTGAGGTCCGTGGATTTCCAGCTGATTTTCGAGAAAACTTTTCAAGGTTTTTTGTAGACTCTACAACTGGTCTGGACGACAACTTCCTGACCTAAATCAAGAAGCGCGTTTCTTTTTCGGAAGACTTTACTTCCTTTTAATGATGGAATTGATTCATCGTGTAGATCCATCTTTCTTTCAAATATATTACAGTAAATTGGGTAAAACTGTTTAGATTAGTCCAAAGCAAAAGTATCTTCAGTTATTTATACAAAAATATGTGATATATGTTTTAAATAACTTGGTAAATTTTCCCACACTTGGCTTTTATTTTCTTTTATTTGCCTTTTTATTGTCCTCTATTCAATTTTAAATGAATTCTAATATTTTGGTTTGTTTCTCAATTTATGTCCTTTCCGAGGTAACAATAATTTCGGTGTTAACACCTAGTTTTATCGTTCTTAAATATGTATAAACATGATTTTGAATTCATTTAATTGAAAATTTTGAAAATTTTACTAGAATTGGGTAGTCAGTATATAAGACTATGGCTGTTCTTTATTATCAGAGAGTACTAGATTCTAATACAACTACTGATTTACTATTATTTTTAATGGTAACCAAGTGTTTAAATTTAAAATTAAAAATCCGAAAGAATTTAGCCCCTTCCCACACTAAAGATCTTGCAATGCCCTCATTTGCAAGAAATTAGTAACAATTTAAATTATTGAGGGTGATTAGCGTAGAAAAAATGATTAAATTTTACCAAAGTTTACAAAATTATTGGCGTTTGTTTTTTTTTTTGGCATACTTTAGATCAATAGGATTAAAAATAATGATAATAAAATTTCTCGTCCCGCCCTCGGGTAAAGCAATTTCGGTTCAACGACCTAGTCTTCAACTCACGACGAATTTTAAATATCAAATTTTAACTTAGTGAAATAAAGTAAATTTTTGTTTTTAAATTCACACCAAACTTAAATTTAAAATACATAAAATTAAAAATTCACACCAAATTTATATTATATTTTTGTTTTTATACATACAAACTTATATTAAAAATATTAATTTTTTCAAATATTTATAAATTTAAATATATTGATTTTAAAAGGTTTTCAATATTAATTTAATATTAATTTTAAAAACAAAGTAAAAATAAATTTAAAAATCTTTTTTTTTCTTTTTTTTTCCACTTTAATCAATCAAATATTATCAAAAATATACGCCCCTCTTTTCGGTAAAGTAATTTCGGCTATTACCTAGTTTTACTCCTGACGAATTTTTGAAATATTTTGGGTTGAATGATTAAAGATATTTATACCTTAAGAATAAACGGTAAATTTCGCAGTGATGTAGTAAATTTTTGTATGATATCAATAATTTCGGTTACGCATACCTAATTTTATTGAATACCAATTTAATACTTTATAGCGAACAATTTAGCATTTATTATCAAAAGGTTAAAAGCAATAAAAATAAACATAAAAACTGTACATACTTACCTGCTTTAGCCCACTCATAAGATAGTCGGACTAATTGGTTTTCCATAGTTACATAGGCGTAACCTCGAGCATTCAACGTTTTTTCTTCGAAACATATGAACGGTCCATCTCTGCATAAAGTAACGAATTCGGTATTGGAATATGTCTGATTCGTCGAGCATTTTCCTTCGTGTGACCATTTTCCGCATTTGTGACATCTTTCAAGGTGTCGTGCTCTTCTTTTCGCTGCGGATTTTGATTTTCCTTTACCAAACTGTAACTTATTATTTTCGTTCCTGGATTCTTTTCTTACTCCGTCCAATTTGCCTCTGATTAATGATACCAATTCACTTGGAAGGGTGTCATTATTACGTTTAGTGATCAAAGCGTGTAGCATTAGACCATGGTTTAGTTCACAGGAAGTCTTCATCTTGTAAAACCTAAAAAAATAAAAATTCAGAATGGGGGGAGAAGACTAGTTCTTTAGGGTCTGCTAGGGAAAGACCATTCGAATTTCATTCTCGAGAACTACACGAAAACAGAAAATCTAACTCTAACAGAAATACATATTACCCTAAAAAGATTCGAACCTCCCCACACTTAGTTAGATGTGGTGCTGAAATTGTGATTAACTTTGTTTTCAATTGGACTATCAACAACTTGTATATCTTTGACTTTTGCTTCAAGCCAATTGTTGATTTCCTCTGTAACTTTCACAAATTCAACTAACATCGCCTTTTCTTTTGGTGATAAACTAGATACTAATCGGTTACATAACTTAAATTTTCCCTTAATCTTAGCATCGTGAATCCGTTTATAGAGTTTCTTCGTTGAACTGTTAAAAATGGGTTCATCTAATTTCGTATCATCAACGGGGTTCTTTATGATTGGTTCATCATTAAGTGTTTCTTCATCTTCCCCACACTTATGTATTTTTATTGGTCTAACAGTTTAGGTTGGTGGAGATCTAAACTTTTGGTTCATAAAGGTGATTGATTTATCACCATCCCTAAGTGTCATTCTACCTTCTCTTACATCAATGAATGCATCGGTGGTTGCTAAAAATGGGCGACCTAAAATTAGAGGAATATCAAGGTTTTCCTCCATATTAATCACTATGAAGTTTGCAACAAAGGTCAAACTTCTCACGTTAACAAGTAAATTATTTACTATTCCAACCGGGTGTTTAATGGTTAGGTCAAATGATTGAACACCTATTTTGGTTGGTTTTAATTTACCCATACCTAATCTTTTGTATAAGGAAAGAGGCATAATATTTGCACTTGCTCCTAAATCTGCGAGTCCATTATATACAGCACCATCATTGAGCAAGCAAGAAATGATAAATTCACCCGGGTCTCCTGCTTTAGTAAGTTGAGTTGGTTTGTAAACCTTTTTCGGGTGTTCTTTTCTTGGTTCTTTCACTTCTATTTGAACTTCTTGTTCACATTTTTCTTTGTTTCTTGGAATGGGAGGTTTGTATAAGAATTCTTCTTCATCACTCCAATTTGAATCCTCCCTATTTTCCAATTTTGATTTTTCATATGTTGTTGATAACATATTTATGTTTTCATTTTGAAGGTTTTCTTGGGTGGTGAAATTATGATTGACTTAATTGTCAACTTCCATCGGATCATGTACGTAATGTTTAACTCTGTGACCATTAACTTTAAATTCAATCACATTTGAATTTATCAACTCTATTGTTCCGTATGGGAAAACTCTTTTGACTATGAATGGTCCAGACCATCTTGATTTCAATTTTCCAGAAAATAGCTTGAATCGTGAATTGAAAAGAAGAACTCTGTCTCATTCTTTAAATTCTTTTGAACTTCTGATTCTTTTATCATGCCATTTCTTCGTTCTTTCCTTATAGATTAATGAATTTTCATATGCTTCATGTCTTAATTCTTCTAATTCGTTTAGTTGACTTAATCGTAGACGTCCGGCTTCATGTAAATCAAGATTACATGTCTTCAAAGCCCAAAATGCTTTGTGTTCAATTTCTACTGGAAGATGACATGCTTTTTCGTAAACGAGTTTAAAAGGTGTGGTTCCAATTGGAGTTTTGTAGGCTGTTATAAAATCCCAGAGTGTATCCTCCAATTTCATGGACCATTCCTTCGGATTTGATCCTACGGTTTTCTCTAGAATACGTTTTAAAGCTCGGTTGGTATTTTCAACTTGTCCACTTGTTTATGGATGATATGCAGTGAAGATTTTATGAGTTACTCCATATCTTTTGAGAACTTTCTCAAGTTGATTATTACAAAAATGAGTACCCCGATCACTTATTAAAGCTTTCAGTGTTCCGAACCTTGGAAAAAGACATTTTAAAAAGTTGACTACAACTCGTGCATCGTTAGTCGAGCGAGCTTGTGCTTCCGCCCATTTAGATACATAATCAATGGCAACGAGAATATAGAGATTATTATGAGATTTTGGAAATGGACCCATAAAGTCAATACCCCAAATGTCAAATACTTCACATACTTGAATGACATTTTGTGGCATTTCTTCACGTTGACTTATTTTTCCGGCCCTTTGACAAGCATCACAGGATTTGCAAAGAAGGTGTGCGTCTTTGAAAATTGTAGGCCAATAGAATCCAGCATCGTAAACTTTTCTTGCTGTATGTTGAGGCCCATAATGCCCTCCTGTTGGTCCTGTGTGACAATGGTTTAAGATTTGACTAGCTTCATCCCCGAATACACATCGGAGTATTATTCCATCGGGATAACTTTTAAACAAATGTGGATCTTCCCAAAAATAGTGTTTTATATCACTAAAGAATTTCTTTCGTTTTTGGTACGATAATCCTTTTTCAAGGAATCCACATACTAAGTAGTTTGCATAGTCTGCAAACCATAGAATTTCATTGTAATCTATCTTCAATAGATATTCACCAGGAAAGTTGTCTTGTATGGCAGATTCATTTAGAACTTCTAATTTAGGATTTTCAAGACGAGAAAGATGATCAGCGGCGAGATTTTCTGCTCCCTTTTTATCTCGGATTTCAATATCGAACTCTTGTAAGAGTAAGATCCAACGAATTAATCTTGGTTTGGCATCTTGTTTTGAAAATAGGTATCTAAGAGCAGAATGGTCAGTATAGATCACCGTTTTAGCTAGAACGAGATATGAACGAAATTTGTCAAAAGCAAAGACAATAGCAAGGAGTTCTTTTTCAGTAGTTGTGTAATTCGTTTGTGCTCCTTGTAACATCTTACTAGCGTAATAAATAGGTTGAAATCGTTTTTCAATCCTTTGTCCTAAAACGGCTCCCATTGCAAAATCACTTGCATCGCACATAATTTCAAAAGGTAGATTCCAATTTGGAGTTATCATAATCGGCGCATTAGTGAGTTTCTCTTTAAGAATATTAAAAGATTTGATGCATTCATCTGAAAAGATGAATGGAGCATCCTTTTCTAGGAGTTTATTCATAGGAGTGGCAATTTTAGAAAAATCTTTTATGAAACGTCGATAAAAACCGGCATGCCCTAGAAAACTCCTAACTCCTCTAACATTGGTGGGATATGGAAGTTTAGCAATTACATCTACTTTAGCTCTATCCACTTCAATTCCTTCCTTTGAGATTTTATGTCCAAGAACGATGCCTTCTTTAACCATGAAATGGCATTTCTCCCAATTAAGTACTAGATTTGATTGTTCGCATCTAATAAGCATTCATTCAAGATTAACTAGACATGATTTAAATGTATCACCGAAGACTGAAAAGTCATCCATGAAAACTTCCATGCATTCTTCTATCATGTCGTGAAAAATCGCCATCATGCACCTTTGAAAGGTTGCAGGGGCGTTGCAAAGTCCAAATGGCATGCGTTTGTAAGCAAAAGTACCATAAGGGCACGTGAACGTGGTTTTCTCTTGGTCCTCGGGTGCTATTGGAATTTGAAAATACCCGGAAAAACCATCAAGAAAACAATAGTAACTATTTCCGGCTAATCTTTCCAATATTTGATCAATGAAAGGTAAGGGAAAGTGATCTTTTCTGGTGACGTCATTTAATTTTCTATAATCAATACAAACACGCCATCCTGTGACAGTCCTAGTAGGAATAAGCTCATTTTTTTCATTTGTGATGACAGTCATGCCACCCTTCTTAGGTACGCATTGAACTGGGCTTACCCATGGACTATCAGAGATTGGATAAATTAAACCTGCATCTAGCAGTTTAATAATTTCTTTCTTAACAACATCTTGCATATTAGGATTTAGTCTTCTTGGCGTTGCACATACATTTTATGACCTTCTTCCATAAGGATTTTATGTGTGCAATACGAAGGACTTATTCCTTTAATATCATGAATCTTCCATGCAATAGCTGGTTTATGAGCTTTTAGCAAAGTAATGAGTTGAGATTTTTCATTTTCAGTAAGAGAAGATGATATTATTACAGGTAATTCAGTTTCACCATGTAAATAAGCATATTCCAAATGGTTTGGAAGTGGCTTTAACTCTAATGTCGGTGGTTCTTCTATCGATGATTTATATCGATATCTGTCTTCCTCTTTTAGCATTTGAATTTCTTCTGTTGTTGGTTCATATCCATTAGCCATAAGTGTAGCTAACATTTCAGTTTCATCAATTGGTTCAATTCCTTCTCCTAAAGAACATTCTCCTGTTCCTTGTAATTCTGGAAATGCTTCTAACAATTCTGCATGTGAATCTATATTTTGAATATAATAACATGTATCATCTGCAGATTGCGGTTATTGCATTGCTCTATCAACAGAAAAAGTAACACTCTCGTCCTCTATACTTAGGGTCAGTTTCTTACCGAACACGTCTATTATTGCTTTAGCCGTGTTTAAGAATGGTCTTCCTAATATGAGAGGAACTCGAGAATCTTCTTCCATGTCCAGAATAACAAAATCTACTGGAAATACTAAAGTACCAACTTTAACTAGCATATTCTCCATTACCCCTCTAGGATATTTTACTGATCTATCGGCTAGTTGTATACTTATTCGTGTTGGTTTCAATTCTCCATGGTCTAGTTTAGCATATAGTGAATACGGTATTAGATTTATACTAGCACCTAAGCCTGCCAATGCTTCTATTGAACTAAGACTACCCAGAAAATATGGAATTGTGAAACTTCCTGGATCTGATAATTTTTCTGGTATCTTATTCAACAACACTG
The DNA here is from genome assembly GCF_046630445.1 of Rutidosis leptorrhynchoides. Taxonomy (NCBI): domain Eukaryota; kingdom Viridiplantae; phylum Streptophyta; class Magnoliopsida; order Asterales; family Asteraceae; genus Rutidosis; species Rutidosis leptorrhynchoides. Next base: position 553,255,206 of record NC_092335.1, on the reverse strand, counting down.
CAGAACAATTAGCATTCATAGTAACAGCCGAGAGTTCTTCCATTTTCTTTCTATTTGTGATTAGATCTTTTAGAAATTTAGCATATCTAGGCATTCCTGAAATTACATCAATGAAAGAAAGATTTACATTTATTTGTTTAAACATATCCAAGAATTTGGATTGCTCGGCTTCAAGTCTCTCTTTTCTCATTTTACTCGGGTAAGGAAGTGGTGGTTGGTATGGTTTAACATAAGGTTTAGCCTTAACTGTGTTATCTTCATTAACCTTTTCAACTACCGGTTCTGTTTCCTTATCTTGTTCAGATTGTGGTTCTTGTGGAGTAGGAATAGCTTCATCAGAAATTACAGGTATTTCAGGTGGTTTAAGTGTAATACCACTTCTTGTGGTAATGGATTTAGCTGTTTCATTTCGGGGGTTAGCATTTGTATCACTAGGTAGACTTCCCGGTTTTCTTTCACTTATCAACCTTGCTAGGTTGCTTACTTCTTGTTCCAAATTTTGAATAGAAGCTTGTTGATTTCTAAATGCTTGAGCATTTTGTTCATTGGTTTGTTTCTGAGATGTGAAAAACTGAGTTTGAGATTCAACTAGCTTCGACATCATATCTTCTAAATTTGGATTTTTATCATCGGTTTGTGGTGGTTTGTTTTGAAAAATAGGTCTTTGCTGATTGTAAGTATTATTGGATACTTGTTGATTACTAGGACCTTGTTGATTGTTGTATGGAACATTTCGGTTATAATTCTGGTTTTGATTGTAAATTGGTCTTGGCGGTTGATAATTATTCTGATAATTATTTCCAGGCCTTTGGTTTATGTATGAAACATTCTCTCTTTGTTCCATTGTTAGCTTAATACTGAGACAATCTTTTGTCAAATGTGGTTCTCCACACTGCTCACAACTAATTCGTAATGAGTGTATATCTTTAGTCATCTTTTCCATTCGTCTCTCGACAGCATCTATCTTTGCGGAAATGGAATCTAAGTCATGGCTAGAATTGGCTCTAGCTGCTTTAGATGATCTAACGATATCTTTTCTTGGTGCCACTCATGTGAGTGGGAAGCAGTGTTATCAATAATTTTGTAAGCGTCAGTTGCTGTTTTCTTCATAATGGAACCACCAGCTGCTATACCGATGTCATTCCTTGTAGTGATTTCGCATCCTTGGTAGAATATTTGTACTATTTGACAGGTGTCTAAACCATGTTGCGGACATCCTCTTAATAACTTTCCAAATCTGGTCCATGCTTCATATAAAGTTTCATTTGGTTTTTGTGTGAACGTAACAATTTCTCCTTGAAGTCTTACGGCTTTAGATGCCAGAAAGAATTGTTTAAGAAATTTTTCAACTAAAACATCCCATGTATCAATCGCCCCTTCAGGTAACGATTCCAACCAATCTTTGGATTCTCCCTTTAAAGTCCAGGAAAATAACACGAGATATATCTGTTCATCCTCCACTTCTCGGATTTTAAATAGAGTGCAGATCCTATTAAAGGTTCGAAGATGTTCATTTGGATCTTCCTTCAGCGCACCACTAAATTGGCATTGATTTGTTACCATGTGTAGGATTTTTCCTTTGATTTCATAATCTGGCGCATTTATGTCAGGTTCAGTAATTGCGTAACCTTGGCCAGTGCGTTTAGCTCGCATTCGGTCTTCCATACTTAGAGGTTCCAGATTTTCCATGATTGAATTTGTGGAATCTGAATCACTAGAGGATTCTGATTTAATGGTTAGTTCCTCTACAATCTCTGTTTGAATGATTGGTGGTTTCGGAGGAAAGATTAATGGTTCAGGATCTCTGAATTGTCCCTGAATATTCTCCGGATTCTCAATTGTGAGGTCGGGTTCAAAAAATGGATTATCGAAAATTTGAATTGGAGTACTTAGTCGACTAGATGACGATTCTAAAGAAAAATCAACGGCGACAATATTTGCTAGATGTCTTGATCGAGTTACAGGTGGTGAACGTACAAAAGGTGGTGAACGTTTTGCTCGGTGTATTCACTGAATATCCTATTAGTTATAAAAATAAGAAAAATTATATAAGTTATCAAATTAATAGACTTTTCTGCTTTTACCCACGTTTCGAATAGCCAATAGATGCAGCAGGGAGCCAGAACCCTTTAAATCGGAAGTTCACAACTCAGCCACTAACAAATCCAACTATTACTACGAAGCAGAAAATTTGGATGTCTATCAATTTAACCGCTTAAAATAATTTTTCGTTAAATTTTAAAGAAATTTAGAGAAGAAATAGAAAATTCTATGTCCTAAAGACTAGAGTGGCGAAAAATAAGAAAGAAAAAGAGCGCGTCGAAAAAACGTCGAAAAATAAAAGGTCGAAAAATAATAGGCGTCGAAAAATAACAATAAGAAAGTAACGCGTCGATACTTAAAAAGGAACTAAAAACTAAGAATTAAAAGTTGCGTCTAAAAATATTAAAGCTTAAAAGAAAAACTATATCCCAAATGGCAATAACTTAAAAAGGGTACTAAAATATATAAAACGGCGTCGTAAAATTTTAAAGCACTTAAATCTTAGTATAAAGAAAAAGCACTTAACGGATTTTACGGCAAAGCCTAAAAATCTAGAAATAAAAAATAACTATGGCAAAAACTATATCTTAAAACTAATTACGAGCGAAAAATACAAAAATTACGCTAAAACAAATAAAAAGATACAATATATAAAAATAAAACTTAAAGTTGTAAAAAGTACAATTTTATAAAAATATTATTTTTATATTATTTATTTTATAAAACTATTAATTTTATAATTTATTAAAACTAATTAAACTAAATAAAACAAATTAATTAAAACTAATACTAAATAATTAAATAATCTAAACCTAATTATGGTTATAATAATAATAATAATTAAAATATACTCCGTAATTAATGCTGAATTAGGTCAACTGTGGCGTGTCAGGTACATTCATGCGATCGCATGAATTTTTGCCTTCGGGCTCATGCGATCGCATGAGCTAGGGTTTTGGGCCAGAGTTGGGCTGCTACGGTACCAGACCTCGTGGTTTTTATATTTTTTTTTCAGTTTTCTGTTTTAAATATATATATAAATTTATATAACTTAAATAAAAATTTAATTTTAAAAACTAAAATAAAAATAAAGAAACTTTATATATATATATATATATATATATATATATATATATATATATATATATATATATATATATATATATATATTTATATAACAAACTATTAAAAATATATAAATATTTTTTTTTCTTTTCTTTTTATATTTTCGTATATTTAAAACGTATTTTTACAAAAGCGTATTTTTATAAAAGTAAACTAAAAAGTAATAAAAATCTTTTTTTTATATAACGTTTTGCTTCCGGCGTTTGACTGTTCCCCGGCAGCGGCCCCAAAAATACTTGATGTGTGCGAGGGGTATATAAAATAGTATTAATTTTTACAAGGAAATACTATTAAATACGATACAATTTTACACAAGATATTTATTTATTTATAGAATGGATATACCTAAACCTTGCTACAACACTTATAGGCAGTGTACCTAATCGTACAGTAGTGTAGTTTTTAGTAAGTCCGGTTCGTTCCACAGGGATCTTTTAAACAAGCTTAACGCTATATTTTTAACTTATAATTGTAAAAATACAAAAATATATATAAGTAGTATTATTATTATTATAAAAGGGGGTTTTTACCGTTTAATGACCGGTTTGTCGATTTTTAAAACTTTAGTCGCAGTTAAAACCTAATGTAAAATATAAATATAACTTAATTTAAAGCGTAAAGTAAATAACAATAATGAAATTGCGATAAATAAAAGTGCGATAAAATAAAATTGCGATAATTAAAGAGTACGATAATTAAAAATGCAATTAAATAAAATGACAATAAATAAAAGTGCGATAATTAAAAGTGCAATTAAATATGAAATATATAAATTATGCTTATTTAAACTTCCGTAATCATGATGTTTGACGTGTTGATTTTAGTTTTATTACCATGGGTTAATTGTCCTTTATCCTGGATTATTCGATATGTCCATACGGATTTGTCCATAATAGTCCATCAGTCATAATCATAAAGTGCGAAAGTCTTCGTCAAATTATTCTTATTCCCGAAGTCAAATATTCCAACTAATTGGGGATTCGAATTGTAACAAGGTCTTATTACTTTGTTTAATGAATACACCAGGTTATCGACTGCGTGTAGACCAAGGTTTTACTACTTTGTTACAATTACACCAATTACCCTTGAATGTAATCCACCCCTGTTTCAACAAGTCTATTAACTATTAATCCAGTTCCGTGTCCGGTAAAATGAACAATTATTGGTATTTATAGATATCCCGCCCACCGTGCCCAGTCAAGCGTATGTGGTTATATATAAATACGTCAAATTATAAGTCTATATATTAAATTAACGAGGTATCGTTTAGTTAATATAAAACCCAATAATAGCCCATAGTCTAATTTCCACAAGTGTCGTTCTTTTGTCTAAACCCCAATTATGGTCCAAAGCCCAATTACCCAATTTTAATATTTAGCCCAACATCATGATTACTTCGGCATTAAATAAGCATAATAATAACTTAGCTACGAGACATTAATTTAAAAATAACATTAACCATAACTTACAGTGATAAAAAATAGTGTAGCGTTACACGGACAGAATTTCGACTTACACCCTTACAACATTCGCTAACATACCCTTATTATTAGAATTTAAAATTAAAATATAATATATATATATATATATATATATATATATATATATATATATATATATATATATATATATATATATATATCTTACGAGTGAGTAAGAAGGAAGAAAAAGATGTGTATTGTGTTCACCAAACTGCGAATTTATAGGCATGTGGCCAACTTTTCAGGGCCATGTGATCGCATGGAAAATATGCCTACAAGCCATGCGATCGCATGGTGGTAGGTATCAGCTCACACTCCTTTGTTTTCTTGTTTGTCGACGTTTATAATATATAATATAATATATAAATAATTTATATAATTATTTAAATATTATATTATATTCTTGTGCATAGTTGACTCATAATTTTTAGTCCGTTGTGTCGAGCGTTGAGAGTTGACTTTGGTCCCGGTTCCGGATTTTTGAACGTCCTTGCGTACAATTTAATATCTTGTATTTTGCGTTTCGCGTCTTGTACTCTTGTAATTTTGAGACGTTTCTCATCAATAATTTGAACCACTTTGATTGTACTTTGTACTTTTGAGCTTTTTGGTCGTTTGCGTCTTCAATTTGTCGAATCTGGCTTTTGTCTTCACCTTTTATTATTTAAACGAATATCACTTGTAAATAGGACAATTGCAACTAAATGCTTGTCTTTCTTGAGGGATAATGCTATGAAATATATGTTCGTTTTTAGCATTATCAACCCGCATCTATTTCCAGAATATTCGTCAACACTTTCAACAGCTTAAAATTTCGGGACGAAATTTATTTAACGGGTAGGTAGTGTAGTGACCCGAACTTTTGCATGTTTATATATATTAAATGAAATTGATATTTACATGATTAAGTGTTTCCAACATGTTAAGCAATCAAACTTGTTAAGACTTGATTAATTGGAATAGGTTTCATATAGACAAATGACCACCCAAGTTGACCGGTGATTCACGAACGTTAAAACTTGTAAAATCTATACGATGACATATATATGGTTATATATATAGTTAACATGATTTTATTATAAGTATGTATCTCATTAGGTATTTTAACAATGAGTTATATACATAAAAATGAGACTATTAAATTAAGAAACTCGAAAACGATATATATAACGATTATCGTTATAACAACGTCTTACTAGGTACATATGAATCATATTAAGATATTGATACACTTGGTTAATTATGTTAAATGATAAGTAAATATATCATTAAGTGTATTAACAATGAACTACATATGTAAAAAATAAGACTACTAACTTAATGATTTCGAAACGAGACATATATGTAACGATTATCGTTGTAACGACATTTAACTGTATATATATCATACTAAGATATATTATATATCATAATATCATGATAATATAAAAATTTAACATCTCATTTGATATAATAAACAATGGGTTAACAACATTTAACAAGATCGTTAACCTAAAGGTTTCAAAACAACATTTACATGTAACGACTAACGATGACTTAACGACTCAGTTAAAATGTATATACATGTAGTGTTTTAATATGTATTCATACAATTTTGAAAGACTTCAATACACTTATCAAAATACTTCTACTTAACAAAAATGCTTACAATTACATCCTCGTTCAGTTTCATCAACAATTCTACTCGTATGCACCCGTATTCGTACTCGTACAATACACAGCTTTTAGATGTATGTACTATTGGTATATACACTCCAATGATTAGCTTTTAGTAGCCCATGTGAGTCACCTAACACATGTGGGAACCATCATTTGGCAACTAGCATGAAATATCTCATAAAATTACAAAAATATGAGTAATCATTCATGACTTATTTACATGAAATCAAAATTACACATCCTTTATATCTAATCCATATACCAACGACCAAAAACACCTACAAACACTTTCATTCTTCAATTTTCTTCATCTAAGTGATCTCTGTCAAGTTCTATCTTCAAGTTCTAAGTGTTCTTCATAAATTCCATAAGTATAGTTTCATAAAAATCAAGAATACTTCCAAGTTTGCAAGTCTACTTCCAAGCTTTCTAATCCATTCCAAGTAATCATCTAAGATCAAGAAACCTTTGTTATTTATAGTAGGTTATCTTTTTAATTCAAGGTAATATTCATATTCAAACTTTGATTCAATTTCTACAACTATAACAATCTTATTTCGAGTGAAAATCTTACTTGAACTGTTTTCGTGTCATGATTCTGCTTTAAGAACTTTCAAGCCATCCAAGGATCCTTTGAAGCTAGATCCATTTTTCTCATTTCCAGTAGCTTTATCCAGAAAACTTGAGATAGTAATGATGTTCATAACATCATTCGATTCATACATATAAAGCTATCTTATTCGAAGGTTTAAACTTGAAATCACTAGAACATAGTTTAGTTAATTCTAAACTTGTTCGCAAATAAAAGTTAATCCATCTAACTTGACTTTTAAAATCAACTAAACACATGTTCTATATCTATATGATATGCTAACTTAATGATTTAAAACCTGGAAACACGATGAACACCATAAAATCGGATATACGCCATCGTAGTGAAACCGGGGGCTGTTTTGGTTTGGATAATTAAAAACTATGATAAACTTTGATTTAAAAGTTGTTCTTCTGAGAAAATGATTTTTCATATGAACATGAAACTATATCCAAAAATCAAGGTTAAACTCAAAGTGGAAGTATGTTTTCTAAAATGGTCATCTAGACGTCGTTCTTTCGACTGAAATGACTACCTTTACAAAAATGACTTGTAACTTATATTTATGACTATAAACCTATACTTTTTCTGTTTAGATTCATAAAATAGAGTTCAATATGAAACCATAGAAATTTGATTCACTCAAAACAGATTTAAAATGAAGAAGTTATGGGTAAAACAAGATTGGATATTTTTGATCTTTTTAGCTACGGGAAATGTTTAACAAATCTATACAGATCATATCCTAGCTAACTTATATTGTATTATACATGTATTCTAATGTAATCTTGGGATACCATAGACACGTATGCAAATGTTTTGACATATCATATCGACCCATCTATATATATTATTTGGAACAACCATAGACACTCTATATACAGTAATGTTGGAGTTAGCTATACATGGTTGAGGTTGATTCCAAAAATATATATAGTTTGAGTTATGATCTAGCCTGAGACGTGTATACACTGGGTCGTGGATTGATTCAAGATAATATATACATCGATTTATTTCTGTACATCTAACTATGGACAACTAGTTGTAGGTTACTAACCAGGACAGCTAACTTAATACACTCAAATCTTTAAAACATAATTAAAATGGTTGTAATTATATTTTTATCATACTTTGATATATATGTACATATTTGTTATAGGTTCGTGAATCGACCAGTGGCCAAGTCTTACTTTCCGACGAAGTAAAAATCTGTGAAAGTGAGTTATAGTCCCACTTTTAAAATCTAATATTTTTGGGATGAGAATACATGCAAGTTTTATAAAATGATTTACAAAATAGACACAAGTACGTGAAACTACATTCTATGGTTGAATTATCGAAATCGAATATGCCCCTTTTTATTAAGTCTGGTAATCTAAGAATTAGGGAACAGACACCCTAATTGACGTGAATTCTAAAGATAGATCTATTGGGCCTAGCAAACCCCATCCAAAGTACCGGATGCTTTAGTACTTCAAAATTTATATCATATCCGAAGGGTGTCCCGGAATGATGGGGATATTCTTATATATGCATCTTGGTAATGTCAGTTACCAGATGTTCACCATATGAATGATTTTCATCTCTATGTATGGGATGTGTATTGAAATATGAAATCTTGTGGTCTATTGTTATGATTTGATATATATAGGTTAAACCTATAACTCACCAACATTTTTGTTGATGTTTAAAGCATGTTTATTCTCAGGTGAATACTAAGAGCTTCTGCTGTTGCATACTAAAATAAGGACAAGATTTGGAGTCCATGTTTGTATGATATTGTGTAAAAACTGCATTCAAGAAACCTATGTCGATGTAATATAATTCTATTGTAAACCATTATGTAATGGTCGTGTGTAAACAGTATATTTTAGATTATCATTATTTGATAATCTACATAATGTTTTTAAAACCTTTATTGATAAAATAAAGGTTATGGTTGTTTTAAAAATGAATGCAGTCTTTGAAAAACGTCTCATATAGAGGTCAAAACCTCGCAATGAAATCAATTAATATGGAACGTTTATAATCAATATGAACGGGACATTTCAGATCAGCTAGTATGTGCTTGTTATCATATCCATACATATCTTTATGACCTGACTCCGCCAAAATGGTTCAAACTATTCTTTAACTCACGCGAGTTCTTTTATAAGACCACCTCGGTTGGTGAAACCGAGGGATGTCACTCATGACTCAACATTCCAACGTCAACTATCTAAGTTTGATCACATATTCTGACCTTATGGGGTGATATTGAAGTGGAAGTATGAATTAGTGAAATATAATGACGCTTGGCCAACGTGATTATGTTATGGTAATTCATATAGAAATTCCAATATCATAACATATGGAATAGAAAACGAATCAAAGAAAAATTCCCAATCCATTAATTCAAAAATCTCAATGTTATTACATGAAGGGTAATCATCATCTGATTTGTAGATATATGAAGAGCTTGTTTCAACCAAACTATCTATCTCATACCCATGAGTAGATTAACAACCCCTCCTATACCATAAAGGTTGTAAAACTTTGCATTCTTTCTTTCTTAAATAACCTATCTCTTTATCTTTGACGCTTAATATTCATGCTCCTCCACTGAAAGGAAGGATGCATATTCTTAAGTGACCTGAAGTGACACCCCCAAAATTTATTCGAAGCATGCCTCCTGTTCTGTAATTACGCTCCTGGTGTAGATTTTCATAAATCCATTAGGAAACCCGTCGAAGATAAGCGACAACCACTTGCAAGATTTTCATTTAAATTTTCAAACGACGATATTATAAACACCGCTTTTGTGACAACCCGGAAATTTCCAACCAAATTTAAACTTTATCTTTATATTATTCCGACATGATAAGAAAAGTTTGTTAAGTTAAATCTCAAGAATTTTAAACTGTGTTCATACATTCATTATAACCTCGACCAAATTTTGACGATTCACGAACCGATATATATAAATAGATATATATATATATATATATATATATATATATATATATATATATATATATATATATATATATATATATATTATAACTTGAGAATATTAATAAAGTATTAAACGTATAATACTTTACACGAATGTATTTGTTTCAATATGTTTACCGATGGAATTAGAAGATAATATCAAATGATTGATTTATCAGATACATTGTGATATGATTACGGGTCCACTGTGATTTAAGAAATCTATTCTTTTTGACAACATTCGGAAAATGGTAAAATGATTTATAAGTAAGAACGTGGAGTGTAAATAACTTAGATGTTGGATATCGACAAGTTAAGTAACTCGACATTTTTCATTAAGATGATTTCATACATTTATTTAACCTTTGGACTTTATCCCATGCTTCACTAACAGACTGTAATTTAAAAACTTGAAACCTATTATGAATATATATGATTATACTTTTCTAAAACGTTTTATGATATAACGATTTCTATTATTTTAACCTTTAAACAAAATGATTCTTAAATATATTTAGTTTTGGAAAACAAAATTATCATATTTATTTGATTTAGTTTCAAACGTACAAAAACGTTTTCAGTTTAGAAAGAACTTTATTATTAAAACGTATATAACTTTTATAAATATCTAGAACCACTTTTGACAACTCATTACTTAACCAGTATGATAAAGATAACGATATTTATATTTGTATTTTATTTTATTAAATATATATATATATATAACGATTTAAATTAATATTATATATATTTATACGCGTATTATACGTACGTAGTTTTATACTTTTACTATACTTAAACTTAAACTTTACCTTTACTTTATTTTTACTTTACTTTAACTTTAATAATTCACTTTAATAATTCACACTTTAATAATTCATACTTTAATAATTCACTTTAATAATTCATACTTTAATAATTCACTTTACTAATTCAAAAATCTATTATAAATAGAATTCAATAGGTTTCATTATTTCATAGAAACTTGAAAATATTTTTTCTCTAAACTTTCTCAATCGATTTACATATATATTTACTCCGTATTATTTCAAGATATTATTAGTATACATAAAATATTACGACGGAGTGCTGTCCGAGTGATTTCGAAATTGTTTTTCGAGCGGGATAGAGCTAAGGAAATTATGGGTAATAGCTATAGAGGTTATGGGTATGGTTCGGGAGTATTGCTCGTGAGTCAAACTAGTGTTTATCATCCCTGTTGCGTCTACGTGTGATGACCCGGAGATTTCCGACCAAATTTAAACTAACTCTTATTTGATTTCGACGCGATAAGCAAAGCCTATTATGTAGAGTCTCAAAAAGTTTGAACTATTGTCATACATTCAATTAACCTTTGGCCATTCCCGACGATTCACGAACCATTGTAAATAAATATGTATGTATGTATGTATGTGTATATATATATATATATATATATATATATATATATATATATATAAATATAAATATATTTATTTGAATTAATAAAATATAATTTAATCACTTGAGTTAAAAATGTAAAATAATAAAACAGAATCATTAAGTAATTATGAGAAGTGAATCTATATATAAATATATATGATTTCTAATATATTGTAATATATATAAATCTCTTGGAAATAATAATTAATCAATAAAAGTTATATATGATATATTATATGAATAATAAATATTACATAAGTAATAATACATATATGTAATACAAATATAACTATAGTTGTTAAAATAATATTGTTATTACTTCTAATACTAATGTCAATACTAGTGATATTAACATTATTTTAAATATATAATCTACAGATATGAATTTGATATATATAACTTGTTATAATATTATTATTATTACTAATATTATTATTAACATTAATAATATTAGTATTATTAACATAACTAGTATTATATTATGATAAGTAATATTATTATTATTATTAATTTTATAGATATTATATTCATTACCATAACATAATTGTTAATACAATTATAATATTATAAATTTTTATTTTTATTTTGTGTATTATTATTATAATTACTAATTAATAAGAGTAATTACATAATGTAAATACAGATATATTAATACCGATATATAAACAGGTATATAGATATAAAATACGAAAAATATGCAGATTATACATATATATATATATATATATATATATATATATATATATATATATATATATATATATATATATATATATATATATACAGAAAACAGAATACAGATATATATAAATATGTAAATATATAAAAACTGTATATATAAATATATAAATACAGATTATTACACGTTTTGGATTAAAGTCAATACCTGATATCACTTTTTGTGTTTTTCTGTTAGTCTGTGATTCTATGTCGACCTAACCTTCGCTATACAACAATCAATCACCTCTGGATTCTATTAAAATCATTCAAGCCAACAGCACAATCAATTACACATTTTCAATCTCGATTTCTATCCAAGAATCAAACAGAAAAAAAACAAAGTTGTTCCTCTGTTCGTGTCCCAAGATTTTAAACGCTCGATTCTTCAATTAATTTCAAAAGGTATAAATGCAGTCTTGTTAGTTTTCTTTTACTTGAGCTATCTAAAATTTTTTAGCTTCCAATTCTATTTAACGAATTCGAATTATTGAGTCAAACTTATCTTCTAAAAAGTCAACGAAATTGTTCATCATAAAATTTGATTTCAATCTGATGTTTTAGGTCTAATTGAGGATACAGAAAGTTTCCTGGGACATTTTGAAACATGTTTCATGTTGTAAATTTTGTCTAATATTGTCTTAAGTTCGAGAATAGAAATTGAGTTGTTCATGTTCTTCATATTCATATAGCAGGTCTGTGTGGATATTTTTTTTTATTTCGTTTTTTTTTTTGTTAAATCACACAAAATAATCATTTCAAATGGTTTACAATGAAAATCATTCGTAACATCTTTCCCGAAGAAATTAGAGTTTAACAACAATTAAAAATCGAATTTTGTAATTTGAGTTCATAACGAATTTTTTTTTTTACAGCAACCTTAATTTTTTATTTATTTATTTTCTGTGAGTTCCATTTCTCTCAAGCCACAATCTCTGTTTTTTGTTTGATTATCTAAAGATAAAACAATAAGTTTCTGAATTGGGTTTGGTTCTCGTCGATTGGAATTCTTGGTGAGGAAGAAGGCAATAAAAGAAACAGAAAAACAAACAGTATAAATATATTAGGAACGAGGGTTATTACAGAAACACAGACATAGAGCAGATGGTTAAGGGATGGTATCGGGATTCGAGAGGTCGTGGGTTCGAGTCCGGGCAGTGGCGATTGTTTTTTTCTTTAAGCTTGATACATGAAGGTAGCATTTTTTTATTATTATTATTATTATTATTATTATTATTATTATTATTATTATTATTATTATTACTATTATTATTATTATTATGACTAATATTAAAAATATAATTATTATTATTATCACTAATACAATTAATATTATTATCATTACCATTAGTAGTAAAGTTATTATTATCATAGTTATTATTACTATTAGTATTATTATTATCATTATTATTACTTTTACCATTATGATTATTATTACAACTAAATTAGTATCATAATTATCATTAGCATTAAAAGTACTAGTTTTATAGCTAGTATACTTATCAGTATTATTATTATTATCATTATTATTATCACTATTATTATTAATCTTATTTTTATAAAAATTATTACTAGAATTATCATTATTTTTGTCATTATTATTTTTATTATCATTATTATTATTTTTACTATTAATTTTATAAAAATTATAAATATTATTATCATCATTATTATTATTATCTTTAACACTAATATTATTATTTTTAACATTATTATTATTACAATAAAATTAGTTATTAGAAAACTTATATAAAAAATATGTAAAAGTATATACATATAAATATATAAACAATTGAAATAATATATATATAACTTGTTTGATTATGATTATATGTGTTAATATATATAAATGATATAGGTTCGTGAATCCGAGGCCAACCCTGCATTGTTCAGTTGTTCAATATCGTCATATGTATTTTTACTACAAAATACATTAAGTGAGTTCATTTGATTCCCTTTTACTCTTTACATTTTTGGGACTGAGAATACATGCGCTATTTTTACAACTACTTTATTAAATGCTTTTGAAATATATTTTTGAACTGCGAATACATGAAATGCTTTTATAAATGTTTGATGAGATAGACACAAGCAAAACATTCCTCGAATGAATTATTAAGCAGACAGAAGTTCTGTAGATTATTATTAAATTAGTTAGACGTTATAATTGCCACTAATTGTTGTGAATATTTCCCCTGATTATTATTGCTTGGTAACTTAAGAATTAGAATAGGGTATGGCCCTAATTCACGCGAATCCTAAAGGTAGCTACCGGGTTTAACACCTCCACCCAGAATGTTCACTAGACGGAAGGGCTAGTGGGCGTGGTATTTAGTACTTCGAAGTTTATATGACTATTATACAGACGAGATGTTCTGTTTTGGGGATATTATTATGCGCATTATATGTTAAGGTCGGTTACCAAGCCAAGCTATGAAAGAAATGTGAATGTTATGTATCGAGAGAATGATTTTATACACAGGTTATGTGTAAGAGATTTTGTACACGAGATATGTGTACGGTTACTAAGATTTATGAAAAATGGTTTTGTACACAAGAAAGGTGTACTGTATTTAAAAGATATCGCATGTACATTACAGGTGGGTATAGGATTCGGGCCCATTTGTACCATGCAGGATTTAAATCTTGTGGTCTATCAAAATGATGAATTTTATTGTTTTATGATAAACCTATGAACTTGAAAGCATGTTTATTCTCAGGTATGAAAGAAATCTTCCGCTGTGCATTTGCTCATATTACTTGGAGTTACTCATGACATCTTTCAAAAGACGTTGCATTCGAGTCTTCGAGTTCATCAAGATTATTATTAAGTCAATTATAGTTGGAAGTATTATGAAATAGTATGTTTTGCCGTCACTTTCGATGTAAAGAAAGTTTGTCTTTTAAAAAACGAATGCAATGCTTGTAAAATGTATCATATAGAGGTCAATTACCTCGCGATGTAATCAACTATTGTGAATCGTTTATATTGTATATGAACGGGGCATTTCAGTATGTACTTTTCCTGCAATATTGAATCTCAATATTGATACTTGAGCCCTCATAACTTACCTTTTATATATTATTAGTGTATCCCTGACTAGTGCTCGAGTATATAGGATTATGCATGCTTATACGTTCGTTATTTTAGTTAGATAGGTTATGTCGAATCTTGAATTAAATACATATGCTATTAAGATAAGGTATATGATATGCATGTCGTTGAAAAGCTAGCGAAAATTGAGAACTTTTCATTTAGATATCGAATGGTTTCGATGAACGGTTTAGAAGTTATAGTCAATTGAATTTTTGTAAAAATGATTATTATTATCGTCGTTATTATCGTCGTTATAATCTAATTATTATTATTATTATTATTATTATTATTATTATTATTATTATTATTATTATTATTATTATTATTATTATTATTATTATTATCATTGTAATTATTAATAAAAGATATTATTGTTATTTTTATTATTATTATTATCGTTATTATCGTTAAGATTATTATTATTATTATCATTCAAATAGTTATTAGTATTATCATTAATATTATTATTATTAGTATTATTATAATTAAAACTAATATTAGTAACATCTAATTATTATGATTACTATTATTATTAATATGAACTCGATATAAAAGACGACTAAAAGCTATTAAACGAAGCGATTAGGAAATAATGAGTATGAGTATCATGATGAAATTAAGATATTGTAAGATATTGATTTAAAGGAAAAATATCGTTTTCATTATTTTACTATTATTATTATTATTAAAAGTATTATTAATATTAAAACTATCATTTTTACTAAAATTATTATTTTTAATAAAAATATCATTGTTAATATGAAACATCATTATTATTATCATTTTAGTACTATTATTAATAAAAATTATCATTTTATCATTTTTAGAAAATATAATTATTGTTATTTTTATTAGTAGAATAATAATAATTATTACAAAATAATACAACTTTTACTTATTATTATTATCATCAATATTATTTTATCAAATAAATATGTGATACAAAGATATTTTACTACGTATAATATAATTACATTAATAATACCTATCATATTATTTTTTATGATATTAAATGGACTTTATAAATTTTATTACTTAAGATATATAAAAGTATATTTTTATTATATAAATTTTAATATAAAATTTTATTTATTAATAAAAGAACTATATTATTTACTTTAATAAAATCTGTTAAAAATATTTAAATATATAAAACGACTATATTTAAACTATATAATAATCATGTATAAATTTTGGAAGACATTTTGGTCAATATGATTTTTGTTGACTTTTGCATATTTAGTCTCGAGCATTAGGATTGTGATACACTACGACTTGACCCAAATTGTTAGACAGATATTGATCAAACATATAATATATATAATTAATATAGATTCATGAATCCAAGGCCAACCTTGCACTTGTTCAATGACGTCATATGTATTTTTACTACAAAATACAGTATTGTGAATTTCATTTGCTCCCTTTTTAAATGCTTTTGTAATATATATTTTTGGACTGAGAATACATGCACTGCTTTTATAAATGTTTGACGAAATAGACACAAGTACTTGAAACTACATTGTATGGTTGGATTACTATACCGAATATCGCCCCTTCAAGTCTGGTAACCTAAGAATTAGGGAAATGGCCCCTAATTGACGCGAATCCTAAAGATAGATCTATGGGCCTAACAAACCCCATTCTGGAATTTGGAATGCTTTAGTACTTCGATTTAAATGGTGATTGCGATTGCCAATATATATGGCATACTTGCGAGTATGCGGGGGATATTCTATATGCATTATGTTAATGTCGGTTACCAGGTGTTCATCATACGAATGATTTTTATACACTTGCGAGTGTAATGTTATTTATGAAAAGTGAAATCTTGTGGTCTATTAAAATTATGGAATTGATGGATTATGATAAACTAATGAACTCACCAACTTTTTGATTGACACTTTAAGGCATGTTTATTCTCAGGTATTAAAGAAATCTTCCGCTGTGCATTAGCTCATTTTAAGGATATTACTTGGAGTCATTCATGGCATATTTCGAAAGATGTTGCATTCGAGTCATTGAATTCATCAAGATTATTATTAAGTCAATTATAGTTGGATGTATTATGAAATGGTATGCATGCCATCAACTTTAGATGTAAAGAAAGTTTGTATTTTAAAAACGAATGCAATGTTTGTAAAATGTATCATATAAAGGTCAAATACCTCGCGATGTAATCAACTATTGTGAATCGTTTATAATGTATATGAACGGTCCTTTCAGTTGGTATCAGACTGGTTTAAGCTGTGTCGTCAGCTTAATCGTAGAGGGGGTTCTCATAGTGTTACCTGTGACGAAGCATTGGCTTTTACTCCTCGCGGTCCGAATATGGTTGGCTTTGCCGAGAGGCATCGTCGTAAAATCAGTGTCTGAGGTACACTCAGTGGTCACCAGGCGGTTAGCTGGGAAGGCACTGGGTGGGACATGTGGTGTCCCCAACTAAATTTCAGTTGGTATCAGAGCGGTGGTCTTAGCGAACCAGGTCTGCATTAGTGTGTCTAACTGATAAGTCGTTAGGATGCATTAGTGAGTCTGGACTTCGACCGTGTCTGCATGTCAAAAGTTTTGCTTATCATTTTTGTCGGAAATTACCTGCTTATCATTCTTAGTCTAGATACATCTTATTGCATTGATTGCATGAATAGTGTATAGAGAAAATTCATATCTTAGAGTATCTTCTAATTCATATCTTAGCGTATCTGTTACTGTAAACTTTGCCTGACATATTTCGTAAATTCCTCCGTAATCTACGAAATCTTTTACTCTATATATATAGATATTCTATGTAATTAGAATATCATCCGATAGCCGAAAATCATTTCATATTGAAAAAAAAATCCTTTATTCAATTGTACGAAATGGAATTCGTCATTAGTTCAAGTCCCTCGAATTCCGATATGGAATCCCACTCAAGCTCCGAAAGCAGTGTGACTGGAATGGATCAACTAATCAGCCATCATCTATTTTGGATTAATTGGGGATGGGTTCATAGCCTCCTCAATCATTGGAGACAAGAAGAAGGCGATCCTTTCCATCCACCACATTGCCGTCTTGGCGAAGAACCCGAAGCACTTACCGGTGAACCTGTCCGAAACACCATTTTCTCTCTCATTTCCAGAGTATCTTGTCACGATTATATACTACATCAAATTCTAGATTTTATTTATCCACTCGTCCGAACCGACAATCACCCCGGTGTAATAGAAGAAGTCAACGAGCTTCACGCTCGGGTAGTGGCTTTGGAGAATATGGTGCAAAGGTTACAAACACCAGCAGCAGCAGCATAACCAGTACTACCATCGTCAACGCCAACAGTACCATTACCACCCCCAACCACAACCGCGTCGTAAACCTCAACTTTACAATCTGTCCCACGAGCACCAATGTCATACGCCCTGTAGATACCAAGGAATACCAACAAGAACAAACGATGAAGTGTTGATTCATAACTTCATTGGAGAAACACTCCGCGGCGATTTTGTAATCTCTAAAATCTTAGAGATTATCTATTCTAACTCTAACTATAAATCAGACGAGTGAATCGAAATGATAGAAGGAAGAGTAGAAACCCTGACAAGAATGATGTGTGATTTATAAGCTAGACTTGTTTTACCAACAGCATCAACAGTACCGTAGCATCACCATCACAGTCAGTGCCGTCAGTATCATCAGAATCAGCAGCACTTATAGCATCACAAACTCCGTCAGTTCAAGAATCACTGTGGACATCATTACGAATCAATAACGCGTATATTGTATCAACGAGTTATGAAGTATTAACTCACTCCCTCTGAAGAAATTATATGTATATTTTATATATATATATAAATTTTGAGATCAAAATAAATCTTTCCATACTAAGCTATTATGTGTGAATCTTAACTACTCGGTTAATTCATATTACTAATATGCAATAAGGTACGTCCTTCGTCCGCAACTTAACCATCGTTAGCTACAATTTCTGTCTCAATTCAATAAATTCCAACTCATAATAAACCAAGTGTATTATTTAAATATATGTTTGATTTTACACTTTCATCATCGATGTACTCGAAACTTTCCAAATAACATCATTCGTACCTGGCGAAGTTCACAAGAATTTCACAAAAACCAGCATCATGTATCAACAAATAACGAAGTATTGATTCATAATATTATTGAAGAAATACTTATGTAATTTCTAAAGTTTTAGGGATTACTCAATTCTAGTTTCAACCATAAATCAGATGAGCTTAATTTAATATTAACTCATTAAATCTATGTTACATCTAAAGAAAATATACACATATATATTTTCGTAAAGACTGTAATAAAATTCTTTTGTACAAAATATTAATTGTGAATTTTTTTTTAACGAGTAGGTAATACCCGAGAGATATATAAATTCACAATTAATATGGTACATTCTTCGAATTTGATTCAACAATCAACAACTATACACACTATTTTCTCAACAATACACATTCTTTTATAAAAATCAAAACAAACATACTCATTCAAATTCAATTACATATGCTGATCTTGAAATCGCAGAATTCAATTCGAAATGTAACAGTATCATCACTCTTAGATTCCTATATCTTTCCAAGTTATACTTTGACTTCAAAACTGTGCTAGAACATCATATGTATATTAACGATTACAATATGTGTTCAAACCCTCCGAAATTCCTGAAGACACTTCAAATAATGAACAATTGAGATGATGATCCAACCACATGTTACCCACAATTATGTACCTGAAAAACTTATAAAACCAAAGTCATAGTTTAACACGTATCCGTGTCAGACCCTTTGGCATTTATTAGCTAAAATGACTTTTCAACTCCTTTCCAAAGTAGTCAGTTTTGTCACAGCTCCAGCAAGTCAACTTCGACTTTTTAGTCGAAACAACCTTATTATAACCTTGATATATACGTTGCCCTTTCGCCATCATTATCGGGGAACCATTTATGTTCCATCACATTAGCAATAAACTTACCAACAACTTCACTGATTTTTGATTTTCCAAAAAAAATCATTATAATTATCAAAACCCCATCATTTACCTATCTGCATCTTGTAACGAGAATTGCCATACGAATCTTTGGGAAATAGCAATCAAAATTTTAAAATCTCGCAGCTTGTCGACTCCAACAGTTATTCATATAACGTCTATCTCCTGGACTTACATACTGCGAATGTGAAGTTTCTGAAAAACACCCTGAACTGCGAACTAGTTCTCGAAATGCTGATGAAGTAGCAAAAACTATAAATGACCTTAACAGTAAAAAAAATTGATGATAATGAGTACTGTGTTGGCAAAAGCTCAGAAAAAGAGAAGGTTTGGAACTGGAAAATGGATTGAGCAAACTATGAAGGAGGCTGTGGATAAATCACAAAGACTAAACCTGTCTTCAAAGAATCCAAATGGTTAAGTGTCTACTGAAGTCTTTAGCAAATATCTTACACCTTACTTTAAAACTCTTGCGGAGAATATTCTTCATCATCCTCTGATCTTAGATATTCTAATCTTTCATTATAAATATCTTCCATATTTATGAAGATATTTCCGTAAATATTCTTATCTAAAATCATTTATCTCTTTGCGCTATCTGTATTACATCAAAAAGGAAACTGTTTAGTTTCTATATTTTGTAAACCTTCGAGTTTAAATTATGAATGTTTTTTTTTTGAAGTAGTGTTGGGAACTGAAGCATGAGTTAGTATAATATAATGACACTTGATCAATGTGATTATATTACAGTAAGTCATGCTGAGTTTCTAAATGAAACGTGATGATTCACAGATCATAACATCATCATGTGCCATGTTACACGACTCTTTTATTCAACTTAAACTCTAAATATATCAAGAAAATATTTTCCCTGATGATTCGGCCTTTTCTGAGGTATTCTGGTAATTTGACAAATCAAGATCGTGCCATTACAATTCCCTTCTTAAAACATTAACTATGTTCATTTCAAAATCCATATCTACGAATTCTGGACCATTATTCGCTTGACTTGAAGTCGGGAAGAGGAGACAAAAGTATAGAAATCTTGAATATAAAAAAAAATATAAAGCTCGATAACAACACATAAATTACAAACCGTGCATATTAATACGTATCGCCACGTAAAGACACGGAAGAATTAAAATTACTATAACCCCAAGGTAATAGTAAAAATAAATAAAATCCTCTGGTGGTAGATGAAAGAGAAGAATGACAGATATGAAAATTAGGAGTATATCAAGGATCAGAACGGGATGGAGTGTGATGCCCCGTACAAAACCATCGTGTACGGATCATCAACAACAGGATCATTACAAGGTCAAACACTATATGCGGTTTTTAAAATAAATTTGCATTCATTAAAGTGTGATGTCTTAACCAACATTAAATGTTTAACATACGGAAGCGTGCTTCTACGAATAGAAGGCACTAATAATAGTACGTAACCCAATGGTCGCTACAAATTCTGTTAGGACCCCGAAGTTGTATAGTGTTAATGTGAATTAAGCTTAAATGAAGGTTCCTTAGAAGAGGGCTATATAAGGAACCTATATAGTCCTAATTAGATAGCCATGGTATTGTAACTGAGTTCTAGAAGCTGTGAAATTTAATTTGTACCGATTCTCTATAGTACCGAGTCTCCTTCTTACATACCGAATCTCATTCTATCTTATCATTTCTCTCAATCTCAACATGATCTGACCTATCATTTGGTATCAGAGCTACCAGGAAGTGATTCTACATCACTATATCGATCCAGAGATAGTAGTTTACAGAATCTGAACACTCTCGGTATATTGAATCAAATTCGATATTATCGAATTTGATAATCTGACGTTCAGATTCTTGTGATAAGTTCAGCGAAGGTGTATTAGGTCTATTAGAAAGAGTTTCGATCATCATTACAGCTTTTTAACTTCAATTATGGAGAATCAAGTTGATTTTTAGAGTTTGTGGCTAAAACTCTCGGTATTGCTTAATTCATGCTTGATTCTGGTGTTTTGTAAAGATTTAAAGATTCAGTTGTGCTCGTGAGGTGTTAAATCACATTTCTGTCGGTTCAATTTCTTCAATTCTTCAAGTTTTGAAGATTTGATCAACATTCGGTATCGTAACTGTCATACCGAATCTGCTTCATTACTGGAAATTCAAAAATCTTAAGTGTTGTAGATTGTGGTGTGTTTGTGATTCTATCACATTCGGTTTGATCATACGCAGCTAATTGGTGTGGTTTGAGAAAGGATTCTGTTATATTTCTAAGTTTTAGACTTAGACTCAGTATTGTCAATTACTACAGTTGACATTCGGTATTCTATACATTCGGTATCTTTGATATTTTGTGTGATACTAACTTGTTTCCTTGTGCAGCAAGGTTTCAGAATCTAATTCAAAGGGATTGAATTGAGTTTGAACTTCAAATTCACACAGAATCTGACTACCGAGTCAGATACAGAATCCGATTTTCTGTATCACTTAATCCATTGGTTTTAAGTATTCTGAGGCTTCAAGTTGTGTGGGTACCGAATCCATACCGAATTTGGGTGTGTTACTTGTGATTCTTATCAGTTTCTGATACAGAATCTGGTATACCGAATCTGCTACAGTACCGAACCACTTACCGAATCTGCTACTGTACCGAATTTTTACCGAATCTGACATTCTTGTTAGATTTTATACTGAACCCTGATCATAGATTGTGTTTAATACCGAATCTATTCTGAATCTACCTCAATTTAAGATGTCTACTCAAGATACTCTTATCATTGGATCAGATTCCCGACCTCCAGTGTTGTTTGATGGCAAGTACACTCAGTGGCTTCATCGTATTACTCAGTACATAGACTATAAGGGTGAGAAAGCTAAACATATTTGGGCTTCTCTGAGAGATGGTCCAGTTGTTGATTTTCATCCGGATACTGGTTTGCCAATTCCAGTCTATGAACTTTCTGGTGATAAACATGAAAGAGCTCAGGGTGACATAGAGGCTAAGAATATTGTCATGCAAGCTATCCCATATGAGCTATTTGAAAATATTGATAGCAACACTACTGCAAAAGATATATGGGATGAGATCAAATGACAATAAGAAGGTTATGACATGTCAGACGTTACTAAATTGAATAAGGCTCTGGGATTGTATGAAGATTTCAAGCAGGAACCAGAAGAGCTACTCAAGGATACCTACCGTCGTTTCAATGGTGTTCTCAATGAGTTGAAAAGGTGTAAGATTGTAAAAGTACATGCTGAAGTCAACATGAAATTCCTCAAAAAGCTCAATGCTGATTGGCTTTCTTATGGAACCATTGTTCGATCTACTAAAGAGAATGACAAGTTGACTATTCATGAGCTTGTTGGAATTCTTATGCATTACCAACCTGAGGTGTCTAAACTTCAAGAAGGAAGGAAAGGGTCATCTCCAAGTGATCCTCTTGCTCTAATTGCTAAAAAGAAGAGCAAATCATTTTCCAAAAGCTTGTCCAAGAAAGTGCTTGTTGAAGAATCAACTGATTCTGAAGAGTTGAATCTTTCTGATGTTGATGATTCACACCTTGAATTAGTCAAAATGGCCGCCATGTTCACAAACGCCTTGAATAAACACAAGTTTAAAGGCAAATCAAGCAATCAACGCAAACACTCATCATCTTCCTCGTACTACAAGAAAGCTGATCAATCCAAACAACAATGTGCTGATGATTCCAAGAAGGAAGATTCAATCTATTTCAATTGTGGCAAAGCTGGTCATTACTCTCGTGAGTGCAAAATGCCTAAGAAAAAGGACGCAGCTTACTACAAGAAGAAAATGTTGATGGCTAAGATTGTGGAAACTGGGGGAAAGCTGAAATCGGTTGATGATACTTGGTTTAACTGGACTGATGATTCAGACTCAGAGGTGGAACATGCAAATGTTTGCAAGGTGACCAAGCTCATCAAAGCTAAGGAAGCATTGGAGAATTCTGACTCAACATCTGACGATGATGAGGTACAATCAACTGAAATCTCACCTAATTTTATAAAAATGAAAAATGACTTGATGAAGAATCTGGTCTCAATGTCAAAAGAAGTCAAATGCTTAAAATCTGAAAACAAGGTTTTAAAAGACAAAATCAAACTTTCTGAGACCAAACCATCTTCATCCAAATTACAATCGGAATTGCAAAAGTTGACCGTCCAACTCAGCTCCTCGGAATCTGAGTTGGAAGATCTTAAAAAGACAATTCATCCGATTAAAGTTGATCGAATTGATTATCGTTTAAAATCTGAACGACTTGCAGAAAAAGTTCAATTCTTAGAAAAAGATCTTTCTGATTTAAAAAACCAATATGAACCCACACTTTCAAAGCTAAACAAGAAAATTATTCATTTGAAAAATGCAATAATTGAAAAAGACACTAAAATCTCTTCATTGTCAAAAGAGTATGTTCTAATGAAAGCTCAACTTGCTCGATATGAGGAAAAACTCTATCGAATAGAGCAATCCAAAGCTATCATGGATATGGAACTTTCAAAACAAACGATTTTCATGAATAGACCAAAAACGATTCATGGTGAAAAGTGGGGGTTGGGTTTTGAAGATCCTAAGATCTTAGATGGAGCTTCCAAAAAGATTCCAGGATTATACCATTCTGATTACTTTCAAGCTGGTTTACCAACGCATTTTGTGCATTCTTCTGATGCTGATTTTGATGATATTATTGTTAATCGCAAATCTAAAAAATACCATCAAATTAGCTTAATGTATGAGAAAATTAATGCAAAAATAGGTAAATCAAATCCTGCTTTCTTGAAGGAACTTGTTGAAAATGAAAAGAATGTGCAATGTGCTAATTATGTGCTGACACGTAGATTGGTTTACATTCCTACACTCATGCTAGAGAAATACATTTTAATGCTTGAGAATGACGTGTTTAACAAACCTAGTTCTAGCATTGTTAACATAGATGAGGTGTTTGATGAACCAACTTTTAATGTGAAACCAGTTCTACCTGCTTTACCTGCATGTTCTGATAATGTTTTTCATGAAGACCTAGCACATGAACTAACTGTTTTCTTTGAGACAGAATCTCTAGGTCAAAATTCTTTAGATGAAAAAGTAGAACCTCATACTGAACCGATCATTGAACCTTTGATAGATTTTTAAAGTCAACTTGATCCTTTGCACGATTATTATTTGCATTTACCTGCTGTACGGAATTTGAATCGTATAGTAGCTCAACTAGAAAAGGAGAATATTGACTTGCAACTTAAGTGCCAATCATTAGAATAAATGCTTGCCCTGTGTGATAAATTGCCTTCACTGCCTAAGAAAGAATGTTCCTATGCTTTTAAGGAGGGTGAAGTGATAGTTTCTGCTGAAGAATTATGTCTTGAGATTAAAAGCTTAAAATAAAAGATAATTCAACTGAAACAGGCTAACACACTTAAGCAATCGTCTAATGTTGAAACCAATGTACTTGAATGTATTGGTGGGATTACTAAAAAGGAAAAGGGAATGTAAACATCTAAGGATGTAAAACCCATTACTATTCTTAAAAATCCTCTCCGTTCTCAATTTGGCAATCGTGGTTCAAAAGTTGTTTCTACAACTCAATTTGTTGTCAAAAAGGTTCATTCTCCTGATGGTTCTGTGTCAACTGAAAAGATTCCTATGATTCCAATGACAAAAACTTCAAAAGCGAGT
Organism: Rutidosis leptorrhynchoides; assembly: GCF_046630445.1. Lineage (NCBI taxonomy): Eukaryota > Viridiplantae > Streptophyta > Magnoliopsida > Asterales > Asteraceae > Rutidosis > Rutidosis leptorrhynchoides. Next base: position 553,229,422 of record NC_092335.1, on the reverse strand, counting down.
CTTTTAACAACATCAGTTAAGTCCACACAACACACAAGTCCTAAACCTGATTTAAGTGAGTATGATGCAAATGAACATAAAATCAAATTGGAAATTTTGCAAAATCAATCATCTCATGTGTCAACTGAAGTGTTTGGACGTCTAACTAACAAAGGTGTTTCTTGTGTCACAGGTCATAATCCAAACTTGAATTACAAATCTGTATGGGTTCCTAAGTCCACGACTAAGAAAGTAGCAACCAAACCAACGCAATCTGCTAGTCGGCCTAGGAAATTATCTCATGTTTTTCAATTTTCGTCTGTTAACAAAACATCTACTTGGAATAAGTTGTGTGTTAAGACTTCTGATAACGATGTAAAACTTGATATTTCATATGATGCTTCATGTAATGTGTTTTTAAATGATGATTTATTGTCTAAACTGCATGATGCTTTACGTGATTATCTTGTCGTTGATCCAAAGTTTATTGTTGGTACTAACCGTAGAGGACCCAAGAAACTTTGGGTACCTAAACTCTAGGAAATTCACATTTACAGGGTTTCGACGTCTGTGTTTGGTATATCGATTCCGGTTATTCTCGACACATGACGGGCGATAAATCCATGCTTGTCAACTTCATTGACAAATTCCTAGGAACGGTTACTTTTGGAAATGATGAAATTGCAGCGATAATGGGTTACGGAGATTTTGTGCAAAATGGCATAACAATCAAACGGGTTTCATATGTTGAAGGTTTGGGGTGCAGTTTATTTAGTGTAAGTCAATTCTGTGATTGAGATCTTAAAGTTCTGTTTGAACGTCGACAATGCTCGGTGCAGTCCACCAAAGGAAATGATCTTCTTGTTGGTAAACGTTGTGCTTCACTATACACTATTGACCTCAATGATTCACCTTCACATACCACCATGTGTTTGGCCACTCGTTCTACCAAAGAAAATTCATGGTTATGGCATCATCGGATGTCACACCTGAATTACAAGGGTATCAATCGACTAGTCTCCAAAGACTTAGTTGATGGTATTCCTACCTTTCACTATGATAAGCATCATGTGTGTTCATCATGTGCGATGGATAAGCTGAAACGGACTAATCATCAGCTTAAGCAAAACCCCAGTACTTCATCGTCTTTGCAACTATTGCATATGGACTTATGTGGACCCATGCGTATTTCAAGTCTCGGTGGCAAGAAACATGTGCTTGTCATTGTCGATGACTATACTCGTTTTACATGGATTTTTCTTCTGCGAACTAAGTCAGAAACCCCCGCCATTATCATTGAGTTCATTAAAAAGACTCAACGCTCTTTTAACAAACATGTTAAGAGCATTCGAACTGATAATGGGACGGAATTTAAGAATGACCTGCTTGATAGTTATTTGAAAGACCAAGGCATTGAACATCAGTTCTCTGCTACTCGGACACCCCAACAGAATGGAGTAGTCGAACGACGTAATCGTACGTTATGCGAAGCAGCTCGAATGATGCTTGCTTACTCCAAACTACCTCCAAAAATGTGGGGGGAGGCCATTTCAACTGCATGCTATACCCAAAATCATTGTATTGTTAATAAACATTTTGATAAAACTCCATATGAGTTATTATATGGTAGACGCCCGAATGACAAATATTTCCGTGTCTTTGGTTGTATATGCTATGTGCTTAACGAATTTTGACAGCCTCGGAAAGTTTGATCCAAATGGCGATCAAGCCATATTTCTCAGTTATTCTTCGAACAAAGTTGCTTATGAGCATCAATGTCAAGTTCGATGAATTTTCAGGAATGGCTTTTAAACAACTCAGTTCAAAACCCGATCCTAACCTGGCTACTTCTTCTTCCACGCAAAACTCCATTTTCTCGACGAAGGGTGTTCCTACGGTTACATCAGAGGAACTGGATATCTTGTTTGATAGTCTTTATGCTCCTCAACGGATTTCAAATGTTCAAACCGTACCAGTTACACCGTCACAGTCAACTACTGTGGAGACACAACAAAGTCTTTTTGATGAAGATACAACACCAAATGATTCACCCGTTGCTTCTTCATCCTCCCTACCACCTCCTGTTATTGATAATCTTGAACCAATTCAAGATTCATCAGTTGATACAACTCCAGCTGTTTCTCCAGATACTCAATTGAATCCATTAGATAACATTACATCAGATCAAGCGGATCAAGGCTCAACGTCAACAACGGTTAATGTTTCAATGGATACCACTGATGTACAACCTCTTCCACACAACCGATGGACTAAAAGTCATCCAATAGATCTTATTATTGGTGATGCATCTGCTCCAGTCTCAACTCGAAGGGCTACTTGGAATATGTGTCTATACACTGTCTTTCTTAGTAAGATTGAACCAACAACGGTTGCTCAAGCTTTACTAGATTCGAACTGGGTGGTTGCAATGCAAGAAGAGATCAATCAATTTGAACGGTTGAAAGTATGGCGATTGGTTCCAAGACCAACTGGTCAACGACCAATAGGGGTTAAGTGGATTTTTAAGAACAAGAAGGATTCTGATGGAATTGTGGTTCGGAATAAGGCACGTCTTGTGGCCAAGGGATATCGACAACAAGAGGGTATTGATTATGACGAAACGTTTGCTCCGGTTGCTAGGATTGAGGCTATTCGTCTTTTCCTTGCATTTGCTTCTCATATGAAGTTCACGGTGTTTCAAATTGACGTCAAAACTGCTTTTCTGAATGGTCATCTTCAAGAGGAAGTCTATGTCGATCAACCAGAAGGCTTTGTCGATCCCATTCATCCAAATCATGTGAAGACCCGTCCTAATCCATCCGGACGAAGTCCATATCGATTATAAATGATTCACAACAGTTGATTACATCGCGAGGTACTTGACCTCTATATGATACATTTTACAAACTTTGCATTCGTTTTTGAAAAGGACAAACTTTCATTACATCGAAAATTGACGACATGCATACCATTTCGTAACATATCTTACTATAATCGACTTAATAATAATCTTGATGAACTCAACGACTCGATTGCAACGTCTTTTGAAATATGTCATGAATGACTCCAAATAATATCTCTAAGATGAGCAAATGCACAGCGGAAGATTTCTTTCATACCTGAGAATAAACATGCTTTAAAGTGTCAACCAAAAGGTTGGTGAGTTCATTAGTTTAACATACATAATCATTTCCATCATTTTAATAGACCACAAGATTTCATTTTCAATTCTCATAAATACACGTCCCATGCATAGAGACAAAAATAATCATTCATATGGATTGAACACCTGGTAACCGACATTCACAAAATACATATAAGAATATCTCCATCATTCCGGGATCCTCCTTCGGACATGATATAAATTTCGAAGTACTAAAGCATCCGGTACTTTGGATGGGGCTTGTTGGGCCCGATAGATCTATCTTTAGGATTCTCGTCAATTAGGGTGTCTGTTCCCTCATTCTTAGATTACCAGACTAAATAAAAAGGGGCATATTTGATTAGATAATCCAACCATAGAATGTAGTTTCGATTACTTGTGTCTATTTCGTAAAACAGTTATAAAAGCAGCGCATGTATTCTCAGTCCCAAAAATATATATTGCAAAAGCATTTAAAAAGGGATTAATGAAACTCACAATACTGTATTTTGTAGTAAAAATACATATGACGACATTGAACAACTGAACGATGCAGGGTTGGCCTCGGATTCACGAACCTATATCATTTGTATATATATTAATACACGTAATCGTAATCGAATAAATATATATTTTATTATTAGTGATATAATCTTTATATTAATAACTTATATATATTTCATTATTTAATTAAATGTATTATTTTTGTATATAAAGATATTAATATAGTTAAATTATGTATATTAATATAATTGTATGTAATTACTCTTTTATTTACAAAATACCAGTTATAATAACACTAGAATAATTATACTGATAATAATAATAATTTTCATAGTACTAATAATATTAATGATAGTATTATTAATAGTTTTTATAAAAATGTATATTTAAAATATTGATACTTTTAGTAATTATATAAAATTTTAATAATAATAGTACTTGTTAATGATATTCATGTTAACGAAAATGTCTATATTAATATTAATACTTACGTCAATATTAATAATTAATAACAACAACAATAATAATAATAATAATAATAATAATAATAATAATAATAATAATAATAATAATAATAATAATAATAATAATAATAATAATAATAATAATAATAATAATAATAATAATTCTAGTAATACTCAGTGATATCACATAATAATAATTAAAATGATAATAGTAACAATTATCTTATTATTCATATTAATACTAATTATAATAATATTCGTATTCATAATGATAAATAACAATGACATTAATAGTTATATAATGATATTAACTCTATTAAAAATAATAATTTGTATTTATAATAGTAATTATAACAATTAACATAACAATAATAATAACAAATGATAATAATAACAATAATTAGAAAGGAAAAGAAAATATACCCTTTAACAGAATCATTTTTAAAAAAAATGCCCACGACCGGGCTCGAACCCGAGACCTCTCGAACCCCCTAACACTCTAAACCATTGGGCTGTTGCCCAGTTCTTGTCTAAACTTGATTTCATTAGATTATAACCCGTATAAATAACTTCATCTTCTTCATTATCAATCTTTAAATCGATCCACCCAAAGTTTAACCATCCAGTAGGTAATTTGCTCACTATTGAAACATTTAAACGAAATGATAAATCAAATATCAGTTTATGTATTAATTGAAAAAGAACAAAAAAAAATAATAAATAAATAACAAAGGCTGTTGGGCAGCGACGATGAACCAAAAAAAAAATTGATTTTGACATTGAAACGTTTTTAGACTTCGAAACCTTCATAAACTATCTTCCAAATCGTCAATGGAATACACGAGAATCCTTAGTTGCATCAGAATCGCAACTAATTACTCGAATTTGTTCATATAAAATTGTTTGACTTTTTTATATAAAAACTTTGACCTTCGAATTCACCTTCATTTTATCGAATTAAAATCTGATATTGTACATACACAATCACGACATAAAGAAGAAAAGATCTATATTTTTACTTTCTTTCAATTTGGTCCGAATCCATTCGAATATTATATGGCTTCGGGTAAAAAAAATAAGAAAAAAGAAGAAAAAATAAACTTGTTTGCTTTATCAATTAGCAGTAGCGTAAATCAAGCGTACAAGTTGTTATTGATGCATCCACAATAATAAACCGAAGCTTGTTTTGTAATGGGGATATGGTTCGACAGAACCTCATGGGCAGGAAGAAGACACAGACAAAAAACAAAAACAAAATATAATAGAATGATAGGGATGTAAATAATCACGCGTATTTATATGTATATATATATATATATATATTATATCTTATATTTATTTAGTATAGATAATTAATAAGTATAAATAAAAATATATTTATTAATAATAATACATTTAATGTTGATAATTAATATTAATAATAATATCAATGTTAAGATAACAAGTTGTATTATAATATTAACAAAATTTATAATTTTGATAATTTTTGTAATAATATCAATACTATAATATTAATAATTATATTTGAAATAATATCAGTGATAATAATAATTCTTCATATTATTAATAATATTAATAATAATGATATTAATAATAATACTTTTTTTTTAATGATATGAATAATAATAATAATAATAATATCAATATAATAATTTAATACTAATACCTAATTATTTTACACAAAATGAAATTTTATAATTTCTACATATAATGTTTATAAATTATTTATTTTTATGTGAATAACTATGTATAAAATTTTTATATACATATATTACTTATATAAACCTACTTTTGTTAATATATAACTATTTGTTATTTATTTTGTTAAGGGAATAAAACGAGTACTTCTAACTAGGGTATTCAAAGTTTTTATATGATTATATATTTCATAAACTACTATATATATAATTATCATCTTACATGTTTTTATTACATGAATGGATATACTACATACAAACTTTTAAGCCAATAAATTTAACATCAATATATATATAATTACAAATAATATTCATATATATCTATATCTATATACATATAAAATAATAGTATTCATTACATCGTATATTATTTTACATATTTAATTATATTTTATTATTTTCAATAATTACCTCTATACTTTCATTTATATTTATATATATACATATTTGCAATTTGTTATACATAGTTGTTCGTGAATCGTCGGAAATATTCGAAGGTCATATGCAGTTATGAAAACAGTTCAAAGTTTTTGAGATTCCACATTACAGACTCTGCTTATTGTGTCGGAAATATATAAAGATTGAGTTTAAATTTGGTCGGAAATCTCCGGGTCATTACAGTACCTACCCGTTAAAGAAATTTCGTCCCGAAATTTGAGTGTGGTTGTCATGGTTAACAATAAGAATGTCTTCATGACGAATATGAGTTGATAAAATCGAATTTTATTACCATAGCGTAATGTGGATAATATGATTCGATTACTTGAAGCGGGTGAGTGAAGTTATCACAAAAAAGTGAAATGAGAAAGACAGGTTTCATCATAATTTTTGACTAGTCATGGTTGAATTCCGGAATTCAAGGGATTTAAAGAAAATCTTCGAAATCTAAAAGATTTGATTCTTTATCGAATAAGGAAATTAAGATCTCTATAATTAAATACGGTGATCTGCCTCGATTACTCTGTCTGATATTTCCACTATAAATTAAGCTTTTCCGTTCTATTATTCTCACCATTCCTATACTTTATTTCTTAGTTCATACATCCAAAAGATTGTGAAAAATACTTAATCCAGTTCTAATCCTTGATATATTTCTAATTATCCTTTCTGTCATCCTTCTTTTTAATCTTCCACCAGAAGAATCTGTTTACTTCTACTATTACCTTGGGATGATACTATTCTTAATTCTACCGTGTATTTATATTGCTATTCGTATTAATATCCATGGTTTGTAATCTCGGTGTTGTTGTTGGGCTTTATATTTTCCCTTATATATCAGAGCTTCGTGCTCTTGTTTTCTCTTCCCGACTTTGAATCAAGCGAAAAATGGTCCAGAATTTGTAGATATAGAGTTTCGAATGAACATCATGTTCTAAATAAGAACGAACGTATTAGCACGATTTGATTTGTCAAATTTTCAGAATCACTGAGAATAGAACTATCAAGAATATACTTTCTTGATATGTTCAGAAGTTAAGTAGAATGAAGGAGTTATGTAACATGGCACGTGATGACGTTAGGATCTATGAATCATCACGTCCCATTAGAAACTCAGCATGACTTATTGTAATATAATCACATTGATCAAGTGTCATTATATTATACTAACTCATGTTTCAGTTCCAAACATTACTTCAATATCATTCATATTTTAAGTTCGAAAGTTTACAGAATATAGAAACTAACAGTTTCTATATGATGTAATACTGATAGCACGAAGAGATTAATAACTATAGATAAGATTAGTTATGAAAATATATTCAGAAATATCGAGGATATTTATAATGAAAGATACGATAATATCTCGGAATATCTAAGATCAGAGGATGATAGAAACTATTGTCCGCAAGGGTTTAGAGTAAAGAGCAAGATATTCGCTAAAGACTTTAGCAGGCATTGAATCATTTGGATTCTTTGAAGTCAAACTTATTCTTTGTGATTTGTCCACGGCTTTCTTCATAGTTTCGCATAATCTGCTTTTCGGTACTAAATTTTCTATTGAATGTTTCCAATATAATGATACACAGGAAGCACGAAGAGGTATATAATTTCGGACGAGAATATTTATGAAAATATCCTCAGAAATATCGAAGATATTGATGAGGATATTTTTGGAATTTCTAAGTTCGATGGTTGATAAGAAAAAATTTTCCGCAAGATTTTAACATGACTTCGGAGCAAGATATTCTCTAAAGATTTCAACAGATCCATAATTACCTGGATTCTTTGAATATAGGGTATGGTCCTTGTATTTGTCCTTGGTCTCCTTCGTGGTTAGCTCAATCTGTTTTCCAGTTCTAACTTTTCTGAGCTTTTCCAACATTCTATTCTTTATCATAAAACTTCCGATGATTAAGGTCGTTTGCAGTTTTTGTTGCTTCATTCAACTTTTCAAAATTCAGACTATTAGTTCGCAGACTGGGTGCTTTTCAGAATTTCAGAATAGAAGATCATTATTCTAAGAGATAAATGTTATACATATAACTGTTGATGTAGATATGCTGTGAGTTTTCAAAGTACTGATTGCCGATTCCTCTACATTTACTGCTACCATATCTGAATCATTGGTTATCGATCTGAGGTGATTTCAAGAGAATTGTGTTTTTAGATGATTAAACGCTGACGGTAATATGGTGGAATATAAAAGGTTTCCCGGTAACAATAAAAAAACATACATATAAATCAAGGTGATAATAAGGTTGTTTCGAACGAAAAGTCGAAGTTGATTTGCTGAAGCTGTGACAAAATTTGCTACTTTGAAAATTGATCGCAAAGTTATTTTTGCTAATAAATGTCAAAGGATCTGACGCAGCTACGTGTTAAACTTTTACTCAGTTGCCGAGAGTTTCTCAGGTGCATAACTATATGCATAAATCTTTCCTTCCGTAGATGAAGTGCGGTTGATTCATCCTATCGATTGAGGTGTTTTCAAGAATCATGAAATGTTTGAACGCAGATGTAATCGTGATGATACGAATGGGGTTTAAAATGAAATCAAGTGGCAAACTTGAAAAATTATTTAGTTTCATATGTTATAATCATTATTTTAATTCATTTTAATTGTCCAATGTTTTTAGTCCACAGTTGATAGTCTACAGTTGACGGTCCAATAATTCATATATAGTTTAATATATAATATTTAAATTAATTAATACGTATCGTGACCCGTATACGTCTCAGACTCGATCACAACTCAAATTATATATATTATTATAGAATCAACCTCAACCCTGTATAGAGAACTCGATCATTACTGCATATAGAGTGTCTATGGTTATTCCAAATAATATATATAAATGCGTCGATATGATATGTCAAAACCTTGTATACGTGTCCCGATATTTAAAGTGCGAAAAATAAATACAGAAATTAAATGACGATAAATAAAATGCGTAAAGTAAATAACAGAAATTAAATGACGATAAATAAAATTGCGAGAATATAAATTGCGATAATTAAATTGCGATAAATAAAATATAATCAGTTAGCTAGGAACAATTAGCTAGGAACAATTAGCTATGAACAGTTAGCGTGGATTCTTAACAAAATTTCAATTAGTTAATTAGTTTGTTTCTAACAACTTTTATTTTGTCCAATGTTTTCTTCATTATGCCACTTGTTGGATTGTGATAAATCAAAATCCAAATATGAAATTGAAAAAAAAAATGATTATTCTGCGGTGAACGGATTTGTATCTCTGTAGATGTAAGTAGGATAGTAAATGGATGTTGAATCAGATTCGAAGAATGTACAGTATAACCTATTAACGTGAAATCTAAATATTCCTCGGGTATTACCTACCCGTTAAAATATTTTCACCATTAATAGTTTATACGAAAGAATTTTTAAATTACAATCTTTATGAAAATATACTTACATATATGTTTTCTTCAGATGTAATCATAGATTTAATGAGTTAATATAATATTAATCTCATTTGATTTACAGTTAGAACTAGAATATATAATCTCTAAAACATTGAAGATTACATAATCGTCATGTCGAACGAAGATACATGATGTAGAACGATTCGCAGATTGATGATTATGCTCGAGGTACATAATTAGATGTTGAGGTGTATGATGTGAACTTGAGTTGTTGGTGGTACTGGTATTGATGTTGGTGCTGGTGATGTTGCTGAAGCTAGTACGTTTTGCATCATATTCTCCAAATTGATTACTAGAGCGCGAAGTTCATTGACTTCTTGTATTACTCCGGGATGATTATCGGTCGGAACGAGCGAATGAATAAGGTTTAGAATCTGAGTTATGATATAGTCGTGGCGAGATATTCGAGAAATGAGGGTGAAAATGGTGTTACGAACAGGTTCGCCGGTATTTGCTTCAGGTTCTTCGCCAAAAGGTGAATTCAGTTAGTGGAAGGGATCGTCTTCTGCGCGTCTCCATTGATTAAATCGACTACGAATCCATCAGATGAATTGGGGATGGATGATTGATTGATTCATTCTGCGGACATTACTTCCGGAGCTTAGATGACTATCCATTCGGAATAACTGTCGGGATAACTATCGGAATAGCTGTCGGAATCCGAGGGACTCGAACTAGTTGAAGGATTCATCCCGTACGATCAGATGAAGGATTTTCGATAAGAAATAGATTATAAGATGTAGATTAGTATCCTGCAATACATAATTTACATATGCATATGTAACACTAAAATCTCATAAGTTACCGAGGAATCTACGGAAGCTGTCAGGTAAAGATAACAATAACAGATACGCTAAGATATGAATTAGCAGATACGCTAAGATATGAATTTTGCCTATACACTATTCATGCAGTCAACGCAATAAGATGTGTCTATACTAAGAATAATAAGCAGGTAATTTACTAAGGATGATAAACAAATGATTTCTGACAAAAATGATAAGCAAAACTTTTGACATGCAGACACGGTCGAAGTCCAGACTCACTAATGCATCCTAACGACTTATCAGTTAGACACACTAATGTAGACCCGGTTCACTAAGACCACCGCTCTGATACCAACTGTGAAGACCCGTCCTAATCTATCCGGACGAAGTCCATATCGATTATAAACGATTCACAACAGTTGATTACATCGCGAGGTACTTGACCTCTATATGATACATTTTACAAACTTTGCATTCGTTTTTGAAAAGGACAAACTTTCATTACATCGAAAATTGACGACATGCATACCATTTCGTAACATATCTTACTATAATCGACTTAATAATAATCTTGATGAACTCAACGACTCGAATGCAACGTCTTTTGAAATATGTCATGAATGACTCCAAATAATATCTCTAAGATGAGCAAATGCACAGTGGAAGATTTCTTTCATACCTGAGAATAAACATGCTTTAAAGTGTCAACCAAAAGGTTGGTGAGTTCATTAGTTTAACATACATAATCATTTCCATCATTTTAATAGACCACAAGATTTCATTTTCAATTCTCATAAATACACGTCCCATGCATAGAGACAAAAATAATCATTCATATGGATTGAACACCTGGTAACCGACATTCACAAAATACATATAAGAATATCCCCATCATTCCGGGATCCTCCTTCGAACATGATATAAATTTCGAAGTACTAAAGCATCTGGTACTTTGGATGGGGCTTGTTGGGCCCGATAGATCTATCTTTAGGATTCGCGTCAATTAGGGTGTCTGTTCCCTAATTCTTAGATTACCAGACTAAATAAAAAGGGGCATATTCGATTAGATAATCCAACCATAGAATGTAGTTTCGATTACTTGTGTCTATTTTGTAAAACAGTTATAAAAGCAGCGCATGTATTCTCAGTCTCAAAAATATATATTGCAAAAGCATTTAAAAAGGGATTAATGAAACTCACAATACTGTATTTTGTAGTAAAAATACATATGACGACATTGAACAACTGAACGATGCAGGGTTGGCCTCAGATTCACGAACCTATATCATTTGTATATATATTAATACACGTAATCGTAATCGAATAAATATATATTTTATTATTAGTGATATAATCTTTATATTAATAACTTATATATATTTCATTATTTAATTAAATGTATTATTTTTGTATATAAAGATATTAATATAGTTAAATTATGTATATTAATATACTTGTATGTAATTACTCTTTTGTTTACAAAATACCAGTTATAATAACACTAGAATAATTATACTGATAATAATAATAATTTTCATAGTACTAATAATATTAATGATAGTATTATTAATAGTTTTTATAAAAATGTATATTTAAAATATTGATACTTTTAGTAATTATATAAATTTTTAATAATAATAGTACTTGTTAATGATATTCATGTTAACGAAAGTGTCTATATTAATATTAATACTTACGTCAATATTAATAATTAATAATAATAATAATAATAATAATAATAATAATAATATAATAATAATAATAATAATAATAATAATAATAATAATAATAATAATAATAATAATAATAATAATAATAATTCTAGTAATACTCAGTGATATCACATAATAATAATTAAAATGATAATAGTAACAATTATCTTATTAATCATATTAATACTAATTATAATAATATTCGTATTCATAATGATAAATAACAATGACATTAATAATTATATAATGATATTAACTCTATTAAAAATAATAATTTGTATTTATAATAGTAATTATAACAATTAACATAACAATAATAATAACAATAATTAGAATTAAAAAAAAATATACCCTTTAACAGAATCATTTTTAAAAAAAATGCCCACGACCGGGCTCGAACCCGGGACCTCTCGAACCCCCCTAACACTCTAAACCATCGGGCTATTGCCCAGTTCTTGTCTAAACTTGATTTCATTAGATTATAACCCGTATAAATAACTTCATCTTCTTCATTATCAATCTTTAAATCGATCCACCCAAAGTTTAACCATCCAGTAGGTAATTTGCTCACTATTGAAACATTTAAACGAAATGATAAATCAAATATCAGTTTATGTATTAATTGGAAAAGAATAAAAAAAAATAAATAAATAACAAAGGCTGCTGGGCAGCGACGATGAACCAAAAAAAAAATTGATTTTGACATTGAAACGTTTTTAGACTTCGAAACCTTCATAAACTATCTTCCAAATCGTCAATGGAATACACGAGAATCCTTAGTTGCATCAGAATCGCAACTAATTACTCGAATTTGTTCATATAAAATTGTTTGACCTTTTTATATAAAAACTTTGACCTTCGAATTCACCTTCATTTTATCGAATTAAAATCTGAGATTGTACATACACAATCACGACATAAAGAAGAAAAGATCTATATTTTTACTTTCTTTCAATTTGGTCCGAATCCATTCGAATATTATATGGCTTCGGGTAAAAAAAATAAGAAGAAAGAAGAAAAAAAAAATTAAACTTGTTTGCTTTATCAATTAGCAGTAGCGTAAATCAAGCGTACAAGTTGTTATTGATGCATCCACAATAATAGACCGAAGCTTGTTTTGTAATCGGGATATGGTTCGACAGAACCTCACGGGCAGGAAGAAGACACAGACAAAAAACAAAAAAAAATATAATAGAATGATAGGGATGTAAATAATCACGCGTATTTATATGTATATATATATATTATATCTTATATTTATTTAGTATAGATAATTAATAAGTATAAATAAAAATATATTTATTAATAATAATACATTTAATGTTGATGATTAATATTAATAATAATATCAATGTTAAGATAACAAGTTGTATTATAATATTAACAAAATTTATAATTTTGATAATTTTTGTAATAATATCAATACTATAATATTAATAATTATATTTGAAATAATATCAGTGATAATAATAATTCTTCATATTTTAATAATATTAATAATAATGATATTAATAATAATACTTTTTTTAATGATATGAATAATAATAATAATAATAATATCAATATAATAATTTAATACTAATACCTAATTATTTTACACAAAATGAAATTTTATAATTTCTACATATAATGTTTATAAATTATTTATTTTTATGTGAATAACTATGTATAAAATTTTTATATACATATATTACTTATATAAACCTACTTTTGTTAATATATAACTATTTGTTATTTATTTTGTTAAGGGAATAAAACGAGTACTTCTAACTAGGATATTCAAAGTTTTTATATGATTATATATTTCATAAACTACTATATATATAATTATCATCTTACATGTTTTTATTACATGAATGGATATACTACATACAAACTTTTAAGCCAATAAATTTAACATCAATATATATATAATTACAAATAATATTCATATATATCTATATCTATATACATATAAAATAATAGTATTCATTGCATCGTATATTATTTTACCTATTTAATTATATTTTATTATTTTCAATAATTACCTATATACTTTCATTTATATTTATATATATACATATTTGCAATTTGTTATACATAGTTGTTCGTGAATCGTCGGAAATAGTCGAAGGTCATATGCAGTTATGAAAACAGTTCAAAGTTTTTGAGATTCCACATTACAGACTCTGCTTATTGTGTCAGAAATATATAAAGATTGAGTTTAAATTTGGTCGAAAATCTCCGGGTCATCACAAATCACGTCTACTTCTTGGAGAAAGCTTTATACGGTCTGAAGCAAGCACCGCGTGCATGGTACGGGACCTTAACAAAGTACTTGCTGGACAACGGCTTCTCTCATGGAACGATAGATACAATGCTATTCATTCGTAAAAACCACGGTCACATTCTCTTGGTTCAAATTTACGTTGATGACATTATTTTTGGTTCCACGTCCCCGGCCTTATGCAAAGAATTTGGTGATCTTATGGCCAACAAATTCGAAATGAGCATGCTTGACCAGTTAAATTTCTTTTTGGGGTTACAAGTAAAACAATTACCAAACGGAATTTTTCTCAGTCAAACAAAGTATATCAATGATATGCTAAAATGTTTTAAAATGACAGCTTTAAAACCAATGACAACCCCAATGAGGACTTTACTGGATGCTGATGCTAATGGGGAACCCTTTGATGTTACACTTTATCGAAGCATGGTTGGTTCTTTAATGTATCTGATTGCAAGTCGACCCGACATTACAATTGCTGTAACTGTCTGTGCCCGCTTTCAGTTAAACCCTAAGAAATCTCATTTCAAAGCAGTTGTTAGGATTTTTCAGTACCTTAAAGGTACACCTAACCTTGGGATCTGGTATCCTCATGGATCCGATTTCAATCTCACTGCTTACACTGATGCGGATCATGGCGGTTGCCATGTTGATAGAAAAAGCACATCTGGATCAATTCAGATGTTGGGGAATAGGCTAGTTGGTTGGTCATCCAAAAAGCAGAACTGTGTGTCTTTATCAAAAGCTGAGTCTGAGTACATTACTACAGCTCATTGTTGTTCACAAGTTTTGTGGATGCAAACTCAACTTTTAGACTATGGCTTTAAGATTTCTAAGACCCCAATTTACTGTGATTCACAAAGTGCTATTGCAATTACAAGCAACCCGGTCCAGCATTCTAAGACTAAACACATAGATATTCGCTATCATTTCATTAAGGACCATGTAGAGAAAGGGGATGTAGAGTTATACTTTGTGCCTACCAAAGTGCAATTAGCTGACATGTTCACTAAGCCTTTAGATGAACTTAGGCTAAAATTCTTGATCAAAGAGATTGGCATGGTAGAGTATAGTGCTTGATATTTTTTAGATCTGTTGGGACTTATTCTTGAGATCTTGTGTTTAGGGGGAGTAGATACTTTCTAGGGGGAGCAACTACTTTCATATGCTTTGGATATCATCTTTTAAGGAGGAGCCTTTAGATTTATGATAACTTTCTGGATATAATTGTTCAATGGTTACGTAAGGGGGAGGTAACTCATTGATATCATATTTCAAGGGGGAGTTAATTCATTTTCTAGGGTAATTTATCAAAATGCTGATTTACGTTCTTGTATATCACATTTTAAGGGGGAGAAAAAGGGAGAAAATGAGAAAATTACTCAAAAATATTGTTTTTCAAAAGTGAATTCATAAATTCTTTGTTTTATATCTGAAATAATTCACTAAGGCTTGTATACATCTCAGTATGCAACCCGTTTTAACAATTGGTATCACTGAAGATTTGT
Organism: Rutidosis leptorrhynchoides; assembly: GCF_046630445.1. Taxonomy (NCBI): domain Eukaryota; kingdom Viridiplantae; phylum Streptophyta; class Magnoliopsida; order Asterales; family Asteraceae; genus Rutidosis; species Rutidosis leptorrhynchoides. The sequence goes on along the minus strand of NC_092335.1, from coordinate 553,213,496 downwards.
ACTTTGTTCACAAAATTCAAAGTTCATTTAAGTACAAATCTTATTTTGGAAAATTCATAAAAATTGGAAAAGATAAAATCCAAAAATATTTGTTTTTTACTGGATAAAATGCTATTTTTAGCATTATACCGAATCTGACATCCAACAGTACAGATTTGGTAAGTTCAAAATTTTCAAAATTGTCTCAGAAATATTTTTCATAAAAAGATTGAAATGAATATTGAGAGAAAAAGTCAATTTGTCAAGATTTGAAGCTAAATTGATAAAGTTTTGAAAATTGGACTGAATTCGGTATAATAGGCCCATTCTGTAAAGCCCATTCGGTATTTTACCTTCGGTATCTATAAAAGGAGGGTCAAAGTCAAACTTACTCATTTACTGTTGTTAATTACCTACCGAGTCTGCTTGATTATACCGAATCTGCCTAATCTACCGAGTCCGTCTCTCTGTATCTTAAAATTCTTGGGTAAATGTTCATTTTAATTAACATACTTATAGATCTGAGATAATTATGTGTCTATCAACCAGAAAAGATCAAAATAACTGGATTTTTAACTCTCAATTTTGAAATTCTGTTGATTTTACCGAGTCTGAGTCGTATTCTATTAATCCTTGATTAAACTCAATTGATTTGGTTAATTAACATGAATTCTTATCTAATCTGAGTTATATTGATTGATCTATCATTTGACCAAGCTTGATTACATGTTTAATTGATTGTTTGATGGATTCTGTATCTACTGAATATGTTCTATCTACTGTACCGAGTCTGTTCATACAATTAACATGTTGTTATGCTTTAATTGATTGGTTAATTGATTATGGTTGTGATTTTACATGATAGAATATGCATGTTTGAGTGTCTTTATGTTAATTTTGGAGATACCGAATCTGTTCTTCTCTTGATACCGAATCTGACTTTTGGTACCTTGAAAATTTCTGATTTTTATCTTCAAACACTTAACTTGTTTATTCTATATCTTTCTGATATGAAAACTCAAGCTTATTTGATTACAGAATCTCAAGTTTTCATGACTACCAAATCTGCTTGAAATGTGTTTAAAAATTGACTAAGTGTTGTTCTGATTCTTTGTGTAGTATAATTGACTTTGCATGATAAATTTGTATTGTGATGAATATCATATGAATGTCATGATTGTCAATTATTTGATCATATTTGAGAATAAAAGATTTTTATATTTTTGAAAAACCATAAAAATCTTAAAATAGAAAAGATAAAACATATACAAAGGATTTTAAAGACAAATAAGAATAGAGATATATGCTTTTTGAATATCTTGTGGTCTTCTATTTCTTATTTGTACAGTTAAATGGCGAACAATCACTTCATCAACTCTGAAACTAGTATTCCCTGCAACTACTGGACAGCAATTCTAGAGAGGCACACACTATGGCCTGCTCTCAGTACTACTGCCAGTGTAGCTGTAACAGATCTGGAGTTACTTAACAGACAATTAGGTTTGTGGAAGCTACACAACCTACTACTGAAAATCCAGAGGGAACACAAGCTCGTTTTGAATTTCAACTGAGAGGAGTTCAAGGGAGGAGGAGTATCACTAAAGCTGATTTCAGGAGGATATTCAGACTTCCTGTTGTGCAGAATGCTCCTGCTTTTCCTGCTACTCAGCAAATGATGACTTCTGTCTTTGATCTTGGTTATGTTGGAGCTACCAATGTTCCACCAGCTAAGTTTCAGAAGAAATATCTGCACTCAAAGTGGTATGTGATCTTCTCAATCATCAACAGATGCTTGCTGATGACAAGGAGTGGATCCGATAGCTTGACTGTGCCAATGCTGAAAGTATTCTACTCTTTCATAAGAGTAGAGGCTCCTGACTATGCTGAGCTTTTATAGGATCTGGTTCAAGCTCAAGTTGATAAGCCAAGGGGTTCATACATCCCTTGCGAAAGGTTTTTCTGTATCTTTATCCATGATGCTATAAATGCTTGCAGAAATTCAAATATATTTGTACCAGGTACACATGGATTACAGATGAAACGATTTGGGGAGCTGAAGATGAATACCCCGATGGTGTCTGATAATCAATTCACTGCGCCAATTTCAAATTGGCTAGTGAGGCTAGCTGAACCCCAAGACGCTCGTATGCGTTCTTATTTTGAGGCTGTAGGAATACCTCTTCCGAACCCGGTACAACAAGAACAAGTTGAACCCGCCGCGGTTCCTGCACCAGAGGTTGTAGAGGAACCTGTAGTTCAACCACCCGGGCCAGCTAATCCTCCACTTAGGGTGAACCTTAAACGATATAGGGCAGCACACCAAGCTCAACCCGTGAGGATCAGGGAACCTAGTCCAACTATGATTGAACCAACCCTTTCCACAACACCCGAAGTGAGCAGTGACACCGACACTTCAGCAACAGCATCTGAATCGTCTCCCGAACATTCTCCTAAGAGAACTCGATATATACCTGATGAGATGATTCAGACTCCGCCAACCCAACGAGTAACTAGATCTAGGACTTCGACACCTATCGTCCGCCAAACAGTTACTACTACCGTTGGTGATACGGACCAAGACCTAGAACCAATTAGGTCACCCTCACCCATCTCCGTATCAAATCCAATAATAACAGTAAGCCCTACACTAAATGAAGCGCAAGTTTCGGTAGGCAAGAGATCTAAATGCACGGATGGTAAAAAGGCCACTAAGCCCATCCAATCTAAACAGGACTTAATAATAAATCCTACAAAGCAAGGTGCTTCGGCATCTAAGGAAGTAAAGTCTTCCTCTGCAGTAAAGTCTGCGTTGACTCAATCGATTGAGGAAACTCAATCATTGAAGTCCAGAACGATTGAAGGGGAGCCTAAAAGTCTTGAAAAGGCACCCTGCATATCGGCTGGAAATCCTCCTGTGCCTCAACGTACAACAGGATCTCGAGGTCCGGCTTATCTTGATGAGGAAGATCTGCCGCGTCCCATGGAAACGAGTCAACATGACAATCCTTTGGGATATTTATCAGACTTCCAGCAGACTGATCCCTTAATTCATGAAAGTGATTCATTGGATCAAACCACTTCTCTTTCGAATTCTGAATCTCAGGGTCTGGAGGAAGAGTCTTTAACTGAAAGAGATTTACCACCTCATGGTATATCAATGATTTCAAGAGTCGGAGATAGCAATATATCTACGAGAGCTAAACCGACGGGTAGTTCTGCTACTTTGTCAGAGTCCCATGAGACCAAAGTCATGGAGGCGGATGCTTCGAAAGAAACTTCGCCGGTGACAACTCCGGTTGTTACCCAACCTCCATCAGAAGGAGATATCACGAAGCTGACTAGTAGTATGTACAGCCCTACATATAAGAATAATACCGCACAATCATCCTTAACTGCCCTCACGGCAACTCATACACTTCCATCGACATCGCCTTCAACAGATACTGCTGCTGCTGCTGTTCCCATTGTTACTTTTCCATCATCACCCTCTCGTTTACCACATTTCTATGATGCTTTGGAGCAAGAATATTTTAGTCGTATGTTTTCTAGAGTCAATCTTGATGTTCTTCGACGTACTTCGCTTCAAGCATTGTTTAGTGCTCGTGTTCAATATTCACTTACTTCCTGCTCTTCTCCTTTAAGTCCTCACCGTGATGATGAACATGACGATTCTGATCCTCAGAATAGCCATGAGGGGGAGATAGGAGTAGATGGAGAATATCTATCGGTGAACATTTCAACCAAGGGTGGTGATGTGAGATCTTCATCAGCTTCACAAGCTCAACGAGTTCAGACGGAATCAGAAATTGTTTCTGTACATGATGAAATTAATGATAAGGAGCCTAAGCAAGTTATAATTCCAATTGTTCATAAAGAGGCTGATAGTGGACCAGTAGATGAGGATTTGAACTTAAGTGATTTTTATCTTGAAGAGACGGATGATGATGGGATTTTCATCTTAAGCAAGTTATCTTCAGTATCTTCAATTCTGGAAGATGTAGAGATTGTAGATGAAGGGAATCCTGATCCAGTAATAGAAAGTGATGATGAAATGGATTCTTCTGATGACGAAGAAGACAATCTTTATGTTGATCCAAATGAAGATGATATCTTTGATCATATTGAAGATGATGATGTTCCAAATGATGATGCAACAAATCCTACTGATCATTCATCGAATTCTACACCTTCATCGAGTTCACATCCAACAAATGCTAATGAAAGCTCAACTTCTGGTACATCTACATCAAGTGAAACAGTAAATTCCAGATTCAAATACAACCATGGAATATTCTTTAAGAATCAGGAACAAAGATTGTTATTGGGAGTTGAACATGATTTTATAACGTTACAAAACACATTCATCGAAGAAAATGCTTACAAGATCTTCTGCATCAAAGATACACCAAGGAGTAAAAGGTTTACTTATATAGGTTCACGATTGCTTCCAGCAAGTGAAAGGAATTGGTATGAGTTTATGTGGAGGAAACATATCAACAAAGATGAAGATGATTTGTGGCTTCAAAGAAAATATCGTATTTCAGAAGTGTTGAATATTGCTCGAGTCGGAGTAGAGATAAGTGAAAAGAAAGACGTCATCAGTCAGTTCCATGTTATAAGAGAAGATGAGAAAGAGTACAAGTTCACAGAAGCAGATTTTCATAATCTTGATATGCTTGACATCATTCACATCTACAACTACCTCAGTATCATCACCATTTGACCTTTTGCTAAAGCTCAAGCTTTGGAAGCTGTGAAAAGATACATGATGGAGACAATTGAACTGATGAGACGTGAAGATTTTCAAATAGGTCTCGAAGCAAATAGGAAAAAGATTCGAATAACGTGTACGAATCAATTTACGGAGGGACTGAAGGATATGAGGATGTTTCAAATGCAATTCGAACCCGAAGGGTTTGTATTTGTAAATTCTCAAAAGGAAAAGGTGTTCATTCGTACTGAAGAGCTGAACAAATATTCAGATGGAACACTTAAGGCTGCACTGAAGTATCTTAAAATTTGTCAAAGCAAGGTTTATGACTTTGATACAAAAATGGGTCTTGGAGAGTTTATAAAGCATATCAGAGATCGTTTAAAGCTCCAAATCCGTACAAGACAGTTTGAGATTCTTCGTGGCCAGAGAAAGAGAAGGTATTTCAAGGAAATGGATGAATATCCATTACATAAGGGAGATCCAAGAAAAACGTGGGGAGTCTGGAAAACTTCTAAGCAAATTTCAGAAAATCAAGTAGAAGTTTCAAAACCAGATGGCTCACGATGGAAACTAACGTTTGGACCTCTCAAGATTTCACAATAGGATTATATTGTAAAGTTCACATTTAACACTAAGGGGGAGATTGTTAGGACCCCGAAGTTGTATAGTGTTAATGTGAATTAAGCTTAAATGAAGGTTCCTTAGAAGAGGGCTATATAAGGAACCTATGTAGTCCTAATTAGATAGCCATGGTATTGTAACTGAGTTCTAGAAGCTGTGGAATTTAATTTGTACCGATTCTCTCTAGTACCGAGTCTCCTTCTTACATACCGAATCTCATTCTATCTTATCATTTCTCTCAATCTCAACATGATCTGACCTATCAAATTCATTGTTTCAAAAGTAATAAAGTTTGAATGCAAATAAACGTTTCATGCGAAGACATCTCAAATGAGTGCAACGGGAGTCTACAAAGCATGACAACTACAGGGGAAGCAAGCAAACCTTAAGCACCTGAGAAAAACATGCTTAAAACATCAACACGAATGTTGGTGAGTGTGATGACCCGGAAATTTCTGACCAAATTTAAACTTAATCTTTGTATGATTAACATTTCCAACACGATAAGCAAAGTCTGTAAAACTGAATCTCAAAATTTTTGAACTACTTTTATATATTTAAATACCCTTCGGTTGTTTTTGACGATTCGGGAACAATTATATGTAAATAGATATATATATACTATAACTTGAAAAGGTAACAATGTATTAATTGTTTGATACCGTACATTAAACTTATTGGTTTAAATATCTATTTGAATATATATGATAAGTTGAAATATTTATTATTAAAATTTATTTATAAATAACTTCCAATGTGTATTTAAAAACTGATTTATGTATATTAAAAAGATATATACATATATATAATTTCAAGTTATTTAGTAAACGATAGTAACATTCGTTTATTGATTCGATTGATATTTAGATAAGTTAACTAAAGCGTTTAAGATGAACCAGTAAAACACTAATTTGCTACAGTATTTTCAAATTGCTACAGTATCCAAAATGCTACATTGTTTTCGAAAATCACTATTTGCTACAGTGAATTGCTATAGTAAAAAGTAACTTTGCTACAGTAAAACACTATTTCAAAATGTAATTGTATATATATATATATATATATATATATATATATATATATTAACAAATAGCGAGACGATGATTTATAGAAGTAAATGATCAAAACACTCAAATGTATAAGTTATACCTCGAGTGGTATAGTTTATGGATAATTTAAGACTATATTTTGACAAAGGTACGATTCACGAAACGAAAAGTATTAGTTTTCTAAGCGTACGAAAATGCGTTCGAGAAACCGGAACCGGGATATAAGTCAAGTGATGACGTACGACTTATCGGAACAAAAATTACAAGTCAACTATGCACGTGAATTTAATATAATATATAATTAATTATTTAAATTATATATATTATATATATTATTAATAATTATGTCGACAAACAATGTGACAAACAACTTTTGAGCTGGATAGGGACCTCATGCGATCGCATGAGTTCCCCATACACTTCTCATGCGATCGCATGAGCTGAGATTGCAGGCCACATCTATAAATTTGATAGAATTCTTTCAGTTTGTGGATACTTTCTTCTTCTATCTATATTCCTCCGTATATATATATATTTATTATTATTATTATTATTATTATTATTATTATTATTATTATTATTATTATTATTATTATTATTATTATTATTATTGTTATTATTATTAAGATTAATATTATTATTAATCTTAATATTATTAGTAGTATTATTATTAATTAGTATTATACATAAAATACTATGACGAGGTCATGAGCGTGTCACTTTCAAAATGGGTTTTCAAGCGGGATAGAGCTAAGGAAAATATGGGTTATTACTAAGGAGGTTATGAGTAATGTTCGGGGGTATATTTGTAAATCAAACCTAGTGTTTATCATCTCCGTTATGGCTACGTACTTTCCTACAATATTGAATCTCAATACTGATACGTTGGGATCTACGATTATTTGGTAATCCGAGTTTCGGTCACATTACGATGAACAACTTTATGTGCTGGTAAGGTGAGTTTCATATGATCCCTTTTACTCAATATATTTTTGGGCTGAGAATACATGCGACTGTTTATACATACTGAAAATACTAGATTTATATGCGTGAGTTTCATTTGCTCCCTTTTTAATTGCTTTTGCAATCTATATTTTTGGGCTGAGAATACATGCACTTTATTTTAAACGCAATGGATACAAGTACATACTAAATTCTACACTGAGTTTGAACCGAAAATCCCTTAGCTTTGGTAACTAGTAACTGCCATTTATAAGAACTGGTGGGCGCGAGTAGTAGTATATGGATCCATAGGGCTTGATATCCCCGTCCGAGCTAGAGCGCTAGCCTTTTAACGGACGTATGCTATTTGAGAAGCGTACACGTTGGTTTGCGTGTATTATTAAGATGATTATACAAAGGGTATAAAATATATATATATACGTTAAGTTTAGTTACCAGGGTGCTCAATTTCGTAGAATATTTTGATAAACGTTTCTGGATGAAATAACTGAAATCTTGTGATCCACTTTTATATACAAATTATGCGAAACACTAAAACTATGAACTCACCAACCTTTGTGTTGACACTTGTTAGCATGTTTATTCTCAGGTTCCCTAGAAGTCTTCCACTGTTTGCTTATATGATAGACAAGCTATGTGCATGGAGTCTTACATGGAATATTTTTCAAGAAAACGTTGCATTCACCAAATTATCATCTTGTATCTTATTTTGACTGCATTGTCAACGGAAGTACTATTGTAAACTATTATTTACGGTGATTGTCTATATGTAGAAATCATCAGATGTCGAAAACCTTTGATTTAAATATTCATATATGGTTTGCCTTTTCAAAAGAATGCAATGTTTATAAAACGTATCATATAGAGGTCAAATACCTCGCAATGAAATCGATGAATGACGTGTTCGTCCATATGGATTTGGAGCGATCTTCACAGTGAGCTATAGTTTAAATATAACAGTAATATAAGATAGGCCACGAGATTTCAGTGCTTCAAACAGCGTTTCAAAACAGTATGAAAAGTATATGTTCAACCGTGGGCACTTGGTAACTAACTTAACGTAAATAACACCCCCTAAAAGTACACCTGGCGAGTGCGTAGGTTTACGAAGTATTAAACATCCGTTAAATGATAGCGCTACTAGCCCGAGTGGGGATGTCAAACCCTATGGATCCATATCTAAGATTCGCGTTCACCGGTTCAAAGACCAATGACTAAACGTTACCGAGCTAAGGGGAAAGTTTATGCCGTTGTATAACCTACACATATATAAAGTTTAAGTACTCGTGCCTAGTATGTAAAACGTAAAATGCGCATGTATTCTCAGTTCCCAAAATAGTTAAAGTAAAAAGGGATGCTATAACTCACAGTGAAAAGTAGTAAAGTTGATTCGGGAAAGTAAGCAAGTAGTTTGTCCAAACGGGTCCTCAACCTAAGTCAAAAGTTACTAAGTCGGTAAATCGTTCCCAAAGGTTTAAAAGTATGTAAATTAGGTCTTAAGTATCATCATAATTCATCATTAAGCAAAAAGTATAAAGCAGGTTTTAAATCAAGAATAAGGTTTAAAACAAAGGCTGACTTCGTTCAGTCTCCACGGCCTCTATACAAACTGAAATGAGGTGAGACCAATGGACATGGCTCCGTGTATGAGTCCCCTAGATACTGACCAATTTCCAAAACCAAACTCGTCTTCATTTGACCGTGGTGACAGTTTAAATGCGAGTAGGTCAGAAATTTCAGCACAACGTTAATAGGGCGTAGTGACCTTTGGAAGGCCATAAATCCTAAACCGTAACTCGGATTAAGACGAGGTATGAACGGAAAATCATCTACTCAAACCGAAATAACTGAAAATCAACTTTACAGTAGCCTAGGTGACCTGATAAGACCCATAAAACAGTAGGTAAGGTGTCCCGGTGGGTTCTTGGTGCTTGATGCTCATCACGGTTCTCATCCTTGATGCTTATAGCTTCAAGTGTACAACTCGTTGATGTGTTTGCATCATATTTACCAAGTTTTGACCATCATAATACTAGTGTATGTCTAAGATAAGTAGCACGACTCATTTAAGTGTTGAAAGTAGGTTTGATGAACCAAAGTTACATCAAGATCTTAGATCTGACACATACATGAGTTCTAAAAGTAATATTAAGCTACAAACTTGAAAGTAAACTAAATAACAAGATCTTAAGTTGTAGAACTTAGATCTTAGTTAGATATTGAAGATCTTAGACCCAAAAGTATAGATCTAATGTTCTTAAGTTAAACCCTAAGTTATAAAACTTGGATCTTAACTTTAATGAAACCATAACTCATGAAACTTAGGTTTTAATCTTGTAACATATATGTAAGCTTATAAGCTCTTGTTTACAACAAAATTAGAAGACCATAAGCTATAGAAACTTAGATCCAACACAAGTATATGAAGTTATAACTAAAAAGTTTAACTTTCATGTTCTTGAACTTACAAAGTTTAACTTTGGTTTCAAGAAATATGAGATCAAGATTAACTAGTAATACTTGACCAAATTAATAACATCACAACTTTAAAGTACTTACAAAAGAAGGAATTAAACTAAAGTTACAAGTATTATGTTCATGTTTGTTTCATACTTGAGAAGATTCAAATCAAAGTTTGGATCTTAAGGAAATAAACTTCAAGTCCACAAAACATGAACACAAAAAAGATCATCAAGTTTATGAACTTTAGATCTTGAAAACATTTAAGTGTAGAACCATAAACTAACAAGTTTAGGTTCTTGTTCTTGGTTCTTCATCAAACAAAGGATGGAAGTAACCAAGATTACATGAAGATACAAGTTAGAGAACTTGATCTTTAACAACAACAACAAACAACAAGTAATAAATCAAGTAAATGATGATGATTGGGATTCGGTTTTATGGAAGAAAAAGAAGAAGAACAAGGTTTATTACTTACCAAGTTTTGAGAGAAAGAGATGAGAGAAAGTTGAGAGAAAAGTGTAAGTATGTGTGTGAGAAAATGAAGTGAAGACTAGTGTATAAGTAACAAAATAACAACAACAAAAAAATTGAACTCCTCCTCACTACAAACTTGGCCGACGGTTTACAAGGCCACAAAGGGGAAGTCAATTTGCTACTTTTAAGTGTTGGAGCTTGGTGTATGCTAGGAGAAGTAATAAGGTTAAATGCATGGAGAAATGGTCTTGCATGCTTGTAGTATTTTGTCTCCTACTTAGCTTAATTAAACCATGTTTAGTCTTAATATAACACTAGCATAAGAGATGTGCTTACTAGTCCATTTAGTGTGTAGGGTGGGCTTCCAAGTCCATTAAAATAAAGCCCAAGTCCAAGTAACCAACAAATAAATAAAAGCTCAAGTAATTAACTACTTACACTAGTTAATTAAAAATAATTAATAATAATTAATCATGAACGTAAATAATATTCAAAATATTATTCGTGAAAAGTACGTGTGTCACAAAGACAAGTCGGGCATTGGAAAGTTAATTACGGTAACAAGTAATTGTATAAAATACATTTAATAAAGCACAAGTATTAATAATAAATATTAATAATTATACGTTGGAAAATCCAGGGTCGTTACATTACCCACATGTTAAAGAAAATTTCGTCCCGAAATTTTAAGCTGAGGTAGATAGAGGAGTTGGGAAAAGATGAGGATACTTCTGCATCATTTGATCCTCTCGTTCCCAGGTAAACTCAGGTCCTCGTTTGGCATTCCATCGGACTCGGACGATCGGAATCCTGTTGTGTTTCAAAGTTTTGACCTCACGGTCCATAATTTTGACGGGTTCTTCCACAAAGTGGAGTTTGTCATCAATTGTAAGTTCCTCCAATGGTATGACATGTTCTGGTTCAGCAAGACACTTCTTCAAATTCGATACATGAAAGGTAGGATGAACTGAGCTCAATTGAGTTGGAAGATCTAAACGGTAAGCAACGGGTCCAACACGCTCCAAGATTTCGAAAGGACCAATGTATCGCGGATTTAACTTTCCGCGCTTTCCAAAATGAATCACACCTTTCCAAGGTGAAACCTTCAATATTACACGGTCACCCACGTTGAATTCAAAGTTTTTACGTTTAAGGTCTGCATAACTCTTTTGGCGATCACGGGCCGTCTTGAGTCTCGCTTGAATTTGGACAATCTTCTCAGTTGTTTCATGGACTATCTCGGGTCCGGTGATTTGCGTTTCGCCTAACTCGGCCCAACAAATAGGAGATCGGCACTTGCGGCCATACAATGCTTCAAAAGGTGCGGCATTAATACTCGAATGATAACTGTTGTTGTAAGAGAATTCGGCTAGCGGCAAATGCCTTTCCCAAGCCTTTCCGGAATCAATGACACATGCACGAAACATGTCTTCCAAAGTCTGAATCGTGCGTTCGCTTTGTCCGTCGGTCTGTGGGTGATACGCAGTACTCATGTCGAGAGGAGTCCCCAAGGCTTCTTGCAAAGAACGCCAAAATCTGGAAGCAAAACGGGGATCGCGATCTGAGATGATCAATAAGGGCACACCATGATGAGATACAACCTCTTTTATGTATAGTTGAGCGAGTCTTTCCATCGTATCCGTTTCCTTTATGGCTAAGAAGTGTGTAGATTTGGTAAGACGATCAACGATAACTCAGATGGTATCGTATCCGCCCACCGTCTTTGGTAGCTTCGTAATGAAATCCATCGTTATCCTTTCCCACTTCCATTGCGGGATTTCTGGTTGCTGAAGTAACCCAGAGGGCCTCTGATGTTCGGCCTTAACTTTCAAGCAAGTCAAACACTTCCCAACTTATGTTGCAATGTCCTTCTTAAGATTAGGCCACCAGTACTGTTCCTTAAGATCATGGTACATTTTACCGGCTCCTGGGTGAATCGAATATCTCGACTTATGGGCTTCATCTAGTATAAGGCTCCGTAGATCTCCATAACGGGGTACCCAAATTCTTCCGGCATAGCATCGGAGTCCAGTCTCCTTAACTTCGAATCGAGAGACAAGAATGTTCAAGATTTCATGAGATATATTCTCCTCCTTGAGAGCCTCATCTTGGGCTGCTCGGATCTGGCTATTGAGGTTCGAATGAATGGTGATGTTCAGTGCCCGAACAGGAAGAGGTACCATCCTCTCCTTTCAGCTCAAAGCGTCAGCTACAACATTGGCCTTGCCAGGGTGATAACGAAGTTCAAAATCATAGTCATTCAGCGTCTCGATCCATCGACGCTGTCTCATATTTAGTTGCTTCTGATCAAAGATGTGTTGGAGGCTTTTATGATCGGTGAAAATAGCGCTCTTAGTTCCATAAAGGTAGTGTCTCCATAGCTTTAATGCAAAGACAACGGCTCCAAGCTCGAGATCGTGCGTCGTGTAATTTCGCTCGTGAATCTTCAGTTGTCGGGAGGCGTAAGCGATAACCTTTGAGCGTTGCATCAGTACACAACCAAAAACACTTTTCGATGCATCGCAATAAACGACGAAATCGTCAATGCCTTCAGGAAGTGATAAGATAGGTGCGGTGGTTAACTTCTTTTTCAAGGTTTGAAATGCTGATTCCTGTTTGTGTTCCCAAATGAACTTCTTCCCTTTGTGAGTCAGCGCGGTCAAAGGACGCGCAATCAGAGAGAAGCCTTCAATAAATCTTCTGTAGTAACCGACGAGACCTAAAAATTGGCGGATATGAGTCAGAGTAGTGGGGGTTTCCCACTTGCTGATAGCTTCGATCTTTGCGGGATCAACTTTGATACCTTGATCACTCAAAACGTGACCCAGAAATTGGACTTCCGTCAACCAAAACTCACACTTGGAGAATTTTGCATAAAGTTGCTCTTGTCTCAAGAGTTTCAACACTAGATGAAGATGTTGTTCATGTTTTTCTTCGCTTTTGGAGTAGATGAGGATATCCCTCAATGAAGACGATAACGAACTTATCCAGGTATGGCTTACAGACACCATTCATGAGGTCCATGAACACGGCAGGTGCGTTGGTTAAACCGAATGGCATCACGAGAAACTCATAATGACCATAACGAGTTCTGAATGCAGTCTTCATCACATCGCTCTCTTTCACCCTCAACTGGTGATAACCAGATCGCAAATCGATCTTAGAGTAAATGCTTGATCCTTGCAACTGGTCGAAAAGATCGTCAATTCGGGGAAGAGGATACCGATTCTTGATCGTCAATTTGTTGACTTCATGGTAGTCGATAAACATGCGGAATGATCCGTCCTTCTTCTACACAAATAAAATAGGCGCGCCCCAAGGCGAGAAATTTGGTTGGATAAATCCACGGTCTAGCAGTTCCTGTAATTGACTCTATAACTCTTGCATTTTGGAAGGTGCTAGTCGATAAGGTGCGCGAGCTACAGGTGCAGCTCCTGGCACTAAATCGATCTGAAACTCTACTGCTCTCGGTGGCGGTAATCCAGGCAATTCTTCTGGAAAGACATTGGGAAATTCGTTCACAATTCTTACATCATCCACGCTCTTCACTTCGGTTTCTAATATTTTCACATGTGCTAAAACAGCAAGACGTCCTTTCTTCATGATCTTTTGCTCTTTCATGCAACAAATGAGATTCAGTTTCGAGCTACATCTCTCTCCATAAATAATCAGTGGCTCACCATTTCCGTGTGGTATACGAAGAGCTTTATCTCCACAGATAATGTCGGCCCTTATCTTGGTCAACCAGTCCATACCGACAATAACATCAAAGCTTCCCAATTTAATGGGTATCAAGTCAATCTTGAAATCCATACCAGTTATGATGATAATAGCTCCTCAGCTAATTTGGTCAACTTTGTCAAGTTTTCCATTGGCTACCTCTACAAGCATACTCTCCTTCAAAGGAACTAACGACCAATTTATCTTAGAGCAAAAGTGTCTACATACATAACTTCTATCGGCACCAGTATCAAACAGAACAGAAGCCAATAGATTGTTGATAATGAATATACCTGTGACCAAGTCCGGGGTTCTCACGGGCATCCCTTGCGTTTATGTTGAAAGCTCTGCCACGCGGTGGTCCACCGTTCTTTCGCTTGTTGGGACACTCATTTCTGAAGTGGCCCATCTGTCCGCATTCATAACACTTTCTCGGTCCAGTAGGGTTTGTCTTCACATTCAGGATGGTGATCTTGCAGTCTTTGCCAATATGCCCAGTCCTTTTACACTTTTCGCAGACCACGTTGCAGTACCCGGTGTGATGCTTGTAGCATCTCTTGCACTGCGGCATACTACCCTTGTAGTTAGAGTTCGAGCTAGTGTTCGGGTTGGGGTTCCTCCCATCGTTGTGCCTCTTAGCGGGGGTTTGATCATAGGCTCTCCCCTTGTTGTTGTCCCACTTACGCTTCTCACTACTAACCCCCGATTCAGATTTTGCCTTTTCCGGTTCATCGCTGATAATTTGGTTCATTAAGGTGTGCGCCATGCGCATTGCTTCCGGGACATAAAGTGGCTTAGAAGAGGTGACATTTCCCTTAATGGTCTTAGGAAGTCCCCACAAGTACCTTTCCATTCGCTTAAACTCCGGGGTAACCATCGTGGGACACATCAGAGCTAATTCCAGATACCTACGGTTGTAACCATCAAGATCGTTTCCCACAACCTTCAACTGCCAAAACTCGACCTCCATTTTTTGTATCTCTATCCTGGGGTAATACTCCTCAATCATGGCCCCTTTAAGTTCTTCCCACGGAGTGGCATAAGCCTCGTCGATACCCTTGGCCTGAGAAAGTGTGTTCCACTAGGTTAGTGCGCCGTCCGATAGTGTACATGAGGCATACTTTGTTTTATTCATCTCTGAGCAGTTGCTTACACGGAACACAGATTCTAATTTCTCAAACCACCTAGTGAGACCAACTGGCCCCTCAGTACCACTAAAGTTGTAGGGCTTGCATCTTTGGAATTCCTTATAAGTACACCCATTACGAATGCGCTGGTTAACTGGTGGGGCTTGGGGGTTCATTTTCGCTAAAGCTGCGGCTACTCGTTCAGTGATCATTTCTTCGATCTGTGCTGATGTGGGCGTTGATCTTCCGTTGGCCATTGATGTTCTAAACAAAATTTTTGACTCAAGTCAAAATTCAGCATTCAAATAATAATAATACAGTATATGGTAACCAACATGGAATCAACATAACACATGTTAATTAAGTAATGCAACTAGATACAGATACCACAAAATCATCACACTGTAACGTAAATAGAACACCGTACAAAGAGTAAACAACACTAAGTTCCATTCATAAATAAAAAGTTGCATACATTCGCATAAGATTCGTACAATACATGAGTGAAACATGAAACTACAAACGGGATTACATAAAGAAATCTAATATAGAAGTCCTATGGTGACGGTGGGTAAAGGATGTCCATTATGTGGGACATCTGGTCCTTGAGCTCAGTTACCCGAGCACGGAGGGTATCCACCTCCCTCGGGAGTTCCTCGACAAAGGGAGAGGCTAGTGGAGCTGGCGGTGCTGATGGTGCAGGTGGTGCCGGTGGTGCAGATGATGATGGTGGAGCTGGTGGTGCAGACGGTCCAGCACCAGAAGTAGATGCTGCGTAACGGGGAGCCTTACATATGAATGGATCAGCAGGATACGGCACAAGCCGCTTACGGGCGGTAACTCTAACCTTCAGTCCATGTGCGTTAACGAACGATCAACCTCCGTTAACCCCTGGAATAACGATACCGTCGAAACGATACCGCTTATTCGGTGGGGTAGAGGGTGGCTGCACGGGTGCCTCCTCAGGGTCCTCGTTGGAATCATCGTTGCTGGAATCGTCGGATGTTGATTCGTCAGATGATGAGTCGTCGGAATCATCGGAGGGTGGATGTGCTCAGCCAGTAGTCATCAGTCAGTATCTGCCGGGTGGAATTGGCACGACACGTCCATCAGGAAGGCATCTAGCCCAATGATTATGCTCATTACGGAACGGAACGTCCCCATATTTCCTAGGAATCACAGCACCACCGAAATGGTGTTGTGGCTCCGAGTGTCCTGGGATGAGTGGAGCTGGAATCTCCGGTGGATCCTCATGTCCGTATGAGATTATCACTGGGTCGGTTCCATGGCTACTAGCTCCAGAGGATGAAGCGCCAGAGTCGCTGGAGGGTAAAGAGGACGGGATCTGTGTGTCGGCAGCAGTGGCAGGCGAGGTGGCGGATGAGTCTGAGTCGCTCTCCAAAATGATAACGGGCGGAACATCCGACATCTGAACAAGGAAAAATAACTTTTTCCATGTCAGTAAGTCATATAGCAAGCACGTATAAGGCAAAGTAACTACGACGGTCTAGATCATCTATAGCGGTAAGTAGCATGGAAATAATGACAAGTATCATGCAATCAAAAGCAGATAATAGCATGCAGTAGTGAAAGCAAGTAACAGTATACGGCATATAACAGTAAAAGTAAGCAGCAGCATGCAGCAAGTTCTGCAGAAATAAGTAAACTAGCAAGTTGTAGATTAGTCCTATTATTGAATCCTACTCGGTCCGGTCTAGACTCACTAATGCAACCTAATTCCCTACAACCAATGCTCTGATACCAAATGTGACGCCCCGTACAAAACCATCTTGTACGGATCATCAACAACAGGATCATTACAAGGTCAAACACTATATGCGGTTTTTAAAGTAAATTTGCATTCATTAAAGTGTGATGTCTTAACCAACATCAAATGTTTAACATACGGAAGCGTGCTTCTACGAATAGAAGGCAATAATAATAGTACGTGACCCAATGGTCGCTACAAATTCATTGTTTCAAAAGTAATAAAGTTTGAATGCCACATCTCTAATGAGTGCAGCGGGAGTCTACAAAGCATGACAACTACAGCAGAAGCAAGCAAACCTTAAGCACCTGAGAAAAACATGCTTAAAACGTCAACACGAATGTTGGTGAGCTATAGTTTAAATATAACAGTAATGTAAGGTAGGCCACGAGATTTCAATGCTTCAAACAGCATTTCAAAACAGTATGAAAAGTATATGTTCAACCGTGGGCACTTGGTAACTAACTTAACGTAAATAACACCCCCTAAAAGTACACCTGGCGAGTGCATAGGTTTACGTAGTATTAAACACCCGTTAAATGCTAGCGCTACTAGCCCGAGTGGGGATGTCAAACCCTATGGATCCATATCTAAGATTTGCGTTCGTCGGTTCAAAGACCAATGACTAAACGTTACAGAGCTAAGGGGAAAGTTTATGCCGTTGTATAACCCACACATATATAAAGTTTAAGTACTCGTGCCTAGTATGTAAAACGTAAAATGCGCATGTATTCTCAGTTCCCAAAATAGTTAAAGTAAAAAGGGATGCTATAACTCACAGTGAAAAGTAGTAAAGTTGATTCGGGAAAGTAAGCAAGTAGTTTGTCCAAACGGGTCCTCAACCTAAGTCAAAAGTTACTAAGTCAGTAAATCATTCCCAAAGGTTTAAAAGTATGTAAATTAGGTCTTAAGTATCATCATCATTCATCATTAAACAAAAAGTATAAAGTAAGTTTTAAATCAAGAATAAGGTTTAAAACAAAGGCTGACTTCGTTCAGTCGCCACGGCCTCTATACAAACTGAAATGAGGTGAGACCATGGCCATGGCTCCGTATATGAGTCCCCTAGGTACTGACCAATTTCCAGAACCAAACTCGTCTTCGTTTGATCGTGGTGACGGTTTAAGTGCGAGTAGGTCAGAAATTTCAGCACAACGTTAATAGGGCGTAGTGAATTTTGGAAGGCCATAAATCCTAAACCGTAACTCGGATTAAGACGAGGTCTAAACGGAAAATCATCTACTCGAACCGAACTAACTGAAAATCATCTTTACAGTAGCCCAGGTTGTAGTGACCCGAAGTTTTCCATGTTTATATATATTAATTGAGATTGATATTTACATGATTAAATGTTTCCAACATGTTAAGCAATCAAACTTGTTAAGACTTGATTAATTGAAATATGTTTCATATAGACAATTAACCACCCAAGTTGACCGGTGATTCACGAACGTTAAAACTTGTAAAAACTATATGATGACATATATATGGATATATATATATATATATATAGTTAACATTATACTATGATAAGTAAACATATCATTAAGTATATTAACAATGAACAACATATGTAAAAACAAGACTACTAACTTAATGATTTTTAAACGAGACATATATGTAACGATTATCGTTGTAAAGACATTTAATGTATATATATCATATTAAGAGATATTCATACATGATAATATCATGATAATATAATAATTTAAAATCTCATTTGATATTATAAACATTGGGTTAACAACATTTAACAAGATCGTTAACCTAAAAGTTTCAAAACAACACTTACATGTAACGACTAACGATGACTTAACGACTCAGTTAAAATGTATATACATGTAGTGTTTTAATATGTATTTATACACTTTTGAAAGACTTCAATACATTTATCAAAATACTTCTACTTAACAAAAATGCTTAAAATTACATCCTCGTTCAGTTTCATCAACAATTCTACTCGTATGCACCCGTATTCGTACTCGTACAATACACAGCTTTTAGATGTATGTACTATTGGTATATACACTCCAATGATCAGCTCTTAGCAGCCCATGTGAGTCACCTAACACATGTGGGAACCATCATTTGGGAACTAGCATGAAATATCTCATAAAATTACAAAAATATGAGTAATCATTCATGACTTATTTACATGAAAACAAAATTACATATCCTTTATATCTAATCCATACACCAACGACCAAAAACACCTACAAACACTTTCATTCTTCAATTTTCTTCATCTAATTGATCTCTCTCAAGTTCTATCTTCAAGTTCTAAGTGTTCTTCATATATTCTACAAGTTCTAGTTACATAAAATCAAGAATACTTTCAAGTTTGCTAGCTCACTTCCAATCTTGTAAGGTGATCATCCAACCTCAAGAAATCTTTGTTTCTTATAGTAGGTTATCATTCTAATACAAGGTAATAATCATATTCAAACTTTGGTTCAATTTCTATAACTATAACAATCTTATTTCAAGTGATGATCTTACTTGAACTTGTTTTCGTGTCATGATTCTGCTTCAAGAACTTCGAGCCATCCAAGGATCCGTTGAAGCTAGATCCATTTTTCTCTTTTCTAGTAAGTTTATCCAAGGAACTTAAGGTAGTAATGATGTTCATAACATCATTCAATTCATACATATAAAGCTATCTTATTCGAAGGTTTAAACTTGTAATCACTAGAACATAGTTTAGTTAATTCTAAACTTGTTCGCAAACAAAAGTTAATCCTTCTAACTTGACTTTTAAAATCAACTAAACACATGTTCTATATCTATATGATATGCTAACTTAATGATTTAAAACCTGGAGACACGAAAAACACCGTAAAACCGGATTTACGCCGTCGTAGTAACACCGCGGGCTGTTTTGGGTTAGTTAATTAAAAACTATGATAAACTTTGATTTAAAAGTTGTTATTTTGAGAAAATGATTTTTATTATGAACATGAAACTATATCCAAAAATTATGGTTCAACTCAAAGTGGAAGTATGTTTTCTAAAATGGTCATCTAGACGTCGTTCTTTCGACTGAAATGACTACCTTTACAAAAACGACTTGTAACTTATTTTTCCGACTATAAACCTATACTTTTTCTGTTTAGATTCATAAAATAGAGTTCAATATGAAACCATAGCAATTTGATTCACTCAAAACGGATTTAAAATGAAGAAGTTATGGGTAAAACAAGATTGGATAATTTTTCTCATTTTAGCTACGTGAAAATTGGTAACAAATCTATTCCAACCATAATTTAATCAACTTGTATTGTATATTATGTAATCTTGAGATATCATAGACACGTATACAATGTTTCGACATATCATGTCGACACATCTATATATATTTCGGAACAACCATAGACACTCTATATGTGAATGTTGGAGTTAGCTATACAGGGTTGAGGTTGATTCCAAAATATATATAGTTTGAGTTGTGATCAATACTGAGATACGTATACACTGGGTCGTGGATTGATTCAAGATAATATTTATCGATGTATTTCTGTACATCTAACTGTGGACAACTAGTTGTAGGTTACTAACGAGGACAGCTGACTTAATAAACTTAAAACATCAAAATATATTAAAAGTGTTGTAAATATATTTTGAACATACTTTGATATATATGTATATATTGTTATAGGTTCGTGAATCAACCAGTGACCAAGTCTTACTTCCCGACGAAGTAAAAATCTGTGAAAGTGAGTTATAGTCCCACTTTTAAAATCTAATATTTTTGGGATGAGAATACATGCAGGTTTTATAAATGATTTACAAAATAGACACAAGTACGTGAAACTACATTCTATGGTTGAATTATCGAAATCGAATATGCCCCTTTTTATTAAGTCTGGTAATCTAAGAATTAGGGAACAGACACCCTAATTGACGCGAATCCTAAAGATAGATCTATTGGGCCTAACAAACCCCATCCAAAGTACCGGATGCTTTAGTACTTCAAAATTTATATCATATCCGAAGGGTGTCCCGGAATGATGGGGATATTCTTATATATGCATCTTGTTAATGTCGGTTACCAGGTGTTCACCATATGAATGATTTTTATCTCTATGTATGGGATGTGTATTGAAATATGAAATCTTGTGGTCTATTATTATGATTTGATATATATAGGTTAAACCTATAACTCACCAACATTTTTGTTGACGTTTTAAGCATGTTTATTCTCAGGTGATTATTAAGAGCTTCCGCTGTCGCATACTTAAATAAGGATGAGATTTGGAGTCCATGCTTGTATGATATTGTGTAAAAACTGCATTCAAGAAACTTATTTTGTTGTAACATATTTGTATTGTAAACCATTATGTAATGGTCGTGTGTAAACAGGATATTTTAGATTATCATTATTTGATAATCTACGTAAAGCTTTTTAAACCTTTATTGATGAAATAAAGGTTATGGTTTGTTTTAAAATGAATGCAGTCTTTGAAAAAACGTCTCATATAGAGGTCAAAACCTCGCAACGAAATCAATTAATATGGAACGTTTTTAATCAACAAGAACGGGACATTTTAGTTGGTATCCGAGCGTTGGTCTTAGAGAACCAGAATTTTGCATTAGTGTGTCTTATCGAGTTTGTTAGGATGCATTAGTGAGTCTGGACTTCGACCGTGTTTACTTGAAAAATGATTGCTTAACAAATTTTGTTGGAAACTATATATTTTTAACATGTGAATATTATGTGATATATTAATCTCTTAACGCGTTTGATATTATGTGATAGATGTCTACCTCTAGAACAAGTCCCATTGACTCACCTAATAATAATGAAGAGTCAAATGTAAATTGGAATGATTCGTGGACTGATTCACAAGTTCCCGAAGAGGAACCAGAAGAAGAGTCGGAACCGGAAGAAGAATCGGAACCGGAAGAAGAATCGGAACCGGAAGAAGAATCGGAACCGGATGAAGAAATAGAACCGGTGGGGGAAATAATAAAACGGTTAAGTAAAAGAAAATCCTCAACCAACCGACCAAGGTTAATTATGGTCAATGGTGTTTCCGCCAAGGAAGCAAAATATTGGGAGGATTACCAATTCTCCGATGAATCGGATTCCGACGAGAATTCCGATGATGTTATAGAAATTACCCCAACTGAATTTAAAAAGGCAAAAGAAAATAATAAGGGAAAGGGCATAAAAATAGAGAAATCTAATTCCAACCCCGATGAACTTTATATGTATCGTCAACCCCCGAAGTCCTTAAGTTGTAACAATGACCCGGGAACCTCTAAACCACCAGGTTTTTCTAAACCAATGTGGAAAACGACGGCTCGTATTAGGGGAACATCATATATCCCTAGAAACTTGGCAAAACAAACCAAAACCGAAGAAGAAGAAACAAGCGAGTCGGAATGAGATAGTTGTATTCGTGTGGTGTAATATATGTAATATAGTGTGCTTATGCTTTATGATATATGTAAAAATTGCTTGTATTAATAAGTATTTTTTTTATGAATCTAACTCTTGTCTATTTTACAGTATAAAAACACAAAATAGATAGACAACCCAATATTTTAAGAGACCTACACGGAGACATGATTGATGAAATCTTGTCTAGAGTCGGTCAGAATTCTTCGGCACAACTATTTAAGGCGAGATCAGTTTGTAAGACATTCGAAGAACGTTCCAAGAATGCCTTAGTTTATAAAAGGCTTTCGTTCGAAAGATGGGGGATATCACATTGGGAAATCCATAAGTTACGATGTGTTTAATTTGACGCATATATTGCGGGGAACCCAAATGCTATTTTACGCAATGGGTTAAGAAATTATTTTGACTCAATATATCCGAATATTGGACTTCGTGATTTAGAAAAAGCGGCTAACATGCAACATAAAGAAGCATGTTATGCTTACGGATTAGTAATGTTCGCTTCTCACCAAAGTGAGAACAAGAACATCGGGCTACAACTATTAAACAAAACGTTCCCACAAGTGACGGAGTCGGTAATTGGGGTAAGAAATGAGGTTTTTAGATTGTTACGGGACTTTTGGACATTACGTAACCCTCGTCCCTTTGACGACGTTACAACACGCTGTCTTATCAACGGCCATAACGGTTATGTTCCACAAGACCAAGGATGGGAAGTAGTCCTAGTAAAACCAGAATGCATGACTTGTTTCTGGACGTATGAATTACGTGTCTTTATTGCCTTTGCTGAATGACTTGTGTACTAGCTAGAATTATCTTCACAACTATCTTGTATCAAAGTTATTGTGTGCTATATTTCATGCTTTATGTAAAATAAGCGGTATTGTAAGTTTGTAAAATATTGTATAAAAGTTTGAACGCGAAATATTATTATAATCAGTTTTTCATATAGAATTGTAGTAGTTGAATTGTATATTAGCTACTAAGTATGAACTTAACGGGTAGGTACTACCCGAATTTAAACTTATAAAACGCTAATATGAAGAAAAAGCTTTTATAAATGAGTTTATATTATGCTACGAAATACTATTAACTACTCTTAATATTCTGTATGATTAACTTGTTCCATTTGATTATTTTGAAGGAAATGGCACCGACTACTCGACACACCGTGAATATGAATGAAGAGGAATTCCGTACTTTTCTAGCTTCAAACATAGCCGCAGTACAGGCTGTGCTACATACCAACAATAACCTTGGATCTAGCAGTACAGGAAATCGTGTAGGATGCACCTACAAAGAATTCACTGCCTGCAAACCTTTGGAATTTGATGGAACCGAAGGGCCGATCGGATTGAAACGGTGGACCGAGAAGGTCGAATCGGTGTTTGCCATAAGTAAGTGTACTGAAGAGGACAAAGTGAAGTACGCTACGCATACCTTCACAGGTTCTGCGTTAACATGGTGGAATACGTATCTAGAGCAAGTGGGACAAGACGATGCGTACGCACTACCGTGGTCAGCATTCAAGCACTTGATGAACGAGAAGTACCGTCCCAGAACCGAGGTCAATAAGCTCAAGACAGAACTTAGAGGGTTACGAACCCAAGGATTTGATATTACCACGTACGAAAGACGATTCACAGAATTGTGCCTATTGTGTCCGGGAGCGTTCGAAGATGAGGAAGAGAAGATCGACGCGTTTGTGAAAGGATTACCGGAAAGAATCCAAGAAGATATAAGTTCACACGAGCCCGCCTCCATACAACAGGCATGTAGAATGGCTCACAAACTAGTGAACCAGATTGAAGAAAGAATTAAAGAACAGACTGCTGAAGAGGCCAATGTGAAGCAAGTCAAAAGAAAGTGAGAGGAAAACGGTGATAAGAATCACCAATACAACAACAACAGTAATTACAACAATAATCGCAACAATTATCCCAACAATCACAACATTAATCGCAACTACAACAAACGGCCCAACAACAACAACAACAACAATAACAGCAACTACAACAATCATCCCAACAACAATAATAACCGCAACAACAACAATAATCAGAAGCAGCTATGCCAAAGGTGTGAAAAGTATCACTCGGGGTTCTGCACCAAATTTTGCAACAAGTGTAAAAGAAATGGTCATAGCGCGGCGAAGTGTGAGGTCTACGGACCAGGGGTTAATAGAACGAAAGGAACAAATGGTGTCGGAACGAGTAATGGCGGAGCAAGTAGTGTCGGAGCAAGTTATGCCAATGTAGTTTGTTATAAATGTGGAAAACCGGGCCACATTATTAGAAATTTCCCGAACCAGGAGAACACGAATGGATAAGGCCGCGAAAGAGTTTTCAATATTAATGCGGCAGAGGCACAGGAAGACCCGGAGCTTGTTACGGGTACGTTTCTTATTGACAATAAATCTGCTTATGTTTTATTTGATTCGGGTGCGGATAGAAGCTATATGAGTAGAGATTTTTGTGCTAAATTAAGTTGTCCATTGACGCCTTTGGATAGTAAATTTTTACTCGAATTAGCAAATGGTAAATTAATTTCAGCAGATAATATATGTCGGAATCGAGAAATTAAACTGGTTAGCGAAACATTTAAGATTGATTTGATACCAGTAGAGTTAGGGAGTTTTGATGTGATAATCGGTATGGACTGGTTGAAAGAAGTGAAAGCAGAGATCGTTTGTTACAAAAATGCAATTCGCATTATACGAGAAAAAGGAAAACCCTTAATGGTGTACGGAGAAAAGGGCAACACGAAGCTACATCTTATTAGTAATTTGAAGGCACAAAAACTAATAAGAAAAGGTTGCTATGCTGTTCTAGCACACGTCGAGAAAGTACAAACTGAAGAAAAGAGCATCAATGATGTTCCCATTGCAAAAGAATTTCCCGATGTATTTCCGAAAGAATTACCGGGATTACCCCCACATCGATCCGATGAATTTCAAATAGATCTTGTACCAGGAGCTGCACCAATAGCTCGTGCTCCTTACAGACTCGCACCCAGCGAGATGAAAGAACTGCAAAGCCAATTACAAGAACTTTTAGAGCGTGGTTTCATTCGACCAAGCACATCACCGTGGGGAGCTCCTGTTTTGTTTGTCAAGAAGAAAGATGGTACATTCAGGTTGTGTATCGACTACCGAGAGTTGAACAAACTTACCATCAAGAACCGCTACCCACTACCGAGAATCGACGACTTATTTGATCAACTACAAGGCTCGTCTGTTTATTCAAAGATTGACTTACGTTCCGGGTATCATCAAATGCGGGTGAAAGAAGATGATATTCCAAAGACTGCTTTCAGAACACGTTACGGTCATTACGAGTTTATGGTCATGCCATTTGGTTTAACTAATGCACCAGCTGTGTTCATGGACCTTATGAACCGAGTGTGTGGACCATACCTTTACAAGTTTGTCATTGTTTTCATTGATGACATACTTATTTACTCAAAGAATGACCAAGAACACGGTGAACATTTGAGAAAGGTGTTAGAATTGTACGCCAAGTTTTCTAGTGTGCATTTTGGTTGGAAGAAGTTCAATTCCTCGGTCACATAGTGAACAAAGAAGGTATTAAGGTGGATCCGGCAAAGATAGAAACTGTTGAAAAGTGGGAAACCCCGAAAACTCCGAAACACATACGCCAGTTTTTAGGACTAGCTGGTTACTACAGAAGGTTCATCCAAGACTTTTCCAGAATAGCAAAACCCTTGACTGCATTAACGCATAAAGGGAAGAAATTTGAATGGAATGATGAACAAGAGAAAGCGTTTCAGTTATTGAAGAAAAAGCTAACCACGGCACCTATATTGTCATTGCCTGAAGGGAATGATGATTTTGTGATTTATTGTGACGCATCAAAGCAAGGTCTCGGTTGTGTATTAATGCAACGAACGAAGGTGATTGCTTATGCGTCTAGACAATTGAAGATTCACGAACAAAATTATACGACGCATGATTTGGAATTAGGCGCGGTTGTTTTTGCATTAAAGACTTGGAGACACTACTTATATGGGGTCAAAAGTATTATATATACCGACCACAAAAGTCTTCAACACATATTTAATCAGAAACAACTGAATATGAGGCAGCGTAGGTGGATTGAATTATTGAATGATTACGACTTTGAGATTCGATACCACCCGGAGAAGGCAAATGTGGTAGCCGATGCCTTGAGCAGGAAGGACAGAGAACCCATTCGAGTAAAATCTATGAATATAATGATTCATAATAACCTTACTACTCAAATAAAGGAGGCGCAACAAGGAGTTTTAAAAGAGGGAAATTTAAAGGATGAAATACCCAAAGGATCGGAGAAGCATGTTAATATTCGGGAAGACGGAACCCGGTATAGGGCTGAAAGGATTTGGGTACCAAAATTTGGAGATATGAGAGAAATGGTACTTAGAGAAGCTCATAAAACCAGATACTCAATACATCCTGGAACGGGGAAGATGTACAAGGATCTCAAGAAACATTTTTGGTGGCCGGGTATGAAAGCTGATGTTGCTAAATACGTAGGAGAATGTTTGACGTATTCTAAGGTCAAAGCTGAGCATCAGAAACCATCAGGTCTACTTCAACAACCCGAAATCCCGGAATGGAAATGGGAAAACATTACCATGGATTTCATCACTAAATTGCCAAGGACTGCAAGTGGTTTTGATACTATTTGGGTAATAGTTGATCGTCTCACCAAATCAGCACACTTCCTGCCAATAAGAGAAGATGACAAGATGGAGAAGTTAGCACGACTGTATTTGAAGGAAGTCGTCTCCAGACATGGATTACCAATCTCTATTATCTCTGATAGGGATGGCAGATTTATTTCAAGATTCTGGCAGACATTACAGCAAGCATTAGGAACTCGTCTAGACATGAGTACTGCCTATCATCCACAAACTGATGGGCAGAGCAAAAGGACGATACAAACGCTTGAAGACATGCTACAAGCATGTGTTATTGATTTCGGAAACAGTTGGGATCGACATCTACCGTTAGCAGAATTTTCCTACAACAACAGCTACCATTCAAGCATTGAGATGGCGCCGTTTGAAGCACTTTATGGTAGAAAGTGCAGATCTTCGATTTGTTGGAGTGAAGTAGGGGATAGACAGATTACGGGTCCAGAGATTATACAAGAAACTACCGAGAAGATCATCCAAATTCAACAACGGTTGAAAACCGCCCAAAGTCGACAAAAGAGCTACGCTGACATTAAAAGAAAAGATATAGAATTTGAAATTGGAGAGATGGTCATGCTTAAAGTTGCACCTTGGAAAGGTGTTGTTCGATTTGGTAAACGAGGGAAATTAAATCCAAGGTATATTGGACCATTCAAGATTATTGATCGTGTCGGACCAGTAGCTTACCGACTTGAGTTACCTCAACAACTCGCGGCTGTACATAACACTTTCCACGTCTCGAATTTGAAGAAATGTTTTGCTAAAGAAGATCTCACTATTCCGTTAGATGAAATCCAAATCAACGAAAAACTTCAATTCATCGAAGAACCCGTCGAAATAATGGATCGTGAGGTTAAAAGACTTAAGCAAAACAAGATACCAATTGTTAAGGTTCGATGGAATGCTCGTAGAGGACCCGAGTTCACCTGGGAGCATGAAGATCAGATGAAGAAGAAATACCCGCATCTATTTCCAGAAGATTCGTCAACACCTTCAACAGCTTAAAATTTCGGGACGAAATTTATTTAACGGGTAGGTACTGTAGTGACCCGAACTTTTCCATGTTTATATATATTAATTGAGATTGATATTTACATGATTAAATGTTTCCAACATGTTAAGCAATCAAACTTGTTAAGACTTGATTAATTGAAATATGTTTCATATAGACAATTGACCACCCAAGTTGACCGGTGATTCACGAGCGTTAAAACTTGTAAAAACTATATGATGACATATATATGGATATATATATATATATATATATATATATATATATATATATATATATATATATATATATATATATATATATATAGTTAACATTATACTATGATAAGTAAACATATCATTAAGTATATTAACAATGAACAACATATGTAAAAACAAGACTACTAACTTAATGATTTTTAAACGAGACATATATGTAACGATTATCGTTGTAAAGACATTTAATGTATATATATCATATTAAGAGATATTCATACATGATAATATCATGATAATATAATAATTTAAAATCTCATTTGATATTATAAACATTGGGTTAACAACATTTAACAAGATCGTTAACCTAAAAGTTTCAAAACAACACTTACATGTAACGACTAACGATGACTTAACGACTCAGTTAAAATGTATATACATGTAGTGTTTTAATATATATTTATACACTTTTGAAAGACTTCAATACACTTATCAAAATACTTCTACTTAACAAAAATTCTTACAATTACATCCTCGTTCAGTTTCATCAACAATTCTACTCGTATGCACCCGTATTCGTACTCGTACAATACACAGCTTTTAGATGTATGTACTATTGGTATATACACTCCAATGATCAGCTCTTAGCAGCCCATGTGAGTCACCTAACACATGTGGGAACCATCATTTGGCAACTAGCATGAAATATCTCATAAAATTACAAAAATATGAGTAATCATTCATGACTTATTTACATGAAAACAAAATTACATATTCTTTATATCTAATCCATACATCAACGACCAAAAACACCTACAAACACTTTAATTCTTCAATTTTCTTCATCTAATTGATCTCTCTCAAGTTCTATCTTCAAGTTCTAAGTGTTCTTCATATATTCTACAAGTTTTAGTTACATAAAATCAAGAATACTTTCAAGTTTGCTAGCTCACTTCCAATCTTGTAAGGTGATCATCCAACCTCAAGAAATCTTTGTTTCTTACAGTAGGTTATCATTCTAATACAAGGTAATAATCATATTCAAACTTTGGTTCAATTTCTATAACTATAACAATCTTATTTCAAGTGATGATCTTACTTGAACTTGTTTTCGTGTCATGATTCTGCTTCAAGAACTTCGAGCCATCCAAGGATCCGTTGAAGCTAGATCCATTGTTTTCTTTTCTAGTAGGTTTATCCAAGGAACTTAAGGTAGTAATGATGTTCATAACATCATTCGATTCATACATATAAAGCTATCTTATTCGAAGGTTTAAACTTGTAATCACTAAAACATAGTTTAGTTAATTCTAAACTTGTTCGCAAACAAAAGTTAATCCTTCTAACTTGACTTTTAAAATCAACTAAACACATGTTCTATATCTATATGATATGCTAACTTAATGATTTAAAACCTGGAGACACGAAAAACACCGTAAAACCGGATTTACGCCGTCGTAGTAACACCGCGGGCTGTTTTGGGTTAGTTAATTAAAAACTATGATAAACTTTGATTTAAAAGTTGTTATTCTGAGAAAATGATTTTTATTATGAACATGAAACTATATCCAAAAACTATGGTTAAACTCAAAGTGGAAGTATGTTTTCTAAAATGGTCATCTAGACGTCGTTCTTTCGACTGAAATGACTACCTTTACAAAAATGACTTGTAACTTATTTTTCCGACTATAAACCTATACTTTTTCTGTTTAGATTCATAAAATAGAGTTCAATATGAAACCATAGCAATTTGATTCACTCAAAACGGATTTAAAATGAAGAAGTTATGGGTAAAACAAGATTGGATAATTTTTCTCATTTTAGCTACGTGAAAATTGGTAACAAATCTATTCCAACCATAACTTAATCAACTTGTATTGTATATTATGTAATCTTGAGATACCATAGACACGTATACAATGTTTCGACCTATCATGTCGACACATCTATATATATATTTCGGAACAACCATAGACACTCTATATGTGAATGTTGGAGTTAGCTATACAGGGTTGAGGTTGATTCCAAAATATATATAGTTTGAGTTGTGATCAATACTGAGATACGTATACACTGGGTCGTGGATTGATTCAAGATAATATTTATCGATTTATTTCTGTACATCTAGCTGTGGACAACTAGTTGTAAGTTACTAACGAGGACAGCTGACTTAATAAACTTAAAACATCAAAATATATTAAAAGTGTTGTAAATATATTTTGAACATACTTTGATATATATGTATATATTGTTATAGGTTCGTGAATCAACCAGTGGCCAAGTCTTACTTCCCGACGAAGTAAAAATCTGTGAAAGTGAGTTATAGTCCCACTTTTATAATCTAATATTTTTGGGATGAGAATACATGCAGGTTTTATAAATGATTTACCAAATAGACACAAGCACGTGAAACTACATTCTATGGTTGAATTATCGAAATCGAATATGCCCCTTTTTATTAAGTCTGGTAATCTAAGAATTAGGGAACAGACACCCTAATTGACGCGAATCCTAAAGATAGATCTATTGGGCCTAACAAACCCCATCCAAAGTACCGGATGCTTTAGTACTTTGAAATTTATATCATATCCGAAGGGTGTCCCGGAATGATGGGGATATTCTTATATATGCATCTTGTTAATGTCGGTTACCAGGTGTTCACCATATGAATGATTTTTATCTCTATGTATGGGATGTGTATTGAAATATGAAATCTTGTGGTCTATTATTATGATTTGATATATATAGGTTAAACCTATAACTCACCAACATTTTTGTTGATGTTTTAAGCATGTTTATTTTCAGGTGATTATTAAGAGCTTCCGCTGTCGCATACTTAAATAAGGATGAGATTTGGAGTCCATGCTTGTATGATATTGTGTAAAAACTGCATTCAAGAAACTTATTTTGTTGTAACATATTTGTATTGTAAACCATTATGTAATGGTCGTGTGTAAACAGGATATTTTAGATTATCATTATTTGATAATCTACGTAAAGCTTTTTAAACCTTTATTGATGAAATAAAGGTTATGGTTTGCTTTAAAATGAATGCAGTCTTTGAAAAAACGTCTCATATAGAGGTCAAAACCTCGCAACGAAATCAATTAATATGGAACGTTTTTAATCAATAAGAACGGGACATTTCACAGGTGACCTGATCTGACCCATAAAACAGTAGGTAAGGTGTTTCGGTGGGTTCTTGGTGCTTGATGCTCATCACGGTTCTCATCCTTGATGCTTATAGCTTCAAGTGTACAACTTGTTGCTGTGTTTTCATCATCTTTACCAAGTTTTGACCATCATAACACTAGTGTATGTCTAAGATAAGTAGCACAACTCATTTAAGTGTTGTAAGTAGGTTTGATGAACCAAAGTTACATCAAGATCTTAGATCCGACACATACATGAGTTCTAAAAGTAATATTAAGCTACAAACTTGAAAGTAAACTAAATAACAAGATATTAAGTTGTAGAACTTAGATCTTAGTTAGATCTTGAAGATTCTAGACCCAAAAGTCTAGATCTAATGTTCTTAAGTTAAAATCATAAGTTATAAAACTTGGATCTTAACTTTAATGAAACCATAAGTCATGAAACTTAGGTTTTAATCTTGTAACATGTATGTAAGCTTATAAGCTCTTGTCTACAACAAAATTAGAAGACCATAAGCTATAGAAAATTAGATCCAACACAAGTATATGAAGTTATATCTAAAAAGTTTAACTTCCATGTTCTTGAACTTACAAAGTTTAACTTTGGTTTCAAGAAATATGAGATCATGATTAACTAGTAATACTTGACCAAATTAACAACATCACAACTTTAAAGTACTTACAAAAGAAGGAATTAAACTAAAGTTACAAGTATTATATTCATGTTTGTTTCATACTTGAGAAGATTCAAATCAAAGTTTGGATCTTAAGGAAATAAACTTCAAGTCCACAAAACATGAACACAAAGAAGATCATCAAGTTTATGAACTTTAGATCTTAAAAACATTTAAGTGTAGAACCATAAACTAACAAGTTTAGGTTCTTGTTCTTGGTTCTTCATCAAACAAAGGATGGAAGTAACCAAGATTACATGAAGATACAAGTTAGAGAACTTGATCTTTAAGAACAACAACAAACAACAAGTAATAAATCAAGTAAATGATGATGATTGGGATTCGGTTTTATGGAACAAAAAGAAGAAGAACAAGGTTTATTACTTACCAAGTTTTGAGAGAAAGAGATGAGAGAAAGTTGAGAGAAAAGTGTAAGTATGTGTGTGAGAAAATGAAGTGAAGACTAGTGTATAAGTAACAAAATAACAAAAAAAAAAAAAAATTGAACTCCTCCTCACTACAAACTTGGCCGACGGTTTACAAGGCCACAAAGAAGAAGTCAATTTGCTACTCTTAAGTGTTGGAGCTTGGTGTATGCTTGGAGAAGTAATAAGGTTAAATGCATGGAGAAATGGTCTTGCATGCTTGTAGTATTTTGTCTCATACTTAGCTTAATTAAACCATGTTTAGTCTTAATATAACACTAGCATAAGAGATGGGCTTACTAGTCCATTTAGTGTGTAGGGTGGGCTTCCAAGTCCATTAAAATAAAGCCCAAGACTAAGTAACCAACAAATAAATAAAAGCCCAAGTAATTAACTACTTACACTAGTTAATTAAAAATAATTAATAATAATTAATCATGAACGTAAATAATATTCAAAATATTATCCGTGAAAAGTACGTGTGTCACAAAGACAAGTCGGGCATTGGAAAGTTAAATATGGTAACAAGTAAATGTATAAAATACATTTAATAAAGCGCAAGTATTAATAATAAATATTAATAATTATTAGACGTTGAAAAATCCAGGGTCGTTACATGGAGCATATTAACGAATGTTTTAAAAATATGAATTGATGAAGGAAGAATAGAAGGTGTGAGATGTGAGAATAAGGAAACGAAGAGGGTGGATTTATAGTAAAATATCCGACAGAGCAATCAAAACAGATAATCGCATTTAAAGCAGATCCTAAATTTCCTTAATTACCGAAGAATCAAATCTTATTACAAAGATTTTCTCCAAATCTCTTGAACTCCGGAAATCAACCCATCTACGTCAAAAGATATGACGAATCTACGCTTACTCGTTTCACTCTTTTGTGATAACTTCACTCGTACTCTTCACAAAAATCAAATTGCTTTATCTATATTACTTGATGATAATAAAAATCTAATTTCCAACTCGTATACGTCATGAAAACATACTTATTGTCAGCCATGACCATCACATTCAAATTTCAGGACGAAATTTCTTTAACGGGTAGGTACTGTGACAACCCGGAAATTTTCAACCAAATTTAAACTTTATCTTTATATTATTCCGACACGATAAGCAAAGTTTGTTAAGTTAAATCTCAAGAATTTTAAACTGTGTTCATACATTCATTATAACCTCGACCAAATTCCGACGATTCACGAACCGATATATATAAATAGATATGTATATATATGTATATGTATATATTATAACTTGAGAATATTAATAAAGTATTAAACGTATAATACTTTACACGAACGTGTTTGTTTCAATATGTTTACCGATGGAATTAGAAGATAATATCAAATGATTGATTTATCAGATACATTGTGATATGATTACGGGTCCACTGTGATTTAAGAAATCTATTCTTTTTGACAACATTCGGAAAATGGTAAAATGATTTATAAGTAAGAACGTGGAGTGTAAATAACTTAGATGTTGGATATCGACAAGTTAAGTAACTCGACATTTTTCATTAAGATGATTTCATACGTTTATTTAACCTTTGGACTTTATCTCATGCTTCACTAACAGACTGTAATTTAAAAACTTGAAACCTATTATGAATATATATGATTATACTTTTCTAAAATGTTTTATGATATAACGATTTCCATTATTTTAACCTTTAAACAAAATGATTCTTAAATATATTTAGTTTTGGAAAACAAAATTATCATATTTATTTGATTTAGTTTCAAACGTACAAAAACGTTTTCAGTTTAAAAAGAACTTTATTATTAAAACGTATATAACTTTTATAAATATCCAAAACCACTTTTGACAACTAATTACTTAACCAGTATGATAAAGATAACGATATTTATATTTATATTTTATTTTATTAAATATATATAACGATTTAAATTAATATTATATATATTTATACGCGTATTATACGTACGTAGTTTTATACTTTTACTATACTTAAACTTTACCTTTACTTTATTTTTACTTTACTTTAACTTTAATAATTCACTTTAATAATTCACACTTTAATAATTCATACTTTAATAATTCATACTTTAATAATTCACTTTAATAATTCAAAAATCTATTATAAATAGAATTCAATAGGTTTCATTATTTCATAGAAACTTGAAAATATTTTTTCTCTAAACTCTCACAATCGATTTACATATATATATTTACTCCGTATTATTTCAAGATATTATTAGTATACATAAAATATTACGACGGAGTGCTGTCC
Organism: Rutidosis leptorrhynchoides; assembly: GCF_046630445.1. Classification (NCBI taxonomy): domain Eukaryota; kingdom Viridiplantae; phylum Streptophyta; class Magnoliopsida; order Asterales; family Asteraceae; genus Rutidosis; species Rutidosis leptorrhynchoides. The sequence goes on along the minus strand of NC_092335.1, from coordinate 553,178,788 downwards.
GAGTGATTTCGAAATTGTTTTTCGAGCGGGATAGAGGTAAGGAAATTATGGGTTATAGCTATGGAGGTTATGGGTATGGTTCGGGAGTATTGCTCTGAGTCAAACTAGTGTTTATCATCCCCGTTGCGTCTACGTACTTTTTCTGCAATATTGAATCTCAATATTGATACGTGAGCCGTCATAACTTACCTTTTATATATTATTAGTGTATCCCTGACTAGTGCTCGAGTATATAGGATTATGCATGCTTATACATTCGTTATTTTCGTTAGATAGGTTATGTCGAATCTTGAATTAAATACATATACTATTAAGATAAGGTATATGATATGCATGTCGGTGGAAAGCTAGCGAAAAATTGAGAACATTTCATTTAGATATCGAATGGTTTCGATGAACGGTTTAGAAGTTATAGTCAATTGAATTTTTGTAAAAATGATTATTATTATCGTCGTTATTATCGTCGTTATATTATTATTATTATTATTATTATTATTATTATTATTATTATTATTATTATTATTATTATTATTATTATTATTATTATTATTATTATTATTATTATTATTATTATTATTATAAACTTAAAAGTTTTAAAACTTAAAAAAAATTAGTGGGAAGCCTAGAGACAATCTGGGCCCCCACACCTCTAGCAATAGCAAAACCTATCCTAGTAAAGATATGAGCAGCAGCACCGGCACCAATATCTTGCGCCATCGAACTCTTCGGAACCCTCTTTAGCAAAGAAACAGCCTCCTTCTCTAATTCCCCAAGGGAAGAAAATGAGAAAGGAATGAAACCATAACCAATCGCCTGACAGCTAGATTCGTACTTGACCCGCTTTCGACGAGCCGCATCAACCACAGCACGTCCAGGGACAAAGTCAGAAAGCCCAGACTGTGTCAAAGGAGAAGACTCTGTCAGGTCAACACAAACATCGCGACCACAATCTCAGGAATAAAGTAACACATCTGCCGGTCTAAGGGCCCTGTCGTTCCCTCCAGACAACCCAATATCAACCTCCTTTCTCGCTGAAATCCCAGATCGATAACAAACATCAACAAGGGAATCCCGAATAATATTATGTCGATGATTAATACCCACCATACCAGCACAAGACACCGGGTGATCCCCGAAAATATCCCCAGTAAAAACCCTTGAACAGGCAGAGCATGCCGTCGAGATAGAGAACAATGGAACACCTAACCGGTAGCACAACACGCATTGGTAAGTCTTTGCGTTTATCGTCTGACCCAACCCCAAAATAGGGACTGCCCTTAGCCAAGCAGAGGTGTGATCACCCTGCTGTGATTTCCATAAGGCCGATTGTAGGGGAGATAACGAAAAAGTTGATTCTGCAGAAGCGGTAACCTTTGTGAAATAAACATCTGCCAATTTCTTCATGAGTATTGGGGCAGCGACCTCACTCGGAATACCTAAAATATCAAACCCAACCGTTTTATTAAACAGACCCAATGCATCTTCAAAATCACGACCAAGACCAACAATACCCGCATGACGTAGGAGCTTGGTCTGCAACCCAGCAGACTGTAATCGAGAAGCCAGAAAAGCATAATGACGAACATCTCCCGCAGAATAAACACCAAGCCCTCCAAATGTAAATGGCAAGGTGGCAAGCCACCACTGCCAATCACCAAACCCAGACCCTGAAGCAGTAACAATACGCTCCAAGGAAGATCGAAGGGCTCCATCGAAAGCGCGTTGAGCCGCCTCAAATATACAAGGAGGACAAGTACGCAAGGTAAAGTAGAGTTTAGAAACTCCCGTACATGCCCTAAGCAACAACAACTCACACTGAGGATCATCAAGCTTAGCAACCTTATCCATAAGCGCAATGGACTTGGTCACCCTTTGCATCACCAGTTCACTACTAAAACCAGGATCGGAACTTGCGGGGGCCCCAAGCAACTTAACACCATTTAAAGGCCGAGCAATATTAGGAGGAAAGACACCTACTTGCCTGCTGCGAGGGTCCTCCGTAGGCCAGAAAATTTCTGTTTTTTTCAACGTTGAGATGTAGCCCAAAAGGAGGCCCATCCTCCATAATCAAATGCAAAACCTTCCCCACCACCAAAGTGTCCCCAATAATAGTGCCATCATCCAAATACCACGCCTGAAGACAAACCTCAAAATTATCTCTGATTTTAGAAACCAAGGGTTGTAAGACCAAAGCAAAAAGCAGCGGACCATGGGGATCACCCTGTTGCACCCCCTGAGAAGACCATAATGTGTGGTTCCCATAATACAATCTGGCTGGATTAGAGTAGCAAAATTCAACCCACCGAGAAATGCTCGGACAAAGGCGGTGAACTTCACGTAACATGACTGTACGATCAACTAGATTAAAGGCATTTTGAAAATCAACTAATAACATAGAGAGGACAACATCAGAGCCACGATCCTCAATCAATCGATTTACAGCATGAAGAATTGCCTCACCACCTGAAGAAACACCAACACCAAATTGAAGATCATCGAAGTAACTTCCCAAAGACTGGCTAACCATAGCAGCGCCAACCTTCGAAACAAGACGTCGCTAAACAGTACCCACAGCTATAGGACGAAGACCACCGTCGGGCTTGACAAGCGGTGTGAGGGGAGCACTAGCAATATACTCTCCTAATTCCATAGGGCACCTTCCAGCTAGAAAGAGATTAACGACCCCGGTAATAGAGCCAACCAACTCATTCGAGACTGCCACAGCAACACCACTCAAGCAATCCATAAGGTGTTGTGCACGTAAACCATCCCTACCACATGAAGTGCCCCGAGGAAAACTTTTAATCTGGCCCAAAACAACAGCAGAAGTCGTAACGAGGTGAAGGTGATCAACCGTCATATCAGGCAAGGATGGAGCTATAGAAGAAGGGTGCTTAGACAGCAAGTCCGCCAGTGTGGCGTCATTATAAGGAGTAACGCCTGATGAAGAAAGAACACAGCTGCAGCGGTGTAATGGCCATCACAAATCTTCCTACGACACTGCTTAATATTACGCTCTTCCAAATCAAGGACCTCATCATCAACCACTGACAACATAGGAGAATCCTCTGCCAAATACTCCCTCACAAGCTGTAAACTTCCACCCGTTGTCCCCCACGAGCAAATAGCACGGGAAATATTCTCTTCCTGATGCCGACGCTTTATCGAAGACCTAGACTCCCGACTACTCCGTGGCCGAAAGGTTTTAAGGGTACAAAGGGGTAACACCAACAAAGAGACCCAACTAGAAATGTCATCAGGCTTAGAGATCACCTTATCAAGAGCACCTTTCAAAACCCGAGAAAACCCCAAACGACACTTGGGAGGGATAGACTTAACCGTGCGAAACCCCTTAGAGAACAACCGATCAAGGAGAGCCACGTCAAAACCATCGTTATGATCACGCACCGAACCATCCTCAATACAAAGTCGAGTAGGAGAAGAGGGAGCTAGTGGCTTGGAAAAATTATGAAGCACAAAACGAACAACACCATTTCCCTCATCGGGGGGCGGCACATCCGGTCCCCTACCATGACGGCACTTAGCACGTACCGTGTGTGTTTTGTAGCAAACACCACATAACCAAATCCCCATACGCCTAAAAGTAACATCAGCCTCAGTATAAACACCCAAATTAGAAGTAAGAGAATGTCGAGTGATATCCCGCGCATTGATACCACAATGACGATCACTAAGATGTTTGATAAGAGAACTTCTAACTAGCCCATTTCCACTCCTATTTTGACAGCCACTAAGACCCACAAAGGGACAATAAAACTTCACGGCGGCATGCGACATAGCTGCACACAACCTTTAGTTGTAGTGCATAGCTAAAATGACAGATGCAAAATCCCCATACACCAATAAAATTATAACCATGAAGCCAAGATAAAACTCACAGAGGACTTTTAACAAACACCTGGTGGGCACAGATTCTATTGAATAATGATACAGATTCTACTGTAGCTGCCGTCCGATTGCTGGAAGGAAGGAGATGTGCACTTCACTTTAATATCAAACAAAATAATATACAGAGTAATACACCTAATCTGCACTTCATCTTATTTTTATCCCAAATCTCAAAACTAAAACACAAAATCACCTAAAGTCTTGATTTCAACATATTCCAAAAAACAAATTCTTCAAAGAGTGTTTATAATATTAAATTGACAGTAGATCCATAATCCTTACACAAACTATGTAGGTTTGAAGAAATGAATCGAACTGCCACTCTCCGTGCACCTCCGACGATCCACTCTCCGGCAACTGAAATGTTCTACGAGATCTCATAATTCACCGATTGAATTGAATCCGCAATGAATTTAAAGATATTATTATTATTATTATTATTATTGTCGTTATTAATAAAAGATATTATTGTTATTTTTATTATTATTATTATCGTTATTATCGTTAAGATTATTATTATTATATTATTATTATTATTATTAATATTAATATTAATATTAATATTATTTCCTTCACATACTTATAGCCACTTAAAATCTTGCCACCTCCTTTTACAAACCCTCCAGAACGACATCCTTTCCTCCCCCTTCAAACCCATCGTCCCTTCCTGCACCTTCTCCAAACCTTTTCCGCACATTACTTACCCGCCACCCCTTGCAGGCTTAAACATATAAAAAAAAAAAAAAAAAAAAAAAAAAACCCTTCTGCCTTCCCAAACAAACCGCAGGGAATCCCCTTCGCAAGCTCAAAGGGGAAAAAAAAAATTATGGCTTCTTTCTCCATGGCTGACACCTCCGTTTTCTCACTTCAAACCAACAAAAATTAGGGTTCCTAAACGTTGTTTTCGTGGCGATCTTGGCGACCAGCGGCGGTTTTGTACTCTGATTTCAAAGCAACAAAAGCTAGGGTTTCACTAGCGGTGTTCTCGATGTGCGATTTCAGCTTATCGATCAGGTATTTTTTTACAAACCTTCGCAAAACATAGGGTTTGCAGCGATTGTCGCTATTATTTCACCGATTTCTGTATTTTTGGGTTTCAATATATTATCTGCTGCGATTTCAAGCTTACTCTTGGGATATTGCAAGTTCAATCATACATGGTTTGAACAAGATAATATGACATGTTAATTGAAATTTGTACTTTAATTGTTGTAGTGTTGTGTTTTCATTTTATTGCATAACAGGGGCGAAGTTATTTGACCCGTTTAATATCAGATTCAGTGTAAATATCATAATTTAGTGTCTTATTCTAATTTGCAGCTAGACTATTTGTCATTGAATTGTTAGCTTCTTTACTTTCAAACCTACAAAGTTTTTTCGATGTATATTTCAACTTTATTGGCAATGATAACATATGTAATAAATCTGTATGTTTTAATATTTTGCCTCCATATAATTTTTAGCAGACTCCTCTATAATGTGGTAAAAAGATTAAGTTTCTAAACATGAATTTCGTATTTCCATTACAGATTTGTATATCATGTATTGAGCTGATACAATGACAGACCTGTTCATTGAATTGCTGAAAAGGCATACTGAACAAAAGTGAAGGAATGATTTACCTACAGGTAATAGCACTTCTAATTTTTTTACTCTATGGTTGAGTGTTTCAATAAGTTTAGTGCAAAAAGGGTTAAGATTGATGCAAATGATTCATCTATCAAATTGGGTTGTTTTACATAGTACCTTTAGTTTGTTACTTCAGTTTTTTAACATCTCATATTCTTTCGTGTTGAGTCAAATGCATGCACCAAAAGAAAGCATAAAATGCATAGTTGTTGTGAAAATGAATGAAAAGATCTTTGATGAAATGTCAATGATAACTACAATATGATACGAATTTTGATACACCTGTATTTTAAATTTGTTTACCTTCATCTTCATATATGAATGTGATTAATATATAGATCAGTTTGATATTTAACACCATATTAGTAGAGCTGTGTGTCTGAAGGGATAATTCAATTTATTGATTAATGTATAGGTTTGTTCTTTATTTGTTTAGTAATTGCTATTGTCTATTATAGTTATTTGCTTTTCGGTTGATGCTTTTACAAAATTTAACGATCATCTTAGGTGAGCGTTTGATTTCAAACACGAAAGAAGTAGATGCTTCATCCAGCTTGGTTTTCCGTTTTGCTGATTCTCAAGGTATACTATTTTATATTTCTTTAACTGAGAGTGAACTAAAATTGGTAGTTACAAATATATTAAGTGTGTATATATATATATATATATATATATATATATATATATATATATATATATATCGTTGTTTGAAAGTAGCATGTAACAGGGCTGTAATCAAGGCACCAATTCCAAAAGGTGAATATATTTATTTGGCTACTAAACTTGGATCGTTCACCCACCAGAATGAAACTGAGTAATCGAGGATGATGAAAATCGTTAACACGTTTTCTCTATATGCAGATTCGTTGCCCCCCTCTAGCATGGTTATAAGTCATGGTGGAATGATCATGGTCCTATTCCAAATGGGTTTTTAAATCTTATCGCTTCGGGTAATACTCAGGATGATTCGGAAGATAGGAAGAAGATTAACTTGGCTTTAAACGATGTACTTATATGGTGTATCTGGAATTGGAGAAACAAGCTCATACATGAAGCGGAGGAAAGAAGAACTAAAATTTTAAATGAGGACGTCTTGATGACCTGTAAGTTTCTTTTTCACCTTTGAACTTCCAGTAGAAGTAAACTGGTTCTCCCTGGCTTTGAACTGGAAAATTAATCCAGTAGGTTCTGAAGGTTAGTTGGGCATAAACTCTCCTATTATCTATAGATTTGGTGTCTACAAATTAACTTGGTGCATATATATAATGTTTTAGCTCTCACTTTTGGAGTTTGGGACGTAGCTGCACTCCATTTGAGTGCTTGCAATTTAGTTTTTGTTTGGTGTTTTGGCTATTTTGCCTCTTAATAAAAGTTGAGCCTTTCAAAAAAAGATATAATTACAACACCTATATTAGTAAAGTAATACTTGGTTCAAGCGATATTGTCAGTTTAGTTTGGTTAAATGTGTTGAAGTCTGTGTGTTTTTATTTGATTTAGGCAGATAAGGTAATCGTTGATTTCTAACGGGGTTTCTTGCAAGTTGTCACCGGTTGGATGTGCGACATCTGACCTTTTGTCTACTTTCGGTAATTTAGAATTTGAACGCTGCTATTTGTGTTTCGTTTATTGTATTTTCGTTGTGTTATCTACTTATATGTTGTTACTGATTATAGGTTTGTCGATGGCATATGCGTCTTCAGATGTCATTTGTACCGATTAGTGTTTTTTTAATCTGATTCCCACTTAGTAGCAGCCATGGGTGTGAGTCCATCTACTTCATTAATGGAATTTGTACATGTATCAGTTCTAGCATAGCTGAGGGTTGTTAGTCCTTATGCGATATTGTAGTGATTATATGATATCAACAAATTCTAATAACATATCCAGGTAAATTAACGTAGAATAACGGTTATGGTGGAATAGTGAGGTACATTACATGTTCTATAAACAGACATAACGTAGCCATTCTATGTATACAACACACATTCAGAAGTTTACACCCAACAGCAACTGCCGCAACGCGCGGTCCAAACTGCATCTAGTTAGTATTATTATAATTAAAACTAATATTAGTAACATCTTATTATTATTATTATTATTATTATTATTATTATTATTATTATTATTATTATTATTATTATTATTATTATTATTATTATATTATTATTATTATTATTATTATTATTATTATTATATTATTATTATTATTATTATTATTATTATTATTATTATTATTATTATTAAAGCGATATAAAAGACTACTAAAAGCTATTAAACGAAGTGATTAGAAAATAATGAGTATGAGTATCATGATGAAATTAAGATATTGTAAGATATTGATTTAAAGGAAAAATATCGTTTTCATTATTTTACTATTATTATTAAAAGTATTATTAATATTAAAACTATCATTTTTATTAAAATTATTATTTTTAATAAAAATATCATTGTTAATATGAAATATCATTTTTATTATTATCATTTTAGTACTATTATTAATAAAAATTATCATTTTATCATTTTTAAAAAAATATAATTATTTGTTATAATTCAGTAGGCTTATAATTACCTTTAGTGGTTTGATTATGTTATAATTCAGTAGGCTTATAACTACCTTTAGTGGTTTGATTTTTGATTATGAATATTAATAATGAAGTGTAAGAACAAAGATGATAATGGAGAGAAAGAAAGAAATGATTGGTATATTGAGAAAAGGTATATCATTTACATTCAATTGATGCATATTTATATATGAAATTGGTAGTCACTATTTGTTGACTTTTGGGGTATATAATTTGAAATAATGTCATCCACCAATCTTGACTCTAATATTACAACACTCCCCTTTGGATGACAATTTTATCAAGAGAGAAACTAATACTGTCTCGTTAAAAACCTTGCTAAAGAAAAACCCAGTGGGATAAAAACTTTAGTCAAGGGAAAATGAGTGCAGTATAGAGTTGACTCCCCCTCAAGTAGACATCGCTGAGTCGTCACATCTTTTGAACTTGCCTCATGCCAATATTGTGAACGTGTGTTCTGAAAACAGCGGTTGACAGTGCTTTGGTATAAAGATCAGCAAAGTTGTTGATTGAACGTATCTCATTTTAATCTGGTTGTCTTTTACGAGATCTTGAGTATATGAGAAGAATCTGAGGTTTTCATCTGAAACTGTATCATCTAAATCTTTTATGTACAAGTTTAGCCCCTGTGATTTGTCTACAGTCTCATTCATGGTTTGCTCAAACCCTTGTTTCAATTCCTATTCTCTTTTAGTCTTTTCTGAGCCTTACCAACATACCATTCTTTTCCATCAAACTTATGACCGTTAAGATCGTCTATGGCTTTGGCGCCTCGTCAGCATTTACATTTTGTTCTGTCACTTTTGATACTCTTATTTCATTTGTATTATGAAAGCTACATTATCTTCATATATAGTTGTTGGTGAAAATAGTTGTTGGTCTTTTATAGCGTTCTAGTTCACAAGAATCAATAATGATTTGTGACATTGATCTCAACCAAACACATTTTCGAGTAGTTTCATATAATGCAATCACTTCGTCATGATTTGATGATGTTGCAACAAGTGTTTGTTTTAAGAACGCCATGATTTTGTGGTACCTCCATTTAGGAATACATATCGAGTTTGAGATTTATCTTTATGAGAATTTGATGAATGACCTGCATATACATAATCAACCAAATCTTGTTTTGAAGCGTTAGAATAAAATAATTTTAAATCAGCAGTTCCTCAAGGGTATCAAAATATCTGCTTGATCCCATTTCAATGTCTTTTTGTAGGGGTTGAGCTGAACCTTATCAACAAATTAACTGCAAAAGAAATGTCAGGTCTTGTACAATTTGTAAAATACATAATAACCCCAATTGCACTAAGATATGTAACTTCTGATCTGTAAAGATCTTCATGATCTCCACGGGGATGAAATGTATCAGTGTCAATATTGAGTGATATATCAACCAATGGTTTTGTCTTTAAAAATATTTTCAAATATTTTCGGTATAGTTTGTTTGATGTACAAGTAAACCATTAGACATATGCTCAATTTGCAATCTAAAGGAATACTTGATTTTTTTTTCTTTTTCAAGATCTTTCATTTAAATTTTTTTTTTAGAAGTTGAATGATTTCATAGATCTCTTTATTTGTTCATATGATGTTATGATCATTGACATAAACAACTTACAATCACATATCAGGACATTGTTTTCTTAATAAGAACACATGTTCAAATAAGATTATTTGTATACCCTTTTTATTATCAAGTAATCATTTAATCAGTTATACTATTGTATCAACTCATATAAAAATCTTTGTGATTCAATGGAATACATTTCTTTGGGTTTTGCATTAGATGTTTCTGATACCTTAAACCCTTCATGGATATTCATGTATATCACTATCAAGTGATTCATTTAAATAAGTAGTAATAACATCCATGAGATGCATTTCTAAATTTTTAGAAACTGTTAGGCTGATTAAGTATCTAAAAGTAATTGCATCCATAACAGGAGAATAAGTTTTCCTCATAAACCATTCATGGTCTTTGAGAGAAATCTTGAGTTACAAGTCTAGCTTTATCTTGTAACTTCATTTTTTCTCATTTCTTTTTCGGATAAAAATTCATTTTTTATCTCATACGTTTCACATCTTTAAAAGTGATAACGATTGATCCGAAAACTTTTCTTTTATTGATCGATTCTAATTTAGCTCGTATTGCTCCTTTCCATTGAACTCAATCATGTCTATTTTGATATTCAATGACAGATTTTGGTTCTAGATCATTATCTTTATTCATGATGTCATTATATGAAAATATCTCATCAAGATTTTTCATTTCATTTCGGTTCCATAATATTGCATAATTTATCGCAATTTATGTATTTACATTTATCAATATCCTCTGCAGAAGGAATATTGATTTGTGGTTCTTCTTGAATACTTTCTTTTACTTCATTGTCAGCTGATTTTTCTTTTCGAGGATTTTTATCTTTGGAACCAATTGGTCTTCCACGTTTCAGACGTGGCAAAGACTCATGAGTGACATTATTGTCATCTTTTGGAATTTCAATTCGAGCTGGAGCATTTCCTACTATTATATATGATTTAGTCACTCTTTTTGTATCTTTGAATGCACAAAGTAATTAATTTGCAAGTTCTTGCAAATGCATTATTTTTTGAACTTTCGTTTCGCATTCTTTTGTGCGAGTTCTATATACCTTAATTGATGTTCACATCATGAAGCATTTTTTTCTTTATTTTTCATTTCTCCCCCTAATATAGGGAATAATTTTTTTTTTAAAATGACACTCAGTAAAACGTGCTGTAAAAACTTCACCCGTCATGAGTTCAATATATCTTATGATTGAAAATGTTTCATATCCAACATATATTTCAATCCTTCTTTGAGGAACCATTTGTTGTGGTGGTGCAATTAAAAATACACTCCACAACCAAATGTTCTAAGATGAAAAATATTTGGCTCTCGACCAAAATTAAGTTGGTAACGGAGAATATTTATGACTTGCACTTGGTTTAATGCGAATTAATGTCGCATTATGTAAATTTACATGTCCCCATATAAATATTGAGAGTTTTGTACTCATTACCAATTGTCTAGTTATTAGCTGCAAGCGTTTATCTATTGATTCAGCTAAACCAATTTTGTGTATGCACATGAGCAACTGGATGTTCAACAACAATCCCTGTAGACATATAATAATCATTAAATGCTTGAGATGTTAACTCACCAGCATTATCAAGTCTCATCCTTTTAATGGTGTAATCAGAATAATGTGTTCTCAATTTAATAATTTGTGCAAGAAACTTTGCAAATGCCATATTACGACTTGATAACACATAAACATGAGACCATCCGCTAGATGCGTCTATTAGAACCATGAAATATCAAAATGGTCCACATGATGGATGAATTGGTCCATATATATAACCTTGAATTCTTTCAAAAACATTGGTGATTCTTTCTCAATATTCTTTTCATTAATCACCATATGTGTTTTTCATTAATCACCATATGCGCTTTTCATCATATATCATTTTCACCATATGCGATTTTAATCATATGCGATGCGCTTTTCATCATATGCACTTTTCATCATATGCGCTTTTAATCATATGCGTTGCGCTTTTAATCATATGCGCTGCGCTTTTCATCATATGCGCTTTTCATCATATGCGCTTCGCTTTTCATCATATGCGCTGCGCTTTTAATCATATGCGTTGCGCTTTTCATCATATGCGCTTTTCGGTGCTACATAGGTATTTCTCATTTTCGGTTATCATTGACTGATAATCATATCCATTATGATATATATCAGAGAAACTTAACAAATTTCTCTTTGATTTGGGAGAAAACAAAGCATTGTTTGTCAGAAAATTCGTACCATTTGGTAATATGAATTTTTGCCTTTTCCGTTCCTTATCTCAAGTTTGCAAGACCTGATATAGTATTTATAATTCCTTCATTTGATTTAAATCAATGAAATATATCTTAGATTTGATCATACTGTATATGCTACCACTATCTGCAATACATAGGTCTTTACCATTTAATTGATGTTGTATTTCAGTAGGATTCATACTAAAACTTCAAATAAGATAAGCAAATAATGAATTATATTTCAGCAAGATAATTAAATTATCATGCAAACAAGTTACAATCTGAAGTACATAAAAGATAACACTTAATAAACATATGCGTTATGGTCTAAAACCATTTATTTATGAGTGACACATAACAAGCTAGGCATATTAGAAAATTCAAATCATTCAAGTCTCAAGGTAGCTCAGGGTTTATTTAAACAAGGTTTTTCAACAGATTCACTCTCGTTTTCTTTTCTTATTGGGACTTATTTTAAGAGCTAAACAAGATGTTCATGTATTTTAGAAATACTAGACTGATGATCCATGTTACCAGATCATTAAAAAAAGAATCTCTGCGATGACCACAACAATGACCACCACCCATTACACGCTGGACCAAGTTTCTGCCACAATCAACTCGGTGGTTTCTTCGCCACGATCCGATCGAGGGAACCCATCTATAGATGGTAGCCATGTTTATGTTGACACAACCACACAAGCCCGGGTCCGGTTTATGTGTAGTTTTGGAGGAAAAATATTACCACGTCTACATGATAACCAACTCCGTTATGTTGGTGGTGATACCAGAATTGTCACTGTGCTCCGCCACAACACCACTATTGCTTCCTTAAGCAACAAACTATCCAAGCTTTCTGGTGACTAAACCATATATATTATTTTTATATATTGCACTGCTTTTAATTGAATTGCTTTATATGTGTAGCTTTTGTTGATTCAATAGTTAATCGTTAATCATCTAAGAGAGTAAAGTCAACAGAATATAAATGAGGTAAAGTATTATTATCAAAATTCAAAAGTAACTTAATTAGGTATGTCTAGCTTTCATTAATTCAATCATTCTGTTTTCTGACTTTATACTAAAGGATTTAAATGCTTAGTAATAATACAGAGTAATAATAAATAAGGAGTAGTTAATTTTTTATAAAGAAATATGTTTGATATATTATAAACGCGACAAACTATATAATCTTTATGCACTTTCTAGAATATACTCAGTACAATAATTTGCTTTGAATAATTACAAAAAGGCCTATATTTCGAGTCAAGAACTACCACATGTGATGTGCTGTTTCTATAGTTTTTTTTATATATGGTTATAGGTATATTAGTAATAATGATGATACTTATTATGATCAATAGGGAAAATCATCTTCGGGTGAATCATCTTTACAAAAAAACTTTTGAAAGTGGTAATCTGAGAAAATGGATTGATTTGTGAAAATATGAAAACGGAAATGTTTATTTTATATTTGACAAATATAATCGTTGTAACGTCGTCAGTTGACGTTAACAACCGTTATATATATATATATATATATATATATATATATATATATATATATATATATATATATATATATATATATATATATGACCGTTGTAACGTCGTTAGTTGACGTTAACGACTGTTATGTATTCGTTGTATTAATAATAATTTTAATAAAAGAATTTTATTAGTATAAATATGATTACTATAAATACATTTAGTATAAATACGAAGATTAAGAGAATAAACATATTATGCATAAATAATAAATTTAAGAATAAACATTAGTATGCATGAAATAAATAATGATTAATTGCATAAGTAATCATAAATGTTTGATAACATAAATATAAATGTTAATGAAGTTAATAAGAGTTAGATTACAGAAATATAATTCAGGCGGTATAACTGACCATATATAACTTAAATAACATAAACATAAATGTTAGTGAAGTTAATAAAAGTTAGATTACAAAAATATAATTCAGGCGGTATAACCGACCATATATAACTTAAATAACATAAATATAAATGTTAGTGAAGTTAATAAAAGTTAGATTACAGAAATATAATTTTACTTATGATGATAACAATATTTACCTTACTAATAAATAATAGAAGATATCGTTAAAGAATTTCTTACCTTGAAGCCTTGATTATACGGAGCACTTCGTGCTGATAACGTGTTATAATTCAGTAGGCTTATAACTACCTTTAGTGGTTTGATTATGTTATAATTCAGTAGGCTTATAACTACCTTTAGTGGTTTGATTTTTGATTATGAATACTAATAATGAAGTGTAAGAACAAAGATGATAATGGAGAGAAAGAAAGAAATGATTGGTATATTGAGAAAAGGTATATCATTTACATTCAATTGATGCATATTTATATATGAAATTGGTAGTCACTATTTGTTGACTTTTGGGGTATATAATTTGAAATAATGTCATCCACCAATCTTGACTCTAGTATTACAACATTATTGTTATTTTTATTAGTAGAATAATAATAATTATTACAAAATAATACAACTTTTACTTATTATTATTATCATCAATATTATTTTATCAAATAAATATGTGATACAAAGATATTTTACTACGTATAATATAATTACATTAATAATACCTATCATATTATTTTTTATGATATTAAATGAACTTTATAAATTTTATTACTTAAGATATATAAAAGTATATTTTTATTATATAAATTTTAATATAAAATTTTATTTATTAATAAAAGAACTATATTATTTACTTTAATAAAATCTGTTAAAAATATTTAAATATATAAAACGACTATATTTAAACTATATAATAATCATGTATAAATTTTGGAAGACATTTTGGTCAATATGACTTTTGTTGACTTTTGCATATTTAGTCTCGAGCATTAGGATTGTGATACACTACGACTTGACTCAAATTGTTAGACAGATATTGATCAAACATATAAATATATATAATTAATATAGGTTCGTGAATCCAATGCCAACCTTGCACTTGTTCAATGACGTCATATGTATTTTTACTACAAAATACAGTATTGTGAGTTTCATTTGCTCCCTTTTAAATGCTTTTGCAATATATATTTTTGGGCTGAGAATACATGCACTGCTTTTATAAATGTTTGACGAAATAGACACAAGTACTTGAAACTACATTGTATGGTTGGATTACTATACCGAATATCGCCCCTTCAAGTCTGGTAACATAAGAATTAAGGAAATGGCCCCTAATTGACGCGAATCCTAAAGATAAATCTATGGGCCTAACAAACCCCATTCTGGAATTTGGAATGCTTTAGTACTTCGATTTAAATGGTGATTGCGATTGCCATTATATATGGCATACTTGCGAGTATGCGGGGGATATTCTATATGCATTATGTTAATGTCGGTTACCAGGTGTTCATCATACGAATGATTTTTATACACTTGCGAGTGTAATGTTATTTATGAAAAGTGAAATCTTGTAGTCTATTAAAATTATGGAATTGATGGATTATGATAAACTAATGAACTCACCAACCTTTTGGTTGACACTTTAAAGCATGTTTATTCTCAGGTATTAAAGAAATCTTCCGTTGTGCATTAGCTCATTTTAAGGATATTACTTGGAGTCATTCATGACATATTTCGAAAGACGTTGCATTCGAGTCATTGAGTTCATCAAGATTATTATTAAGTCAATTATAGTTGGATGTATTATGAAATGGTATGCATGCCGTCAACTTTAGATGTAAAGAAAGTTTGTCTTTTAAAAACGAATGCAATGTTTGTAAAATGTATCATATAGAGGTCAAATACCTCGCGATGTAATCAACTATTGTGAATCGTTTATAATGTATATGAACGGGTCCTTTCAACTTTCACTATTACGTTCTTTGTGCTGAGACAGTCAATATCTCACGGGCATAATCTCATGAAGAATAGGACCTTCCAACAAGTGTCTTTTGATTACCATAGATAATGAAAACTTTTTGTGCTTATTACTTGGCACCATGCGAGTAATAATGTCATACCTAAATAATAATCAATCATCGACAATTCAAAATCTAGGGTTAAATACACCACATGAAGTTTTTCCATTTTCTCACGAGCTACGGCTTGAGCTAAACCCACCCTAATCACATCTGAAAACTACTATAGCAATTAAAAGAACCCCATTATACTCTAGCATATCTACATTTCGGGCCAGTAAAGGCTGAAGTATATATATATTTCCATCACCATATTGAAAAGCACGTGATCCCCCACACGCTCCATATGATCAAAGGTAGCATTGATATGATTATCATTACGTTACTTATGGTCAAACATCGCGTGATTTGTTGTACCTAAACAATAAGTCACGACCTTTGAACCGTTAACCATTTTCCTAAAAATCTTACGATTTTGCCTCGGTGTTAAAAGCATGTTAGATGTATCATTGAATGATTATATATTAATGGTTCTAATAATAGGCAAGTGACACCATGTCCTCACATCGCCCTTACTCATTTGGGAAATTCTTACTATCCCGGCAATAATCACAGATTTAGCGAGAACTTGATAAATTGATTTTCAATGATCATCACATAGTCGAAAGCCACTGCATTAGTGTGTCTTCATACTTGTCTATGTGAACATCAGATTATTCATGCTCAAGTTATTATGAAATCTTTGTGACCGTCAGAATCAAGCAATCCATGCGTAGATATAATAAGGGCACGTACTGCCAGTCTTCCGACTCCAATGATAGTCATGACCAGTTGGCATTTCAAAGTTAACAGGGGATTAACTTTACGTTCTCAAACTCTACCATTCATATCTCACTTGACAGCAATAGCTTCACACATGAACATTTTGAATTCCAAGAACTTATATTAGTCATCAACCACACTTAATTTCAATAGTTATCATTACCTCGTAACATTGTTGCTCAAATATCACTCGGAATTTTCAAGGTCCTTCATTCGATTTTTCTTAGTCTTTCTCCAACTCGTAACCTCGGAAATATGAAAATTCTGTTTACCAAAATTTTACACACACTATTTTACTGTGCGATCCTCTCGAAATTTTATAAAATAAATTTATTTACTGCCATTCGTTCAAATTATATAAATTGTATATATTTATATAATAAAGTAAATAAAATTTACCTTTACTTATTTTGACTAGTACATATCAAATTATACCTTCAATTTTACAAATCAATTCTTTTACATTTGAATTCAAAAGTTATTTTACTTAAAATAGTACACGTTGCACATAACTCCAGTTTTACTAAGAACTTCGTTTCATTATTATTGTCACATCGAAATGTCTCAAACGTTTTCAAAATTACTTTGACTTATTATATAAATTTTTTTCGTATTACTCCACACTATGATTGGATCACATTTCTTCTTATCCTTCGTGCAAGAACAAAACATACCTCTCGCGCTTATCAACTATTCTTTTTAGGGTTGGTTGTGGCATAAATGTGGGATGTGAAATCAGTATCTGAGATACGCACAGTGGTCACACCTATTCTTAAGGGAGGCACTGTGTGGGAATTCAACCCCAACCGTATTTCAGATTGGTATCAATCCTAACTGTTATTACACTGGTATAATAGGTAGAGATTTCACTAACCTCGTCTGAGAAGTATCTACTTTCGATATTTCAAGGCTAAACTACAACACCTTCGTAAACTTCAATTCTACGATTTAATATCTTTTGGGCACAAGAAAGCAGGTTCTCTGATTTTTGGGACTTGCTGGTTATTACCGAAGATTCATCGAAGGATTTTCTATTCTAGCGAAACCTCTTACCAAGCTAACTCATAAGAGGAAGAAGTTTGAGTGGTCCGAAGAACAGGAATCTGCTTTCAAGATTCTAAAGGATAAATTGACCACAGCCCGGATTCTATCATTACCCGATGGCACCGACGATGTTGTAGTCTATTGTGATGCCTCAAACCAAGGTTTTGTATGTGTCTTAATGCAACATAACAAAGTTATAGCTTATGCATCTAGACAACTGAAGAAACATGAGAAGAACTATACCACGCATGATCTGGAGTTAGGAGTTGTGGTATTCGCTTTGAAGATGTGGAGACATTACCTCTACGGGATATAAATTCACGGTGTTACCGACCATAAAGGTCTTCAACATATCTTTGACCATAAGTAATTGAACATGAGACAAAGGCGTTGGGTCGAGTTATTAAATGACTACGAATGCGAGCTTAGGTATCATCCTGGTAAGACAAATGTAGTTGCCGATGCCCTTAGTAGAAAGGATCGTGTCAAACCGATTTGAGTCCGAGCTTAAAACATGGTTATTCATACGAATCTTACATCTCAAATTCGCGAAGCACAACTTGAGGCATTGAAGGAAGAGAATGTTCAACTCGATGGACTTAAAGGTCTCGAAAAGCAACTTGAACTCAAGGGAAACGGAATAAGGTATTTCAATAACCGAATATGGATCCCAATCTTCGGAAATCTTCGAGAACTAGTCTTGGATGAAGCACATAAGACTAGGTATCCTATTCACCCAGGCTCTAGTAAAATGTATCACGATGTGAAAGAGTTTTATTGGAGGCCTAATCTGAAATCTGATATTGCTGATTATGTGAGCAAGTGCCATACTTGTTTGAAAGTTAAGGCTGAGCATCAAAAGCCGTCAGGGTTACTTCAACAGCCGGATATTCCGCAGTGGAAGTGGGTATGTATCACTATGGATTTCATTACTAAGTTGCCCAAGACTTCAAATGGCAACGATAGTATTTGAGTCATAGGGGATCGTTTTACTAAATCTGCACACTTCTTACCGATCAAAGAAACCGATAAGATGGAGAAATTATCACAACTTATTATCAAAGAGATTGTCTCACGTCATGGAGTCCCTATCTCAATCATTTCTGATCACGATAGTCGATTCACTTCTAGATTATGAAAAACTTTACAATCTGCTCTTGGAACTCAACTCGACATGAGTACTGCTTATCATCCGCAAACTGGTGGTCAAAGTGAACGAACCATTCAAACATTGGAAGATATGCTTCGTGCTTGTGCTATCGACTTCGGCAAAGGTTGGGATAGACAATTGCCAATAGCTCAATTCTCCTACAATAATAGTTACCATGCAAGTATTAAGGCTGCACATTTTAAGGCCTTATACGGACAGAAATGTAGATCCCCACTGTAATTGAGTGTAAACTTTGCTTTAACAAAACGTTGACCGAATGGTAATTTTTAGTCAACACTTCCTGTTAATTAAAGTTTATACATTTCACGTCTCGAATATGAAAAAGTGTCTTGCTGATGTAACGACCCAACCCGTTATCCAACCAAAAATGCAGCAAAAAAATACTTTTTTATACAGATAGGGTGCGCCACGCGCACCACCAGGGGTGCGCGGCGCGCAGGTGGCCTGGCAGCCCGCTGTCTGGATTTTCCAAATTTTGATTAAAGATCTCTTGCTTCCCGACACTTTTAGACTAAATGCTTTTCACAACACATTTATATAAGTAAAACTAACACGATTCAATAATAAAACGAGTTTTACGACGCCGGGCCCACATATGCCCAAATTACCCTTTAAGTACAAAATTCAAGTTCGACCACAAGAGTTAAAGTTCCAACAAAACTACGAGCATGATGTTGGGGAGAAACTACCCAATCCTAGGTCGAATCCAAAAGTAATCCATGCAAACATCAAAAGGGAAAAATCATATAATCCCGAGCATACCCTTGCCACGTCCGCCTTCGAACCTAAAAATGTAAACAACGAGAGGGTAAGCTAATGCTTAGTGAATGTAATACTTATACGCATACATACATAATTCAATCACTTGCATACACCTACATAAACAATGCAATAAACATTAGCAAACCGCAATAAACGAATAAACGAATAATCATAAGTACAATACTAATAGAACTTACACAACCCAATATACACCATGTCGACATTTGACTCGATGGTGGCCGACGAAGAGCGGTAGGTCAAATACGTTAACCACTCACCAACCATCGCAACGCATACGTGAAACCAAAACGTTAGCACTTACCTCAATCACAAAGATGACCGACGAAAAGCGGAACCGCTTACCATCCTACGATAAGTGGACAACGAAGAGCGAATCCCTGAACGGATAACACTCACCACTTACCCAAACACACATGTGGCCGACGAAGAGCGATAGGTCAAACATTAATCACTCGCCACATAACCAAATACTCACATGTGACCGACGAAGAGCGATAGGTCAAACGTTAATCACTCGTCACATGCTCACCTCCAATTGTGGTCGACAAAGAGTCATTCCTTTCGGATATCACTCACCACATTCCAAACACACACATACACACGTGGCCTAAAAAGAGCGATAGGTCAAAGGTTAATCACTCGCCACATTGATAAGGCTAAAAATGAACACATATTTTACAGCATTATTTCCCAAGAAAGACAAGATTTTAGTTGATATTGTTCGATTTACAAGCACTATTCGTTTAAATATTAAAAAGTGAAGATAAAAGGCAGATTCGACAAATTGAAGACGGAAAGGTCCAAAAAGCTAAAAAGTACAAGATTCAATCAAAAAGGTTCAAATTATTGATGAGGAACATCTCAAAATAACAAGAGTACAAGTTACAAGACGCAAAGTACGCGATTTAAAATAATACGCGAAGACGTCCGAAAATCCGGAACCGGGACCTGAGCCTAGAAGAAACGCCCGACGTAACGGACCAAAAATATCTACTCAACTATGCATATAAATATAATATAATATATAAATAATTATTAAAATTATTTATATATTTATATTATTTATTTATTATGTCGGCAAGCTAGAAAACAAATGATCCTGAGCTGGAAATCACGGCCATGCGAGTCGCATGGCCTAATGCCCAAACTCATGCGACTCGCATGAGTACCTTTTCCAGGCCACCTTCTATTTAAAGCGACTTCGTGATCCGTTTTTAACACACAGAAAATATATCTCTCTCTCTCTCATATATACGATATATATATATATATAATTTATATTTTAATTTTAAATTTAATTTTAATTCTAATAATAAGGGTATGTTAGCGAATGTTGTAAGGGTATAAGTCGAAATTCTGTCCGTGTAACGCTACACTATTTTTAATCATTGTAAGTTATGTTCAACCTTTTTATATTAATGTCTCGTAGCTAAGTTATTATTATGCTTATTTAAAACGAAGTAATCATGATGTTGGGCTAATTACTAAAATTGGGTAATTGGGCTTTGTACCATAATTGGGGTTTGGACAAAAGAACGACACTTGTGGAAATTAGACTATGGGCTATTAATGGGCTTTATATTTGTTTAACTAAATGATAGTTTGTTAATGTTAATATAAAGATTTACAATTGGGCGTCCTTATAAATTACCATATACACTCGATCGGACACGATGGGCGGGGTATTTATATGTACGAATAATCGTTCATTTAACCGGACACGGGAATGGATTAATAGCCACTAGAATAATTAAAACAGGGGTGAAATTACATTCAAGGGTAATTGGTGTAATTGTAAACAAAGTAGTAAAACCTTGGTTTACACGCAGTCGATAACCTGGTGTATTCATTAAACAAAGTATTAAAACCTTGTTACAATTCGAATCCCCAATTAGTTGGAATATTTAACTTCGGGTATAAGGATAATTTGACGAGGACACTCGCACTTTATATTTATGACTGATGGACTGTTATGGACAAAAACCAGACGGACATATTAAATAATCCAGGACAAAGGACAATTAACCCATGGGCATAAAACTAAAATCAACACGTCAAACATCATGATTACGGAAGTTTAAATAAGCATAATTCTTTTATTTCATATTTAATTTCCTTTATTTTATATTTAATTGCACTTCTAATTATCGCACTTTTATTTATTGTTATTTAATCGCACTTTTAATTATCGTACTTTTTAATTATCGTAAGTTTATTTTATCGCACTTTTATTATTCGCAATTTCATTATCGTTATTTACTTTACGCTTTAATTTAAGTCTTGTATTTATTTTATATTTTACATTAGGTTTTAACTGCGACTAAAGTTTTAAAATCGACAAACCGGTCATTAAACGGTAAAAACCCCCCTTTATAATAATAATATTACTTATATATATGTTTGTATTTTTATAAAAGTAAACTAATATAGCGTTGAGCTTTGTTTAAAGATTTCCCTGTGGAACGAACCGGACTTACTAAAAACTACACTACTGTACGATTAGGTACACTGCCTATAAGTGTTGTAGCAAGGTTTAAGTATATCCATTCTATAAATAAATAAATATCTTGTGTAAAATTGTATCGTATTTAATAGTGTTTTCTGCTAAAATTAATAAACTATTTTATATACACCTCGCAAAACATCAAGTATTTTTGGCGCCGCTGCCGGGGAATCGCCGAAGCGAAACGTCAAAATATTTATAAAATTTTTTTAAGTTTTAATTAGTTTTTTTTATAAATATATATTTTTGTTTAAATTTTGAAAAATATAAAAAAAATTAAAAATTTTATAAAACCGAAAAAAAAAATATTTTAAAATCTATTTTTAAGTTTTTCTTTTATATTTATAAAATTATAAGTATTTTTATTTTTTTTTAGTTTTAAAATTAAGTTTTTATTTAAATTGTATATTTATTTTATTTTAAAACAGAAAAGGAAAATAAATATTAAAAAAAAATTACGTGACCTGTCATAATTGACCTGTCAACTGAACCAGTCCAGCAAGGCCATGCGACTCGCATGACCTGCTGCCTTGTCCCATGCGACTCGCATGGTAAGCCCAGACAGGCCACAAACTTACCCTAATTCCGCATTTATTACGGGTATTATTTAATTAATATTATCTAAACCCTAGTTTTTATTAATTATTATATTTAAGTTTTAGTTTAATTAATTTTTATTACTTATAATTAATTTTTATATTTTATAAACTTAATACTTTTATTATATAAAATATAAAAACAATATTTTTATAATAAACTAATAATTTTTATTAACTTTTTATAACTTTTATATTTTATACTTTTTAATCGTTTTAGCGTAATTTTTATATTTTCTTCGGTCGTACTTAGTTTTTAGTCTAGTTTTTTGTCGTAGTTTTATTTTTACTTCTAGAATTTTTAGGATTGCCGTAAAATCCCTTAAGTGCTTATTCCTTAAATTAAGTATTAGGTGCTTTAGAATTTTGCGACGCCATTTTTCGTGCTACTTTCTTATTTTCTTATTTTTCGACGCTTTTACCTATGTATCAATTACAATTCCAATTAGTGATCTCCATTTGCAATTTTAATTTTAAGATAATAGTCGTTATAAGGATCGATTAGTTGAGTGTTTTAAAAATGTTACAAGCTACTCTTCGCCTTTTTCATTTTTCGACACTTTTTGACGCGCAATCTATTTCTTCCTTATTTCTCGACATTCTAGTTATAGGACATAGAATTTTTTCTACTTCTTATCTAAATTTCTTAAAATTATGAAAATTTATTTTAAGTGGTTAAATTAATAGACATCAAAATTTTCTGGTTCGTAGTAATAGTTGGATTTGTACGTGGACCGGGTTATTGGAGCCAAACAGTCCTCAATTATATTGAGACCAAACGAATCCTGCCCCTCTGCTGCATCTTTTGGCTATTCGAAACGTGGGCAAAATCAGAAAAGTCTATTGATTGGATAACTTATTATAATTTTTCTTTCCTTTTAAAAACTAATAGGATATTCAGTGAATGCACCGAGCAAGACGTTCACCACCTTTTGTACGTTCACCACCTGTAACTAGATCAAGACATTTAGCAAATATAACCGCCGTTGATTTTTCTTTAGAATCGTCATCTAGTCAACCAAGTACTTCAGTTCAAATTTCCGATAATCTATTTTTTGAACCCAACCTCACAATTGAGAATCCAGAGAATATTCAGGAACGGTTCATAGATCCTGAACCATTAAACTTTCCTCCGGAACCACCAATCATTCAAACAGAGATTGTTGAGGAACGAACCATTAAATCAGAATCATCTAGTGATACCGATTCAACAAATTCAATTATGGAGAATCTGGAACCTTTAAGTATGGAAGACCGAATGAGAGCTAAACGCACTGGCCAAGGTCACGCAATTACTCATCCAGACATTAATGCGCCAGATTATGAAATCAAAGGACAAATTTTACACATGGTGACTAATCAATGCCAATTTAGTGGTGCGCCGAAGGAAGATCCAAATGAACATCTACGTACCTTTAATAGGATCTGCACACTATTTAAAATCCGAGAAGTGGAGGATGAACAGATATATCTCATGTTATTTCCCTGGACTTTAAAGGGAGAAGCCAAAGATTGGTTGGAATCGTTACCTGAAGGGGCGATTGATACATGGGATGTTTTAGTTGACAAATTTCTTAAACAATTCTTTCCTGCATCTAAAGCCGTAAGACTTCAAGCAGAAATTGTTACGTTCACACAGAAACCAAATGAAACTCTATATGAGGCGTGGACAAGATATGGAAAGTTGTTAAGAGGATGTCCGCAACATGGTTTAGACACCTGTCAAATAGTACAAATATTCTACCAAGGATGCGACATCACTACAAGGAAAGACATAGATATAGCAGCTGGTGGTTCTATTATGAAGAAAACCGAAACTGATGCTTACAAAATTATTGATAACACTGCTTCCCACTCACATGAGTGGCACCAAGAAAAAGATATCGTTAGATCATCTAAAGCAGCTAGAGCCGATTCTAGCCATGACTTAGATTCCATTTCCGCAAAGATAGATGCTGTGGAGAGACGAATGGAAAAGATGACTAAAGATATTCACTCAATACGAATTAGTTGTGAGCAGTGTGGAGGACCACATTTGACAAAAGATTGTCTCAGTATTGAATTAACAATGGAACAAAGAGAGAATATTTCATACATAAACCAAAGGCCTGGAAATAATTATCAGAATAATTATCAACCGCCAAGACCGATTTACAATCAAAACCAGAATTATAACCGAAATATTCCATACAACAACCAACAAGGTCCTAGCAATCAACAAGTATCCAATAATACTTATAATCAGCAAAGACCTAATTTTCAAAACAAACCACCACAACAAACTGATGATAAAAAGCCGAATTTAGAAGATATGATGACGAAGCTAGTTGAAACTCAAACGCAGTTTTTCACATCTCAAAAACAAACAAATGAACAAAATGCTCAAGCATTTAGAAATCAACAAGCTTCTATTCAAAATCTGGAACAAGAAGTAAGTAACCTAGCAAGGTTAATAGGTGAAAGAAAACCGGGAAGTCTACCTAGTGATACAAATGCTAACCCCCGGAATGAAACAGCTAAAGCTATTACCACAAGAAGTGGTACAACACTTAAACCACCTGAAATACCTGTAACTTCTGATGAAACTATTCCTACTCCACAAGAACCACAACCTGATCAAGATAAGGAAAAAGAACCGGTAGTTGAAAAGGATAATGAAGATAACACAGTTAAGGATAAACCTTATGTTAAACCATACCAACCACCACTTCCTTACCCGAGTAAAATGAAGAAAGAAAAACTTGAAGCCGAGCAATCCAAATTCTTGGATATGTTTAAACAGATAAATGTAAATCTTCCTTTCATTGATGTGATTTCAGGAATGCCTAGATATGCTAAATTCTTGAAAGATCTAATCTCAAATAGAAAGAAAATGGAAGAACTCTCGGCTGTTACTATGAATGCTAATTGTTCAGCAGTGCTGTTGAATAAGATACCAGAAAAATTATCTGATCCAGGAAGTTTCACAATTCCATGTTTTCTGGGTAGTCTTAGTTCAATAGAAGCAATGGCAGACTTAGGTGCTAGTATAAATCTAATGCCGTATTCACTATACGCTAAACTAGACCTTGGAGAATTGAAACCAACCAGAATAAGCATACAACTAGCCGATAGATCAATAAAATATCCTAGAGGGATAATGGAGAACATGCTAGTTAAAGTTGGTACTTTAGTATTTCCAGTAGATTTTGTTGTTTTGGACATGGAAGAAGATTCTCAAGTTCCTCTCATATTAGGAAGACCATTCTTAAACACGGCTAAAGCAATGATAGACGTGTTCGGTAAGAAACTGACCCTAAGTATAGAGGATGAGAGTGTTACCTTTTCAGTTGATAGAGCAATGCAACAACCACAATCTGCAGATGATACATGTTATTATATTCAAACTATAGATGCACATGCAGAATTATTAGAAGAATTTCCAGAATTACAAGGAACAGGAGAATGTGCTTTAGGAGAAGGTAATGAACCAATTGATGAAGCTGAAATGTTAGCTACACTTATAGCTAATGGATATGAACCAACAACAGAAGAAATTCAAATGCTAAAAGAAGAAGACAGATATCGATATAAATCATCGATAGAAGAACCTCCGAAATTAGAGTTAAAGCCACTTCCAACCCATTTGGAATACGCTTATTTACATGGTGAATCTGAATTACCTGTAATAATATCGTCTTCTCTCACAAATGATGAGAAATCACAACTCATTTCTGTGTTGAAAGCTCATAAACCAGCCATTGCATGGAAGATTCATGATATTAAAGGAATAAGTCCTTCGTATTGCACACATAAAATCCTTATGGAAGAAGGTCATAAAACGTATGTGCAACGCCAACGAAGACTAAATCCTAATATGCAAGATGTAGTTAAGAAAGAGATTATTAAACTGCTAGATGCAGGTTTAATTTATCCAATCTCTGATAGTCCATGGGTAAGCCCAGTTCAATGCGTGCCTAAGAAGGGTGGCATGACTGTCATTACAAATGAGAAAAATGAGCTTATTCCTACTAGGACTGTAACAGGATGGCGTGTATGTATTGATTATAGAAAATTAAATGACGCCACCAGAAAAGATCACTTTCCCTTACCTTTCATAGATCAAATGTTGGAAAGATTAGCCGGAAATAGTTACTATTGTTTTCTAGATGGATTTTCCGGATATTTTCAAATTCCAATAGCACCCGAGGACCAAGAGAAAACCACATTCACGTGCCCTTATGGTACTTTTGCTTACAAAAGAATGCCATTTGGACTTTGCAACGCCCCTGCAACCTTTCAAAGGTGTATGATGGCGATTTTTCATGACATGATAGAAGAATGCATGGAAGTATTCATGGATGACTTTTCAGTCTTCGGTGATACATTTAAATCATGTCTAGTTAATCTGGAACGAATGCTAATTAGATGCGAAAAATCAAATCTAGTACTTAATTGGGAGAAATGCCATTTCATGGTTAAAGAAGGCATCGTTCTTGGACATAAAATTTCAAAAGAAGGAATTGAAGTGGATAGAGCTAAAGTAGATGTAATTGCTAAACTTCCACATCCCACCAATGTTAGAGGAGTTAGGAGTTTTCTAGGGCATGCCGGTTTTTACCGACGTTTTATAAAAGATTTTTCTAAAATTGCCACTCCTATGAATAAACTCCTAGAAAAGGATGCTCCATTCATCTTTTCAGATGAGTGTATCAAATCTTTTAATATTCTTAAAGAGAAACTCACTAATGCACCAATCATGATAACACCAAATTGGAATCTACCATTTGAACTAATGTGCGATGCAAGTGATTTTGCAATGGGAGCCGTTTTAGGACAAAGGATTGAAAAACGATTTCAACCTATATATTATGCTAGTAAGACGTTACAAGGAGCACAAACGAACTATACAACTACTGAAAAAGAACTCCTTGCTATTGTCTTTGCTTTTGACAAATTTCGATCATATCTCGTTCTAGCAAAAACGGTGGTCTATACCGACCATTCTGCTCTTAGATACCTATTTTCAAAACAAGATGCTAAACCAAGATTAATACGTTGGATCTTACTCTTACAAGAGTTTGATATTGAAATCCGAGATAAAAGAGGAGCAGAAAATCTCGCCGCTGATCATCTTTCTCGTCTTGAAAATCCCGAATTAGAAGTTCTAAATGAATCAGCCATACAAGACAACTTTCCTGATGAATATCTATTGAAGATAGATTATAAAGAAATCCCATGGTTTGCAGACTATGCAAACTACTTAGTTTGTGGATTCCTTGAAAAAGGATTATCGTACCAAAGACAAAAGAAATTCTTCAGTGATATAAAACACTATTTCTGGGAAGATCCACATCTGTTTAAAAGTTGTCCCGATGGAATAATACACCGATGTGTATTTGGAGATGAAGCTAGTAAAATTTTAAATCATTGTCACACAGGACCAACAGGAGGGCATTATGGGCCTCAACTAACAGCAAGAAAAGTTTATGAAGCTGGATTCTATTGGCCTACAATTTACAAAGACGCATACCTTCTTTGCAAATCCTGTGATGCATGTCAAAGGGCCGGAAAAATAAGTCAACGTGATGAAATGCCACAAAATGTCATCCAAGTATGTGAAGTATTTGACATTTGGGGTATTGACTTTATGGGTCCATTTCCAAAATCTCATAATAATCTATATATACTCGTAGCCATTGATTATGTATCTAAATGGGCGGAAGCACAAGTTCTCCCAACTAACGATGCACGAGTTGTAGTCAACTTTTTAAAACGTCTTTTTGCAAGGTTTGGAACACCGAAAGCTTTAATAAGTGATCGGGGTACTCATTTCTGTAATAATCAACTTGAGAAAGTTCTTAAAAGATATGGAGTAACTCATAAAATCTCCACCGCATATCATCCACAAACAAGTGGACAAGTTGAAAATACCAACCTAGCTTTAAAACGTATTCTAGAGAAAACCGTAGGATCAAATCCGAAGGAATGGTCCATTAAATTGGAGGATGCACTCTGGGCTTTTAGAACAGCCTACAAAACTCCAATTGGAACCACACCTTTTAGACTTGTTTATGGAAAAGCATGTCATCTTCCAGTAGAAATTGAACACAAAGCATTTTGGGCTTTGAAGACATGTAATCTTGATTTACATGAAGCCGGACGTCTACGATTAAGTCAACTAAATGAATTAGAAGAATTAAGACATGAAGCATACGAAAATTCGTTAATCTATAAAGAAAGAACGAAGAAATGGCATGATAAAAGAATCAGAAGTTCAAAAGAATTTAAAGAAGGAGACAGAGTTCTTCTTTTCAATTCACGATTCAAGCTATTTCCTGGAAAATTGAAATCAAGATGGTCTGGACCATTCATAGTCAAAAGAGTTTTCCCATACGGAACGATAGAATTAATAAATTCAAATGGGATTGAATTTAAAGTTAATGGTCACAGAGTTAAACATTACATACATGGTCCGATGGAAGTCGACAACGAAGTTAATCACAATTTCAACACCACAGCTAACTAAGTGTGGGGAGAATCAAGTCTTTAAAGGATAATATGTATTTCTGTTAAAGTTAGATTGTCTGTTTTCGTGTAGTTCTCGAAAATGGAACTCGAATGGTCTTTCCCTAGCAGACCCTAAAGAACTAGTCTTCTCCCCCCATTTTGAATTTTTATTTTTTTTAGGTTTTTACAAAATGAAGACTGCCTGTGAACTAAACCATGGTCTAATGCTACACGCTTTGATCACTAAACGTAATAATGACATACTACCGAGTGAAATAGTATCAGTAATCAGAGAAAGAATGGACGGAGTTAGAAAAGAATCCAGATGCGAAGATAATAAGTTACAATTTGGTAAAGGAAAATCAAAATCCGCAGCAAAAAGAAGAGCACGACACCTAGAAAGATGTCACAAATGCGGAAAATGGTCACATGGAGGTAAATGTTCAAATAATCAAACCTATTCAAATACCGAATTTGTTACTTTATGCAGAGACGGACCGTTCATATGTTTAGAAGAAAAGACACTGAATGCTCGAGGTTACGCTTATGTAGCAATGGAAAACCAATTAAACCGACTATCTTATGAATGGAATAGATCATATAACTAAGAAATCTATTTCACAGGTATGTATGTACAGTTTTTATTTTTATTTTTATTTTTAACCTTTTGATAATAAACGCTAATTTGTTCGCTAAAAAGTATTAAATTGGTATTGAATAAAATTAGGTTTGGCGACCGAAATTATTGATATCATTCAAAAATTTATTACATCACTGCGAAATTTAACGTTTATTCTTAAGGTATAAATATCTTTAATCAATCAACCCAAAATATTTCAAAAATTCGTCATGAGTCAAATTAGGTCTTGGAACCGAAATTACTTTACCGAAAAGAGGGGCGCATATTTTTGATAATATTTGATTGATTAAAGTGGGATAAAAAGCCAAAAAGATTTTTAATTTTATTTTTACCATGTTTTTAAAATTAATATAAATCTTAAATTAATATTGTAAACTTTGTAAAAACAATATATTTAAAATTGTAAATATTTGAAAAATTAATATAAGTTTGGTGTGAATTTATAATATGAATTTTTAATATAAGTTTGGTGTGAATTTATAATATGAATTTTTAAATTAAGTCTGGTGTGAATTTTTAAAATATGAATTTTTAATTTTATGCATTTCAAATTTTAAGTTTGGTGTGATTTTTTTTAATATTAATTTTGAATTTTATATTTAAATTGTGTGAATTTAAAAATAAAAATTTACTCTATCTCATTAAGTTAAAAATATGATTTTTAAAATTCGTCGTAAGTTGAAGACTAGGTCTTTGAACCGAAATTGCTTTACCCGATGGCGGGACGAGAATTTTTATTATCATTATTTTTAAGCTTATTGATTTAAAGTATGCAAAAAAAAAAAAAAAAATTAAAAAATCCAAAAATCTAAGCTTTTAAAACAATCGCTTGAAAATGACAAAATTTTAAAATTTTGTCGAGGGACGGACTAGGGCATCGTCCCGAAACGACCTCGTCTTAAAAAGAAACAAAATTTTTAAAATTTTATTAATTCTATGTTTTAAAAGTATAAGGTTTTATATATAAAAAAAAAAAAAAAAAAAAATTAAAATCCTGGATTTTCACCCCATGCGACTCGCATGGGGGTATGCACAAATCCATGCGACTCGCATGGAACAAAAAAACTGGTCAGGATCATAAAACTCGGCGAGCTGCTTATTCTGTCACAATACACACACATACACGAAAACCTCTCAAAACTCTCTCAATTTTTCACCAATTTTTACCAAATTACTTGCAAAACTTCACAATAATCATGCGTAGATTCAGTAGGCTCAACCCCTTCAGGAACACGGTAAAGATTTCACCCCTAATCTCTTTAAATTCGAATTATTGTGTTCTTGAGCTATAAATTTTATATTTTGATTTTGTTAAATTCTAGTGTAATTAGACTTAAATTGTTGTTATATTATGCATGAATATCCTAGATTTGAAGCTATTTAACATGGATTGAAGCTAAAAACTTCAAATTTTTAAGAATCTAGGGTTTGTGTTCTTGAGTAATTTGGGGCTTTTTGATATAAACAGGTTATGGTCGATTTTTGTCATGAATTGTTGCTAAATTAAGTAGTGTAACATGTTTAGGTAGTTAATTGATCCAAACTTTGAGCCTAAACATGTTTTTGAGAATTAAAGTAGACTTTTTAAGTTTAAAAAATTCATAAACTTGGATAATTTGATGTAAAGGCCAATTTAAACTTGTTTAATTGCTAGTAGTGATTAGTTTGGCATATAATTTGCGATGAATGATTAAAAACTTGATGAACATTTTCTTATGTACTTATTTGAAAAAGTGTAGACTTGACGAAGTATGAAAATGAACATGAGTTTGATTTGAATGCCATGTAATAAGTGTTTAATTGCTATAATGATTATTGTTGACATGTTTAAGAGTTTAAATGTGATAAAACATTGTATACATTTTCGTATGTAAAAGTGTAGAATTATTATTGTTAGGAAAATATGTATAAAATGTGTTATGAATTGAACATGTCATCATAATTGTTTCAAGTTATTATTTTGCTAACACTAATGCATATTTGGATGCACAATTTTTGTGTTTAATGTGTTTTGCAGAGATATACAAATACGGACGGTGCATCATCGTCCAGGCAACCAGAGCCCGAACCAGAAATGTTTTATGAACAAGAACAACATATGCAACAAGAAGAAGAACAACATGAGGATCAACATATTCCATATCACGATCAAGATCAATTATTCATGAATCAGTTTCGTTAATTCGCTCCACATCAAATGATTCTGAGCTTAGACATTAATGAAGATCAGTTACACCCAAATCTGAGATTTGATCGATGTTGGATAGAGTATCCAGATTATCAAAAGAACATGCACATTCTCTACTTTAAGGTTGTTGAAATGCCAAGGGCAATTGACTGGGTACCTTTGGAAACAGTTGACCTTGCCGAACCGATTCGGGAATTATTGGTGCAAAGGTATGGTAATTCTCAGTTTAACGATTGGATGCGCCTATTTTCCATTCGTAGAACCATATATAGGGAATGGTGTATAGAATTACTTAGTACTATTAAGTTAAACAGTGATGTTAGGAGGATAGATGATAGAAGCTTTATTAGATTTCTGTTAGGTGGACTCATGTACAGAATGTCCATGATAGATTTAGCCAGGGCCTTACAGATTTACACCCCTGCTGAACTTTTGAGCCCCGACTGTAATAGCCTGATTGCCCAAGGAGAAAGGATAGATAGGGAATTTGATATTAACGCCGTCTGGAGGCGTATGTCCCACTTTAATGAATTTCACGCCAGTGGAAATCATACATACTTAGATATAGATAGAGCTGAACTCCGGGTGATTCATAGATTCTTAGCAAACACAATTACACAAAGGGGTAAGAATAAGGAGAAATTGACCGTAAACGATTTGTTCTACCTCAAGTGTATTAGAGACCCGAGGAGTTTCGTTAACATTCCCTATTGTGTTGGTTATTATCTAGCTAATGTAGTTTCGGGGATGAAATCGGGGAGTATTATAGGTGGTGGTATTTTCATTACTCTCATTGGAGAGTATTTAGGTGTGGATAAGCACCAAGGGGGTCCAATGAACGAAATAGAGGACGAAGGTGAAACTATAAGTTCAAACCTTTATCACGGTGCAAGGGTATTATTGATGAGACGTGGTCGGGTATATCGATACGAGGGACCTCAGCGACAGGTAGAAAGAGGTTCGGATGACGAAATGGAAGAGGCGAACAACATTATAGGAGTTGTTCGGGAGACTGCTCTTGATTTAGGCGTTCGTATGGAGGATGAATACATGACGAACTATGATAGGCATATGCATTACGAGGCATGGCAACGTCGGAATGACTACGAGCATTCCCGGCAACGAGAGCATGGCCGATGGGATTATCATCAGCGCCAAATTATAAGCCAGTTGCAGCCTGGCGAGATGTATTATCCGACCCGACCCGCATACTATCCCGCACATCAGCCAGAAATGAGACCACCCTATGATTTATATGATTATGACGCAGCATACCAGTTCACCTATCATCAGCCATGGAACCCGGACGCGAACATGAATTGGGATCCCTATCCTAATTATCCTCCTAACCCACCTCCTGATCAGTAGAGATAAGTTGGTAATTTATATTTTTATTATTTTAAACACTTAACATTTTAATTACATTTATGTAATAGAAATATTATTGTGTACTAATATTTTTCTTATAATTTGAAAGTGGGATGCCAAAGTTCCATTTCAAATTGCATGTATGATTATATTTGTATTGCATGTATTTTATGTTATGCACAAAACAGGATAAAACAACGCGTTTTCAAAGACTGGCATTAAGTTCAGCAAAAGCAAGTAATTTTGACGACAAGATGCAAAATATATGTGAAATAACAACAAGACGGAATGAACAAATGACGTGCACCATTTATCATTCAACAATCAAACGACAATATGTTTGAAACTTTGGTAAAATTTAATCATTTTTCTACGCTAATAACCCTCAATAATTTAAATTGTTTCTGATTTCTTGCAAATGAGGGCATTGCAAGATCTTAAGTGTGGGAAGGGGTTAAATTCTTTCGGATTTTTTAAAATTTTTTTTTTTTTTGATTTAAACACTTGGTTACCATTAAAAATGCTAGTAACGCAGTAGTTGTGTTAGAATCTAGTGCTCTCCGATAACAAGGAACAGCCCTAGTCTTATATACTAACTACCCAATTCTAGTAAATTTTTTCAAAATTTTCAATTAAATGAATTCAAATCATGTTTATACATATTTATGAACGATAAAACTAGGTTTTAACACCGAAATTATTGTTACCTCGGAAAGGACATAAATTGAGAAACAAACTAAAATTTTAAAATTCATTTAAAATGGAATAGAGGACGATAAAAAGGAAAATAAAAGCCAAGTGTGGGAAAATTTACCAAGTTATTTTAAACATATGTCACATATATCTGTAACAAATAACTGAAAATACTTTTGCTTTGGACTAAACTAAACTGTTTTACCCGATAAAAGAAAAGAAGAGATGGATCTACACGATGAATCAATTCCATCATTAAAAGGAAGTAAAGTCTTCCGAAAAAGACACGCGCTTCTTGATTTAGGTCATGAAGTTGTCGTCCAGACCAGCTGTAGGTTGACGAAAAATCTAGAAAAGTCATCACTAAAATCAGCAGGAAATCCACGGACCTCAGCATTAAACAGGGTCGCCAAGTGGTCAGATTTATCCTAACCATGAGAAGGATTTATCTCGTACAATGGGGAGGCACCGTGCAAATTAGCTGGATAAGACTAATGAATCAGATCCCCAGAAAGGATAATCTCCTTAAAGATTAAAAATCAGCTTTTAAGCCTGATATTACTCAATCCTTGAGATTGATCTTAAAGATTGAGAATTCAAACTCATGGAATTCAATGATATCTAAACTCGAGCTTGAACGAGAAAATATTTTGATCAAAACTACAAACCGATTTGTTTTCTGAAAATCCATTTTCAATGCGTTCATTACCATTGAACGTAAAATCCTAGAAATTCACCTGGAATTCATTAGGTCACCTGAACTAAATCGGGTGTCAACCGTAAGAACGGTGGTTGCATAGCATGGTCGGAGACAGGACCTTGTGCCAGACCGAAAAATCATAGGATGATCTTTACTATCGCTCCTACCAAGGATAGTTCTAGCATCCGACACGTTTAATAAGACCATAATCATCTGCATGTCATAGGACATTGCCTTAACAGTTTCTTGTTCATCGCTTTCCTTTACAACCGGACGGTAGTTTACCGAAAGGTAATATACGGAACAAGTAAAGTGGATGTGTGCTTTCCGATACCGGGATAGCAGTGGATTACACGAACCTAAAAGTTTTAGCCAAACTATTGATCCACAAATATATTTTGCAACACCGATGGTGGATTAAATCAGAAAACTTATCTAGGGTAAAATCTAGCTTGAATTTTCAAAAGATCAAATGTTTTTATAAAGATCCAATTTCCTTAAGGATCTAAATTTTTATAGTCATGTGGGACTGTAAACCACCTTTCAAATGTGCACTTTGCTTTGGAAACCGAAAGTAAATCGGCTATTTGATTGCAAGTGTCGTTGACCTAAACCCGAGGCAACTATAAAAGACACACCCACCTTTAAACCACATCGTTACTATCATTGTTTATACCGCTGTATTGAAGTCACTTATGTACAAAGTGTGAAGAATAAAGAAGTGATTCAAGTGTTTCAAGACTATATTGCTTGAGGACAAGCAACGCTTAAGTGTGGGAATATTGATAAGGCTAAAAATGAACACATATTTTACAGCATTATTTCCCAAGAAAGACAAGATTTTAGTTGATATTGTTTGATTTACAAGCACTATTCGTTTAAATATTAAAAAGTGAAGATAAAAGGCAGATTCGACAAATTGAAGACGGAAAGGTCCAAAAAGCTAAAAAGTACAAGATTCAATCAAAAAGGTTCAAATTATTGATGAGGAACGTCTCAAAATAACAAGAGTACAAGTTACAAGACGCAAAGTACGCGATTTAAAATAATACGCGAAGACGTCCGAAAATCCGGAACCGGGACCTGAGCCTAGAAGAAACGCCCGACGTAACGGACCAAAAATATCTACTCAACTATGCATATAAATATAATATAATATATAAATAATTATTAAAATTATTTATATATTTATATTATTTATTTATTATGTCGGCAAGCTAGAAAACAAATGATCCTGAGCTGGAAATCACGGCCATGCGAGTCGCATGGCCTAATGCCCAAACTCATGCGACTCGCATGAGTACCTTTTCCAGGCCACCTTCTATTTAAAGCGACTTCGTGATCCGTTTTTAACACACAGAAAATATATATCTCTCTCTCATATATACGATATATATATATATATATATATATATATATATATATATATATATATATATATATATATATATATATATATATAATTTATATTTTAATTTTAATTTTAATTTTAATTCTAATAATAAGGGTATGTTAGCGAATGTTGTAAGGGTATAAGTCGAAATTCTGTCCGTGTAACGCTACACTATTTTTAATCATTGTAAGTTATGTTCAACCTTTTTATATTAATGTCTCGTAGCTAAGTTATTATTATGCTTATTTAAAACGAAGTAATCATGATGTTGGGCTAATTACTAAAATTGGGTAATTGGGCTTTGTACCATAATTGGGGTTTGGACAAAAGAACGACACTTGTGGAAATTAGACTATGGGCTATTAATGGGCTTTATATTTGTTTAACTAAATGATAGTTTGTTAATGTTAATATAAAGATTTACAATTGGGCGTCCTT
The DNA here is from genome assembly GCF_046630445.1 of Rutidosis leptorrhynchoides. Taxonomy (NCBI): domain Eukaryota; kingdom Viridiplantae; phylum Streptophyta; class Magnoliopsida; order Asterales; family Asteraceae; genus Rutidosis; species Rutidosis leptorrhynchoides. The sequence continues at coordinate 553,142,087 of NC_092335.1, read as the reverse complement.
ATAAATTACCATATACACTCGATCGGACACGATGGGCGGGGTATTTATATGTACGAATAATCGTTCATTTAACCGGACACGGGAATGGATTAATAGCCACTAGAATAATTAAAACAGGGGTGAAATTACATTCAAGGGTAATTGGTGTAATTGTAAACAAAGTAGTAAAACCTTGGTTTACACGCAGTCGATAACCTGGTGTATTCATTAAACAAAGTATTAAAACCTTGTTACAATTCGAATCCCCAATTAGTTGGAATATTTAACTTCGGGTATAAGGATAATTTGACGAGGACACTCGCACTTTATATTTATGACTGATGGACTGTTATGGACAAAAACCAGACGGACATATTAAATAATCCAGGACAAAGGACAATTAACCCATGGGCATAAAACTAAAATCAACACGTCAAACATCATGATTACGGAAGTTTAAATAAGCATAATTCTTTTATTTCATATTTAATTTCCTTTATTTTATATTTAATTGCACTTCTAATTATCGCACTTTTATTTATTGTTATTTAATCGCACTTTTAATTATCGTACTTTTTAATTATCGTAAGTTTATTTTATCGCACTTTTATTATTCGAAATTTCATTATCGTTATTTACTTTACGCTTTAATTTAAGTCTTGTATTTATTTTATATTTTACATTAGGTTTTAACTGCGACTAAAGTTTTAAAATCGACAAACCGGTCATTAAACGGTAAAAACCCCCCTTTATAATAATAATATTACTTATATATATGTTTGTATTTTTATAAAAGTAAACTAATATAGCGTTGAGCTTTGTTTAAAGATTTCCCTGTGGAACAAACCGGACTTACTAAAAACTACACTACTGTACGATTAGGTACACTGCCTATAAGTGTTGTAGCAAGGTTTAAGTATATCCATTCTATAAATAAATAAATATCTTGTGTAAAATTGTATCGTATTTAATAGTGTTTTCTGCTAAAATTAATAAACTATTTTATATACACCTCGCAAAACATCACACATACACAAACCGAATATAGCCAACGAAGAGCTATCCTCACGAATATCACTCACTATATTTTCCCAACTCAATTGTGGTCCACGAAAAGTGAATCATAACGGATGTCACTTACCACATCGCACGCAAGCAACCAAATTATATACATAAGCTTATAAATATTCCACTCACCTCGATACTTGAAAAGTGAATCCTCACGATTGGATACCACTTGCCCCACATCTTCAAGCGTACGTTGCCGACGAAAAGCGGTAGATCAAACGTTAACCACTTACCACTATGCAACAAGAGGCCGACAAAAAGCGCATCCTTACGGATCACACTTACCTCTCCCCACACATCGCCAACCAAAAGCGATTCCTAACAGAAAACGCATATCACACAAAAATAAGTAGCCGACGAAAAGTGAATCCTAACGGATAATACTTACTACTTATCACACCTCAACCGTGGCCAACGAAAAGTGAATCCTCGAAATTGGATAGCACTTGCCACAATACATACAAGAAAACAAACTAAGTATATACGCATACTTAGAATCATTCCACTCAACTTGGAACCTCCCGCACACGAACCATACGTATGCACAAACATCGCTATCACGATCGCGCAAATCATAACCTATATCACGCATAGGTTCAAGAATACATTTCTCTAAAAGAGAAATAGGCATACCATCCCTCGATTACGAGACCCTACCTTGCTCAACGAGCCCTCCCAGTTATCTCTTAATGAGCTCAAGCACATTACCACCTCAAGTAGTATTTCACATCCAAACCAATAAATACAATTTAACTAAAATTGTACTTTACTACAAATTGACCAATCTAGGTCCTGACACTAGTCTCCGGATCTACCATGAGCATTATCAGAAATTTCACACTAAACCTCCTCGTGTGGGAGTGTAACTCCCCCACTTGGAACTACGTTCCTTAACCACATCGTCATGATAACAACATCCCGCGATAATTACCACATTCCAAAATACGTGACCAATCTAATCATCGGTCGTAGTACCCGAATTCCCAAGATTTCATTTCGCACACTAGGAATTGACGTTCACGTCACCCGTTGGCATCATTTAAGCAACGACAAATAGCCAACACAACACGCACCTTGTACAACCGTACAATGCTACCAAAGGTAGACTTTTCTAACCATTGGGTTCACACGACCCATTACCACATCTTGCACCAACCTTGAGCATATAAAGGATCCTAACATATCCTTAATTACTTCGAACGAAGAGTTCATCACAAATTTCACAACTTTATTCTTGCAGTCCTCCGATTGCCATAGCTTGTTAAAGTTCCACCTTGTCACTCATATACCTAAGGGTTTCTCTCCGGTACCCTAAGGACAATGTAACCACAACGTTGTCGGAGTCGAACATTACGCTTGCAGGTATGAAAGAGGCACCTGACATCGCGTCACATACACTCCACTATCAACATTCATCGAGACCGAAAAGCTCGACCTCGAGGGTTCCATTCATCCGATGTCACCCATCACAACACTAAAGGGACCTTAAGTCATCCGTACCCGACGAAACTCATGTTTCATCAATTACGACACAAAAGCGACTACGCGCGACCAAAACAACACCAAAGCCCATTCTCATGGCTTAGTAAAATCTTTCGCCCAACACTAAGGAATGCTTGGAAGCACCAAGTCTTACGCCCTTCGCCCGTCATCCCGACCATCATCATAGGGTAATTCCATAAGGAACGCCACCCTTCATTACACTACGCACTAACACAAAATGCATCAAACAAAAATCATAAGTACATTTCGAAAGTAATATCGAAAAGTACCTGAACATCGTCTTCAGGTTCTCATGCATTACCAACTAGTTCCGGACACGCCGACTTTCGGTGTCCCTCCTTTTGACAATTAAAACATGTAACCTTGTTTGACGTCGCATTCGTACATTCGCGCGATAAATGACCCCGTTGTCCGCAGTTATAACACGTGGGTATTGTAGTGACCCGAACTTTTTCATGTTTATAGATATATATTAAATGAAATTGTTATTTACATGATTAAGTGTTTCCAACATGTTAAGCAATCAAACTTGTTAAGACTTGATTAATTGAAATAGGTTTCATATAGACAATTGACCACCCAAGTTGACCGGTGATTCACGAACGTTAAAACTTGTAAAAACTATATGATGACATATATATGGTTATATATATAGTTAACATGATATTATGATAAGTAAACATATCATTAAGTATATTAACAATGAACTACATATGTAAAAGCAAGACTACTAACTTAATGATTTTGAAACGAGACATATATGTAATGATTATCGTTATAACGACATTTAATGTATATATATCATATTAAGAGATATTCATACATCATAATATCATAATAATATAATAATTTAAAATCTCATTTGATATTATAAACATTAGGTTAACAACATTTAACAAGATCGTTAACCTAAAGGTTTCAAAACAACACTTACATGTAACGACTAACTATGACTTAACGACTCAGTTAAAATGTATATACATGTAGTGTTTTAATATGTATTCATACACTTTTGAAAGACTTCAAGACACTTATCAAAATACTTCTACTTAACAAAAATGCTTACAATTACATCCTCGTTCAGTTTCATCAACAATTCTACTCGTATGCACCCGTATTCGTACTCGTACAATACACAGCTTTTAGATGTATGTACTATTGGTATATACACTCCAATGATCAGCTCTTAGCAGCCCATGTGAGTTACTTAACACATGTGAGAACCATCATTTGACAACTAGCATGAAATATCTCATAAAATTACAAAAATATGAGTAATCATTCATGACTTATTTACATGAAAACAAAATTACATATCCTTTATATCTAATCCATACACCAACGACCAAAAACACCTAAAAACACTTTCATTCTTCAATTTTCTTCATCTAATTGATCTCTCTCAAGTTCTATCTTCAAGTTCTAAGTGTTCTTCATAAATTCTACAAGTTCTAGTTTCATAAAATCAAGAATACTTCCAAGTTTGCTAGCTTACTTCCAATCTTGTAGAGTGATCATCCAACCTCAAGAAATCTTTCTTATTTACAGTAATATATCTTTCTAATATAAGGTAATACTCATATTCAAACTTTGGTTCAATTTCTATAACTATAACAATCTTATTTCGAGTGATGATCTTACTTGAACTTGTTTTCGTGTTATGATTCTGCTTCAAGAATTTCGAGCCATCCAAGGATCCGTTGAAGCTAGATCCATTTTTCTATTTTCCAGTAAGTTTATCCAAGGAACTTAAGGTAGTAATGATGTTCATAACATCATTCGATTCATACATGAAAAGCTATCATATTCGAAGTGGTAAACTTGTAATCACTAGAACATAGTTTAGTTAATTCTAAACTTGTTCGCAAATAAAGTTAATCCTTCTAACTACACTTTTAAAATAAACTATACACATGTTCTATATCTATATGATATGCTAACTTAATGATTTAAAACCCGGAAACACGATAAACACCATAAAACCGAATTTACGTCATCGTAGTTACAACCGGGGGCTGTTTTGGTTTGGATAATTAAAAACTATGAAAAACTTTGATTTAAAAGCTATACTTCTGGAAAAATGATTTTTCTTATGAACATGAAACCATATCCAAAAATCATGGTTAAACTCAAAGTGAAAGTATGTTTTTCAAAACAGTCATCAAGATGTCGTTCTTTCGACGGAAATGACTACCTCTTTCAAAAATGACTTGTAACTTGTATTTCCGACAATAAACCTATACCTTTTCTGTTTAGTTTCATAAATTCAAGTTCAATACGAAACCGTGGCCACTTAAATCACTCAAAACGGATTAGAAACGAAGAAATGGCGAGCAAAACAAAATTGGTAAAAACTACTCATTTTAGCTACGTGAAAATTGGTAACAAATCTATTCCAACCATAAATTAATCAACTTGTATTGTATATTATGTAATCTTGAGATACCATAGACACGTATACAATGTTTCTACCTATCATGTCGACACATCTATATATATTTCGGAACAACCATAGACACTCTATATGTGAATGTTGGAGTTAGCTATACAGGGTTGAGGTTGATTCCAAAATATATATAGTTTGAGTTGTGATCAATACTGAGATATGTATACACTGGGTCGTGGATTGATTCAAGATATATATATTAATTTATTCATGTACGATCAATTGTGGACTTCTAACATCGGACCGCTAACTGGACAACTAAAAATCATCAACATGTAATAAAGAAAATATTGTGAATATATTTCTATTATATTTTGATATATGTATATATTGTTACAGGTTCGTGAATCAACCCGTGGCCAAGTCAAATTCTCGAAGAAGTGATATTTGGTGAAAGTGAGTTATAGTCCCACTTTTAAAATCTAATATTTTTGGGATGAGAATACATGCAGGTTTTATAAATGATTTACAAAATAGACACAAGTACATGAAACTACATTCTATGGTTGAATTATCGAAATCGAATATGCCCCTTTTTATTAAGTCTGGTAATCTAAGAATTAGGGAACAGACACCCTAATTGACGCGAATCCTAAAGATAGATCTATTGGGCCTAACAAACCCCATCCAAAGTACCGGATGCTTTAGTACTTCGAAATTTATATCATATCCGAAGGGTATCTCGGAATGATGGGGATATTCTTATATATGCATCTTGTTAATGTCGGTTACCAGGTGTTCACCATATGAATGATTTTTATCTCTATGTATGGGATGTATATTGAAATATGAAATCTTGTGGTCTATTGTTACGATTTGATATATATAGGTTAAACCTATAACTCACCAACATTTTTGTTGACGTTTAAAGCATGTTTATTCTCAGGTTAATATTAAGAGCTTCTGTTGTCGCATACTTAAATAAGGACAAGATTTGGAGTCCATGCTTGTATGATATTGTGTAAAAACTGCATTCAAGAAACTTCTTTCGTTGTAACATATTTGTATTGTAAACCATTATGTAATAGTCGTGTGTAAACAGGATATTTTAGATTATCATTATGTGATAATCTACGTAAAGCTTTTTAAACCTTTATTGATGAAATAAAGGTTATGGTTTGTTTTAAAATGAATGCAGTCTTTGAAAAACGTCTCATATAGAGGTCAAAACCTCGCAACGAAATCAATTAATATGGAACGTTTTTAATCAATAAGAACGGGACATTTCAGGTATAAAACCACCGGTACCACTCTTCTTCACGCTTCCGACACCCTCGGAAACACTCTTACTCTTTTTGTTCGAAAGCATCGTAGTTTCGGACTTCCGCTTACTAACATCGGAACCACTTCTCTTTAGGACAAGCGTCTCAAAACGCTTCGCCATGTCAAACAACTCGTCAAAGGTTTTCACCGAGTTCCTACTAATCTTCTCTTGGTAATGATCATTCAAGGTTCGGTAAAAGTCTTCCTTCAACATGTGGTCATTCCCGACGTATTCCGGGCAAAATTGGGTCTTCGATAAGAAAATGGATTTGAGAGTGTTTAAATCCATTGACCCTTGCCTCAAAGCACGCAACTCATCCTTAAGCTTAGAAATATCTGCCGAAGTCCGATATTCCTTGAAAAATTCCGCCTTAAACTCGTCCCATGTGAACTCCATACATTGTTCCTCACCATAGAGTTGGATTTTAGCATCCCACCACAACTTGGCATCACCCCTTAGCATACTACTACCATACCTTGTCTTCTTATCGAGAGGGCACTCACTAGTACGAAAAGCCCCCTCCATATCGAAGATCCAACGAGTACTCTTTAGCGGATCTCGTTCACCATCAAAAGTGGGAGGTTGAGCATCCTTGAAGTTTTTGTAGTAGAAGTATCGCCTTCCTATATTATCTTCGTGGAGAACAACCTTAAATTGTTCCTTGACTAGATTGACTACTTGCTCGTCAATCGTATCTAAGAACATCTTTTTAACGTCCTCTAGAAACTCTGCCTTTTGACGTTCGAAGATGGCCTCTACCTTAGCCGTGAACTCGGAGTCCTCACCTTGATCACCATTATCATGTCCGTTCCCCTTCTTCATTCTAAGAAATGAACTCGGTTAGGAACGCAACACGAATAAATTATATACATCGTCGCGAACAATAATCACAATCAAATAAATACGCCACCGTTCGCACATCCCATCTAGTTCAATACTTGTTGTACATCACTTACTTGACTTGGCTTGCAACCGTAATAATGGTCGCGAAGCATTATTACGCTCACACGCCATGCCGATCTCATGAATACAACAACCATCTCGCTAGGTATTCAACGCAAACAACATGATTAATAACAACATAATCAATACCTAGCTAGTTCACCTACAATCTAAGGCACTAGCTAAAACTCGAACCGACCCGTAATCCTACAAGTCCCGCAACAAATAAGCATACACAAAAAGTCTAAGTCTAGGCGCCTATCTCAAGTCACCTAAATCCCTTAGACCATGCTCTGATACCACTTGTAACGACCCAACCCGTTATCCAACCAAAAATGCAGCAAAAAAATATTTTTTTTATACAGATAGGGTGTGCCACGCGCACCACCAGGGGTGCGCAGCGCGCTGGTGGCCTGGCAGCCCGCTGTCCGGATTTTCCAAATTTTGATTAAAGATCTCTTGCTTCCCGACACTTTTAGACTAAACGCTTTTCACAACACATTTATATAAGTAAAACTAACACGCTTCAATAATAAAACGAGTTTTACGATGTCGGGCCCACATATGCCCAAATTACCCTTTAAGTACAAAATCCAAGTTCGACCACAAGAGTTTAAGTTCCAACAAAACTACGAGCATGATGTTGGGGATAAACTACCCAATCCTAGGTAGAATCCAAAAGTAATCCATGCAAGTATCAAAAGGGAAAAATCATCTAATCCCGAGCATACCCTTGCCACGTCCGCCTTCGAACCTAAAAATGTAAACAACGAGAGGGTAAGTTAATGCTTAGTGAATGCAATACTTATACGCATACATACATAATTCAATCACTTGCATACACCTACACAAACAACGCAATAAACATTAGCAAACCGTAGTAAACGAATAAACGAATAATCATAAGTACAATACTAATAGAACTTATGTAGTGATCCGAACTTTTCCATGTTTATATATATTAAATGAAATTGATATTTACATGATTAAGTGTTTTCAATATGTTAAGCAATCAAACTTGTTAAGACTTGATTATTTGAAATGTGTTTCATGTAGACAATTGACCACCCAAGTTGACCGGCGATCCACGAAACGTTAAAACTTGTAAAAACAACATGACGATATATATATGGATATACATATAGTTAACATCAGATTATGATAAGTAAGTATCTTCATAAGTATATTAACAATGAGTTATATACATAAAAATGAGACTACTAAGTTAAGAAACTCGAAACGATATATATAACGATTATCTTTATTACAACGTCTTACTAAATACATATGTATCATATTAAGATATTGTTACACTATATTTAACATGATAAAATGATAATTATATATATCATTAAGTATGTTAACAATGAACTACATATGTGATGTGTGCAGCGGTGTATACGAAATAGTTATATTTTTACTACGAAATACGATACAATTTACACAAGTTTTATTTATTTATATAGATGGGATATACTTAAACCTTGCTACAATACTTATAGGCAGTGTACCTAATCGTAAAGTAGTGTAGTTTTTAGTAAGTTCGGTTCGTTTCACAGGGAACTAGCTGAGTTTAACACTATATTTTTTTACAACTATATTTATATAAAATATATATAATTATATATAGTAATATTATTATAAAAGGGGGTTTTTACCATTTAATGACCGGTTTATCGATTTTATATTTTAAGCGTAAAGATAAATGACGATAATAAAAATGACAGAATTTAAATTGCGATAAAGTAAATTGCAGTAATTAAAATGACAGTAAATAAAGGTACGATGAAATATGAAATAAAAGTATTATGCTTATTTAAACTTCCGTAATCATGATGTTTGACGTTTTGATTTTAATTTATTTATCCGGGTTAATTGTCCTTTGTCCTGGATTTATTTGATACCTATATGGTTTTTGTCCATAATAGTCCATCGGTCATAATTATAAAATGCTCGTCAAATTAACCTTATTCCCGAAGTCAAATATTCCAACTAATTAGGGATTCGAACTGTAACAAGGTTTTAATACTTTGTTAATAATTACACCAGGTTATCGACTGCGTGTAATCCAAGGTTTTAATACTTTGTTAACAATTACATCAATTATCCTTGTATGTAATCCACCCCTGTTTTAATGAGATATGAATATTAATTTGCCCACTTGATCAGAATGAATAATCAATTACCCAACCCGAATAATTAATTAAATGATCGTAAAAGATGTTGTATAAACGTCACTAAATAGAACATACATAATCATTTTAATAATTATTAGATTAACTAATTTGAAGATAGGTTCGACAGGTTCCAATGAGTTGTCATTCGATTAGACAATACCCCCTATCTATTAATAGTCAATAGTCCAATTTCCACAAGTGTCGGTCTTTTGTCCAAACCTTAATTATGGTACAAAATCTAATAACCCCGTCTTTAATATTTAGTCCAACATCATGATTACTTCGATTTAAATAAGTATAATAATAACTTAGCTACGAGCCATTAATTTAAAAAGGTTGAACATAACTTACAATGAGTATTAATAGCGTAGCATTACACGGATAGAATTTCGACTTACACTCTTACAACATTCGCTAACATAACCTTATTATTATTAATATAATGATAACAAAAATTTTTAGATCAATAAAATTAAAAATAATGATAACAAAATTTTTCGCCCCGCTCTTGGGTAAAGCAATTTCAGTTCTATGACCTAGTCTTCAACTTACGATGAATTTTTAGAAATCATTTTTTTAAACTTAATGAAATAAATTAATTTTTGTTTTTAAATTCACACAAAACTTAAATTTAAAAATGCATATTAATTTCATACAAAACCTACAAAACAAAAATTCAGAATGGGGGAAGAAAACTAGTTCTTTAGTGTCTGCTAGTGGAAAAGACCAATCGGATTCCATTCTCGGAACTACACGAGAACAGAACAATTAACCCTAGACAGCATTATTTCTTAGAACATTTGAATCTCCCCACACTTAGGTAGCTGTGGTGTCGAAATTGTGATTAACTTCATTGTCAATTTCTCTTGGACCATAATCAACTTGCATATCTGTGCCTTTTGCTTTAAGCCATTGGTCGGATTCTTGTGTAATATCCACAAATTCTATTAGTTTTACCTTTTCTTTAGGCGATAAATTGGATACTAACCGGTTACATAAGATAGAGTTCCCCTTAGTTCTAGCATCGCGAATCCGTTTAATAAGTTTCTTCATTGAACTATTAATAACGGGGTCGTTTAATTTTGTATCAACAACGGGGTTCTTTGTTATCAGGTCATCATTAGGTGTTGCTTCATCTTCCCCACACTTACGCATTTTATTATTGTTAAGCACTACCATTGGAGTTGGTAAAACAATATGGTTCTTACCAATCGTTTTTGTTGGTTCAACGGTTTTGGTTGGTGTAGATTTAGATTTTCGAATCACAAAGGTGATTGATTTTTCATCATTACTAAGTGTCATTCTACCCTCTCTTACATCAAATAACGCCCCGGTGGATGCTAAGAATGGTTGACCTAAAATTAGAGGAATGATTGGGCCCTCTTCAATGTCAATGACAATAAATTCGACTAAAAAGGTTAAATTACCCACTTGAACGGGTAGGTTGTCAGCAATTCTAACTGGGTGCCTAATGGTTTGATCAAAGAGTCGAACACTCATTTTTGTTGGACTTAACTCACATACTCCTAATCTCTTATATAATGAAAGAGGCATAACACTTATACTTGCACCTAAATCTGCTAGTAAATCATACATGACATAATCACTAAGTAGACAAGGAACAATAAATTCACCCGTATCACCCACCCTGGGTGGAACTTTTGGTGGAACTGTCTTCACCGGGTTTATTTTTACGATTTTTGTTTCTTGTACTTTCTTATTCTTCTTCTTCTTTCCAGAGGTATCACAAACTTTATTACCTATTACTTGCTCATACTCAACTCCTTTTCTTGGAAACAGGATGGTTGGTCTGTATGGTGCCACCACTGGCTTTACATACTCGGGTGGTGGTGGTGGTGTAACTTCTTCATTGTTACTCACATCAAAAACCTTCCCATCTTCTAGAGCTGGTTTTTCAGAATTTGTTGACACCATATTAACATTCTCATTCTGAGGATTTACTTCAATATTACTCGATAGCTTTCCTTATTCCCTCTCACTCATCATGCTAATAAGAGTACCTACGTGTTTTTCTAGATTCAAAATGGAAGCTTGTTGAGTTCTTAATGACTAATCAAACCTCTCATTTATTTGGGTTTGAGATGTAATAAATTGTGTTTGAGATTCCATTAGCTTTGCCATCATTTCTTCCAGATTTGACTTTTTCTCTTCGATTTGTTGTGATGGTTTATACAAGCTAGGTCTTTGTTGATTGAAAGTGTTGTTTTGAGTTGGTTGGTTATTCGAACCTTGTTGGTTGTACGAGTTATTGTTTGGACCATTTAGATTGTAAAGAATGTTTTGATTTCGATTGAAGTTTAGCCTTGGTGGTTGATAATTATTCTGATAATTATTTCCCGGCCTTTGGTTCATGTAGGAAACATTCTCACGTTGTTCCATCGTTTTCTCAATGTGACAATCTTTCGTTAAGTGTGGTCCACCGCATTGTTCACAACTGATTCATATTACGTGAATATCTTTAGTCATCTTTTCCATTCGTCTCTCGAAAGCATCTATTTTTGCGGAAACGGAATCAAAGTCATGGCTAGAATCGGCTCTAGCCGCTTTAGATGAACGAAAGATATCTTTTTCCTAGTGCCACTCATGCGAGTGGGAGGCTGTATTATCAATAATTTTGTGAGCTTCGGTTGCGGTTTTCTTTATAATGGAACCACCAGCTGCTATGTCGATGTCTTTTCGTGTAGTGATGTCGCATCCTTGATAGAATATTTGTACTATTTGATAAGTGTCTAAACCATGCTGCGGACATCCTCTTAACAACTTTTCAAATCTTGTCCACGCCTCATATAGAGTTTCATTTGACTTTTGCGTGAACGTAACAATTTCTCCTTGAAGTCTCACGGCTTTAGATGCCGAAAAGAATTGTTTAAGAAATTTTTCAACTAAGACATCCCATGTGTCAATCGCCCCTTCAGGTAACGATTCTAACCAATCTTTGGCTTCTCCCTTTAAAGTCCAGGGAAACAACATGAGATAGATCTGTTCATCCTCAACTTCTCTGATTTTGAATAGAGTACAGATCCTATTAAAGGTTCGAAGATGTTTATTTGGATCTTCGTTTGGCGTACCACTATATTGGCATTGATTAGTTACCATGTGTAGGATTTGTCCTTTGATTTCATAATCTGGTGCATTAATGTCTGGTTTAATAATGGCGTGTCTTTGGCCCGTGCGTGTGGCTCTCATTCGGTCTTCCATACTTAGAGGTTCTGTTACTTCCATAATTGAAATTGTTGAATACGAATCACTAGAGGATTCTGATTTAACAGTTTGTGGTTCAGGAGGAATGATTAGTGGTTCTGGATCTTGGAATTGTCCTTGAATATCCTCCGGGTTTTCAATTTTGAAGTCGGGTTCAAAAAATGGATTATTGAAAATTTGAATTGGAGTACTTGGTCGACTAGATGACGATTCTAAAGAAAAATCAACGGCGACAATATTGGCTAGATGTCTTGATCGAGTTACAGGTGGTGAACGTATGAAAGGTGGTGAACGTTTTGCTCGGTGCATTAACTGAATATCCTATTAGTTATAAAAAATAAAAATTATATAAGTTATCAAATTAATAGACTTTTCTGATTTTGTCCATGTTTCGAATAGCCAATAGATGCAGAAGGTAGCCAGGACCCTTTAAATCGGAAGCCCACAACAACTATTACTACGAACCAGAAAATTTTTGATGTCGATCAATTTAACCGCTTAAAATAATTTTTCGTCGAAGTTTAAAGAAGATAAAGAAAATTCTATGTCCTAAAAACTAGAGCGTCGAGAAATAAGAAAGAAAAAGAGTGCGTCGTAAAACATTGAAAAATAAAAGGTCGAAAAATAAAAATAAGAAAGAAAAACGTCGAAACTTAAAAGTCTAAAAACTAAAAATTAAAAGTTACGTCTAAAGGTGTTAAAGCTTAAAAGGAATTCTATATCCAAAACGGCAATAACTTAAAAAGTACTAAAATTTTAAAACGGCGTCGCAAAATTCTAAAGCACCTAAATCTTAGTCTATAGAAAAAGCACTTAAAGGATTTTACGACAAAGCCTAAAAATCTAGAGATACTATGGCAAAATACTAAGCTACAAACTAGTTACGAACGATAAATATATAAATTACGAATTAAACGATATAAAATACAAAAATAAAACTCAAAGTTATAAAAATACAATTTTTATAAAAATATTATTTTATTATATTAATAAAACTAATTATAACTTAAAAATACAAAATAAATAAAAACTAAAACTAATTAATATAATAATTAACCCTAATTAGGGTTTAATAATAATAATAATAATTAATAATACTCCGTAATTAATGCAGTACCAGGTCAAACCTGGCGTGTCAGAAGGGACCATGCGGTCGCATGGGTTTCAAGGCCCGTGCTCATGCGATCGCATGAGATCGGATACCAGGCCAGAAAGTTGGGCTGCTACAATGATGGGCCCGATTACTTTTATAATTTTTTTTTTCTGTTTTATATTTTTGTAAAATATTTATATAAAACTTATAAATAAGAAAAATTTACTTATTAGTTTTTATAACTTTTCACAATAAAAAGAAATATAAACTTTTTAAATTTAACTAAACTTAAAAATATAGAAATATATTTTTCCTTTTCTTTTATATTTTTTGATTGTATTATATAAAACGTATTTTTATAAAAATGAATTAATGCTTAATAAAAATCTTTTTTTAATAGTGTTTTGCTTCGGCGTTCCCCGGCAGCGGCGCCAAAAACTTGATGTGTGCATTTTGTGTATACGAAATAGTTATATTTTTACTACGAAATACGATACAATTTACACAAGTTTTATTTATTTATATAGATGGGATATACTTAAACCTTGCTACAACACTTATAGGTAGTGTACCTAATCGTAGAGTAGTGTAGTTTTTAGTAAGTCCGGTTCATTCCACAGGGAGCTAGCTGAGTTTAACACTATATTTTTTTACAACTATATTTATATAAAATATATATAATTATATATAGTAATATTATTATAAAAGGGGGCTGCTGAGTTTATAATAATATATAATATAATATATATAATTTTATATAATTAATTATATATTATATTATATTCTTATGCATTGTTGACTTGTAATTTTAGCTCCGTTGCTTCGCGCGTTGATAGTTGGTTCATGTCCCGGTTCCGGATTTTTGAACGTCCTTGCGTAATATTTAATATCTTGTACTTTGCATTTTGTGGCTCGTACTCTTGTAATTTTTAGACGTTTCTTATCAATAAATGGAACCACTTGATTTATATCTTGTACATTTGAGCTTTTTGGTCATTTGCGTCTTCAAATCGTCATTTTTTTTTTTTGTCTTCGCACTTATTTATTTAAATGAATATTACATAAAAATAGAACAATTGCAACTAAAAGCTTTACATATTGGAAGGATATTGTGCCTAAATATATGTTCATTTGGAGCACTATCAATATGTAAAACAAGACTACTAACTTAAAAATTTTGAAACGAGGCCTATATGTAACGATTATCGTTGTAACGACATTTTAATGTATATATATATATATATATATATATATATATATATATATATATATATATATATATCATATTAAGATATATTCATACATCATAATATCTTGATAATGTAATAATTTAACATCTCATTAGATATAATAAACAATGGGTTAACAACATTAAATGAGATAGTTAACTTAAAGGTTTCAAAGCACACCTTACATGTAACGACTAACGATGACTTAACGACTCAGTTAAAATGTATATACATGTAGTGTATTTAGATATATTAGTACACTTTTGAAAGACTTCAAGACACATATCAAAGTACTTCTACTTAACAAAAATGCTTACAATTGCATTCTTATTCATTTTCATCAACAATTCTACTCGTATGCAACTGTATTCGTACTCGTACAATACCCAGCTCCTAGATGTATATACTATTGGTATATATACATAATAATTCAGCTCTTAGCAGTCCTAGATAGTCAACAAACATGTAGAACCAACAATTAGACAACTAGCATGACTTATGAGCAAGGAAACAAAAACAAGAACTCCTTTTAACCCCACTCACCTTCACCACTCACCACCTACTCCATTTCACTTCCAATTTTCTTCCCAATTCTCTCTCAAAACATACACATTCTTCCATGAACGTCTAAGTTACTATTTTTTCAGCACAAATCATCAAATACAAGCTTTGGTTATTACCTATAATCATCATAAAAACAATTACTCAAGAACACTTCCAAGTTTACAAGTTTACTTCGAAGTTTCCTAATCCATTCCAAGCAATCATCTAAGATCAAGAAACCTTTGTTATTTATAGTAGGTTATCTTTCTAAATCAAGGTAATATTCATATTCAAGCTTTTATTCAATTTCTATAACTATAACTATCTTAATTCGAGTAATAATCTTACTTGAACTTGTTTTTGTGTCATGATTCTATTTCAAGAACTTTCAATCCATCAAAGATCCTTTGAAGCTCAAGTTATTTTTTTCATCACTTCCAGTAGATTTACCTACTAAACTTGAGGTAGTAATGATGTTCATAACATCATTCGATTCATATATATAAAACTACCTTATTCGAAGGTTTAAACTTGTAATCACTAGAACATAGCTTAGTTAATTCTAAACTTGTTAGCAAAAAAACGTTAATCCTTATAACTTGACTTTTAAAATCAACTAAACACATGTTCTATATCTATATGATATGCTAACTTAATGATTTAAAACCTGAAAACACGAAAAACACCGTAAAACTGGATATACGCCGTCGTAGTAACACCGCGGGCTGTTTTGGGTTAGTTAATTAAAAACTATGATAAACTTTGATTTAAAAGTTGTTCTTCTGGAAAAATTATTTTTCTTATGAACATGAAACAATATCCAAAAATCATGGTTAAACTCAAAGTGGAAGTATGTTTTCCAAAATGGTCATTTAGACATCGTTCTTTCGACTGAAATGACTACCTTTACAAAAACAACTTGTAACCTGTATTTCTGACTATAAACTTATACTTTTTCTGTTTAGATTCATAAACTTAAGTTCAATATGAAACCATAGCAACTTGAATCACTCAAAACGAATTTAAAACGAAGAAGTTATGGGTAAAACAAAATTGGATATTTTTACTAGTTTTAGCTACGTGAAAATTGTAACAAATCTATACTAATCATATCCTAGCTAACTTATATTGTATTATAAATGTATTCTAACATATATTATGTAATATTGAGATACCATAGACACGTATACAATGTTTTGACATATCATATCTACCCATCTATATATATTATTTGGAACAACCATAGACACTCTATATGCTGTAATGATCGAGTTCGCTATACAGGGTTGAGGTTGATTCCAAAAATATATATACTTTGAGTTGTGATCTAGCCTGAGGCTTGTATACACTGGGTCGTGGATTGATCCAAGATAATTTATATTGATTTATTTTCTGTACATCTAACTGTGGACAACTAGTTGTAGGTTACTAACGAGTACAGCTGACTTAATAAACTCAAATCATTAAAACGTAATAAAAAATGTTGTAAATATATTTTGAACATACTTTGATATATATGTACATATTTTTTATAGGTTCGTGAATCGACCAGTGGCCATGTCTTACTTCCCGACGAAGTAAAAATCTGCCAATGTGAGTTATAGTCCAACTTTTAAAATCTAATATTTTTGGGATGAGAATACATGCAGCTTTATAAATGTTTTACAAAATAGACACAAGTACATGAAACTACTTTCTATGGTTGAACGATCGAAGCTGAATATGCCCCTTTTTACTTGGTAACCTCAGAATTAGTAAACCAGTCTACTAATTGACGCGAATCCTAAAGAAAGATATATTGGGCCCAACAAACCCCATCCGTTGTAGCGGATGCTTTAGTACTTTGATGTTGTTTTATCATGTCTGATGGATGTCCCAGAATGATAGGGGATATTCTTATATGCATCTTGTTAATGTCGGTTACCAGGTGTTCAAACCATATGAATGATTTTTATCTCTATGAATGGGATGTATATTGAAATATGAAATCTTGCAGTCTATTATTGCGATTTAATAAATATATAGGTTAAACCTATAACTCACCAACATTTTGTTGACATTTCAAGCATGTTTATTCTCAGGTGACTATTAAGAGCTTCCGATGTTGCATGCTAAAATAAGGACAAGATTTGATGTCAGCATGCTTGTATAATATTGTTTAAAACTGCATTCGAGATTTACTTTGTTGTAACATATTAATATTGTAAACCAATATGTATTGGTAGTGTGTAAGTGTGATATTTTTTTAGATTATCATTTCTGGATAATCTAGGTGATGTCCTTTTAACCTTGTCGATAAAATAAAGTTTATAATCAATATGAACGGGACATTTTAGTTGGTATCCGAGCGTTGGTCTTAGAGAACCAGAATTTTTGCATTAGTGTGTCTTACCGAGTTTGTTAGGATGCATTAGTGAGTCTGGACTTCGACCGTGTTTTTCTTCAAAAACGATTGCTTAACATTTTTTTGTTGGAAACTATATATTATTAACATGTAAATATATTAATCTCTTAACGTGTTTGATATTGTGTGATAGATGTCTACCTCTAGTACAAATCCCATCGACTCACCTAATAATAATGAAGAGTCGAATATACTTTGGGAAGATTCACAAATTCCCGAAGAGGAACCGGAAGAGGAGGAACCGGAAGAAGAGGAACCAGAAGAGGAGGAACCGGAAGAGGAGAAACCAGAAGAAGAGGTTCCGGAGGAAGAAATATTGATACCTACAGTAAATCGATTAAATAAAAGAAAAACCTCAACCAACGGACCAAAGTTAAAAATGGTCAATGGTGTTTCCGCCGAGGAAGCAAAATATTGGGAAGATTACCAATTTTTCCGATGATGTTATAGAAATTACCTCGACCCAATTTAATAAAGCAAAAGAAAATAATAAGGGAAAAGGTATAAAAATAGAGAAACCTGATTTCAACTCCGATGAGCTTTATATGTATCGGCAACCTCCGTATTTCCTAAATTGTAACAATAACCCGGGAACCTCTAAACCACCAGGTTTTTCTAAACCATTGTGGAAAACGACTGCTCGTATTAGAGGAACACCATATATCCCTAGAAAATTAGGAAAATGAACCAAGTCCGAAGAAGAAGAAACCAGTGATTCAGATTAGGGAGTTGTAATCATGTTGTGTATTATATGTATTGTAGTGTACTTGTACTTTTATGTTCTGTGTAAAAATTGCTTGTATTGTTTGTTAATTATCTGTTATGAATCTAATCCTTGTCTATTTTACAGTATAAAAACAAAATGGACGTTAAGGGTAGACAACCGAATATTTTAGAAGACCTACCAGAGGATATGATTGAGGAAATCTTTTCTAGAGTCAGTCAGAATTCATCAGCACAATTAGTTATGGCGAAATTAACTTGTCAAACATTTGAAAGACTTTCCAGAAATGCCTTAGTTTATAAAAGGCTTTCCTTTGATAGGTGGGGTATATCACATTGGGGAGACCGTAAGTTACGCCGTGTTTTCTTTAAAGCGTTAAATGCGGGGAACCCAAATGCAATTTTACGCTACGGGTTAAGAACCTATTTTGACTCAACATATCCCAACATAGGATTTCGTGAGTTAGAAAGAGCTTCTAACATGCAACATAAAGAAGCATGTTATACTTATGGGGTAGTGATGTTCGCTTCTTACCAAAGTGAGAAAAAGAACATCGGATTACAACATTTAAATAAAACCTTCCACAAGTGACGGATTCAGTAGTTGGGGTGAGAAACAAGGTTTTTAGATTATTACGGTGCTGTTGGACATTACGAAACCCTCGTCCTTTTGACGACATTACAACATGCTGCCTAGCCAATGGTCATAACTGTTACTTTCCACAAGATCAAGGATGGGAAGTCGTCTTAGTAAAACCTGAATGCATGACTTGTTTCTGGACTTATGAATTACGTGTCTTTATTTCTTTTGCTGAACAACTTGTGTATTAACTAAAATTGCCTTTATAGCTGCCAAGTAGCAAAGTTATGATGTGCTATATTTCATCCTATATGTATAATAGCGGTATTGTAAGTTTGTAAAATATTGTATAAGTTTGAACGTGATGTTATGCGAGGGGTATACGGAATAGTATTAATTTTTACAAGGAAATACTATTAAATACGATACAATTTTACACAAGTTATTTATTTATTTATAGAGTGGATATACCTAAACCTTGCTACAACACTTATAGGCAGTGTACCTAATCGTACAGTAGTGTAGTTTTTAGTAAGTCCGGTTCGTCCACAGAGAACTCGCCAAGTTTAATGCTATATTTTTAAAACTATATTTGTAAATAAATATATATATATATATATATATATATATATATATATATAAGTAGTATTATTATAAAAGGGGGTTTTTACCGTTTAATGACCGATTTGTCAATTTTAAAACTTAAGTGGCAGTTAAAACCAAATGTAAAATCTTAAATATATAAAAGACTTAATTTAAAATGTAAAGTAAATGACAATAATTAAAGTGTGATAAATTAAAGTGCGATAAAATAAAATTGTGATAATTAAAAAGTACGATAATTAAAAGTGCAATTAAATATGAAATGACAGTAATTAAAAGTGCGATAATTAAAAGTGCAATTAAATATGAAATAAAGGAATTATGCTTATTTAAACTTCCATAATCATGATGTTTGACGTGTTGATTTTACTTTATTCTCTTGGGTTAATTGTCCTTTGTCCTGGATTATTCAATATGTCCGTCTGGTTTTTGTCCATAACAGTCCATCAGTCATAAATATAAAGTGCGAGTGTCCTCATCAAATTATCCTTATATCCGAAGTCAAATATTCCAACTAATTGGGGACTTAAACTATAATTACACCAAGTGTCCTTGTATATAATTCACCCCTGTTTTAATAAGTCCATTGACTATTAATCCATTCCCGTGTCCAGTTAAATGAACGATTATTAGTACTTATAAATATCCCGCCCATCGTGTCCTATCGAGTGTATATGGTTATTTATAGGTACGTCCAATTGTAAATCTTTATATTAAATTAACAAACTATCATTTAATTAAACAAATATAAAGCCCATTAATAGCCCATAGTCTAATTTCCACAAGTGTCTTTCTTTTGTCCAAACCCCAATTATGGTACAAAGCCCAATTACCCCGTCTTAATATTTTAGCCCAACATCACGATTACTTCAGCGTAAATAAGCATAATAATAACTTAGCTACGAGACATTAATTTAAAAAGGTTGAACATAACTTATAATGATTAAAAATAGCGTAGCGTTACACGGACAGAATTTCGACTTACACCCTTACAACATTCGCTAACATACCCTTATTATTAAAATTAAAATTAAAATTAAAATTAAAATTAAAATTAAAATTAAAATTAAAATTATAATATATATATATATATATATATATATATATATATATATATATATACACACACACGTTTGAGAGAAAGATAAATAAAGATGTGTTGAGGTTCGGCCAGAAAACTGCAATTTATAGAAGTGTGGCCTGCTACAGGAGCTCATGCGATCGCATGAGTTTTCCTCTTTGAAGCCATGCGATCGCATGGCCGTAATTCTCAGCTAACATTCACAGGTTCAATAGTTTGCTGACACTTTTATTAATATATATATAATATATATATATATATATATAATTTTAAGTAATTATATATATATTATATTATATTTATGCGCATAGTTGACTTGTAATTTTAGGTCCGTTGCGTCGAGCGTTGAGAGTTGACTCTGGTCCCGGTTCCGGATTTTTGAACGTCCTTTCGTACAATTTAATATATTGTATTTTGCATTTTGCGTCTTGTACTCTTGTAATTATGAGACGTTTCTCATCAATAATTTGAATCACTTTGATTGTACTTTGTACTTTTGAGCTTTTTGGTCGTTTGCGTCTTCAATTTGTCGAATCTATCTTTTGTCTTCACCTTTTATTATTTAAACGAATATCACTTATAAATAGAACAATTGCAACTAAAAGCTTGTCTTTCTTGAGGGATAATGCTATGAAATATATGTTCGTTTTTAGCATTATCAGAACGCGAAATATTATTGTAATAAGTTGTTCATATAGAATCGTAGTAGTTGAATTGTATAATAGCTGCTAAGTATGAACTTAACGGGTAGGTACTACCCGAATTAAAACTATAAAATGCTAATATAAAGAAAAAGCTTTTATAAATAAGTTCATATTATGCTACGAAATACTATTGACTACTCTTAAAATTCTATATGATTAACTCACTTCTTTTGGCTATTTTTGAAGGAAATGGCACCGACGACTCGTCAGAACTTGAACTTGAGTGAGGAATACTTCCGTGTTTTTCTTGCTGCGAACATAGCCGCAGTGCAGGCCGCAATGCAAAATAACAACAATAACTCTGGTTCTAGCAGTGGAACAAATTCCACAAGAAATCGTGTAGGATGTTCCTACAAAGAATTCACTGCCTGCAAACCTTTAGAATTTCATGGAACCGAGGGTCCAATCGGATTGAAACGGTGTATCGAGAAGGTTGAATCGGTGTTTGCCATAAGTAAATGTACTGAAGAAGAAAAAGTAAAGTACGCTACGCATACCTTCACATGTACGGTGTTAACATGGTGGAATACCTATCTCGAGCAGGTAGGACAAGATGCTGCTTACGCACTACCGTGGTCAGCATTCAAGTAATTGATGAACGAGTAGTATCGTCCCAGAAACGAGGTCAATAAGCTCAAGGTAGAGCTTAGAGGATTACGAACGCAAGGTTTCGATATCACCACGTACGAATGATGATTCACAGAATTATGCCTATTGTGTCCCAGAACGTTTGAAGACGAAGAAGAAAAGATCGATGCATTTGTAAAAGGGTTACCGAAAAGGATTCAAGAAGATGTGAGTTCACACGAGCCCGCCTCCATACAAAAGGCAAGTCGAATGGCTCACAAATTAGTAAACCAGATCGAAGGAAGGATTAAAGAGCAGGCGACCGAAGAGGCTAACATGAAACAAGTCAAGAGAAAGTGGGAAGAAACCAATGATAAGAGTCACCAATACAACAACAATCACAACCACAATCGCAATAACTATCCCAATAACCGCAACATCAATCGCAACAACAACTTCAACAAACGTCCCAACAACAACTATAATAACCGTCCCAACAACAATAACAACAACAACAACAACAACAACAACAGCAACAATAACAATCCCAACAACAATCTCAATAACAACAATGGCAACAAAAACCAAAAACAGCCATGCCAAAGATGTGAAGAGCATCACCTGCGGTTCTGCACGACATTTTGCAACAAGTGTAAAAGAAATCGTCATAGCGCGAAGAAGTGTGAAATCTACGGACCAATGCATAACAGAACTAAAAAACAAATAATGTTGGAACAAATAACACCGCCATAGTTTGTTTTGGATGTGAAAAACCGGGCCTCTTTAGTAGAAATTGCCCGAATCAGGGGAATAATAATGGGCAGGTTTGCGGAAGAGTTTTCAATATTAATACGGCAGAAGCGCAGGAAGACCCGGAGCTTGTTACGGGTACGTTTCTCATTGTCAATAAATCTGGTTATGTTTTATTTAATTCGGGTGCGGATAGAAGCTATATGAGTAGAGATTTTTGTGCTAAAATAAGTTGCTCACCGACGCCCTTGGATAATAAATTTTTATTCGAATTAGCAAACGGTAAATTAATTACAGCAGATAATATATGTCGGAATCGAGAAATTAAACTAGTTAGCGAAACATTTAAGATTGACTTGATACCAGTAGAGTTAGGGAGTTTTGATGTGATAATCGGTATGGACTGGTTGAAAGAAGTGAAAGCAGAGATCGTTTGTTACAAAAATGCAATTCGCATTATACGAGAAAAAGGAAAACCCTTAATGGTGTACGGAGAAAAGAGCAACGGGAAGTTAAATCTTATTAGTAACCTGAAGGCACAAAAACTAATAAGAAAAGGTTGCTATGCTGTGCTAGCACACGTCGAGAAAGTCAATTCCGAAGAAAAGAACATCGATGATGTTCCCGTCGCAAAAGAATTTCCCGATGTATTTCCGAAAGAATTACCGGGACTACCTCCACACCGATCCGTTGAATTTCAAATAGACCTTGTACCGGGAGCTACACCAATAGCTCGTGCTCCATACAGACTCGCACCCAGTGAAATGAAGGAACTTCAGAGCCAATTACAAGAACTTTTAGAGCGTGGTTTCATTAGACCAAGCACATCACTGTGGGGAGCTCCTGTTTTGTTTGTCAAAAAGAAGGATGGTACATTTAGGTTGTGTATCGACTATCGAGAGTTGAACAAACTTACCATCAAGAACCGCTACCCACTACCAAGAATCGACGACTTACTTGATCAACTACAAGGATCGTCGGTTTATTCGAAGATTAATTTACGTTCTGGGTATCATCAAATGCGGGTGAAGGAGGATGATATTCCAAAGACTGCTTTTAGGACGCGTTACGGTCATTACGAGTTTATAGTTATGCCGTTTGGGTTGACTAACGCACCAGCTGTGTTCATGGACCTCATGAACCGAGTGTGTGGACCATACCTTGACAAGTTTGTCATTGTTTTCATCGATGACATAATTATTTACTCAAAGAATGACCAAGAGCACGAAGAACATTTGAGAAAAGTGCTAGAGTTGTTAAGGAAAGAAAAACTGTACGCTAAGTTTTCAAAGTGTGCATTTTGGTTAGAAGAAGTTCAATTCCTCGGTCATATAGTGAACAAAGAAGGTATTCAGGTGGATCCAGCAAAGATTGAAACCGTTGAAAATGGGAAACCCCGAAAACTCCAAAACATATACACCAATTTTTAGGACTAGCTGGTTACTACAGAAGATTCATCCAAGATTTTTCCAAAATAGCAAAACCCTGGACTGCATTAACGCATAAAGGAAAGAAATTTGAATGAAAAGATGAACAAGAGAAAGCGTTTCAATTGTTAAAGAAAAAGTTAACTACGGCACCTATATTGTCATTACCTTAAGGGAATGATGATTTTGTGATATATTGTGACGCCTCAAAGCAAGGTCTCGGTTTTGTATTAATGCAACGAACGAAGGTGATTGCTTATTCGTCTAGACAATTGAAGATTCACGAACAAAATTATAGGACGCATGATTTGGAATTAAGCGCGGTTGTTTTTGCATTAAAGACTTGGAGGCACTACTTATATGGGGTCAAAAGTATTATATATACCGACCACAAAAGTCTTCAACACATATTTAATCAGAAACAACTGAATATGAGGCAGCGTAGGTGGATTGAATTGTTGAATGATTACGACTTTAAGATTCGTTACCACTCGGGGAAGGCAAATGTGGTAGCCGATGCCTTGAGCAGGAAGGACAGAGAACCCAATCGAGTAAAATCTATGAATATAATGATTCATAATAACCTTACTACTCAAATAAAGGAGGCGCGACAAGGAGTTTTAAAAGAGGGAAATTTAAAGGATGAAATACCCAAAGGATCGGAGAAGCATCTTAATATTTGGGAAGACGGAACCCGGTATAGGGCTGAAAGGATTTGGGTACCAAAATTTGGAGATATGAGAGAAATGGTACTTAGAGAAGCTCATAAAACCAGATACTCAATACATCCTGGATCGGGGAAGATGTACAAGGATCTCAAGAAACATTTTTGGTGGTCGGGTATGAAAGCCGATGTTGCTAAATATGTAGGAGAATGTTTGACGTGTTCTAAGGTCAAAGCACAGCATCAGAAACCATCAGGTCTACTTCAACAACCCGAAATCCCGGAATGGAAATGGGAAAACATTACCATGGATTTCATCACTAAATTGCCAAGGACTGCAAGTGGTTTTGATACTATTTGGGTAATAGTTGATCGTCTCACCAAATCAGCACACTTCCTGCCAATAAGAGAAGATGACAAGATGGAGAAGTTAGCACGACTGTATTTGAAGGAAGTCGTCTCCAGACATGGAATACCAATCTCTATTATCTCTGATAGGGATGGCAGATTTATTTCAAGATTCTGGCAGACATTACAACAAGCATTAGGAACTCGTCTAGACATGAGTACTGCCTATCATCCACAAACTGATGGGCAGAGCGAAAGGACGATACAAACGCTTGAAGACATGCTACGAGCATGTGTTATTGATTTCGGAAACAGTTGGGATCGACATCTACCGTTAGCAGAATTTTCCTACAACAACAGCTACCATTAAAGCATTGAGATGGCGCCGTTTGAAGCACTCTATGGTAGAAAGTGCAGGTCTCCGATTTATTGGAGTGAAGTGGGGGATAGACAGATTACGGGTCCGGAGATAATACAACAAACTACCGAGAAGATCATCCAAATTCAACAACGGTTGAAAATCGCCCAAAGTCGACAAAAGAGCTACGCTGACATTAAAAGAAAAGATATAGAATTCGAAATTGGAGAGATGGTCATGCTTAAAGTTGCACCTTGGAAAGGTGTTGTTCAATTTGGTAAACGAGGGAAATTAAATCCAAGGTATATTGGACCATTCAAGATTATTGATCGTGTCGGACCAGTAGCTTACCGACTTGAGTTACCTCAACAACTCGCAGCTGTACATAACACTTTCCACGTCTCGAATTTAAAGAAATGTTTTGCTAAAGAAGATCTCACTATTCTGTTAGACGAAATCCAAATCAACGAAAAACTTCAATTCATCAAAGAACCCGTCAAAATAATGGATCGTGAGGTTAAAAGACTTAAGCAAAACAAGATACCAATTGTCAGGTCCGATGGAATGCTCGTAGAGGACCTGAGTTCACTTGGGAATGAGAAGATCAGATGAAGAAGAAATATCCGCACCTATTTCCAGAAGATACGTCAACACCTCCAACTGCTTAAAATTTTGGGACGAAATTTATTTAACGGGTAGGTACTGTAGTGACCCGAATTTTTCCATGTTTATATATATTAAATGAAATTGATATTTACATGATTAAGTATTTCCAACATGTTAAGCTATCAAACCTGTTAAGACTTGATTATTTGAAATGTGTTTCATGTAGACAATTGACCACCCAAGTTGACCGGCGATTCACGAACGTTAAAACTTGTAAAAACGACATGACGATATATATATGGATATACATATAGTTAACATGAGATTATGATAAGTAAGTATCTCCATAAGTATATTAACAATGAGTTATATACATAAAAATGAGACTACTAAGTTAAGAAACTCGAAACGATATTGATAATGCTAAAAACGAACATATATTTCATAGCATTATCCCTCAAGAAAGACAAGCTTTTAGTTGCAATTGTTCTAATTACAAGTGATATTCGTTAAAATAATAAAAGGTGAAGACAAAAGACAGATTCGACGATTTGAAGACGCAAACGACCAAAAAATCTCAAAAGTACAAAGTAAAATCAAAGTGGTTCAAATTATTGATGAGAAACGTCTCAAAATTACAAGAGTACAAGACGCAAAACGCAAAGTACAAGACATTAAATTGTACGCAAGGACGTTCGAAAATCCGGAACCGGGACTAGAGTCAACTCTCAACGCTCGACGCAACGGACTAAAAATTACAAGTCAACTATGCACATAAATATAATATAATATATAAATAATTCTTATAAATTATTTATATATTATATTATTTATTAAAAGTGTCGGCAAGCTAGGAGCCAAGAGTACCTGAGCTGGAAAAAGAGGCCAGGCGATCGCATGGCCTGGAGGCCTAAATCCCATGCGATCGCATGATGAACAGTATCTGGCCACATCCCTATAAAAAGCAGTTTGGTGATCAAACTTAACACATCTTTTTCTTTCCTATCTCTCACTCGTAATATATATATATATATATATATATATATATATATATATATATATATTATAATTTTAATTTTAATTTTAATTCTAATAATAAGGGTATGTTAGCGAATATTGTAAGGGTGTAAGTCGAAATTCTGTCCGTGTAACGCTACGCTATTTTTAATCATTGTAAGTTATGTTCAACCTTTTTAAATTTATGTCTCGTAGCTAAGTTATTATTATGCTTATTTAAGCCGAAGTAATCGTGATGTTGGGCTGAAATATTAAGGACGGGGTAATTGGGCTTTGTACCATATTTGGGGTTTGGACAAAAGAACGACACTTGTGGAAATTAGACTATGGGCTATTAATGGGCTTTATATTTGTTTACTTAAATGATAGTTTGTTAATTTAATATAAAGATTTACAATTGGACGTACCTATAAATAACCTTACACACTCGATCGGACACGATGTGCGGGATATTTATAAGTACTAATAATCGTTCATTTAACCGGACACGGGAATGGATTAATAGTTAATGGACTTATTAAAACAGGGGTGAATTATATACAAGGACACTTGGTGTAATTATAGTTTAAGTCCCCAATTAGTTGGAATATTTGACTTCGGATATAAGGATAATTTGACGAGGACACTCGCACTTTATATTTATGACTGATGGACTGTTATGGACAAAAACCAGACGGACATATTGAATAATCCAGGACAAAGGACAATTAACCCATGGTAATAAACTAAAATCAACACGTCAAACATCATGATTACGGAAGTTTAAATAAGCATAATTTATATATTTCATATTTAATTGCACTTTTAATTATCGCAATTTTATTTACTGTCATTTTATTTAATTGCACTTTTATTTATCGCAATTTCATTATCGTTATTTACTTTACGCTTAAAATTAAGTTATATTTATTTTTAATATTTTACATTAGGTTTTAACTGCGACTAAAGTTTTAAAATCGACAAATAGGTCATTAAACGGTAAAAACCCCCTTTTTATAATAATAATACTACTTATATATATATATATTTATATTTTGACAAATATAGTTTTTAACAATATAGCGTTAAACTTGGCTAAGATCCCTGTGGAACGAACCGGACTTACTAAAAACTACACTACTGTACGATTAGGTACTCTACCTATAAGTGTTGTAGCAAGGTTTAGGTATATCCATTCTATAAATAAATAAATATCTTGTGTAAAATTGTATCGTATTAAATAGTATTTTGTAGTAAAAATATAACTATTTTGTATACACCTCTACGCACATCAAGTATATTTGGCGCCGCTGTCGGGGAAAGTTAAACACCGAAAGCGCAACGCTATATATATAAAAAAAAGATTTTTATTAAAGTTTTATTTTGTAAAAATATACGTTTTTAAAAATATACAAAAAAATATACAAAAATATAAAAGGAAAAAAACAAAATATATATATTTTTAAGAGTTTGTTTAAAATATATAAAGTTATAAAGTTTTTATTTTTATTTAAAAATTAAGTTTTTATTTAATTTTTATATATATTTTGTATAAATATAAAACAGAAAACAGAAAAAGAAAAAAAAAGTAAAAACAATCGGGCTTGGTACTGTAGCAGCCCAATATCTGAGCTGAATCCAAGACTCATGCGATCACATGATATTTTAACCTACATTCCATGCGATCGCATGGAGTGATTTGACAGGCCTGGTACTTCAGTTTCATCGAATTAGGGTTTAAAATTAATAATAATTATTAATATTAACCTAATTAGGGTTTAATTAATTTATATTTTATTTTATTTTTAGTATTTAATTTGTTTTATTTAGTTTAAATTAGTTTTATTAGATTATAAACCTAATACTTTTATAAAATATATAATATAAAATTAATATTTTTATAAAAATTAGTAATTTTATCAATTTTTGTCTCTTTTTATAAATTGTATATTTTTATTATTTAATACGTAATTTGTATTTTTATCGCTCGTAACTAGTTTTAATATAGTTTTTGCCGTAGTTATTTTTATTTCTAGATTTTTAGGCTTTGCCGTAAAATCCCTTAAGTGCTTTTTCTTTAGACTAAGATTTAGGTGCTTTAGAATTTTGCGATGCCGATTTATAAATTTTAGTACTTTTTAAATTATTGCCATTTGGGATATAGTATTTCTTTTAAGCTTTAATATTTTTAGACGCAACTTTTAATTCTTAGTTTTTAGTTCCTTTTTAAGTTTCGACGCGCTACTTTCTTATTTTTATTTTTCGACGCCTATTTTTTCCGACCTTTTATTTTTCGACGTTTTCCGACGCGCTCTTTTTCATTCTTATTTCTCGACACTCTAGTTTTTAGGACTTAGAATTTTTTTCTATTTCTTCTCTAAAATTTCAAAACGGAAAAATTATTTTAAGTGGTTAAATTGATAGACATCCAAAATTTTCTGCTTCGTAGTAATAGTTAGAATTGTTAGTGGCTGAGTTGTGAGCTTCCGATTTAAAGGGTTCTGGCTCCCTGCTACATCTTTTGGCTATTCGAAACGTGGGCAAAAGCAGAAAAGTCTATTAATTTGATAGCTTATATAATTTTTATCTTTTATAACTAATAGTATATTCAGTGAATGCACCAAGCAAAACGTTCACCACCTTTTATACGTTCACCACCTGTAACTCGATCAAGACATCTAGCAAATATTGTCGCCGTTGATTTTTCTTTAGAATCGTCATCCAGTCGACCAAGTACTCCAATTCAAATTTCTGATAATCCATTTTTTGAACCCGACCTCACAATTGAGAATCCGGAGGATATTCAGGGACAATTCAGAGATCCTGAACCACTAATCTTTCCTCTGGAACCACCAATCATTCAAACGGAGATTGTCGAGGAACAACCCATTAAATCAGAATCCTCTAGTGATTCAGATTCAACAAATTCAATCATGGAGAATCTGGAACCTCTAAGTATGGAAGACCGAATGAGAGCTAAACGCACTGGCCAAGGTCACGCAATTACTCAACCTGACATTAATGCGCCAGATTATGAAATCAAAGGACAAATCCTACACATGGTGACTAATCAATGCCAATTTAATGGTGCGCCGAAGGAAGATCCAAACGAACATCTCCGTACCTTTAATAGGATCTCTACTCTATTTAAAATTAGAGAAGTGGAGGATGAACCGATATATCTCATGTTATTTCCTTGGATTTTAAAGAGAGAAGCCAAAGATTGGTTAGAATCGTTACCTGAAGGGGCGATTGATACATGGGACGTCTTAGTTGAAAATTTTCTTAAACAATTCTTTCCGGCATCTAAAGCCGTCAGACTTCAAGGAGAAATTGTTACGTTCACACAAAAGCCAAATGAAACTCTATATGAGGCGTGGACAAGATTTGGAAAGTTATTGAGAGGATGTCCGCAACATGGTTTAGACACTTGTCAAATAGTACAAATATTCTACCAAGGATGCGACATCACTACAAGAAAAGACATAGATATAGCAGCTGGTGGTTCCATTATGAAGAAAACCGCAACTGACGCTTACAAAATTATTGATAACACTGCTTCCCACTCACATGAGTGGCACCAAGAAAAAGATATCGTTAGATCATCTAAAGCAGCTAGAGCCGATTCTAGCCATGACTTTGATTCCATTTCTGCAAAGATAGATGCTGTTGAGAGACGAATGGAAAAGATGACTAAAGATATCCACTCAATAAGAATTAGTTGTGAGCAGTGTGGAGGACCACATTTAACAAAAGATTGTCTCAGTATTGAACCAACAATGGAACAAAGAGAGAATGTTTCATACATGAACCAAAGGCCTGGAAATAATTATCAGAATAATTATCAAACGCCAAGACCAATCTACAGTCAAAACTAGAATTATAATCGAAATGTTCCATACAACAATCAACAAGGTCCTAGCAATCAACAAGTATCCAATAATACTTACAATCAGCAAAGACCTATTTTTCAAAACAAACCACCACAAACCGATGATAAAAAGCCAAATTTAGAAGATATGATGTCGAAGCTAGTTGAATCTCAAACGCAATTTTTCACATCTCAGAAATAAACCAATGAACAAAATGCTCAAGCATTTAGAAATCAACAAGCTTCTATTCAAAATCTAGAACAAGAAGTAAGCAACCTAACAAGGTTGATAGGTGAAAGAAAACCGGGAAGTTTACCTAGCGATACAAATGCTAACCCCCGAAATGAAACAGCTAAAACCATTACCACAAGAAGTGGTATTACACTTAAATCACCTAAAATGCCTGTAATTTCTGATGACTCTATTCCTAATCCACAAGAACCACAATCTGAGCAAGATAAGGAAACAGAACCGGTAGTTGAAAAGGTTAATGAAGATAACACAATTAAGGCTAAACCTTATGTTAAACCATACCAACCACCACTTCCTTACTCGAGTAAAATGAGAAAAGAGAGACTTGAAGCCGAGCAATCCAAATTCCTGGATATGTTTAAACAAATAAATGTAAATCTTCCTTTCATTGATGTGATTTCAGGAATGCCTAGATATGCTAAATTTCTGAAAGATCTAATCACAAATAGAAAGAAAATGGAAGAACTCTCGGGAATGCTAATTGTTCTGCAGTACTGTTGAATAAGATACCAGAAAAATTATCAGATCCCGGAAGTTTCACGATTCCATGTTTTCTGGGTAGTCTTAGTTCAATAGAAGCATTGGCAGACTTAGGTGCTAGTATAAATTTAATGCCATATTCACTATACGCTAAACTAGATCTTAGAGAATTGAAACCAACACGAATAAGTATACAACTAGCCGATCGATCAGTAAAATATCCTAGAGGGATAATGGAGAACATGCTAGTTAAAGTTGGTACTTTAGTATTTCCAGTAGATTTTGTTATTCTGGACATGGAAGAAGATTCTCGAGTTCCTCTCATATTAGGAAGACCATTCTTAAACACGGCCAAAGCAATAATAGAGGTGTTTGGTAAGAAACTGACCCTAAGTATAGAGGACGAGAGTGTTTCCTTTTTAGTTGATAGAGCCACACAACAATTGCAATCTGCAAATGATACATGTTATTATATTCAAACTATAGATTCCATTGCAGAATTATTAGAAGAATTTCCAGAATTATAAGGAACAGGAGAATGTTCTTTAGGAGAAGGAACTGAACAAATTGATGAAACTGAAATGCTAGCTACACTTATGGCTAATGGATATGAACCAACAACAGAAGAAATTCAAATGCTAAAAGAAGAAGACAGATATCGATATAAATCATCGATAGAAGAACCACCGAAATTAGAGTTAAAACCACTTCCAAACCATTTGGAATATGCTTATTTACATGGTGAATCTGAATTACCTGTAATAATATCGTCTTCTCTTACTGAAAATGAAAAATCTCAACTCATTTCTGTGCTAAAAGCTCATAAACCAGCTATTGCATGGAAGATTCATGACATTAAAGGAATAAGTCCTTCGTATTGCACACATAAAATCCTTATGGAAGAAGGTCATAAAACGTATGTGCAACGCTAAAGAAGATTAAATCTTAATATGCAAGATATTGTTAAAAAGAAATTATTAAACTGCTAGATGCAGGTTTAATTTATCCAATCTCTGATAGTTCATGGGTAAGCCCAGTTCAATGCGTACCTAAGAAGGGTGGCATGACTGTCATCACAAATGAGAAAAATGAGCTTATTCCTACTAGGACTGTAACAGGATGGCGTGTTTGTATTGATTATAGAAAATTAAATGACGCCACCAGAAAAGATCACTTTCCCTTACCTTTTATTGATCAAATGTTAGAAAGATTAGCCGAAAATAGTTACTATTGTTTTCTTGATATTTTTCCGGATACTTTCAAATTCCAATAGCACCCGAGGACCAAGAGAAAACCACGTTCACGTGCCCTTATGGTACTTTTTCTTACAAACGCATGCCATTTGGACTTTGCAACACCCCTGCAATCTTTCAAAGGTGCATGATGGCGATTTTTCACGACATGATAGAAGAATGCATGGAAGTTTTCATGGATGAGTTTTCAGTCTTCGGTGATACATTTGAATCATGTCTAGTTAATCTTGAATGAATGCTTATTAGATGCGAACAATCAAATCTAGTACTAAATTGGGAGAAATGCCATTTCATGGTTAAAGAAGGCATCGTTCTCGGTCATAAAATTTTAAAGGAAGGAATTGAAGTGGATAGAGCTAAAGTAGATGTAATTGCTAAACTTCCACATCCCACCAATGTTAGAGGAGTTAGGAGTTTTCTAGGGCATGCCGGTTTTTACCGACGTTTCATAAAAGATTTTTTTAAAATTGCCACTCCTATGAATAAACTCCTAGAAAAGGATGCTCCATTCATCTTTTCGGATGAATGCATCAAATCTTTTAATATTCTTAAAGAAAAACTAATTAATGCTCCGATCATGATAACTCCAAATTGGAATCTACCATTTGAACTCATGTGCGATGCAAGTGATTTTGCAATGGGAGCCGTTTTAGGACAAAAGATTGAAAAATGATTTCAACCTATTTATTATGCTAGTAAGACGTTACAAGGAGCACAAACAAATTACACAACTACTAAAAAAGAACTCCTTGCCATTGTCTTTGCTTTTGACAAATTTCGTTTATATCTCGTTCTAGCAAAAACGATGGTCTATACTGACCATTCTGCTCTTAGATACCTATTTTTGAAATAAGATGCTAAACCAAGATTAATCCGTTGGATCTTACTCTTACAAGAATTTGATATTGAAATTCGAGATAAAAAGGGAGCAGAAAATCTCGCCGCTGATCATCTTTCTCGTCTTGAAAATCCTGAATTAGAAGTTCTAAATGAATCAGCCATACAAGATAACTTCCCTGATGAATATCTATTAAAGATCGATTATAGTAAAATTCCATGGTTTACAGACTATGCAAACTACTTAGTATGTGGATTCCATGAAAAAAGGTTGTCGTACCAAAAACGAAAGAAATTCTTTAGTGATATAAAACACTATTTCTGGGAAGATCCACATTTGTTTAAAAGTTGTCCCGATGGAATAATACGCCGATGTGTATTCGGGAATGAAGCCAGTCAAATCTTAAACCATTGTCACACAGGACCAACAGGAGGGCATTATGGGCCTTAACTCACAGCAAGAAAAGTTTACAATGCTGGATTCTATTGGCCTACAATTTTCAAAGATGCACACCTTCTTTGCAAATCCTGTGATGCTTGTCAAAGGGCCGGAAAAATAAGTCAACGTGATGAAATGCCACAAAATGTCATTCAAGTATGTGAAGTATTTGACATTTGGGGTATTGACTTTATGGGTCCATTTCCAAAATCTCATAATAATCTCTACATTCTCGTTGCCATTGATTATGTATCTAAATGGGCGGAAGCACAAGCTCTCCCAACTAACAATGCACGAGTTGTAGTCAACTTTTAAAATGTCTTTTTGCAAGGTTTGGAACACCGAAAGCTTTAATAAGTGATCGGGGTACTCATTTTTGTAATAATCAACTTGAGAAAGTTCTCAAAATATATGGAGTAACTCATAAAATTTCAACCGCTTATCATCCACAGACAAGTGGACAAGTTGAAAATACCAACCGAGCATTAAAACGTATTCTAGAAAAAACCATAGGATCAAATCCGAAGGAATGGTCCATGAAATTGGAGGATGCACTCTGGGCTTTTAGAACAGCCTACAAAACTCCAATTGGCACCACACCTTTTAAACTCGTTTATGGAAAAGCATGTCATCTTCCAGTAGAAATTGAACACAAAACATTTTGGGCTTTGAAGACATGTAATCTTGATTTACATGAAGCTGGACGTCTACGGTTAAGTCAACTAAACGAATTAGAAGAATTAAGACATGAAGCATATGAAAATTCGTTAATCTATAAGGAAAGAACGAAGAAATGGCATGATAAAAGAATCAGAAGTTCAAAAGAATTTAAAGAATGAGACAGAGTTCTTCTTTTCAATTCACGATTCAAGCTATTTCCTGGAAAATTAAAATCAAGATGGTCTGGACCATTCATAGTCAAAAGAGTTTTCCCGTACGAAACAGTAGAATTAATAAATTCAAATGGGATTGAATTTAAAGTTAATGGTCACATAGTTAAACATTACATAGATAATCTAATGGAAGTTGAAGATGAAGTTAATCACAATTTCGATACCACAGCTAACTAAGTGTGGGAAGGTTCGAATCTTTTAGGGTAATATATATTTCTGTTAGAGTTAGATATTATGTTTTCGTGTAGTTCTCGAGAATGGAATCCGAATGGTCTTTCCCTAGCAGACCCTAAAGAACTAGTCTTCTCCCCCCATTCTGAATTTTTATTTTTTTAGGTTTTACGAGATGAAGAATTCCTTTGATCTGAACCATGGTCTAATGCTACATGCTATGATTACTAAACGTAATAATGACACACTTCCGAGTGAACTGGTATCCTTCATAAGAGAAAAAATGGACGAAGTAAGAAAAGAACTCAGGAAAGATCATCATAAGATACATTTTGGTAAAGGAAAATCAAAATCCGCAATAAAAAGAAGAGCACGACACCTTGAAAGATGTTATAAATGCGGAAAATGGTCACACGAAGGTAAATGTTAAAATAATCAAACATATTCAAATACCGAATTTGTTACTCTATGCAGAGAAGGACCGTTTATATGTTTAGAAGAAAAGATATTGAAGATTCGAGGTTATGCTTACGTAGCTATGGAGAACCAAATCACACGACTCTCCTATGAGTCGACTAAAGCAGGTCTCTGAGAATTCTTTCTCACAGGTAAGTATGTACAGTTTTTATTTTTATTTTTATTGCTTTTAACCTCTTAATAATAAATGCTGAATCGTTCGCTATAAAGTATTAAATTGGTAGTCAATAAAATTAGGTATGCGTAACCGAAATTATTGATATCATACAAAAATTTATTACATCACTGTAAAATTTACCGTTTATTCTTAAGGTATAAATATCTTTAATCAATCAACCCAAAATATTTTAAAAATTCGTCAGGAGTAAAACTAGGTAATATAGCCGAAATTACTTTACCGAAAAGAGGGGCGTATATTTTTGATAATATTTGATTGATTAAAGTGGGATAAAAGACCAAAAAGATTTTTAATTTTAATTTTTACCATGTTTTTAAAACTAATATATAAATATTAAATTAATATTGTAAACTTTTTAAAATCAATATATTTAAGTTTGTAAATATTTGAAATATTAATATTTTTTAATATAAGTTTGTATGTTTAAAAACAAAAATATAATATAATTTGGTGTGAATTTTTAAAATTTTAATAATATGAATTTTTAATTTTATGCATTTTAAATTAAAGTTTGGTGTGAATTTATAAAACAAAAATTTACTTTATTTCTTTAAGTTAAAATTTTGATATTTAAAATTCGTCGTGAGTTGAAAACTAGGTCGTTGAACCGAAATTGCTTTACCCGAGGGAGGGACGAGAACTTTTATTATCATTATTTTTAATCTTATTGGATTAAAGTATGCCAAAAACATTTAAAAAACCCGAAAATCTTTGCTTTTAAAACTGCGCTTAAAAATGACAAATTTTAAAATTTTGTCGAGAGACAGACTAGGACAACGATCCGAAACGCCCTCACTCCTAAAAAGAAACAAATTTTTAAAAATTTTATTAAATTATGTTTCAAAAGTAAAAGGTTTTTAAAAAAAAAAAATACAGACCCCCATGCGATCGCATGGGGTTTGGCCAGTAAAACCATGTGATCGCATGGTGTCAAAAAACTGGTCAGGTTACAAGTTCATCGAGCTGCTGCTTCTGTCTCACTTCACACACATAAACACATACGAACACACACATAAACCCTCTCAAATTTCATCAATTTTTTTACCAAAATTCACCAAATTTCTCGCTATAATATGCTCTAAACATGAATTTGATAAGAAATTTATCAAGAAGGGTAACAATTTCACCCCTAAACCTCTTTAAATTTGATTTTTAGTGTTCTTGAGCTATAATTTTCCTAATTTGATTTTGTTAATTTCTAGTGTAATTAGAGTTAAATTGTTAGTATTTTATACATGTATAACCTAGATTGATGCTATTTAACATGATTTGAAGCCAAAAACTTCAAAATTTTTAGGAATCTAGGGTTTGTGTTCTTGAGCAATTTGGAGCTTTTTGATATAAACAGGTTATGGCTGATTTTTGTCATGAATTATTGCTAAATTAAGTAGTGTAACATGTTTAGGTAACTAAATGATCCAAACTTTGATCCTAAACATGATTTTTAAGGATTAAAGTGGACTTTTTAGGTATAAAAGTCATGAACTTGATTAAATTGATGTAAATGCCATTTGAAACTTGTTTACTTGCTAGTAATGGTTATTTTAACATGTTATTTGAGTTGAATGCTTATGAACTTTGTAAACATTTTCATATATGCTTATTTGAAAAAGTGTAGAATTGTTAAAATTGTAAAAATGTGTATAAGTTTAATTTTGATTAAACATGTTATTGTAATTGTTTCAAGTTGTTATTTTGTTAACACTAATGCATATTTGGATGCACAAATTTTGTGTTTAATGTGTTTTGCAGAGATTTACTAATACTGATGGTGCATCATCATCATCTAGACAACCTGCTCCAGAACCTGAACCAGAAACGCAATATGAACCGGAGCAACAACAGGAAC
The DNA here is from genome assembly GCF_046630445.1 of Rutidosis leptorrhynchoides. Taxonomy (NCBI): domain Eukaryota; kingdom Viridiplantae; phylum Streptophyta; class Magnoliopsida; order Asterales; family Asteraceae; genus Rutidosis; species Rutidosis leptorrhynchoides. Next base: position 553,104,109 of record NC_092335.1, on the reverse strand, counting down.
AACAACAACAACCTGATCAACACGTACCTTATTATGATCCGCATCAAGAATATGTTGATGCTTACGTAGTATTTCTGATGCATCCAATAGTACAACACCCAACGATTCATGAAGAATAGTTGCATCCCAATTTGAGATTTGATCGAAGCTGGAAAGATTACCCGACATATCAAAGTAACAAATTCAAACTGGTACCGAAAAATGTAGAAGTGCCGAGGGTAATCGATTGGGAGCCTTTGGAAAGGGTCCAACTTGCTAACTCAGTTAGACAGTATTTGATCCAAAGGTATGACAGTTCTTCTTTTCCCGATTGGGAACGTTTATTCACCATTCGTAGACATGTATATAAGGAATGGTATGTTGAGCTTATGAGTACTATAGCGTTAAATGCGGATGTAGATAGGTTAGATGATAGAAGTGTTCTTAGATTTATACTTGGCCGTAGGATGTACAGGATGTCCATGCTGTACATGGCCAGGGCTTTACAGATATATACGCCCACTGAATTACTACTACCCAATTGTATGAATTTGATTTATCATGGTGAAAGGGTAGATAGGAATTTTGATGCTAACGCCGTCTGGAGGCATATATCATATTTTAATGTTTTTGGGCGGGCTGGAACACACACCTACTTACATATTCACAGAGCCGAGCTTCGTATAATTCATAGATTTCTGGCTAACTCGATTACACAGAGAGGTCACAACAAGGAGAAAATGACCTTACATGATTTATTTTACTTAAAGTGTATTCGAGACCCAAGAGGCTTTGTTAATATCTCTTACTGTGTTGGTTTTTATTTGTCTAAGATGGTGGAAGGAATACAGGAAGGGGGAATAATAGGAGGAGGTATTTTTGTTACTCTCATTGGAGAGTATTTGGGTGTAAATAGGGATCAAGGGGGTCCACTTTTGGTATGTAGGGAACAGGTTGAGCCTTTAGGATTGAGGGTCTATCAGGGTGCTAAGGTATTAAAGAGCAGACGCAATCAGGCAATACCATATGTTGGTAATCATCCTCAGGTGAAGAGAGGTTCAGATGAGGAAATGGAGGAAGCAGATGACATTAGGGATGTCATTAGGGAGGCTATGACTGACGTCTACCAGCGTGTAGATGAGGTAGAAATGACAAACGAGGAGAGACATAGATGGTACGAGCAGTGGCAAGCCCAAAATGATTACGAGCATTCCAGGCAACGACAGCATGATAGATGGGACTATCATCAGCGTCAAATCATGAGCCGGCTATCACCTCAGGATCACTACATACCGACCCGACCAGCTTACTATCCTCCACACCAGCCCGAGATGAGACCACCATATACTCTCTACGACCCTAACCAGGCTTACCAGTACACCTATCACCAACCATGGAACCCGACCGATGACATGAACTGGAACCCCTATCCAGATTGATATAGTTCCGTTGGTGATTTTTATGATTTTTATCTTTTTATTATTTTTTATTTATGTTTAAACATACAAATATTGATACTTTTATTGTAATGTTTAATATTTTTATTATGTTGTACTAATATTTCATATTTGATTTGAAAGTGGGATTTTAAGTCTCATTTCAAATTACAATGCATGTTTATATTTGTATGTATGTATATTGTCAATTGTATACAACAGGGTAAAACAGCGCATTTTCAAAGACTGACATTAAGTTCAGCAAAAGCTACTAATTTTGACGACAAAACGAAAAACAAATGTGATGTAACAACAAGACGGAATGAACAAATGATGTGCACCTTTTATCATTCAGCAAACAAACGCCAATATGTTTGGAAACTTTGGTAAAATTTAATCATTTTTCTACGCTAATCACCCTCAATAATTTAAATTGTTACTGATTTCTTGCAAATGAGGGCATTGCAAGATCTTAAGTGTGGGAAGGGGTTAAATTATTTCGGATTTTTAAAAATTTGGACTTATACACTTGGTTACCATTAAAAATACTAGTAACGTAGTAGTTGTATTAGAATCTAGTGCTCTCTGATAATAAAGAACAGCCCTAGTCTTATATACTGAATACTAATTCTAGTAAAAAATTTCAAAATTTTCAAATAAATGAATTCAAAATCATGTTTATACATATTTATGAACGATAAAACTAGGTGTTAACACCGAAATTATTGTTACCTCATAAAGGACATAAATTGAGAAACAACCCAAAATGTTAGAATTCATTTAAAATAGAATAGAGGACAATAAAAAGGCAAAGAAAGGAAAATAAAAGCCAAGTGTGGGAAAAATTTACCAAGTTGTTTAAAACATATATCACATATTTTTACAAATAATTGAAGATACTTTTGTTTTGGACAAAATTAACCGTTTTACCCGGTAAATTGTAATATATTTGAAAGAAAAGATGGATCTACACGTTGAATCAATTCCATCATTAAAAGGAAGTAAAGTCTTCCGAAAAAGACACGCGCTTCTTGATTTAGGTCAGGAAGTTGTCGTCCAGACCAGTTGTAGAGTCTACGAAAAACCTTGAAAAGTTTTCTCGAAAATCAGCTGGAAATCTACGGACCTCAACATCAAACAGGGTCGCCAAGTGGTCAGACTTATCCTAACCATGAGAGGATCTGTCTCATAAAATGGGGAGGGCACCGTTCAAATTAGCTTGATAAGACTAATGAATCAGATCCCCAGAAAGGATAATCTCCTTAGATCAAAAATCAGCTTTTAAGACTGATATTACTCAATCCTTGAGATTGACTTTTAAAGATCGAGAATTCAAACTCATGGAATTCGATGATATCTAAACTCGAGCTTGAACGAGAAAATATTTTGATCAAAATTACAAACCGCTTTGTTTTCTGAAAACCCATTTTTAATGCGTTTATTACCATTGAACGTAAAAATCCTAAGAATTCACCTGGAATTCATTAGGTCACCTGAACCAAATCGAGTGTCAACCGTAAGAACGGTGGTTGCATAGCATGGTCAAAGACAGGACCTTGTGCCAGACCGAAAAACCATAAGGGTGAGCTTTACTATTGCTCCTACAAAGGATAGTAATTGCATCGGACACGTTATAGACCATAATTAAAAGCATGTCACGGGACATTGCCTTAACAGTTGCTTGTTCAACGCTTTCCTTTACAACCGGACGGTAGTTTATCGAAAGGTAATATACGGAGCAAGTAAACCGGACGTGTTGCTTTACCAATACAAGGTTAGCAAGTGGGTGACACAAAACCATAAGTTTTGAGCTAAAATTTTCAAATCTGAAACCCACCAAACCCACAAAAACATTTTGCAAACACCGGTGAAGGGTTATTCCGGAAAACTTATCTAGGGTAAAAGCTAGATTTAATTTTCAAAAGATCAAATATTTTCATAAAGATCCAATTTCCTTAAGGATCTAAATTTTTATAGTCATGTGGGACTGTAAACCACAACGTTACTATCATTGTTCATACAGCCGTATAGAAATCACTGATGTACAAAGTGTGAAGAATAAAGAAGTGATTCTAGTATTTATATTTCAAGACTATATTGCTTGAGGACAAGCAACGCTCAAGTGTGGGAATATTTGATAATGCTAAAAGCGAACATATATTTCATAGCATTATCCCTCAAGAAAGACAAGCTTTTAGTTGCAATTGTTCTAATTACAAGTGATATTCGTTTAAATAATAAAAGGTGAAGACAAAAGACAGATTCGACGATTCGAAGATGCAAACGACCAAAAAAGCTCAAAAGTACAAAGTAAAATCAAAGTGGTTCAAATTATTGATGAGAAACGTCACAAAATTACAAGAGTACAAGACGCAAAACGCAAAGTGCAAGACATTAAATTGTACGCAAGGACGTTCGAAAATCCAGAACCGGGACTAGAGTCAACTCTCAACGCTCGACGCAACGGACTAAAAATTACAAGTCAACTATGCACATAAATATAATATAATATATAAATAATTCTTATAAATTATTTATATATTATATTATTTATTAAAAGTGTCGGCAAGCTAGGAGCCAAGAGTACCTGAGCTGGAAAAAGAGGCCATGCGATCGCATGGCCTGGAGGCCAAAATCCCATGCGATCGCATGGTGAACAGTATCTGGCCACATCCCTATAAAAAGCAGTTTGGTGATCGAACTTAACACATCTTTTTCTTTCCTATCTCTCACTCGTAATATATATATATATATATATATATATATATATATATATATATATATATATATATATATATATACACATATATATATATACACACACATATATATATATATATACACACATATATATATATACACACATATATATATATACACACATATATATACACACACACACACACACACATATATATATATATATATATATATATATATATATATATATATATATATATATATATTATAAATTTAATTTTAATTTTAATTCTAATAATAAGGGTATGTTAGCGAATGTTGTAAGGGTGTAAGTCGAAATTCTGTCCGTGTAACGCTAAGCTATTTTTAATCATTGTAAGTTATGTTCAACCTTTTTAAATTAATGTCTCATAGCTAAGTTATTATTATGCTTATTTAAGCCGAAGTAATCGTGATGTTGGGCTGAAATATTAAAGATGGGGTAATTGGGCTTTGTACCATAATTGGGGTTTGGACAAAAGAACGACACTTGTGGAAATTAGACTATGGGCTATTAGTGGGCTTTATATTTGTTTAATTAAATGATAGTTTGTTAATTTAATATAAAGATTTACAATTGGACGTACCTATAAATAACCTTATACACTCGATCGGACACGATGGGCGGGATATTTATAAGTACTAATAATCGTTCATTTAACCGGACACGGGAATTGATTAATAGTTAATGGACTTATTAAAACAGGGGTGAATTATATACAAGGACACTTGGTGTAATTATAGTTTAAGTCCCCAATTAGTTGGAATATTTGACTTCGGATATAAGGATAATTTGACGAGGACACTCACACTTTATATTTATGACTGATGGATTGTTATGGACAAAAACCAGACGGACATATTGAATAATCTAGGACAAAGGACAATTAACCCATGGTAATAAACTAAAATCAACACGTCAAACATCATGATTACGGTAGTTTAAATAAGCATAATTTATATATTTCATATTTAATTGCACTTTTAATTATCGCACTTTTATTTACTGTCATTTTATTTAATTGCACTTTTATTTATCGCAATTTCATTATCGTTATTTACTTTACGCTTAAAATTAAGTTATATTTATTTTTAATATTTTACATTAGGTTTTAACTGCGACTAAAGTTTTAAAATCGACAAACCGGTCATTAAACGGTAAAAAACCCCTTTTTATAATAATAATACTACTTATATATATATATATTTATATTTTTACAAATATAGTTTTTAAAAATATAGCGTTAAACTTGGCTAGGATCCCTGTGGAACGAACCGGACTTACTAAAAACTACACTACTGTACGATTAGGTACTCTGCCTATAAGTGTTGTAGCAAGGTTTAGGTATATCAATTCTATAAATAAATAAATATCTTGTGTAAAATTGTATCGTATTTAATAGTATTTTGTAGTAAAAATATAACTATTTTGTATACACCTCTACGCACATCAGATATATATAACGATTATCGTTATTACAACGTCTTACTAAATACATATGTATCATATTAAGATATTGTTACACTATATTTAACATGATAAAATAATAATTATATATATCATTAAGTATGTTAACAATGAACTACATATGTAAAACAAGACTACTAACTTAAGAATTTTGAAACGAGACATATATGTAACGATTATCGTTGTAACGACATTTTAATGTATATATATCATATTAAGATATATTCATACATCATAATATCTTGATAATATAATGATTTAACATCTCATTAGATATAATAAACAATGGGTTAACAACATTAAATGAGATCGTTAACTTAAAGGTTTCAAAACAACACTTACATGTAACGACTAACGATGACTTAACGACTCAGTTAAAATGTATATACATGTAGTGTATTTAGATGTATTAGTACACTTTTGAAAGACTTCAAGACACATATCAAAGTACTTCTACTTAACAAAAATACTTACAATTGCATTTAGTACTTCGATGTTGTTTTATCATGTTCGATGGATGTCCCGGAATAATAGGGGATATTCTTATATGCATCTTGTTAATGCCGGTTACCAGGTGTTCAAACCATATGAATGATTTTTATCTCTATGAATGGGATGTATATTGAAATATGAAATCTTGTGGTCTATTATTACGATTTGATAAATATATAGGTTAAACCTATAACTCACCAACATTTTGTTGACGTTTCAAGCATGTTTATTCTCAGGTGACTATTAAGAGCTTCCACTGTTGCATGCTAAAATAAGGACAAGATTTGGTGTCAGCATGCTTGTATAATATTGTTTAAAACTGCATTTGAGATTTACTTTGTTGTAACATATTAATATTGTAAACCAATATGTATTGGTAGTGTGTAAGTGTGATATTTTTTTAGATTATCATTTCTGGATAATTTAGGTGATGTCCTTTTAACCTTGTCGATAAAATAAAGGTTATGGTTTGTTTTTAAAAACGAATGCAGTCTTTGAAAAACGTCTCATATAGAGGTCAAAACCTCGTAACGAAATCAATTAATATGGAACGTTTATAATCAATATGAACGGGACATTTTAACTTACACAACCCAATATACACCATGTTGACATTCGACTCGATGGTGGCAGACGAAGAGCGGTAGGTCAAATACGTTAACCACTCACCAACCATCGCAACGCGTACGTGACCGACGAAGAGCGGTAGGTCAATATCATTAACCACTCATCACTACGCACCATGAGGCCGACGAAAAGTGCAACCGAAATGTTAGCACTTACCTCAATCACAAGGATGGCTGACAAAAAGCGGAACCGCTTACCATCCTACGATAAGTGGACAACGAAGAGCGAATCCCTAAACGGATAACACTCACCACTTACCCAAACACACATGTGGCCGACGAAGAGCGATAGGTCAAACATTAATCACTCGCCACATAACCAAATACTCACATGTGATCGACGAAGAGCGATAGGTCAAACGTTAATCACTCGTCACATGCTCACCTCCAATTGTGGTCGACAAAGAGTCATTCTTTTCGGATATCGCTCACCACATTCGAAACACACACATACACACGTAGCCGACAAAGAGCGATAGGTCAAAGGTTAATCACTCGCCACATACACAAACCGAATATAGCCAACGAAGAGCTATCCTCACGGATATCACTCACTATATTTTCCCAACTCAATTGTGGTCCACGAAAAGTGAATCCTAATGGATGTCACTTACCACATCGCACACAAGCAACCAAATTATATACATAAACGTATAAATATTCCACTCACCTCGATACTTGAAAAGCAATCCCTCTTGAGCTCCTAAGTAATTCACAACAAATAAGCCAAACACTCTAGCTTATAACCAAAATACAAATAAGTACAATATTAACCCAATTGCACTTACTTCCAATTTGACTAAGTCAAAATCTCACCCGAAACACCCATAATCGCAATCGACTAGTGATTATGTTCCAACAGCCCATTTACTTAAGGTTTCATTATCAAAACACATTACTTGCATCAATTTACACAAAACCCATTTTGACCTAATCTCAAGTCAAAACACCCGTTTGCAAGTTTGCACTAATAATCACTTATAACCTAAGTTAACAAGTGATTTCACATCCAAACATGATTATCAACTAATCAATTTTATCATCCAATCCAAAACCCACCAACAATGGTCATTAACACCATTTACTAACTCAATCACCCAATTATTAACTAGTGGGTTTACTCAAGAACACCCAAATCAAAACCCCAATTATGAACACTAAATCAAACTATGAAAACTCGGAGTTAGAACTTACCAATTGAAATGCCCCATTCATATACATTATAAACGATTCACAATAGCTGATTACATCGCGAGGTATTTGACCTCTATATGATACATTTTACAAACATTGCATTCGTTTTTAAAAGACAAACTTTCTTTACATCGAAAATTGACAGGCATGCATACCATTTCATAATATCCACTATCCAACTATAATTGACTTAGTAATAATCTTGATGAACTCAATGACTCGAATGCAACGTCTATCGAAATATGCCATGAATGACTCCAAGTAATATCTCTAAATGAGCAAAGACACAGCGGAAGATTTCTTTCATACATGAAAATAAACATGCTTTCAAGTGTCAACCACAAGGTTGGTGAGTTCATAGGTTTATCATAAAACAATAAAATTCATCATTTTGATAGACCACAAGATTTAAATCATGCATGGTACAAATGGGCCCGAATCCTATACCCACCTGTAATGTACATGCGATATCTTTTAAATACAGTACAACTTTCTTGTGTACGAAACCATTTTTCATAAATCTTAGTAACCGTACACATATCTCGTGCACAAAAATATCATACACATAACCTGTGTATAAAATCATTCTCTCGATACATAACATTCACTTTGCTTTCATTGCTTGGCTTGGTAACTGACCTTAACATATAATGCGCATTAATAATATCCCCAAAATAGAACATCTCGTCTATATAATATATAAACCTCGAAGTACTAAACACCACGCCCACTAGCTCTTCCGTCTAGTGAACATTCTGGGTGGGGGTGTTAAACCCGGTAGCTACCTTTAGGATTCGCGTGAATTAGGGCCATACCCGTTTCTAATTCTTAGGTTACCAAGCAATAATAATCAGGGGAAAATATTCATAACAATTAGTGGCAATTATCATGTCCAACTAATTCAATAATAATCCACAGAACTTCTGTCTGCATAATAATTCATTCGAGGAATGTTTTGCTTGTGTCTATCTCGTCAAACATTTGTAAAAGCATTTCATGTCGCAGTTCAAAATATATTTCAAAAGCATTTAATAAAGCAGTTATAAAAACAGCGCATGTATTCTCAGTCCCAAAAATGTAAAGAGTAAAAGGGAATCAAATGAACTCACCATACTGTATTTTGTAGTAAAAATACATATGACAATATTGAACAAGTGTAGGGTTGGCCTCGGATTCACGAACCTATATCAGTCATATATATATTAAAACATATACTTGTAGTCGAACAAATATATATATTATTATTGGTGATTCACTGTTATTTTAGTAAGTTATGAGCTCCATTAGTAACGTAAATATCTTTATTTTATATATCTTGGATAATTAATTAATATAGTAATAGAGTTAGGTTATATGTATTAGATATGGTTTTATATAGCAAATTTTTATTGTAATAATGATAATAATATTAATAGTAGTATTGATAATAATAATATAATTAAGTTATGTGTATTTTTATATAAATCATCTTTATTTGATATATTACTAATACTTGATAATAATAATAATAATAATAATAATAATAATAATAATAATAATAATAATAATAATAATAATAATAATAATAATAATAATGATAAAATAATACTAATTTTGATAAACTCGTGATAATTCTTAATAATGATAGTAATAACAATTTCAATCGTAAATTGGTAATTTTGATAAAAATGTTAATTTCAATGATAATACTAATTTTAATAAGAATTGTAATTTTAAAAATAATGATACATTTAGTAATAATGATAATAATAATATGTATAATACTAATACTATTAATAATAATAATAATAATAATAATAATAATAATAATAATAATAATAATAATAATAATAATAATAATAATAATAATAATACTAGTGATAAAAGTAATGATAATAATAATTATTATTATTATTATAATTGATATTAATATTCATATTAATGATAATAATAATTTGCATTATGATAGTAAGACTACTACTAATTATATTTTGTGATAGCGATAATGATAAAAAATATTAATTATACTAATAATCATGTTACTAAGGTTAGTAATAATAATAATAATTAACTTAATAATAATAAAAATAATAATAATCATGAAAATAACAATAAAAATAATAATAATGATAATAAAAAAATAGAAGAGTATACCCTCTCTAAAAAGAATTGCTCCAAACGGGACTCGAACCCGAGACCACTTGAATACCCACAACACCTCTCACCACTCCTCCATTTCCTTGTTTCTGATTTAAAACCACTTATACTTAATCTAACTCGTTTTACGTTTTTCCTTTTCTTCTTCAAAAATTCGAATGACCAAATCAACTCAAAGATCATGACAGCTAGTTTAGGTAATTGACTTATAATTGGAATTAAAATAGATATGACTTGATGGTAGTGTGAGTTGGGATTAACCAGTGAAGAAGAAATAAAAAAATATATGCAGAAGCAGGTGTACGAGAAAAAAAATATATGAAACTCAAACATTGATTCCAGTATTTAGACATTTTTAGACGAAGTTTTCTTCATGAGATAGATGGTAAATTGTTCCTAGAAACTCTATGAAGCATCAATTGCTCCAAAAACTTCAAAACAAATTCGAATTTCCACATAAACAAAATGTTTGACTTTTTGGTTTACAAGGTTTGACTCCAAAATTCGTGGTCGATAGAAAGAATTGAAAAAAAAATCTTTTGCAGAAAGTTTACATAAATGAATCCTAACAAAACTGCAATATTACTTTTTGAAATAGAAATCGAATTCGAGGTTTTGATAAAATCCCTCAAGAACAGAGGTCGACATTTATTTTCTTTTTTTATTTTTGTTTTAATTTCTGATTTACAGTGAAGGATAGTATCATATATAGATTGAAATTGTATAATTGAGTTAGTACAATTGATTTGATCAATTCTTGTTTGTTATTGACAATTTGAGTAGACAGAATTTTACAAATCGTACCAGAATAAATAAAAAATATAAAGAATAAAAACTTGATATCGACTCTAAACAGATTTTGGATATTTCTGAATTCAGATTCGTTCTAGTACAGTTTTTAGAGACAACAAAACAAAATTCCTACAGTTTGATTGCTACTGGTAACGATTTTTTATTCCAAGTTAATATATATATGATTTATATAAATAATATTAATAAATATTAATATTAATAATAATAATAATAAATAATAATAATAATAATAAATATTACTGATAATAATAATAATAATTAATAATACTGATAATAACAGTTATAAAGATGATAATAATATATTTTTATTATTTTTTTATTTTTATTTTTTTATGATAATAATAAATATATATTGTTTTATTTATAATAATGATAACTATAAAAAATGATTTTTAATGATAATGGTAATAATAGTCTCTACAATAATAATACTACTAATACAACTTAAACATATCAAATTTTATATATATATTTTAGATTAGAAATTATAATATTACAAATATGAATATTAATATTAACAACAATAATAATGAAAGTAATGATCTCAATAAATTATTTTTACTTTGTTTTGTAATTACATCTAATTATATTAACTTTATATTTTATTACTTCTGTATTACTTATTCCATATAATAACATATTTGGATATTTAACGTTTATATATTACAATCTAATAATTATTAATAGCAATCATATATATATATATATATATATATATATATATATATATATATATATATATATATATATGTGTGTGTGTGTGTGTGTGTGTGTGTGTGTGTGTGTATATATATATATATATATGTATACATTTCATTTTAAATTATACATAATTATTTTGTATCTTATTTAACATAGTTAATTCTAATGTTTAAAACCTATTTTATGATTTCAAATTATTATACATAATACTTTCATATATATATATATATATATATATATATATATATATACTTTCATATATATATATATATATATATACGTATACGTATTTTTATTTATAATCTATTGTTCGTGAATCGTCGGGAGTAGTCAAAGGGTAATTGAATATATAACAACAGTTCAAAATTTTTCGATTCGATTAAATAGACTTTGCTTATCATGTCGAAACTATATATAGATTAAGTTTAAATTTGGTCGGAAATTTTCGGGTCGTCACAGTACCTACCCGTTAAAGAAATTTCGTCCCGAAATTTGATTGCGATGGTCATTGCTAACAATAAATATGTTTTCATGACTCATACGAGTTAGAAATTAGAGCTTCATCACCATTGAGTAATAAGGATAAAATAATTTGATCATTCGAAGAGTACAAATGAAGCTATTACAAAAGAGTGAAATGAATAATTGCATATTTGTCTTAATCGGTGACGTAGTCACGGTTGATTTTCGGAATTCAAGGGATTTAGAGGAAATCTTCGTAATAAGATTTGATTCTTTGGTAATTAAGGAAATTAGAATCCTTTAGATGCGATAATCTGTTTCAATTGCTCTGTCGGATATTTCACTATAAATCCACCCTCTCTATTTCCTTTATATTAGAGAGTTCCCTCCTTTTATTTTCTCTTCCCGACTTTAAATCAAGCGAATAATGGTCCAGAATTCGTAGATATGAAGTTTCGAATGAAGATGACTGATGTTCTAAGAGAGAGATTGTAATAGCACGATCTTGATGGGTTAAGTTACCAGAATTCAAGAGAAAAGATAGAACTATCAAGAAAATATGTTCTTGATATGTCTATAGATTAGATAGAATGTAAGAGTCGTGTAACATGGCACCTGATGACGTTAAGGTCTGTGAATCATCAAGTTTCATTAGAAATTCAGCATGACTTACTGTAATATAATCACATTGATCAAGTGTCATTATATTATACTAACTCATGCATCAATTTCCAACACTACTTCAAAACATTCATAATTCAAACTCGAATTTTTCAGAATTTAGAAACAAAAATAGTTTCTTTTATGATGTAACACAGATAGCACGAAGAGGTAAATGATTTAGGATAACAATAGTTATGAAGATATCTTCAGAAATATTGAGGATATTAATAATGAAAGATACGATAATATCTTAGAATTTTTTAATCAAATTGTGATGAAGAAATTCATTCACAATGATTTAGAGCGATTACGGAGCAAGGTATTCGCAAAAAATTTCATCGGATCCTGAATTACCTGGATTTTTTGAATATAGGGTTTGGTCCTTGTATTTGTCCTTGGTCTCCTTCAGGGTTAGCTCCACCCGTTTTTCAGTACCAAATTTTCTATCGAGCGTTCCTAACATTCCATTCTTTATTATCAAACTTTTGGCCGTTTAGACCGTCTACTATTTTTCTATTTCCTCTGCATCTAATGCTACGATATCTGAATCATCGGTTATCAATCCGAGGTGGTTTCAGGAGAATTGTGTTTTTAGATGATTAAACGCTGATGGTAATATGGTGGAATATAAAAGGTTCCCTGGTAACAATAAAAGAGCACGCATATATTTCAAGGTTATAATAAGGTTGTTTCGAACGAAAAGTCGAAATTAACTTGCTGGAGCTGTGACAAAATTTGCTACTTTAAAAGGGATTACCAAGTTATTTTGGGTAATAATAACACTAAAGGAATTAGCACAGCTACGTGTTAAATGTTCACTCAGTGTCCGAGAGTTTTTTAGGTGCATAACTACGTGCATAAATCTTTCCTTGTGTAGATGAAGTGCAGTTGGTTCATCCTCTCGATTGAGGTGTTTCCAAGAATTATGAAAGGTTTGAACGCAGATTGTAATCGTCAAGATACAAATAAGGTTTAAGATGAAATCAAATGGCAAACTTGAAGATATGTTTAGTTTCATATGGTATAATCAATATTTTAATTCATTTTAATTGTCCAATGTTGACAGTCCACAGTTAGCAGTCCACAATTTGTAGTTCAACAATTCATATATAGTTTAATATATAATATTCGAATTAATTAATACGTGTCGTGACCCGTTATATACATGTCTCAGACTCGATCACAACTCAAAGTATATATATTATTATAGAATCAACCTCAACCATGTATAGCTAACTCGAACATTACTGCATATAGAGTGTCTATGGTTATTCCAAATAATATATATAGATGCGTCGATATGATATGTCAAAACCTTGTATACGTGTCCCGATATTTAAAGTGCGTAAAATAAATAACAGAGATTAAATGACAATAAATAAAATTGCGAGAATTTAAATTGCGATAAATAAATTGCGATAATTAAATTGCGATAAATAAATGTAATAAGGAATTAACAGTTAGCTAGGAACAGTTAGCTAGGATTTTGTTAGCGTGGATTCTTAACAAAATTTCTCATAGTTAATTTGTTTGTTTCTAACAAATTTTATTTTGTCCAATGTTTTCTTCATTATGCCACTTGTTGGATTCTAATAGGTCAAAATCCAAATATGAAATTAAATGAAAATGGTTATTCTGCGGTGAACGGATACGTATATCTCGTGGATGTAAGTAGGATAGTAAATGACTGTTGAATCAGATTCGAAGAATGTACAATGTAACTTTTTAATGTGAAATCTAAATATTCCTCGGGTATTACCTACCCGTTAAAATATTTTCATCATTAACAGTTTGTACAAAAGAATTTTTAATTACAATCTTTATGAAAACATATATACATATATATTTTCTTCAGATGTAATCATGGATTTATTGAGTTAATATGATATTAAACTCATTTGATTTACCGTTAGAACAAGAATATATAATCTCTAAAACATTAGAGATTACATAATTGTTGTGTTGAACGAAGATAAATGATGTGGAACGTCATGTAGAACGATGATTATACTCGAGGTACAGAATGAGATGTTGAGGCGTGATGTTGAAACTTGGATTGTTGGTGGTACTGGTGTTGCCGGTGCTGTTGTTAAAGCTGGTAGGTTTTGCACCACGTTTTTCCAAATTGATTACTCGAGCGCGAAGTTCGTTGACTTCTTCTATTATTCCGGGATGATTGTCGGTTGGAACGATCGGATGAATAAGTTTTAGAATTTTAGATAGAATATAATCGTGACGAGATATCCTGGAAATAAGGGTGAAAATGATGTTTCGGCCTGATTCGTCGGTAAGTGTTTCAGGGTCTTCACCAAGAGGTGAATTTGGTTGGTGGAAGGGATCGCCTTCTTCGCGTCTCCATTGATTAAGTCGACTACGAACCCATCAGATGAATTGGGGATAGCTGATTGGTTGATTCATTCTGGTGACGCTGCTTTCCGGAGCTTAGGTGAACATCCATGTCGGAATAGCTGCCGAAATTCGAGGAACTTGAACTAGTTGTGAGTTCCATCAGGTACGGTTAGATAAAGGGTTTTTGATATGAAATGGTTTTCAGATATCGAATGATTTTCTAATTACATAGAATACATGTCTATAGTACAGAAGATCTCGTAAATTACGGAGAGAATTAAGGAAACGTGTCAGATAAAGTCTACAGTAACAGATACTCTAAGATATGAATTAGCAGATACGCTACGATACGAATTTTGTCTATACACTATTCATGAAATCAATGCAATAAGATGTGTCTAGACTAAGAATGATAAGCAGGCAATTTCCGACAAAAATGATAAGCAAAACTTTTGACATGCAGACACAGTCGAAGTCCAGACTCACTAATGCATCCTAACGACTATCAGTTAGACACACTAATGCAAGACCTAGTTCGCTAAGACCACCGCTCTGATACCAACTGAAATGCCCCGTTCATATACATTATAAACGATTCACAATAGTTGATTACATCGCGAGGTATTTGACCTATATATGATACATTTTACAAACATTGCATTCGTTTTTAAAAGACAAACTTTCTTTACATCGAAAATTGATAGGCATGCATACCATTTCATAATATCCACTATCCAACTATAATTGACTTAGTAATAATCTTGATGAACTCAATGACTCGAATGCAACGTCTATCGAAATATGCCATGAATGACTCCAAGTAATATCTCTAAATGAGCAAATGCACAGCGGAAGATTTCTTTCATACCTGAGAATAAACATGCTTTCAAGTATCAACCACAAGGTTGGTGAGTTCATAGGTTTATCATAAAACAATAAAATTCATCATTTTGATAGACCACAAGATTTAAATCCTGCATGGTACAAATGGGCCCGAATCCTATACCCACCTGTAATGTACATGCGATATCTTTTAAATACAGTACAACTTTCTTGTGTACGAAACCATTTTTCATAAATCTTAGTAACCGTACACATATCTCGTGCACAAAAATATCATACACATAACATGTGTATAAAATCATTCTCTCGATACATAACATTCACTTTGCTTTCATTGCTTGGCTTGGTAACCAACCTTAACATATAATGCGCATCAATAATATCCCCAAAATAGAACATCTCGTCTGTATAATATATAAACCTCGAAGTACTAAACACCACGCCCACTAGCTCTTCCGTCTAGTGAACATTCAGGGTGGGGGTGTTAAACCCTGTAGCTACCTTTAGGATTCGCGTGAATTAGGGCCATACCCGTTTCTAATTCTTAGGTTACCAAGCAATAATAATCAGGGAAAAATATTCATAACAATTAGTGGCAATTATCACATCCAACTAATTCAATAATAATCCACAGAACTTCTGTCTGCATAATAATTCATTCGAGGAATGTTTTGCTTGTGTCTATCTCGTCAAACATTTGTAAAAGCATTTCATGTTGCAGTTAAAAATATATTTCAAAAGCATTTAATAAAGCAGTTATAAAAACAGCGCATGTATTCTCAGTCCCAAAAATGTAAAGAGTAAAAGGGAATAAAATTAACTCACCATACTGTATTTTGTAGTAAAAATACATATGACAATATTGAACAAGTGTAGGGTTGGCTTCGGATTCACGAACCTATATCAGTCATATATATATTAAAACATATACTTGTAGTCGAACAAATATATATATTATTATTGGTGATTCACTGTTATTTTAATAAGTTATGAGCTCCATTAGTAACGTAAATATCTTTATTTTATATATCTTGGATAATTAATTAATATAGTAATAGAGTTAGGTTATATGTATTAGATATGGTTTTATATAGCAAATTTTTATTGTAATAATGATAATAATATTAATAGTAGTATTGATAATAATAATATAATTAAGTTATGTGTATTTTTATATAAATCATCTTTATTTGATATATTACTAATACTTGATAATAATAATAATAATAATAATAATAATAATAATAATAATAATAATAATAATAATAATATTAATATTAATAATGATAAAATAATACTAATTTTGAAAAACTCGTGATAATTCTTAATAATGATAGTAATAACAATTTCAATCGTAAATTGGTAATTTTGATAAAAAAAATTTTAATTTCAATGGTAATACTAATTTTAATAAGAATTGTAACTTTAAAAATAATGATACATTTAGTAATAATGATAAAAATAATATGTATAATACTAATACTTTTAATAATAATAATAATAATAATAATAATAATAATAATAATAATAATAATAATAATAGTGATAAAAGTAATGATAATAATAATAATATTAATAATTATAATTGATATTATTATTCATATTAATGATAATAATAATTTGCATTATGATAGTAAGACTACTACTAATTATATTTTGTGATAGTGATAATGATAAAAATATTAATTATACTAATAATCATGTTACTAAGGTTAGTAATAATAATAATAATTAACTTAATAATAATAACAATAATAATAATCATGAAAATAACAATAAAAATAATAATAATGATAATAAAAAAATAGAAGAGTATACCCTCTCTAAAAAGAATTGCCCCAAACGGGACTCGAACCCGAGACCTCTTGAATACCCACAACACCTTTCACCACTCCTCCATTTCCTTGTTTCTGATTTAAAACCACTTATACTTAATCTAACCCGTTTTACGTTTTTCCTTTTCTTCTTCAAAAATTCGAATGACCAAATCAACTCAAAGATCATGACAGCTAGTTTTGGTAATTGACTTATAATTGGAATTAAAACAGATACGACTTAATGGTAGTGTGAGTTGGGATTAACCAGTGAAGAAGAAATAAAAAAATATATGCAGAAGTAGGTGTACGAGAAAAAAAAATATGAAACTCAAACATTGATTCCAGTATTTAGACATTTTCAGACGAAGTTTTCTTCATGAGATAGATGGTAAATCGTTCCTAGAAACTCTATGAAGCATCAATTGCTCCAAAAACTTCAAAACAAATTCGAATTTCCACATGAACAAAATGTTTGACTTTTTGGTTTACAAGGTTTGACTCCAAAATTCTTGGTCGATAGAAAGAATTGAAAAAAAATCTTTTGCAGAAAGTTTACATAAATGAATCCTAACAAAACTGCATTATTACTTTTTGAAATAAAAATCGAATTCGAGGTTTTGATAACATCCCTCAAGAACAGAGGTCGACATTTATTTTCTTTTTTTTATTTTGTTTTAATTTCTGATTTACAGTGAAGGATAGTATCATATATAGATTGAAATCGTATAATTGAGTTAGTACAATTGATTTGATCAATTCTTGTTTGTTATTGACAATTTGAGTTGACAGAATTTTACAAATCGTACCAGAATAAATAAAAAATATAAAGAATAAAAACTTGATATCGACTCTAAACAGATTTTGGATATTTCTGAATTCAGATTCATTCTAGTACAGTTTTTAGAGACAACAAAACAAAATTCCTACAGTTTGATTGCTACTGGTAACGATTTTTGATTCCAAGTTAATATATATATGATTTATATAAATAATATTAATAAATATTAATAATAATAATAAATAATAATAATAATAATAATAATAAATATTACTGATAATAATAATAATAATTAATAATACTTATAATAACAGTTATAAAGATGATAATAATATATTTTTATTATTTTTTTATTTTTATTTTTTTATGATAATAATAATATATATTGTTTTATTTATAATAATGATAACTATAAAAAATGATTTTAATGATAATGGTAATAATAGTCTCTACAATAATAATAATAATAATACTAATACAACTTAAACATATCAAATTTTATATATATTTTTTAGATTAGAAATTATAATATTACAAATATGAATATTAATATTAACAACAATAATAATGAAAGTAATGATCTCAATATATTATTTGTACATTGTTTTGTAATTACATCTAACTATATTAACTTTATATTTTATTACTTCTGTATTACTTATTCATATAATAACATATTTGGATATTTAACGTCTATATATTAATATCTAATAATTATTAATAGCAATCATGTATATATATATATATATATATATATATATATATATATATATATATATATATATATATATATATATATATATATATATAAATTTCATTTTAAATTATACATAATTATTTTGTATCTTATTTAACATAGTTAATTCTAATGTTTAAAACCTATTTTATGATTTCAAATTATTATACATATACTTTCATATATATATATATATATATATATATATATATATATATATATATATATATATATATATATATATATATACGTATTTTTATTTATAATCTATTGTTCGTGAATCGTCGGGAGTAGTCAAAGGGTAATTGAATATATAACAACAGTTCAAAAATTTTCGATTCGATTAAATAGACTTTGCTTATCATGTCGAAACTATATATAGATTAAGTTTAAATTTGGTCGGAAATTTCCGGGTCATCACACCAATACTACCACAATGTAGCCAAGAGCGAGATGAACAACCTTAACACTTGAGCTTTTGATCGATTCAAGCTCCTTCTTCTCCAAATTTCCAAATCTCTCTCTAGAATTCTCTCTCTCTCTCTCTCTCTCTCTCTCTCTCTCTAAGAATGAAATGAGAGTGTTTGTGGATTTGAAATGTGGTCTGTGATGACCCAAAAATTTCTGACCAAATTTAAACTTAATCTTTGTATGATTAACATTTCCGATACGATAAGCAAAGTCTGTAAAACTGAATCTCAAAATTTTTGAACTAATTTTATATATTTAAATACCCTTCGGTTTTTTTCGACGATTCGCGAACAATTATATGTAAATAGATACATATATACAATAACTTGAAAAGGTAACAATGTATTAATTATTTGATACCGTACATTAAACTTATTGGTTTAAATATCTATTTGAATATATATGATAAGTTGAAATATTTATTATTAAAATTTATTTATAAATAACTTCCAATGTGTATTTAAAAACTGATTTATGTATATTAAAAAGATATATACATATATAAAATTTCAAGTTATTTAGTAAACGATAGTAACATTCGTTTATTGATTCGATTGATATTTAGATAAGTTAACTAAAGCGTTTAAGATGAACCAGTAAAACACTAATTTGCTGTAGTATTTTCAAATTGCTACAGTACCCAAAATGCTACAGTGTTTTCAAAAATCACTATTTGCTACAGTGAATTGCTACAGTAAAACACTATTTTAAAATGAAAATGTATACATGTATATGTATATATAACGAGGCGATAATTTACAGAAGTAAATGACCAAAACACTCGAAAGTTTAAGATATACTTTGAGTGATATAATTTAGGGATAATTTAAGGCTATATTTTGACAAAGGTACGTGTCCCAAAATGTAAATTACAAGTTTTCTCAGCGTATGAAGGGACACTCGAAAAATCGGAACCGGGACATAAGTCGCGTGATGACGTACGACTTATCGGAACAAAATTTACAAATCAACTGTGCACGTGAATTTAATATAATATATAATTAATTATATAAATTAAATATATTATATTAATATAATAATATGTCGACGAACTAGTGTACAAAACATATGTGAGCTGGAAATTGGTCCCATGCGATCGCATGGGAATAACCCATCAAAGTCATGCGATCGCATGGCTAAGGGGGACAGGCCACATCTATAAATTCGAGCGTTTCTCTGATTTTTTTTGATTCATTCTTCATTCTTCCTCCGTATTATTAGTTATATTTATATTTATTATTATTATTATTATTATTATTATTATTATTATTATTATTATTATTATTATTATTATTATTATTATTATTATTATTATTATTATTATTATACATAAAATACTATGACAAGGTTATGAGCGTGTCACTTTCAAAATGAGTTTTCGAGCGGGATAAAGCTAAGGAAATTATGGGTTATTGCCAAGGAGGTTATGGGTAATGTTCGGGGGAATATTTGTGAATCAAACCTAGTGTTTATCATCTCCGTTACGTCTACGTACTTTCCTACAATATTGAATCTCAATACTGATACGTTGAGATCTACGGTTATTTGGTAATCCGAATTTCGGTCACATTTTGGTGAACGATTATATATGCTGCTAAGGTGAGTTTCATTGCTCCCTTTTTAATTGCTTTTGCAATATATATTTTTGGGCTGAGAATACATGCAATTTATTTTAAACGCAATGGATACAAGTACATACTTAATTCTACACTGAGTTTGAACCGAAAATCCCTTAGCTTTGGTAACTAGTAGCTGCCAGTACATAGGATATGGACTGGTGGGCGCGAATAACAGTATATGGATCCATAGGGCTTGACATCCCCGTCCGAGCTAGAGCGCTAGCCTTTTAACGGATGTGTGTTATTTGAGTTTAGGACACGTTGGTTTGCGTGTATTAAAACGAATGGGGTATTTATCATTATAACTTTAAAGCTTAGTTACCAGGGTGCTCTGTTACGTAGAATCTATTGACAAACTTTTGATAAACGTTTCTGGATGAAACAACTGAAATCTTGTGATCCACTTTTATATACAGATTATGCGAAACACTAAAACTATGAACTCACCAACCTTTGTGTTGACACTTGTTAGCATGTTTATTCTCAGGTTTCCTAGAAGTCTTCCGCTGTTTGCTTATATGTTAGACAAGCTATGTGCATGGAGTCGTACATGGCATATTTTTCAAGGAAACGTTGCATTCACCAAATCATCACCATGTATCTTATTTTGACTGCATTGTCAATGGAAGTACTATTGTAAACTATTATTTACAGTGATTGTCTATATGTAGAAATCATCAGATGTCGAAAACCTTTGATTTAAATATTCATTTATGGTATGCCTTTTCAAAAGAATGCAATGTTTACAAAACGTATCATATAGAGGTCAAATACCTCGCAATGAAATCGATGAATGACGTGTTCGTCCATATGGATTTGGAGCGATCGTCACATGGTCCAAAACTATATCCAAAACTGATAATATGGCCACACATCTGGCCTCAAGTGAAAAGACCAAAATGCCCTTCATTTAATTCAAACTATCAAAAAGCAGGATTCTGTCGCAGACTAGGTGCGCTGAGCGCACCACTATATGTGCGCTGCGTGCACAAGCTCCATCTCAGCTGTCAGTTTCAGTTTGATTATTCGACGTTCATGTACACCTGTACACCTGGGTTTAGGGTCTTACAACTGATGACACACTTGTTATTCCTTTGAATGATCTCTGCATTGATGATAAAATGCATATCATAGAAGAACCGATAGAGATCGTGGACCAAAGTGAAAAACAATTGAAACATAGCAACATTCCTATTGTTAAAATCCGTTGGAATTCGCGTAGAGGCCCCGAGTATACCAGGGAACGTGAAGACCAGATGAAGCGGAAATATCCCCATCTCTTCTCAACTGCTGATGCATCAGAGAAGTCTACCTAAAACTTCAGGACGAAGTTTTAATTAACGGGGAGGTACTATGACGACCCTCATTTTTCCATTTCTATTTCTACTATTTTACTATTAGAACTATTGTGCTCGTAAACTATATTTGACAACACTTTGATTAAATAGTAATTTTTGATCAATACTTCCTGTCGATTAAAGTTTATGCATTATGTGATATTTATTAGATATAAACTATATGTAATATATTAAATGGTGACAATTTATATAGATTAAAACTAATGGGAATTAAAATTTAATAAAAGATATGGACAAATAATGTAAAATGGTTAAATAAAATGCATTTAAAATAAAAGTAACTTTAATAAAAAAATATATAAAATATATAAATAAACAAAATACGAGTCGAAATATTAAAAAATATATATATATAATAAATATAAAAGTCGGCCTAAAAAAAACTTAATTAACAAGTAAACTAATCCAACTTCTAGCCTAGTGTATTAGTTCTAATCCAATTCTAACTCCCTAAACTAATCCAAGTCTCAATCCTTGCTCTTCAAGTTTATCACCTACAAATCCTAATGTGTTTACAACTCATGCTAATCTCCTATAAAAAGACTCATTAGCTCCTTGTTTTAAATCACAATTGCATCTCAAAATTTAACCCACAAATCCCTTTCTTCCTCTTATATTGATCGACAGTTTTCTGCAGCCATCATCACCCACAAATTGACTTCAAACCTCTCCAAAAACAGCCCTCAATGGCTATATTTTTGATGCTGTATTAGCCTCCAAATCGCCATCAAAACAGTCCCTATTCACCACCTTTTACAGCCCTATTTCCTGCTGTAAGTCGACCACTAAAACAGCCCAAATTGCAGCTCTTCTGCTGCTGTAAACCACCACCACCACCACCACCATAAAGTGCTGTCTTTTGCAGCCTCCTTTCGCCAACCACCTGCTGCGTTTTTGCAGCTCACTTTCGCCACCCAAACTGCAGCTTTGCAGCTGTTCCTGCGCCCCCAAAACAGCCTAAAACCCGCCCAAAACAACCCCACTGCAGTCGCCTGTTTAGAGGCTGTTGTCCGTCACTTAAACACCACCAAACCCGCCACTTTTGGTTGATTTTCACCACTGTTTAATTGCTGCTGCTGTACGGGTTTACTACCACATCAAACACCACTTTTTGCTTACTCTAACAAACTTAAGGTATCCCTAAAACTATAAGCTAATCATACTTTTTATTTGTTTTAATTCTCTAAAGCTATAAGTATATATTATGTTTAAAAAAGAGTGGTGTAATGAAGTAAAAAAATTAAGAAAACATGTTTATAAGTAATAATAATAATAATATGTATCACTTGAAGAATTGAGAATATTGAATATCTTAAAGATTATGGTTTATGGTTAATAAGATTAAGAATTATGATGTAACATGAAACTAGTGATTATGATATAAATTATGAGAATTAGAAGTATTCTGATTAAAAAGGATTATAAACTTGAATATGATTAATAAAATTAAGGTCATGATTTCATAGACATGAATATGATAAATAATATTTGAATGTGATTACTAGTAAGCTTATGAATATGATTTTATGGATTATTAAATAATAAAGATAATAATACACGTGCATGCATGTATGCATGCGTACGTATGTACATGTATATGTAGTAGATATACTCGTGTGTATATATGTATATATATACATATGTGTATATGTATGTATGTATATGTACGTGTGTGTGTGTGTATGTATGAGCATATGTATATGTATCGTGTATATATATTATAAGTAATTATAAAAGTTGATAAGTAATAGAATATATATATATATATATATATATATATATATATATATATATATATATATATATATATATATATATATATATATATATATATATATATATATATATATATATATATATATCGTATAGTTATGAACATATACATGTATTATAAGAATAAAGAGTATATATATGTAACATCCCGCCTTTTTCCGGTTACTTTCCGTTTAACTATTTTAAAGTCCGTTATATATTTATAACATCTTTCGTTAATACACGTTTTAAATTATCTCGATTAGGTAATTCACGCACCCGATTCAAACTTGAGGGACTAAACTTGCCAAAATTCTAAAATGGTGACTAGGTCAAAGGAGTCAAACTCCTCTCATCCATTCATTTCATCTTCTCCATCTTTCTTCTTCTTCTTTTTCTCTCAAAAACACCAACAAGAATTCATCATCTAAATTCGAATTAGGAAGTTAGCAACAAAAAAAATTACAAATTCGTGATCCTTGCATCTTCCTCTTCGATTCCATACCGATTTCATTACATTTGGGTAACTTTCTAAAATCACTAGATTTTGTGTTCTTGATGTTTTTAACTTATAAAAGTGTTAATTAGTGTCTATGGCTCAAGTCTAAAATGAATATATGAATTGTATGCTCGATCTTGTTGTTTTGAAGTAACTAGCATGAACTTGAATTTTGGTGTGTTATTTTTGAGTTTTGGATGATCATATGTTGTTAGATGTTAAAAGTTCATGTTCTAATTGTGTTCCTAGTATCACTAGCTTCAATTTGATGTGTAGGTTGCTTTAGAAAAGTTCATGAACTTGATTTATGATTTTGGTGAATTTGGGTTAGGGTTTGATGAACTTGAAATGGACTTTTGATGCATTGAATGCCATGGATTATTATTGGTAAGTGTTTAGTTGGATTGTATGCTTGATTACCTTCGAAACGGCATATCATTCATGTAAATTGGTTGCCCGAATCATTGAATTGCATTTATGAACTTGTATGCGGTTAATGTTAAGCATTAGATGCGGTTTTGGTTGTTGTAATAGGTAGATTGATTGATGAAATGTGTTTAGTTGTTTTCCTCGTCAAATTACCTTCCCAACGGTATAAGATACTTGTCTTGGTTGTTTGCGGATCATAAATTGTGTTTGTTTGGATTTTGGTTCGTGCACTTGAGACTTTCAGCAAACAGAACCTGAATACTAATCTGGACGCCGTCCAGATACTAGGACGCCGTCCAGTTCTTTAATACTGGATGCCGTCCAGATATTGGGACGCCGTCCAGTCCTTTAATACTGGACGCCGTCCAGAAAATCTGGACGCCGTCCAGTTACACTTGAAGTTTCTGTTTCGTTTTACCATTTTTCGAAAAATGTTTACTATGCTACGCACCTCCGATTCACATGTAACTTGTTCTAACGTGCTCATATATGATTAAAAACCTCAGAGAAATAGTTCAGGACCCGACCCGAACGTGTTGACTTTTTCGTTGACTTTGGCCCGACCAAGTTGACTTTTAATCAAACTTAACCAAATGTTTGTGCAAATCGTTCTAACATGCTTTTATACTCGTATCTTGCATGAAACATGACAATTTGACTCACATGTTGTAGTATTCGAGTCGTAACGAGCCATAGGACTAATTGAACATCTTTGACCTATCGTGTTTACCGTTATTGATACAACCTATTGTTTAGGTCAAGACTAGCATTGTTCTTTGCACACGTTTACTTGTTGAAGTACTTTACTACTCGTGCACTCAAGGTGAGATCATAGTCCCACTTTTACTCTTTTGAAACTTACATTTGGGATGAGAAAACTTAAACGTTCCTTTTTAACTAAGTGAACAAGTACAGGAAAACAAACATTCTACATACGAGTTTAGAACAAAAATCCTCAATTCGATTATCATTAGTTACACTTGCCGGGTGTAAGCGAGAACTTATGTTATATGGCCATATGGGTTTGACAAACCCTCATTCAAACGGTTCGCTACCGTTTACGAATGAAATATATTTTCGAGAAACATTGTATGTTCTAGCACTAAGGTGATGGGGTTCTATGGAAGGAATGTTAAGCATTGATAATTGGGTGCTCGTGATAACAAATTTTTGGAATGGTTAACTATTATTGAAATGTTATAAATCTTGTGGTTCATTTGTACTTACTTACTTAAACCTATGATTTCACCAACGTTTTCGTTGACAGATTTCTATGTTTTTCTCAGGTCCTTGAACGATACATGATACATGCTTCCGCTCATTATTTTGATACTTGCATTGGATGTCGAGTATATATGCATACATGGAGCGTCTTTTGGCTACTTTTAAATTGTGTCGCATAAGTTTCATTTGTACTTATAACTTTGTAACGTAACTTGTGGTGGAACTATTCTTGTAAACTTTGAACAATCTTTACATTTGAAATGAATGCGACATATCTTTTAGTCAAACGTTGTTTTAAAGACTTATGACCACGTAACGGGACCTAAGTAGACGGCGCCGTCAATGACGATTTTGTCAGGTCGCTACAGATGGTATCAGAGCGTTGGTTGTAGGGATTTAGAGTTCATTGGTGTCAACCTCGAGTCATAGGGTACATTGGTGAGTCTAGACTACAACCGGCATATAGACTTGAAGTAGGAATTACTTGACTATTTGTGCATTTATACTCGAACGCTTCTACTCATATCTACTCTTAGTTCATCTTAATCTCACGTTGTTTAATTTGATTGACACGCCACCTTGACTATATGAAATGATGTCGAATGCACATATGAATCAGGGTAATATAATTTTCGGGATTATATTACGGTGACTCATATGAACGTTCCGACATTGTGGCATAAAGAATTTAAGGCGAGTCAAGGAAAATTTTCTCTCTATCTTTTTTCCATATCACGGTTAGTATTATTTAGAATACTAACCAACGGTATTCTTTTGTTTTGAAGGAACAATGCCTCCTCGCCGTGCGCCACGCCGTGAAACTCCCGAACAAGCTCTACAACGCATGATAGCCACCGCCGTAGATGCGGCCATGGCCGGTCACTCATCCAACAACAATAATAATAACAACCACAACAACAACAACAACAATAATGGAGCCGGTAACTCAAACGAGGGATGCTCCTATAAAGCTTTCATGGGGTGCAAACCTCACACTTTCGATGGAACCGGAGGACTGGTTGCTCTCACTCGATGGTTTGAGCAAACGGAAGCCGTTTTTAGCATAAGCGGTTGTTGGGACCAAGACAAGGTCAAGTACTCCACTCACACTTTCTCCGGCGTCACTCTCACTTGGTGGAACACCTATGTACAATCGGTGGGTACCGATGAAGCCCACGCTCTCTCTTGGTCCGATTTGAAAGGAAAGATGATCACCGAATACTTTCCGCGCGAGGAAACCCGAAAGCTCGAACAAGAGCTAAGAACTCTAAAGGCGGTCGAAAACGATCTCAAGGCCTATAATCAACGATTTTCTGAACTAGCCTTGATGTGCCCAAACCTTGTGAACCCTGAGTCTTTAAGGGTTGAACTTTACATGGATGGTCTTCCAAAGAGCATCAAACACGGAGTAATGTCATCCAAACCCCCTAATCATCAAGAAGCTTTGAACATGGCCCGCAAATTGATAGAGACGGTGGACGAAATCGTAGTACCGGCACCTAAAGCCGAGGACAAGTCGGGTAACAACAAAAGAAAATGGGAAGCTCCCCAATCAAGCAACAACAACTTTGCCAAGAAATCTTTCACCTCCGACGGCAAGAAGGGTTATGCCGGAAATCTACCTCTTTGCAACAAATGCAACAAACATCACTTTGGCGAATGTAGTAAGCTAATTTGCCATCGGTGCCAAGGAATTGGTCATAAGGCCAACGATTGTAAAAGTGCCACTCCCGTAAAGTGGCCCAATGCACCAAAGACGGGCACTTGTTACGAATGTGGCCAAACGGGTCATTATAGAAATGCATGCCCAAAGAAGAAAGATAACCCCAACACGCACGGCCGAGCTTTCTACATCAACACCGAGGAAGCCCGGGATGACACTGAACTAGTCACGGGTACGTTTCTTCTCAACAATTCTTATGTCTCTTGCTTATTCGATTCGAGTGCCGATAAATGCTTTGTATCCAAGACTTTG
The DNA here is from genome assembly GCF_046630445.1 of Rutidosis leptorrhynchoides. Lineage (NCBI taxonomy): Eukaryota > Viridiplantae > Streptophyta > Magnoliopsida > Asterales > Asteraceae > Rutidosis > Rutidosis leptorrhynchoides. Next base: position 553,075,549 of record NC_092335.1, on the reverse strand, counting down.
ACTCATTCTTTTAGCACTCCACCTCTTCAATTAGATACCACTTATACCATTGAAGTGGCTAACGGGAAACTATTAAGTGCCGACACATATTACCGGGGGTGTACGTTAAACATTTTGGGTAAGGAATTTGAAATTGACTTGATACCCATGGAACTAGGAAGCTTTGATGTAATAATCGGTATGAATTGGTTAGTCAAAACAAAATCTCACATCCTTTGTGATCTTAACGCAATCCGAATTCCTATCGAGAATGGTGAACCTTTGATTGTTTATGGCGATAAGAGTTGCACCAGACTCAACCTCGTTTCGTGCCTTAAAGTTAGAAAACTACTCCGTAAGGGTTGTTTTGCGATCCTTGCCCACGTTAAGAAAGTCGAGTCCGAAGAGAAGCATATCGATGATGTGCCAATTGTTAGTGACTTTTCTGATGTATTTCCCGACGAATTGCCGGGTCTTCCACCTCATCGACCGGTAGAATTCCAAATCGATCTTATTCCGGGAGCCGCACCCGTAGCACGTGCACCGTATAGACTTGCTCCATCCGAAATGCAAGAATTGCAAAGTCAAATCCAAGAACTACTTGACTGTGGTTTTATCCAACCTAGCCATTCACCATGGGGTGCTCCGATTTTGTTTGTTAAAAAGAAAGACGGATCTCTATGAATGTGCATTGATTATCGTGAACTAAATAAATTGACGGTTAAGAACCGATATCCTCTTCCCCGCATCGATGACCTCTTTGATCAACTACAAGGGTCTTGTGTATATTCGAAAATCGATCTCCGCACGGGTTATCATCAATTAAGGGTTAAAGGGGAAGATGTCTCCAAAACTGCTTTCCTGACTCGTTATGGTAGTTATGAATTCCTTGTCATGCCATTTGGTCTCACTAACGCACCGGCGGTGTTCATGGATCTTATGAACCGCGTGTGCAAACCGTATCTCGATAAATTCGTTATTGTGTTCATCGATGACATATTGATCTATTCTAAAAATGAAGAAGAGCACGAACAACATCTCCGAGTTGTGCTTGAACTCTTGAGACAAGAACGACTTTATGCCAAATTCTCCAAGTGTGAATTTTGGTTGAAGGAAGTTCAATTTCTTGGTCATGTTGTAAGTGATCAAGGTATTAAAGTCGATACCACGAAAATCGAAGCCATTAGTAAATGGGAGACTCCTACTACTCCTACTCACATTCGTCAATTCATTCATTGAAAACTTCTCTTTGGTTGCACGTCCTCTAACCGCATTAACTCAAAAGGGAAAGAAATTCATTTGGGCGACCGAGCAAGAATCCGCGTTTCAAATCTTGAAGACAAAGCTAACCACCGCTCCTATCTTGTCACTTCCCGAAGGCAATGATGATTTTGTTGTATATTGCGATGCCTTGAAACATGGTTTTGGGTATGTATTGATGCAACGGAAGAAAGTCATTGCTTATGCCTCTCGACAACTAAAAATTCATGAACGGAATTACACGACTCATGATCTCGAACTCGGAGCCGTTGTCTTTGCACTTAAAATATGGAGACACTATCTTTATGGAACCAAGAGTACTATCTTCACCAATCACAAAAGCCTTTAACACATCTTCGATCAAAAGCAACTAAACATGAGACAACGACGGTGGATTGAAACTTTGAACGATTACGATTGCGAGCTTCGTTACCATCCCGGGAAGGCAAACGTAGTAGCCGATGCCTTAAGTCGAAAAGAAAGAGCGGTTCCTCTTCGTGTCCGAGCTTTAAACATCACCATTCACACCAACCTCAATAGTCAAATTCGTGTAGCCCAAGACGAAGCTCTCAAGGATGAAAACATCTCTCTCGAACACTTGAACATCCTCACCTCTCGATTCGAAGTTAAAGAAACCGGACTCCGATATTTCGCCGGAAGAATTTGGGTACCTAGTTATGGGGACTTGCGAAGCCTTATTTTAGACGAAGCCCATAAGTCAAGATATTCGATTCACCCCGGTGCCAATAAGATGTACCACGACCTCAAAGAACAATATTGGTGGCCGAACATTAAAAGGGACGTCGCTACTTATGTTGGAAAGTGCCTAACTTGCTCCAAAGTCAAAGCCGAACATCAAAGACCGTCCGGACTACTTCAACAACCCGAAATCCTGCAATGGAAATGGGAAAGGATAACGATGGATTTTATCACCAAACTTCCAAAGACGGTTGGCGGTTATGATACTATTTGGGTCATTGTTGACCGACTCACCAAATCCGCGCACTTCCTAGCCATGAAGGAAACCGACAACATGGAGAAACTCGCACAACTCTACATCAAAGAAATCGTAGCCCGACACGGTGTACCCTTATCGATTATCTCCGACCGAGATGGCCGTTTTGTTTCTAGATTTTGGCGTACTTTGCAAGAAGCATTGGGAACGCGTTTAGACATGAGCACCGCATATCATCCACAAACTGACGGACAAAGCGAACGCACAATTCAAACCTTGGAAGACATGCTACGAGCTTGCGTTGTCGACTTTGGAAAAGCTTGGGATAAGCACTTGCCTCTCGCCGAATTCTCCTACAACAATAGTTATCACGCGAGTATTAACGCCGCACTATTCGAAGCATTATATGGCCGAAAATGTCGTTCTCCTCTTTGTTGGGCCGAAGTAGGCGACAAATAAATCACCGGTCCCGAACTTATTCATGAAACAACCGAGAAGATCGTTCAAATCCGAGATAGGCTTAGGACGGCCCGTAGTCGTCAAAAGAGCTATACCGACACTAGACGCAACGACCTCGAATTCCAAGTCGGTGATCGCGTAATGTTAAAAGTCGCACCTTGGAAAGGTGTAATTCGTTTCGGGAAATGCGGGAAGCTAAATCCGCGGTATATTGGTCCTTTCAAAATCTTGGAGCGTGTTGGAACCGTTGCTTATCGTTTAGATCTTCCGCCTCAACTGAGTTCCGTTCATCCTACTTTCCATGTATCTAACTTGAAAAAGTGTTTAGCCGAACCCGAACTCGTCATCCCTCTCGAGGAGCTTACTATCGATGACAAACTTCATTTTGTGGAGGAACCGGTTGAAATTGTGGACACCTCCGTCAAAACGTTAAAACAAAGCCAAATTCCAATTGTCAAGGTCCGTTGGAATGCCAAAAGGGGACCCGAGTTTACTTGAGAAAGACAAGATCAAATGCAAAGGAAGTATCCTCATCTATTCGTGAATTCAGAAACGCAAGATCTCGAGGAAGAAACAACGACTACTACGCCTACTTAAATTTCAGGATGAAATTTCTTTTAAGGAGTAGGTAATGTAACATCCCGCCTTTTTCCGGTTACTTTCTGTTTAACTATTTTAAAGTCCGTTATATATTTATAACATCTTTCGTTAATACGCGTTTTAAATTATCTCGATTAGGTAATTCACGCACCCGATTCAAACTTGAGGGACTAAACTTGCCAAAATTCCAAAATGGTGACTAGGTCAAAGGAGTCAAACTCCTCTCATCCATTCATTTCATCTTCTCCATCTTTCTTCTTCTTCTTCTTTTTCTCTCAAAAACACCAACAAGAATTCATCATCTAAATTCGGATTAGGAAGTTAGCAACAAAACAAATTACAAATTCGTGATCCTTCCATCTTCCTCTTCGATTCCATACCGATTTCATTACATGTGGGTAACTTTCTAAAATCACTAGATTTTGTGTTCTTGATGTTTTTAACTTATAAAAGTGTTAATTAGTGTCTATGGCTCAAGTCTAAAATGAATATATGAATTGTATGCTCGATCTTGTTGTTTTGAAGTAACTAGCATGAACTTGAATTTTGGTGTGTTGTTTTTGAGTTTTGGATGATCATATGTTGTTAGATGTTAAAATTTCATGTTCTAATTGTGTTCCTAGTATCACTAGCTTCAATTTGATGTGTAGGTTGCTTTAGAAAAGTTCATGAACTTGATTTATGATTTTGGTGAATTTGGGTTAGGGTTTGATGAACTTGAAATGGACTTTTGATGCATTGAATGCCATGGATTATTATTGGTAAGTGTTTAGTTGGATTGTATGCTTGATTACCTTCGAAACGGCATATCATTCATGTAAATTGGTTGCCCGAATCATTGAATTGCATTTATGAACTTGTATGCGGTTAATGTTAAGCATTAGATGCGGTTTTGGTTGTTGTAATAGGTAGATTGATTGATGAAATGTGTTTAGTTGTTTTCCTCGTCAAATTACCTTCCCAATGGTATAAGATACTTGTCTTGATTGTTTGCGGATCATAAATTGTGTTTGTTTGGATTTTGGTTCGTGCACTTGAGACTTTCAGCAAACAGAACCTGAATACTAATCTGGACTCCGTCCAGATATTAGGTCGCCGTCCAGTTCTTTAATACTGGACGCCGTCCAGATATTGGGACGCCGTCCAGTCCTTTAATACTGGACGCCGTCCAGAAAATCTGGACGCCGTCCAGTTACACTTGAAGTTTCTGTTTCGTTTTACCATTTTTCGAAAAATGTTTACTATGCTACGCACCTCCGATTCACATGTAACTTGTTCTAACGTGCTCATATATGATTAAAAACCTCAGAGAAATAGTTCGGGACCCGACCCAAACGTGTTGACTTTTTCGTTGACTTTGACCCGACCAAGTTGACTTTTAATCAAACTTAACCAAATGTTTGTGCAAATCATTCTAACATGCTTTTATACTCGTATCTTGCATGAAACATGACAATTTGACTCACATGTTGTAGTATTCGAGTCGTAACGAGCCATAGGACTAATTGAACATCTTTGACCTATCGTGTTTACCGTTATTGATACAACCTATTGTTTAGGTCAAGACTAGCATTGTTCTTTGCACACGTTTACTTGTTGAAGTACTTTACTACTCATGCACTCAAGGTGAGATCATAGTCCCACTTTTACTCTTTTGAAACTTACATTTGGGATGAGAAAACATAAACGTTCCTTTTTAACTAAGTGAACACAAGTACAGAACAACAAACATTCTACATACGAGTTTAGAACAAAAATCCTCAATTCGATTATCATTAGTTACACTTGCCGGGTGTAAGCGAGAACTTATGTTATATGGCCATATGGGTTTGACAAACCCTCATTCAAACGGTTCGCTACCGTTTACGAATGAAATATATTTTCGAGAAACAGTGTATGTTCTTGCACTAAGGTGATGGGGTTCTATAGAAGGAATGTTAAGCATTGATAATTGGGTGCTCGTGATAACAAATTTTTGGAATGGTTAACTATTATTGAAATGTTATAAATCTTGTGGTTCATTTGTACTTACTTACTTAAACCTATGATTTCACCAACGTTTTCGTTGGCAGATTTCTATGTTTTTCTCAGGTCCTTGAACGATACATGATACATGCTTCCGCTCATTATTTTGATACTTGCATTGGATGTCGAGTATATATGCATACATGGAGCGTCTTTTGGCTACTTTTAAATTGTGTCGCATAAGTTTCATTTGTACTTATAACTTTGTAACGTAACTTGTGGTGGAACTATTCTTGTAAACTTTGAACAATCTTTACATTTGAAATGAAAGCGACATATCTTTTGGTCAAACGTTGTTTTAAAGACTTATGACCACGTAACGGGACCTAAGTAGACGGCGCCGTCAATGACGATTTGTCAGGTCGCTACAATATATATGTATCACATAGGTGTATATTTATATATGTAACACATATAAAGATCATATAATGATAAGATTACATAATGGTTGATTAATTAAAGAATAATAATATTATTACTATAACTTGTAAACCTATCTATATGGTAACACCTTAATTACACTAAGTTATATTATCATCTATATATGTAATACTAAGTACATTAATAATGAGTTGTACTTATACTTCTATAACGTGAAGGTTATAATTAAAAGATAACGTACGATTTATAGGAACCTCACCGCTACTTACGGCCTAGGGTGGTCCTTGTTACCTTATGGGAACCGCTTGTGGATTTCGAATGCCATGACTTAGATTCTGGTCAAGAATCCTGGGTGCCCGGTAACAACAGATCATTCGAGTGACTTGCATGATAACAACGAAGTTTGGGCAAGATTGTAAAACATCTTTGTTAAGAATTATAACCTGAACTTCTTTAAACTAGGAGCTTACTATAAGTGGAAGCTTTCCATAAATAGTAGGTTTTCAAAACTAGAAACTTTTGAGAAATAGGAATTTTTCTCGAAAACCGTCACTGTTAATATAGTTTGCTATATTAATAAACAAACTTTATGTCTGTTAGACATTAACTAATCAAACATTATATCTCTAGGTTGAGATCACCGATTACATACTTCGTTCATACTTCCTTGCGTGGAATAACTTACTTGCTACTAAGGTGAACTTCATAGCCCCGCTTTTTAACTTTCTTTATATACTTATTTTGAACTTTTGGGGTGAGACACATGCTTGCTTTCAAACTGTTTTACGCTTAGACACAAGTACTCGAAAACTGTTTAATTGTGCTGACATGCTTTGTTTCATGCTAAATCTCTGCCATGATATCGTTAATTGCTACTTTAAAACGCAAACTTAGTTATTGTGAATAGGCCTATTGAGAGCGACGTCTCTAACCAGTTGACCGTTGGTCTTTGGTTACATAATAATGATTAAACGACACTGACAGTTCAAGGTGGCATGGGGTAACTTTGTTTAGTTTCGATATCATAACTTCAGCACTACTTTTGATAACTAAATCTTGTGGTCTAAAACAATTATAAACCTATGTTGTTCACTCAACCATTTTTTGTTGACACTTTAAGCATGTTTTGTCTCAGGTGAAGATAGGGATGGCAATGGATCGGATATGAATCGGGTGAGGCCGTATCCATATCCATATCCATTTATTTTTTTTAGTTTTCATCCATCCATATCCATATCCGTCGGGTGAAGCGGGTTAATGGATAATTATCCATATCCGTTTAAATTTATCTTATTTTTAACAATTATAAACGGTGGTTCATTATATACGATCAAAAGTAATATTTTTTAATAGTTTATGCGACCGAAAGTCACATTTTTACTAATCTATATAACAAATTGTGACGACTCCGTCAAAACACTTAACGGCTCCGTCACTTGGTCCCACAGCTTGATCGAAACTCTATATGAATTTTATAAAACAACCTTGCATTCTTTATTTAAAAATGATTTCCTATAAAGAAAATCTACTAAATTGTATAAGTTTAGAAAAACTATACATAAATACTTTAACCAAATGTTGACCAAACAAAGTCAACAACATCCACTTTTTAATGTAACAAAATAGAATGCAAGTTAATGTTTAACAAAGGTTGCCATCATAAATATGCAGACCCTCTAAGCACAGCGGAAGCAGTCAATCATAAACCTGAGAATAAAACATGCGAGTAACTGTCAACAAAAATGTTGAGTGAATTATAGGTTTAATATTGCAAACAATATTTAATTTAAACAATAAAAATTTATGTTTGAAAACATAAAACTCCTTTTAAACCACCAAATTATATGCTAGAAAACATATAATAAAACATTATTCCATTTTCCGTGAGCCACCTGGTAACCACTTAACCCTTTATTTACCCTTGCCAAACACAATAAATAATATACACCGAACAAGTGTATCTTCAACTAAATACGAAGTACTAAACATTCCGATTATAAATTGCTAGCGCGACTAGCTCGAAATGGGGTTGTCAAACCCGATAGATCTATCCATAGGATTCGCGTTCACCGGTAGAAACCAATGATTACAGTTACCAGACTAGGGAATATTTTTGTTCAACTCACAATGAATAATTTAAACCAACTTCCACTTGTCCAAAATATAAAATAAATTGCATGTATTCTCATCCCAAAAGATTTAAATAGAAAAATGGGACTATAACTCACCTTAAATAGCAACTGAAGAAATCTCACAAACAAGCGAACAGCAAGTAAAGTAAAGTGATCAAGAAAGATCACAACGCCGACCTATAAATAAAGCAGGTCGAAATAAATAACTAACTTAGGTCAAGTCTTAGTATGATAGCTATTGTACATGTTGCAAGTAGACATAGAACATTACTCAGCAAGCATCGGTTTGATTGGAACAGCATAAGGACATACACTTTCTATTTTTAGAAAGTTTCTATTTTTAGCAGGTTTCCATTTTTGGAAAGTTTTCTATTTTTGGAAAGTTTCTATTTTTGGAAAGTTTCTATTTTTGGAAAGTTTCCAAATTTAGAAAGTTCTATTTTTAGAAAGTTTTGAAGTTCGGAAAGTTTCCTTATTTAGAAAGTCAACAGAAGTCAACTGAAAGCCAAAGTCAACCGAAAGTCAACTCAAAAGTCAAACTTGGTCAAACATAGTCAACATTAATTTTAAAAGTGTAAGTTATAATAATAACATAGGTTATAATGTTTATTAAAGTCAAAAGTGTAAAGTTATGTCATAACATAAGTTTAATTAAATAAAATGAATTATTAAAGTTAATATAAGTTGAAATGTTATAATTAGTATAACATAAGTATTTAATTAATTAATTAAATATTAATCATTATATAAGTTTTATTAATTAATAATGAATTTTAATTCATATCATAAGTATTATAAATTAATAATGAATTATTAATTATATCATAAGTTTCTAATTAAAATTATTAAATCATAAGTATTTAATAATTAAATCATAATTAAATAATAATTAAGTCTTACAATAATTAAATAATTATTTAATCTTTATTATAAGTCTTATAATAATTTCTCAAAAATAAATTTAATACTTATCATAAGTATTTTTCTTTAATAATAAAAGTATTATTAATCATAAGTTTAATTAAAATGTTAATTAAATCATAATTAATAATTAAATGATATAATAAATATTTATATCATAAGTCTTAAATAATAATAATTACTTCTTTTATCATAAGTAATTTATTAATAATGAAAGCCATTCATTTTAACATAAGTTTAATCATTAACCATAAGTTTTAAGTTTAAAAGTTCATCGGGTCGTATCTTGAGCCCCGGGTGTCGGTTTCGGGCGAGCCACATATGCATCTCCGCCTACTCAAACCACCCGACACAATTATGTACTCAAGAACACTCCAAGAACAGTCCCTAGGTCGTAGATATCAGCCATGACAACACTTGGGAATTCAATTTACTCAAAACAGTGATTTAGGCACAACGGGTGAACCGTGGCTCGGATTTAGGTGACCCGAACATGAAAATTCGTCCCACCATCAGTCCTAACCAAATGACACACCCTAAAGACACCAAGGATGATCACAAAGTCGGACCATACCTTGTTCTTGCCCATAACACCTTTCAATCTTTACCAAATATCAAATTAAGCATATCTAGGGCTCCGGGAATCGAAACGACATGAATCCGGAGTCTAAAATTAATGTCTTGATGAGAGGAACTCATTTATATACTTTATTTTATGATCAACATCAGTTACAATATCAGAAATACACGAAAAAGCTGCTGTTCCAATTTTATCAAACCGAAAAATATGCAATCGAGTAATTCTACGAATACAATCAACATTACAACAACTAATAATCATCATACTAATAAAATATAATCAAAATACAGAAAAATAAAGAAAAATTAAAAATCTAGGGTTAGGGTTTATACCCTAATCAATAATCAAGTGATATAGACGCGTAGAGAACGATGAGAGGAATCCGTTTATGTTGAAAGCCCTAATTCTTAACCTTGATTTGATGATGAAATGGTGATGATGATGATGAAAGGGGACGTTCATGGGAGGAGAGGGAGGAAGGAGGTGAAAAAAAATAAGATGATTAGGTTAGAAATGAGAGTAAGTAGTGAAGTTTAGAGTAATGGTCACTAGTTTGCAAGTTTGACAAAATACTCCCCTCCTTAAGGGATTTTCGGCCAAAAACTGAATGGGGTGGGCCCCATAGTGGCCCAATTTTATAAATGACAAAATCCTAGTGGCCCGAACGCCCGAACGAAACCCGAAACGCGAAAACGCCGCTACGCGATTGATTTTTCGGAGAGATAATAAGTACGCGACGAATAAAATATATAAACACTATATATAATCATATGACATCAAAATATCATATTTAAAATAATTAGGACTTAAAAATTCCAAAAGTTCGACCGTTTGTTTGAAAACCGAAAAGATTCGCCGGATAGAAATCCGCGACTCGTAGGAACGTATAATTTAAAATATGAATACAAATATTCATATAACACATAATAATTAATATATTATTACAAAAATAATAATATAGGTCATAGAAATGACGTGGCACGAATAACAATTAACGGTCGTTAAATAGTTAACGGTAAAAGATAACGGAAAAAGTAGGGTCGTTACAGTACCTTCCCGTTACGGAAATTTCGTCCCGAAATTTAAGCAGGTGCAGGGGTTTCCTCGGCATCTGGGAACAAATGCGGTTACTTCTGCTTCATCTGACCTTCACGCTCCCAAGTGAACTCGGGACCGCGTTCGGTGTTCCATCTAACTCGAACAATAGGAATTTTACTCTGCTTAAGAGTCTTTACCTCTCGGTCCATAATTTCAACAGGTTCTTCAATAAAATAAAGTTGCTTATCAACATGAAGTTCATCAAAAAGAAAAGTTTCATTGGCCTCGGCCAAACACTTCTTTAAATTCGATACATGAAAAAATGTCACGAATAGCACTGAGTTCTTGTGGCAATTTCAAACGATAAGCCACTGGTCCAACTCTCTCAATAATCCCAAAAGGTCCAACAAATCGAGGATTCAACTTTCCCCTTTTACCAAAACGTACCACACCCTTCCAAGGTGAAACTTTCAACATAACACGATCACCGACCTGAAAGTCGATATCGTTCCTTCTCTTATCAGCATAACTCTTTTGCCTACTCCTGGCAGTTCTCAATCTTTCCTTAATCTGTGCAATCTTCTCGGTAGTCTCGTGAATGATCTCTGGTCATGTGAGTTGAGCATCCCCAACCTCATTCCAACAGACAGGAGACCTACACTTTCTACCATACAGAGCTTCAAATGGTGCGGCTTTAATACTTGCATGATAACTGCTGTTATAAGAAAACTCATCCAGCGGCAAATATTTATCCCACCCATTTCCAAAATCAATAACACACGCTCTTAACATGTTTTCTACGTTTGAATGGTCCTTTCACTCTGACCATCCGTCTGTGGATGATAAGCGGTGCTCATATCCAATTTAGTTCCTAGAGCACCTTGTTAGGACTGCCTCAGTCCAACATAATCGATACGGGAACACCATGTCTCGAAATAATCTCCTTCAAATATAAACGAGTAAACTTCTTCATTGAATATGTTTCCTTAATTGGCAAGAAAAGAGTTGACTTAGCGAGTCGGTAACAATCACCCCAAATAGTATCATAACCACCCACAACTCCTGGTAACTTCGTAATAAATTCCATCTTAATACCTTCCCACTTCCACTCGGGAATTTCAGGTTGCACCAAAAGTCCAGACGGTTTCTGATGTTCAGCTTTAACCTTAGCGCAGGTCAAACACTTAGCCACATACATAGCCACATCAGCTTTCAAATTAGGCCACCAATACAGCTCCTTAAGATCATGATACATCTTTCCTGAACCAGGATGAATAGAGTACCTAGACTTATGAGCCTCATCTAAAACAAGTTTTCGTAGATCACCAAACTTTGGAACCCAAAGGCATCCCGCAAAATACCGAGTACCATCGGTTTGTACCTCTAACTGTTTACTCAAGCCTCGGACCTTCCCGTTACAAAATTTTCCTCCTTCAAGGCTTCTTATTGTGCCTCAAGGATCTGCCTAGCGAGGTTTGTTTGAATTGTCATATTCAAGGCCCTAAACCTGCGAGGTTCAGCCCTTTCTTGACGACTTAATGTATCAGCCACATCATTGGCCTTTCCCGGATGATATAAAAGTTCGCAATCATAATCATTTAACGTCTCAACCCATCTTCGTTGCCTCATATTTAACTGTTTCTGATCAAGAATATGTTGAAGACTTTTGTGATCAGTGTACAATGTACCTTTGACCCCATATAGATAATGTCTGCAAATCTTAAGCGCAAACACAATAGCTCTCAACTCTAAATCATGGGTTACATAATTCTGCTCGTGAATCTTCAACTGACGTGACGCGTACGCAATAACTTTCTTTCGTTGCATCAAAACACAACCAAAGTCTTGACACGAAGCATCACAATAGATAACAAAATCATCATTACCCTCAGGTAGTGATAATATCGGTGCAGAAGTTAACTTCTTCTTCAGAGTTTGGAAAGCAGACTCTTGTTCACTCTTCCACTCGTACTTCTTCCCCTTATGCGTTAAAGCAGTCAGAGGTTTCGCTACTCGTGAAAAATCTTGAATGAACCTTCTATAATAGCCTGCTAATCCTAGAAACTGGCGAATCTGAGTAGGAGTTTTCGGAATTTCCCACTTTTCAATTGCCTCAATCTTGGCGGGATCAACTAGTATTCCTTGTTTACTAACAATATATCCAAGGAATTGAACTTCTCTTAATCAGAAATTACACTTAGAGAACTTAGCGTACAACTCTTCTTTTCTCAATAAATCAAGCACCAACTTCAAATATTCTTCGTGTTCTTCATCACTCTTAGAATAAATAAGGATGTCGTCGATAAAAACAATAACGAATATGTCCAGATAGGGTCTACACACACGGTTCATGAGGTCTATGAACACAGCAGGTGCATTTGTCAATCTGAACGGCATAACAAAGAATTCGAAGTGACCATAATAGGTACGAAAAACGGTTTTCGAAATATCAGTTTCTTTAACGCGCAATTGGTGATAACCGGAACGAAGATCAATCTTAGAGTAAACGGACGAACCTTGAAGTTGATCGAACAGATCATCAATTCTCGGAAGAGGGTAACGGTTTTTAACAGTAAGCTCGTTCAATTCACGATAATCAATACACAAACGAAACGAAGCATCTTTCTTCTCAACAAACAAAATGGGAGCTCCCCAAGGGGACGAACTGGGACGGATGAAATAAAGTTGCAATAATGAAGGAAGAAATAAATATGGAGTAGTCACATCGGTAGCATAGATATTTAAGGCAATTCTCTCAAAGGAGTTAACCGAGGATCATGGACTCCAAAGTAAATTTTCATTATATTTCCGAAAGGAAGAGGTACGTTAGGTGTGATATTTCAACGAGAGTGAGCTTCCTGTTACAATGAGCGAGAAAATCTAGGATTCCTCCTTCTTCTTCAATTTATGTATAGATGAAAAGAACGCGAATCATGAGTTATAAAGAATGGTCGACTCCAAGTGAGATGAATCTCCAAAAATAATTTCGTGTACCTCAAAGTATTGAATCCTAGGATTGATGTTTACGAGGGTGTTGCGGTTGACAGCGAAAATTGAGAGTAGAAACTACTCAAACGGTCTAGAGTAATATATATCCATGATACCCATTATAACAACAGTTGGGGTAGAAACCCACCTAACGCCTTTTTTTACAATAGGGTGACCATCGAGTGCACCCCAGAAACTTGATTTATCGGTCTGCGCTTCGGCCATGTCTAACCATAAGAGGGAAAATTTTATGGACGCAAAGACTTTCCAACAAATTCTATAAAACCGGCATCCAAACTGGTGTAAGAATTCCTATCAACGAACTTAATGGTAAATTTCATCCTTAACGGAGGATGAGAAGAACTGTGATCCAAACACTCTGTAGAGTAATGCGAAAATTCTAATGTAGTCAATCAAAGAAGTTTTGAAAAAAAAACTTTAAACGTCTGATGTAACCCCATAAATGGAACGAAGCTCTTAGTAAATTTAGAAGTATGTACAACGTGTACCATTTTACGTAAATCAATTTGAGTTAACTAGACAACTCAATAAGAGTGGTTTTAAAATAATTTTGAAGGTATAAATTAGTGTATACTAGCCAAAATATGTAAGGGTAAATTTGTCCATTTGAATTCATACGTACATATATGATTTTATAAATTGTATACATGACAAAATATTTCATTACTTCTATTCGCCCATAAATCTCGTGAGAACCGCCCAATTACACAAATGTGTAAATTTTTTTTTTTTTTATGAAAAGCAGGGTATCCGCATTACAGAGGTTACGAGTTGAAGTAAGATCGTTGTAGCTCGGGTGAAGGACTTGAATCGTCTTGCGACATCTAATCAATAAATGCTACGTGGTCATGAAAACAACGAGTTAAATATTGTTTTGACTTTTATCAGAACACAAGTCCTTGGGTCAAAACTATTCACGTGCGAAGCTGTCACTAACAAGCGAGTTATAAATGATAAAACATGGGGTAAGTAGTTCGGTAAAGACGAGTCTCTCGTATATCAATAAATAAGATAATGAGTATCTTCCTTACTCATGTAACAACGTTAGAATTTCCGAATGAGTGGTGTATAAATTTTCTTTGACTCGCTTTCTATTCCTCATGTCACAATATTGGGACTTTTTATGAATTAACGTAATATAATCACGTTGGCCTGACGCCATTATATTTCACTAACTCATAGTTCCATTCCAATATCACTACATAAGGTCAGGACACGTGGTCAACCTCGAATTTCAACACAATTTACCTAAAACAATTTCTTAACAATGTGCTAAGGATAGCACAAGAGACAAAGACATCGAAAGTAATGAATAGGAGTAACGATGACATAAAAATGTCTTTGAAGTACCAAGAATCTCTAAAAGTAAGAATGACGTTTTCCGTTTCAACAACCAAAGCACATAGGCACAACGGCACAAATGCACGTAATATAACAAAAATGTTATATACCTAAACATAATAGCTGACATTGAAATGCCGAGCATTTAGAAGTCAAGAATGACATCTCGCGTAATATAACTCAAACGTTATATACATAACCATAATAGATGACATAGAAATGCCGAGAATTCTAGAACACGTAATGTAACTTAAACGTTATATCAATAAACACTAATTATGACATAGAAATGTCGAGAATTCCAGAAGTCAAGAATGACACCCCCTCGGTTTCACTAACCGAGGTGTTCCTTTAAAAGATGAACTCGCATGAGTCGGAGAATACGTTTAAATCGGAATGGGAGTTCCTCCCGGATTCAGAACATAATAGAAATGTATGTATGATAACAATATACATACCAACACGACACAAATAATCACATATAATAATATATAATAGGCCGGGCTGTAGACTAGACTCACTAATGCACCCTATTGACCCGGGTAACGACATCAATGCAGCCTAATTCCCTACAACCAGAGCTCTGATACCAACTGTGACGACTCCGTCAAAACACTTAACGGCTCCGTCACTTGGTCCCACAGCTTGATCGAAACTCTATATGAATTTTATAAAACAACCTTGCATTCTTTATTTAAAAATGATTTCCTATAAAGAAAATCTACTAAATTGTATAAGTTTAGAAAAACTATACATAAATACTTTAACCAAATGTTGACCAAACAAAGTCAACAACATCCACTTTTTAATGTAACAAAATAGAATGCAAGTTAATGTTTAACAAAGGTTGCCATCATAAATATGCAGACCCTCTAAGCACAGCGGAAGCAGTCAATCATAAACCTGAGAATAAAACATGCGAGTAACTGTCAACAAAAATGTTGAGTGAATTATAGGTTTAATATTGCAAACAATATTTAATTTAAACAATAAAAATTTATGTTTGAAAACATAAAACTCCTTTTAAACCACCAAATTATATGCTAGAAAACATATAATAAAACATTATTCCATTTTCCGTGAGCCACCTGGTAACCACTTAACCCTTTATTTACCCTTGCCAAACACAATAAATAATATACACCGAACAAGTGTATCTTCAACTAAATACGAAGTACTAAACATTCCGATTATAAATTGCTAGCGCGACTAGCTCGAAATGGGGTTGTCAAACCCGATAGATCTATCCATAGGATTCGCGTTCACCGGTAGAAACCAATGATTACAGTTACCAGACTAGGGAATATTTTTGTTCAACTCACAATGAATAATTTAAACCAACTTCCACTTGTCCAAAATATAAAATAAATTGCATGTATTCTCATCCCAAAAGATTTAAATAGAAAAATGGGACTATAACTCACCTTAAATAGCAACTGAAGAAATCTCACAAACAAGCGAACAGCAAGTAAAGTAAAGTGATCAAGAAAGATCACAACGCCGACCTATAAATAAAGCAGGTCGAAATAAATAACTAACTTAGGTCAAGTCTTAGTATGATAGCTATTGTACATGTTGCAAGTAGACATAGAACATTACTCAGCAAGCATCGGTTTGATTGGAACAGCATAAGGACATACACTTTCTATTTTTAGAAAGTTTCTATTTTTAGCAGGTTTCCATTTTTGGAAAGTTTTCTATTTTTGGAAAGTTTCTATTTTTGGAAAGTTTCTATTTTTGGAAAGTTTCCAAATTTAGAAAGTTCTATTTTTAGAAAGTTTTGAAGTTCGGAAAGTTTCCTTATTTAGAAAGTCAACAGAAGTCAACTGAAAGCCAAAGTCAACCGAAAGTCAACTCAAAAGTCAAACTTGGTCAAACATAGTCAACATTAATTTTAAAAGTGTAAGTTATAATAATAACATAGGTTATAATGTTTATTAAAGTCAAAAGTGTAAAGTTATGTCATAACATAAGTTTAATTAAATAAAATGAATTATTAAAGTTAATATAAGTTGAAATGTTATAATTAGTATAACATAAGTATTTAATTAATTAATTAAATATTAATCATTATATAAGTTTTATTAATTAATAATGAATTTTAATTCATATCATAAGTATTATAAATTAATAATGAATTATTAATTATATCATAAGTTTCTAATTAAAATTATTAAATCATAAGTATTTAATAATTAAATCATAATTAAATAATAATTAAGTCTTACAATAATTAAATAATTATTTAATCTTTATTATAAGTCTTATAATAATTTCTCAAAAATAAATTTAATACTTATCATAAGTATTTTTCTTTAATAATAAAAGTATTATTAATCATAAGTTTAATTAAAATGTTAATTAAATCATAATTAATAATTAAATGATATAATAAATATTTATATCATAAGTCTTAAATAATAATAATTACTTCTTTTATCATAAGTAATTTATTAATAATGAAAGCCATTCATTTTAACATAAGTTTAATCATTAACCATAAGTTTTAAGTTTAAAAGTTCATCGGGTCGTATCTTGAGCCCCGGGTGTCGGTTTCGGGCGAGCCACATATGCATCTCCGCCTACTCAAACCACCCGACACAATTATGTACTCAAGAACACTCCAAGAACAGTCCCTAGGTCGTGGATATCAGCCATGACAACACTTGGGAATTCAATTTACTCAAAACAGTGATTTAGGCACAACGGGTGAACCGTGGCTCGGATTTAGGTGACCCGAACATGAAAATTCGTCCCACCATCAGTCCTAACCAAATGACACACCCTAAAGACACCAAGGATGATCACAAAGTCGGACCATACCTTGTTCTTGCCCATAACACCTTTCAATCTTTACCAAATATCAAATTAAGCATATCTAGGGCTCCGGGAATCGAAACGACATGAATCCGGAGTCTAAAATTAATGTCTTGATGAGAGGAACTCATTTATATACTTTATTTTATGATCAACATCAGTTACAATATCAGAAATACACGAAAAAGCTGCTGTTCCAATTTTATCAAACCGAAAAATATGCAATCGAGTAATTCTACGAATACAATCAACATTACAACAACTAATAATCATCATACTAATAAAATATAATCAAAATACAGAAAAATAAAGAAAAATTAAAAATCTAGGGTTAGGGTTTATACCCTAATCAATAATCAAGTGATATAGACGCGTAGAGAACGATGAGAGGAATCCGTTTATGTTGAAAGCCCTAATTCTTAACCTTGATTTGATGATGAAATGGTGATGATGATGATGAAAGGGGACGTTCATGGGAGGAGAGGGAGGAAGGAGGTGAAAAAAAATAAGATGATTAGGTTAGAAATGAGAGTAAGTAGTGAAGTTTAGAGTAATGGTCACTAGTTTGCAAGTTTGACAAAATACTCCCCTCCTTAAGGGATTTTCGGCCAAAAACTGAATGGGGTGGGCCCCATAGTGGCCCAATTTTATAAATGACAAAATCCTAGTGGCCCGAACGCCCGAACGAAACCCGAAACGCGAAAACGCCGCTACGCGATTGATTTTTCGGAGAGATAATAAGTACGCGACGAATAAAATATATAAACACTATATATAATCATATGACATCAAAATATCATATTTAAAATAATTAGGACTTAAAAATTCCAAAAGTTCGACCGTTGGTTTGAAAACCGAAAAGATTCGCCGGATAGAAATCCGCGACTCGTAGGAACGTATAATTTAAAATATGAATACAAATATTCATATAACACATAATAATTAATATATTATTACAAAAATAATAATATAGGTCATAGAAATGACGTGGCACGAATAACAATTAACGGTCGTTAAATAGTTAACGGTAAAAGATAACGGAAAAAGTAGGGTCGTTACACAAATATTCAATAAATAGCCTATTAAATGTGTAAAGATATTGACATGTAAGTTGCTTACTTTTAGTTGCATGAAATCACATTTAAACCACCAAAGTACGATAAATACATATAAATTAAACAAAACAAAATATAAGTGTAACACCCGAATATTTCATATGCGAGAATATATATATATATGTACATATGTATGTATATACAGTGGAGATATTTAGATATACATGTGTATATGGTTCGGGTTGCGTATGAATTCATGTATATATATAGTTGGAACGAGAGAACGCGGTGTACGATAGTGTACGTTGCATGTACGCGTGGGAATATGCGTATATAAGGTGGTGGTTACGCATGCATGCAAGATTATTGGTAAGGGTTCGTTCTAGGGTCTTCTAGAAGGGTTTGCTTGCATAAATAAGTCGGGATTGGAGCGTACGAGTGGAATTATGAGACGGGGACTTGGTTAGATGAAAATGGAAGAAAATGTGTTGTGGGTCGCGCCGCGAAGGCTGTGGTCGCGCCGCGATGATTAAGAGCAAAACTGGATCAGAACACTAGTAATTTGAAGCACCAGCTGCAGCACGTTGTCGCGCCGCGACAAGTAGGGTCGCGCCGCGACAAGTAGGGTCGCGCCGCGACCAGCCTGGTTCCAGACCCGATTTTCAGCTTTAAATGGGGTGTGTTCAGGGGTAAAACCGTCATTTCGCATATGGATCAGTTTGTGGGATAAATCTCAGCCACCCATCTCATTCATTTCATTTCCTTTTTCATTTTTCTTCCATTTATTCTCTCAAAACATAAATCCTCTTTGGATTCAAGTGAAGATTTGGGGTTCAAGACTTGTGATTCGATCTTTGGCGTAGTTGGAAAGTGTGTTCTCCTCGTTCTGGGCTACGTGGTGATACTAGTGGTAAGCTCCAACTCCGAAATTCGTTTTTGTGTTCATCATTCAAATTTAGGGCTTTTGATTGTATGATTCTTAGATGGAACCCATTTAGTTGTTAATTGGAGATTAACACCAATATTCGGGTTTATGGTTGTTATTGGCGGTTTTGTGTTTAGTGTGCAAGTTTATGCTTGTAAAACTTGTAAATGGTGAGATTTTGACTTAATTGGTTAAAATTAGGGTTTTGGTGTCAAAATGGGTGAGACATGTGTTTAACACTTGTGTTTGGGTTTACTTGGCATATTAGGACCATTTTCACCCGTGTTAGTAATTATTGGTTAGTTTGGGCGCGTTTTGTGCTTGGAAGTGCATTTGGGTCAAAATGGCACTAAGTGTCGAATTGGGTTGGTTTGTAAGTCAACTCTAATTGTGTATTGTTGTATTTGTGATAATGGAATAGGTACTTTCCATTGACGAGTCGCGGATTACTTGGAAGCATTCATCAAGGCGACAATGTGAGTGTTAATATCCTATATGCATATGTATGTGTAGGATGGGTGCGGGTCGGGTGAAGGGGTTCTCGGTTATAGAGCTCACTTCTCATATAGGTGGAATTGTTGGACTTGTGTATAGGTCCAATTGGCACGGTTGTGCGTTTTGGTTGACTACCTTTGACGAGGTGCACACTTTGGGTGTACGTTATCACATGGGCGTGTGATGTGGATTATATAACCCCAATGGCGAAGGGTTAATTTTGTGAGTGGAATAATTATGCGTGAACGTATATAATGTATTTATTTGTGTGGTATGAATGTGGAAGTGTCGCGGTGTTCAAGACACCACATTCTAGGTAACGAGTAGTATTGTCGCGGTGCTTAAGACACTACTCCTTGTGTAATTGACTTGTGGGATTGTCGCGGTGTTTAAGACACCACAATGTCGTAAGAGTGGAAGTGTCGCGGTGTTCAAGACACCACTCATTGTATTGAATGAAGTGTGGATTCGTCGCGGTGTTTAAGACGCCACATTGTTGTAAGGGTGAGTTAGTCGCGGTGTTTAAGACATCACCCGGGGGACTAGTGATTACGCGGTGTATAAGTAACACTAGTGGATGTTATGAACTCCAACGGACTTACATGTACCGTTCTCTTGTATACTTGGTTAACCATGGTTATTGTGTTGTAAGCGTAAGCAAATTATGTTATTCGAGATATATATACATATGTATATTGTATACATATAATGTTGTATTGTCGCATTGTAGCTAACCCTCCGGGTGTAGCTTATTGGCATTGTTCACATCGTTGTTGGCAAACTTATATTTTGTTGATGTATCTTTAGCTCATTGCTTAGTGATCTTACGGTATGCTTAGACTAGCTTGCCTTTATGTTTGGATGCTCCGGTATGCGGTATTTGCTATTTTGTGGCGTGTCCATTTTATGCATATATATGTATGTAGTATATTCTCACTCACTAAGCGTTAGCTTACCCTCTCGTTGTTGATATTTTTATAGGTTCGCATGCTTGGCGGCTCGGGTAAGCTTGGGGATTAGAGATCTAGGCTAGGTTGCTTTAGAAGATCTTGCTTTTGGACTCGATTAGGATTTGGGTAGCGTAGTCCCAAATCACCATGCTCGGTTTGGTGTAAACGTAACTAGTCGGGTCATAATGATTATAACCGGTTTACGATTTAATTAATGAACCATTGTATTAAGGAGTTTAAATCATTAATGTATGTTTTAAGTTTGATGAACTTACCTTGATAACAAATACGTTTTGGAATATGTGTAATGGGACCTAAAGTATTATTTAACGCGTATTAAAAGGAAAAATTTTTATGGGCCGGTTTTAATATTGGTTGGGTTGTTTCAAGTGGTATCAGAGCATGGTCTAAGGGATTTAGGTGACTTGAGATAGGTGCCTAGACTTAGACTTTTGTGTGTGCTTAATTTGTTGCGGGACTTGTAGGAGTACGGGTCGGAATGGGTTCTAGCTAGTGCCTTCGTTATAGGTTGACTAACGTTTATATTAGTAATGCGAATATTATTAATATGCTATTGTGATGTGATAATAATTCTCGCGTGTGTTTATATCGTGTAGGAATTTTGTTGTGTTGGTTATTATCATCGAGCGAGGCGGTCGTTGTACTAACGAGTCGATACGGCGTGTGTGCGTAATAAGAACTTGCAAACCTTATTACGGGTGCAAATCGTGTCTAACAAGTGATGTACGACGAGTGTTTAGCAAGATGGGGTGGTGTTGTACGTGTCGTTTTATACGTGCGTGGACTAATCGTTTTGCATTCCTTAGAATGACGACGCGAAACGAGATCGAGACGAATGACGAAGAGTTTAATACTAGAGTTGCGGCCGCCGTTGCGGAGCAAATGAGTGCGTTGGATGAAAGAATGGATAGGAGGTATTCCAAATTTCGGGGTAGTAGTGAAATGGAGCGTTGTCTTAAGGGCTTCATGAGGACTAAACCCCCGATGTACGATGGAAAACCGGATCCTTTGGTAAGCACAACTTGGATCTCGGATGTCGAAGGGTGTTTTCGTACTATTGAATGCCCTCCTGAGAAGAGGACAAGACTCGCTACTAGTTTGTTGCGGGATAGGGCAAAGGATTGGTTGGATGGTAAGATTGATCTTATCGGTGGTGAACCGTTTATGGCGTTATCGTAGGACGGGTTTAAGAAGGAATTCTTTGAGGAATTCCGAACTTCAGCCGATTTATCGGAAATGCGTAATGAGTTGCGAAATTTGCAACAGGGTTCTATGGATTTGAATACTCTCAAGACGACCTTTATGGCGAAGGCTCATTTTTGCCCGGAGTATTTGGGGAATGATAATTTGTTGATGCAAGATTTCTATCGAACCTTGAATGATGACTTGAAGAATAAGATTAGCCGGGGTTACGCGAAATCGTTTGAGGAATTATTCGCCGTGGCTAGAGGTTTCGAGTCGTATACGCGATCAAAGATTGGTGAAACTTCAAGTGAGAGAAGGGTTGTTTCGTATGGTGCTCCTATTAAGAGGACTAAGGGTCCGAGTGTGAGCACGGGTGGTACGCGGACGAGTATAACGGATTCTAGTGCGTCTAGGTGTTACAATTGTGGCGTGAGGGGTCACAAGTCTTGGGAATGTTCGGTACCAAAGGGTGATGGCATGGTGTGCTTCAATTGCCAAGAAGAAGGACATCGTAAGTCGGAATGTCCCAAGTTAGTGGGGACGGGTGTGGCAAGGAGACGTTAGGGTACGTTTCGTTTTAATAAATATGCCTTTTGATTATTTATTAAGTGCCGTTTGAAGTTGAGTTTATTAAATGCATTGTGTTGTGCATGTTATTGATATGGGTGACGTTCCTAATGGAAGTACCCTATGACGACGTTTTGATTGACGGGCGAAGGGCGTAAGACTTGGTGTAACCAAGCATTCCTTGATATTTGTAAAATGTTTCTACCAAGCCATGGAAATGGGTTGGTGTTCGGTTGTTAAGCGCGTGTTCGCTTTTGTGTTGAGGTCGATGAACCGTGAGGTTCGACGGGTGGGCTGAAACCCTTGAGATCGAGTGTTTTGAATCTCGATGTATGTTGGTAATGGAGTCTTTATGACGCGACATTAGGTGCCTCTTTTATACCTACTAGCGTGGTGTTCGACTCCGATTATGTTGCGGTTACATTGTACTTAGGGTACCGAAGTGAAATCCTTAGGTACATGAGTGACTAGGTGGAATTTGACAAACTAAAGCAATTGGATGATTGCGAAGGTATGGTTTGTGAAATCGTGGTACACTTTTTGCTCGAGGTGTTTAAGGATTGATTGAAATCCTTTGTGTGCTCAAGGCTGGAGCAAGATATGGTGACGGGTCGTGTGAGCCCAATCTTTGTAAAGTCTACCTTAGGTAGCATTGTACGGTTGTACGAGTTGTGGATATGGGACGTAGTTCCAAATGGGGGAGTTACACTCCCGCACGAGGAAGTTTTAGTGTGAGATTTCGGATGATGCTTTTGGTAGATCCGGAAAATGTTGTCGAGACCTGATTTTGGTCGATTTGTGGTAGATTACAATTTCGGATAAATTGTATTTATGGTTTGGATTTGAATTATCACCGAGGTGGTAATGTGGTAAATCTCGATTGAGAGATAATGGACGTGTTTGGCGAGCAAGGTGAAATCCTTCGGTTAAGGGAGGTGTGTGTCGGATTCTCTTCTAGAGAATAATTGTTTTGTGCCTATGTTTGATATAGGTGGTTCTTGCTCGTGTATGTGAATGGTTAGTGGTATCCGTTAGGATTCACTATGGCGTAGCAGAGCGCGATGTTACGCTACTCGTCGTTCGAGGCCAAAAGGGCGTTGATTGATGAAGCATGACTTTCGGGTCCGCTGACTTCATCATGGTATTGGTGATTGATGAAGCATGACCTTTAGGGTCCGCTGACTTCATCATGGGAGTATGCGATTGGTGGAGCATGACCTTCGGGGTCCGCTGATTTCATCATGAGCGAGGTGTTATATCGGTGAAGCATGACTTTCGGAGTCCGCTGACTTCATCCGGTGTTGAGATTGGTGAAGCATGACCTTCGGGGTCCGCTGACTTCATCATGGGATTATTGATTGGTGAAGCATGATATTCGGGTTCGCTGACTTCATCATGGTAGTGAATCGCGTGTAGTTTGGATTCACTAAGGCGCGTGTGTTTTCGGCCAGCCTTCGTGTTGTGTGATCTGTCGGTTGTTTTATACACCGATGGTGGGGTCGTAAGGACCATGATGTTGATCTGTTGGTTGTTTTATACACCAATGGTGGGGTCGTAAGGACTGTGTTGTGTGATCGATCGGGTATTTTTATACGCCTATGGTGGGGTCGCGAGGACCATGTGGTATGATTAGTGATGCGATAGCCGTGTTTCGCTCACGTGTTGTTACGGGTGTGACGATAGTCGATTTTGTACACCTTTGGATTTGGCGTTTTCATAGTCGTTTTGGGCGCTATCGGTTTTAGCCTTTTGATTATGATGTTACGGTAGTTGCGTATTGATCGTATTGCGCACTACAAGGGATGTTTAGTGATTGGTGTTATCCGTCAGGATTCGTTGGTTCGGTCTTCATCGTTTCGGATTGTTTACCTTAGGTTTGAGACTTGGTTGCTTTTAGCATTGTACTTGGTAATGGTACGTTAGAGGGTTGATATCTCGGTTCGAGATTTGGTTGAGTTTCCCGGTGTGCGGGATTGAGCATGGCTTTAATGCTCGGATGGTAACTTGATAACCGCGGTTGACGATTTTAGTTGTTAAAGGTAATTCATTGGAAAGAGTTGCCTAGGAAAGTCGGTTTGGGACTTAAGTTGAGGACCGTGGAGTGTGGTTCGTTTGGTTAAGTAACAAGGATCACGAGGACGTGATCAATTCTAAGTGGGGGAGAGTTGTAACACCCGAATATTTCATATGCGAGAATATATATATATGTACATATGTATGTATATACAGTGGAGATATTTAGATATACATGTGTATATGGTTCGGGTTGCGTATGAATTCATGTATATCTATAGTTGGAACGAGAGATACGCGGTGTACGATAGTGTACGTTGCATGTACGCGTGGGAATATGCGTATATAAGGTGGTGGTTACGCATGCATGCAAGATTATTGGTAAGGGTTCGTTCTAGGGTCTTCTAGAAGGGTTTGCTTGCATAAATAAGTCGGGATTGGAGCGTACGAGTGGAATTATGAGACGGGGACTTGGTTAGACGAAAATGGAAGAAAATGTGTTGTGGGTCGCGCCGCGAAGGCTGTGGTCGCGCCGCGATGATTAAGAGCAAAACTGGATCAGAACACTAGTAATTTGAAGCACCAGCTGCAGCACGTTGTCGCGCCGCGACAAGTAGGGTCGCGCCACGACAAGTAGGGTCGCGCCGCGACCAGCCTGGTTCCAGACCCGATTTTCAGCTTTAAATGGGGTGTGTTCAGGGGTAAAACTGTCATTTCGCATATGGATCAGTTTGTGGGATAAATCTCAGCCACCCATCTCATTCACTTCATTTCCTTTTTCATTTTTCTTCCATTTATTCTCTCAAAACATAAATCCTCTTTGGATTCAAGTGAAGATTTGGGGTTCAAGACTTGTGATTCGATCTTTGGCGTAGTTGGAAAGTGTGTTCTCCTCGTTCTGGGCTACGTGGTGATACTAGTGGTAAGCTCCAACTCCGAAATTCGTTTTTGTGTTCATCATTCAAATTTAGGGCTTTTGATTGTATGATTCTTAGATGGAACCCATTTAGTTGTTAATTGGAGATTAACACCAATATTCGGGTTTATGGTTGTTATTGGCGGTTTTGTGTTTAGTGTGCAAGTTTATGCTTGTAAAACTTGTAAATGGTGAGATTTTGACTTAATTGGTTAAAATTAGGGTTTTGGTGTCAAAATGGGTGAGACATGTGTTTAACACTTGTGTTTGGGTTTACTTGGCATATTAGGACCATTTTCACCCGTGTTAGTAATTATTGGTTAGTTTGGGCGCGTTTTGTGCTTGGAAGTGCATTTGGGTCAAAATGGCACTAAGTGTCGAATTGGGTTGGTTTGTAAGTCAACTCTAATTGTGTATTGTTGTATTTGTGATAATGGAATAGGTACTTTCCATTGACGAGTCGCGGATTACTTGGAAGCATTCATCAAGGCGACAATGTGAGTGTTAATATCCTATATGCATATGTATGTGTAGGATGGGTGCGGGTCGGGTGAAGGGGTTCTCGGTTATAGAGCTCACTTCTCATATAGGTGGAATTGTTGGACTTGTGTATAGGTCCAATTGGCACGGTTGTGCGTTTTGGTTGACTACCTTTGACGAGGTGCACACTTTGGGTGTACGTTATCACATGGGCGTGTGATGTGGATTATATAACCCCAATGGCGAAGGGTTAATTTTGTGAGTGGAATAATTATGCGTGAACGTATATAATGTATTTATTTGTGTGGTATGAATGTGGAAGTGTTGCGGTGTTCAAGACACCACATTCTAGGTAACGAGTAGTATTGTCGCGGTGCTTAAGACACTACTCCTTGTGTAATTGACTTGTGGGATTGTCGCGGTGTTTAAGACACCACAATGTCGTGAGAGTGGAAGTGTCGCGGTGTTCAAGACACCACTCATTGTATTGAATGAAGTGTGGATTCGTCGCGGTGTTTAAGACGCCACATTTTTGTAAGGGTGAGTTAGTCGCGGTGTTTAAGACATCACCCGGGGGACTAGTGATTACGCGGTGTATAAGTAACACTAGTGGATGTTATGAACTCCAACGGACTTACATGTACCGTTCTCTTGTATACTTGGTTAACCATGGTTATTGTGTTGTAAGCGTAAGCAAATTATGTTATTCGAGATATATATACATATGTATATTGTATACATATAATGTTGTATTGTCGCGTTGTAGCTAACCCTCCGGGTGTAGCTTATTGGCATTGTTCACATCGTTGTTGGCAAACTTATATTTTGTTGATGTATCTTTAGCTCATTGCTTAGTGATCTTACGGTATGCTTAGACTAGCTTGCCTTTATGTTTGGATGCTCCGGTATGCGGTATTTGCTATTTTGTGGCGTGTCCATTTTATGCATATATATGTATGTAGTATATTCTCACTCACTAAGCGTTAGCTTACCCTCTCGTTGTTGATATTTTTATAGGTTCGCATGCTTGGCGGCTCGGGTAAGCTTGGGGATTAGAGATCTCGGCTAGGTTGCTTTAGAAGATCTTGCTTTTGGACTCGATTAGGATTTGGGTAGCGTAGTCCCAAATCACCATGCTCGGTTTGGTGTAAACGTAACTAGTCGGGTCATAATGATTATAACCGGTTTACGATTTAATTAATGAACCATTGTATTAAGGAGTTTAAATCATTAATGTATGTTTTAAGTTCGATGAACTTACCTTGATAACAAATACGTTTTGGAATATGTGTAATGGGACCTAAAGTATTATTTAACGCGTATTAAAAGGAAAAATTTTTATGGGCCGGTTTTAATACGGGTTGGGTTGTTTCAATAAGAATATCGTTATATTTTTGAGAAAATATAACGAAAGATGAATATGAATATAATTAATGAAATATCACTACATAAATGATACTAATTTGAGTGATAAATTTATATATTTTGTTATTTCGGGTGAAAGCGAGTTCATCCATGGGTGAAATTTTTTCGTCCATATCCATATCCATATCCATTTAGATCGTCCATATCCACGAATAATCGGGTGGATCGGATGGATATCCACTGGATCGGGTATCCATTGCCATCCCTAGGTGAAGATTGCTAGAGATTGTTTGCTACTTGGACTTTGCTGCTTTTGGAGTCCACATTTTTACATTCATATTATTGCATTAAAACATTTAAGTTTACATTTACATTTTTAAAGATTCATTTGTAATGACTATTTAATTCCGCTGCTTTAAATACATTGGCTTTTTAGTAAAAACGTCTCATATAGAGTCGTTCTCGCTTTACACTTGTGTTATGATATTGGTTAGTCACATATGACCCCCGATCCCATTTAGGGGGTGTGACAGTATGTATTTATGTATGTATGTATGGAGATATTTATGCTTAGGTGTGT